>NC_083702.1:15605000-16230000 GCF_033118175.1 Dama dama
GAGTGGAACATGCAGGGCAGCCAGCCAGGGGCACTGGGGGATAAAAGATGACCCAGACACATCTCAAGGACTGTCTTGGGAGTCTAAGCCACAGAACATAATCGCCAAGAAAGACACAGAACTTGATGGGAGTTCCAAGCACAGAGCATACAGGGAGAACCGGGGGACAAAGATGTTTGGTCTAGGGGGTGGGCCCAGGTGAGACGTGGAGGAGGATAGTCCAGCAAAGGGAACATCAAGAGTAAAACCAGAGGGTAGTCATGTTAACAGTCAGAGAAGCGAGAGAGACAGAGAGGGCAAAAGAGGAAAGAGATGGAAATGGGCATAGTGAGACACTGATTTCAAGGTTCCGGGAACACCTCAGCGGAGGTATCTAGCCAGTCGCTATAAAGATGGGTGTGGAATGGGAGAGAGGAGAAATAGGAATTCAAGGCTGTAAGAATTCTGTTCAGAGTGAGAATAAGGAGGCCAAGGAATGTGGAGAAGACAATCTTGAAAACGGGGGAGGAGGAAGAGGAAGCTGAGTGTGGTCCAGGAGGAAGAAACAGAAGGACAGCGATTAGTGGATCAGCGGCCCCTCCCTGGATCTCAACTGTCAGAAGATGGAGGTTCAGTGAACAGGTCTTCATTCAGTAAGATGCAGGACGATGAAGGAGGAGGAAGAAGCCATGAAATGCAGGCAGTAAAAAATCACTTGTGACACCCGAGGGAGCAGTTTTGGTCCAGCCAAGGAGGATGTAAGGCAAATTAATGCAACTGAGGAGTGAACTCGGAGAATGCAATGGCACCCCACTCCAGTCCTCTTGCCTGGAAAATCCCATGGACGGAGGAGCCTGGTAGGCTGCAGTCCATGGGGTCGCTAAGAGTCGGGCACGACTGAGCGACTTCAGTTTCACTTTTCACTTTCATGCATTGGAGAAGGAAATGGCAACCCACTCCAGTATTCTTGCCTGGAGAATCCCAGGGACGGGGGAGCCTAGTGGGCTTCCATCTATGGGGTCGCACAGAGTCGGACACGACTGAAGCAACTTAGCAGCAGCAGCAGAGGAGTGAACTGGATTAGAAATTATGGCAAATTCCAGGACTTTGACAGTGCAAGTGGCTCAGTCGTGTCTGACTCTTTACGACCCCATGGACTATACAGTCCATGGAATTCTCCAGGCCAGAATACTGGAATGGGTATTCTTTCCCCTCTCCAGAGGATCTTCCCAACCCAGGGATCGAACCCAGGTCTCCAGCATTGCAGGCGAATTTTTTACCAGCTAAGCCACAAGGGAAGCCCAAGAATACTGGAGTGCAGCCTATCCCTTCTCCAGGGGATCTTCCCAACCAAGGAATCGAACCGGGGTCTCCTGCATTGCAGGCGGATTCTTTACCAACTGAGCTAAATGATGGCAAATTCTAGGACTTTGACAGAGGCTACAACAAAGCACAAAATACATCTTCAGACCTCTTGCTGCCTCTGGGGGTCCTCAGTTCTTGTCATTGTTCAGTTGCTAAATCGTGCTAAGTCACAAAGTCTCTGCAACATCATGGACGGCAGCATGCCAGGCTTCTCTGTCCTCCACTGTCTCCCGGAGTTTGCTCAAACTCATGCCATCCAACCATCTCATCCTCTGTCATCCCCTTCTCCTCCTGCCCTCAGTCTTTCCCAGCATCAAGGTCTTTTCCAATGAGTCGGCTCTTTGCATCAGGTGGCCAAAGTGCTGGAGCTTTAGCTTCAGCACCAGTCCTTCCAGTGAATATTCAAGGTTGGTTTCCTTTAGAATTGACTGGCTTGATCTGGCTGCCTACTTTATTATTCCCTAGACTTTTCTCTAAATGGCTCTTTTCAACTCAAAGCTGCCTCAAAAGAGAAAGGTCTGCCACCTCAGAGTGACAGGTTTTCTGAGTGACAAGTAACAGTAGCCCCTTTGAATAGAGTCTTCCACCTGCAGGGAGACCATATGGACAAGACACCTGAGCATGGATGTAAATTCGTGGTGTCACCCTGCCATCACCTGTGTCCCTTCATCACCCACCAGTGTCCCAACCACCTACCTGGTACCCAAATGCTGGGGTCTTGTTTCAAACACAAACACCCCCAGATTCAAAAACCAAATCACAAGGCAAACAGGTTCAGTCAGACATGGTGACAAGAATGCTGAACTCAGAAGAGCCATCTTCAGACTGATCGGCCCTCCCTGGTGGTCAGTTTTTTTTAAACATCAAGGCAGATGCTTGGACTAAAAGGCCACTAAGATGTCTTTCTTCTTAAAAACAAATGAATAAAAACCAGCCATGATTTGGGCAGTTATTAAAACACTTTGGAGATGGTAAAAAGAAAGCAGCTGAACTTGGGATCAAGTGGAAGGTGTCAGCATGGCTTCAGGGAAAGGAGAGGAAGGACAGAGACCTGGGGTGAATACTGGGGGGCAGCCCCAGCCCCACAAGAAACGGGACTCCCTCTATCCCCGGGGCCGGTGGGGCACCCCCTCCAAGTGGGTGTCTGTTTGTCTTGCTCTCATCTGTTGAAAGGATGACCTGGCCCCTCATCAGCATGGCCCGCAATGGGAGGAACCTTACCCATCGTGTTGTTGGCTCGAGAGCAGGTTGTGCGCTTCAGGATCTCATGCACCTAAAACAGAAAACAGCGAGGCTGTGAACACCTGGGCCACGTGCTGCAGCCCCAGCCTGGTGTGTGTGTGTGGGGGGGGGGGTACCCAGGCAGGTGCCAGCTCACAGACTGCAGGTCAAGCACATACAAACAGAGCATCCAACCCCCTCACACACACTCCACACCTTGCCCTGCCTCCCGAAAAATGAAGAAAAGGTTGTATGTTGACTGAAGTTATAGAAGGGAAGGGGACCCCAGACCCACACCCCTCTGTGAGGTCTTGGGAGGACGCTTGGGGGTGGGGAGAGGCAAGGAGGAGGGATGCCCTCCTCATCAGCCCCAACAGTGCCCTGCTGCTGAGGGGTCCTGGGCAAGCTCCGGGTGGGTCCTGAGGACCCGTGGTCCCCTCTGTAATGGAGCTATCTCTCAGAGATGTTTGGAGGAACCAAGAAAGTGCTTTGGCAATTGGAAAAGGGTCCCCTATGTCTTGGTCACTGGGACTATTACTTCTCTGCTTTTTGCCTGAGCATCTTGCCTCCCCAGGCAGAGTAGGTCTCCCAGGTCCTCAAGACTCCATGTCTCAAAGACGTGGAGAAATTTTGGGCACACAGCAGACAGCTGCCCGATGACCACAGCTCATCAACAGATCAACAGCCCCTGAGTGGAGAGCTTGTACGGACCCTGTGAGGGCAGAGTGCTGAGAGCATCCAAACCAAGGAAGCCCAGGGGGCAGCATAAACCTGCTGGCCAACTAGTGCCCTCCAACAGGTCCCAAGTCTGTGCCCAGCTCTAAGGGGATGCCAAGGATGGAACTCTGTGCTGGGACATGTGACTGGGCTGCCCAGACAGCCACAGGGAAGAGGGCACAAGGACACAGGCCTAAGGACATGCTGGCAAGGCCCTCAGACCAAAGTCTGGGGCAGAGCAGACCCCAAGACAAACCTCAAGCCTCTTTCTCCCCCTGTCACAGAGTGGGGTAGACTGGGGAATGGGCAGGAGGGGAAGGAAGAAGCCTCCAGGACAAGAAAAGATGTGTTATACCATCACCATTCACACTGCCACATTCCAGCCACAGAACAGAAGGAGTGGAAAATAAATGACTTCCAGCAGAATGGGGCCCAAGAATGTTTAATTCGCTTATAACACGGTGCCGTATTCAACAGCAATAATAATTAGGAACAGCATTTATATGGCAGTCCATTATTTTACAAGCACTTTGCAATTGTCGGGTAATTTCCACAACGCCCTATAACTTCCCCCGCAAGACGTGGGACCTGAGCCGTGGCGAGAGTTAAACTGCTTGTAACAGCATCAACCAGGACAATGGGAGGCTCACACTTTTTTCCAAAGGAAGATAAAAGAAATCATATGCCCATTTTAAATCTTCCTAGAACACCAGGCCAAGAGAACTGGAGTGTTTTCCTGCCCATTCTGCAGGCAGAATCAAGGCTATGTTTTCAGCATGACTTGGAGATGTTCTGTGGCTTCCTCCAATCCTCCATCCCTGCTCACCCTGCTCATCACCCTGCTGACATGGAAGTCTCTCTAAGTTCTTGCTGTCGTTCAATCCCTAAGTTGTGTCCGACTCCTTGCGACTATAGCACGCCAGGCTTCCCTGTCCATGGACTACAGCACGCCAGCCTTCCCTGTCCTTCACTATCTCCCTGAATTTGCTCAAATTCATGTCCACTGAATTGGTGATACTATCTAACCATCTCATCTTCTGCCACCCTCTTCTCCTCTTGCCCTCAATTTTTCCCAGCCTTGGGATCTCTTCCAATAAGTGGGCTCTCTGCATCAGGTGACCAGAGTACTGGAGCTTCAGCTTTAGCATCAGTCCTTCCAGTGAATATTCAGGGTTGATTTTCTTTAGGATTGACTGGTTTGATCTCCTTGCTGTCCAAGGGAGTCTCAAGAGTCTTCTCCAGCACCACAATTTGAAAGCATCAATTCTGCGGAGCTCAGCCTTCTTTACGATCCAGCTCCCACATCTGTACATGACTACTAGAAAAACCACAGCTTTGACTAGATGGACCTTTGTTGGCAAAACGATGTCTCTGCTTTGTAATATGCTACCTAGGTCTGTTATAGCTTTTCTTCCAAGGAGCAAACGTCTTTTAATTTTGTAGCTGCAGTCACCGTCTGCAGTGATTTTGGAACCTAAGAAATTAAAATCTGTCACTGTTTCCAATTTTTCTCTATCTGTGCCATGAAGTGATGGGACTGGATGCCAAGATCTTCATTTTTTGAATGCTGAGTTTTAAGCCAGATTTTTCACTCTCCTCTTTCACCTTGATCAAGAGGCTCTTTAGTTCCTCTTTGCTTTCTGCCATTACAGTGGTATCACCTGCATATGTGAGGTTGTTAATATGTCTCCTGACAATCTTGATTCCAGCTTGTGATTCAATCAGCCTAGCATTATTTTGCATGATGTACTCTGCACATAAGTTAAATAAGTAGGGTGGCAATATACAGTCTTGATATACTCCTTTCCCAGTTTTGAAAATCAGTTGTTCGATACAAGGTTCATTCTTATTCCTCCTCCTTATTTGAAACCTAAGTCCTTCCCAAGGGAAACACGATGCCATGTTTCCATTGTGAGCAGTGCTCCTGGGGCCCATCTTTCTCTCTCCTCTTCTGTCCGTAGGCTGGATGCTCTCCAGGTGGGTAGAGGACAAACATATAGTGAAGAGAGATGCCCTACAGCTCAGACTGGGGCCGCAGGGTCCAGGCCCTAGGCAGATTTTCATTAGAATCAACCATCCTGCAAAATCCAGAACCCTGGCTTTGAAAGGGAAAGAGACAGTAGGAGAAGACTGGAAAATGCATGGCATGCATGTCTCCCACCTTCCCTCTAGACCCTGTGCAAACACCCCAGCAATTACCACAGCATCCAGCCTCACCGCCCTCAACACAGCTCAACAATTAGCCCCCATGATCATCTGTGCTATACTTATTTATGGTTTGGATTTATTATATTTCAATGGATAAATTAGAAAATTTCAGGGAAGCATCATTTTGCATAGAGGAAATAAATTAGCTTCTGTTGTTTATTAACATTTCCTGGGGTTTTTGTTGGTTGGTTTGTTGGTTTTAGTTGCTGCTGTGCAGTCTTGCCTGTCCTGTAGCTTCTGAGACTTTTAAAATATATATTTCAAATATTTAAATAGTTTAATAAAACAACAAAAAAGTAGAAGAACGGCCATCATCACGAATGTTGGCTTCTATTGAACAGGCTGCTAACTGTGTCCTTGGACAAACAGTCCAGTTCTAACATTCTCTGACACATCAATGCCCGGGACCCTTTGAGGATAAAAGAAAGAGTCACAGAGGCACAGCAGTGAGAACTCCTTCGGACACGAACAATATGCCCAAATTTTTTTAATTCATTACATCATAGAGCCTCAGTTTCCTCAACTGTCAAGCAAGGGGGTCACCTGACTAGCTGAAAGTCCCTCCACCCCCAGCCCCGAGCTCTGATAGTCCCTGCTTTTATGATTCCAAGAAGGGCCCAGGTGGGACAACCATAAAGAGAAGATATCCTTGACAACCTGAGACTATGTCACTACTGAGATTGGGAAGCTCCTGGATGCTACTCCCGGTTGCTAGGCAACTCCAAGCAAAGGATGATGGGAGGCAGCAGGGATGGAGAGAGATGCCCTGTCAAAGGGGATTCAGGCTTCCCCCCCCCTCTCCCGAGCCCACCACAACTGGTTAAGCACCTGGTTAGCTGGTTTACTTACAATGCGACTACGGGTGGCATTATCAAAGAAGGTGTCCTTGTCTTGGATGTTGTACCTGCAGATACCAAGAAAGCCTGTCAGTGCATTTCATTACTGTATCCTTGTCCTGGGACCACTTGTCACCCCAGGCCCAGGGCAAGCGTCTAGAAAACAACATAGCTAGATGGGTAAGACACACACACACACACTCACACACACTTATGATGTTTACACTCTTTCCAACCCAGTAATTCTGAAAACTTTTCAGAGAAATTTATCATTAGGAAAACAAATTCAATAGAAGGAAAAAAGTTCCCTACATTAAAACGTTCCTTTCAAAGTTACTTATAACAAAGATTATGGAAGGAATATGCAATTCCAAAACCTAAAGGATAGATTATCATGCAGCTGCTTGAAAATTATAATTAAGAAAACTTTACACATACTGTAGAAACATTTAGACTATGAGAGGGAAATATTACACGATGACAAGTTTTAAAAACAAAAGTAGGTAAAAAGGATTCCCATGTATGTACAAAGACAGTTTTAAAAAAAAAAAAAACAGCAAAGAAGAGTACAGTTTCTGGATGTTGGGGTTATAACTGTTTTTTAAATTTTCATTTACTATTGTCCCTGTTGTTGCAAAAATCATAATACATACCAAACTCCTAATTATGTAAGACCTGTGTCTGCTCTAAACTTCAAATGTTGACCTTGCACTCAAACAAAAACAAAAACCCACCTCTGTGACTGTGCTTACAGCATTGTGTTGGAGGGAACACAGATGCCTGAACCCCCACCCCGGAGCCCAGGCATTGAGGTGTGTTTCCAAGTCATTAATGCCGAGTAGAACGTGACCACTTGTAGACCATCGCTATGAAAACTCAGAAGATGGACAGTATGTTTTCATTGGGTGTTAAGAACTGGTCTTGAAGGAACCCAGAAGCTGAGTGGTGGAGACGTGTGGGAGGCGGCAGGTCAGATGTCCAGGCAGATGTGGACGAAGGGCCCAGGGAAGGGAGGGCACAGAGTGCAAAAGAACAGCCAGCCAGGAAGTCAACATGTCAGTCCCAATTCAGCCATTTAAGGCAGTGTGACCTTGGACAGACCCGGAACCTTGGCTTCCTCTCTATTATAGAAAGACGGTTATATCTGGATGGCCGCTTCACAACCCAACCCCCACAGCCCCCGCTACTCACAGGTACATTTTCTCCCTGGAGAACGGGTACGAGAGATTCTTCATCCGGCTGTTACTGTGCTCGGGTACTCGGGGCTTCAGGGGCGCGCTCAGTTTGTGCAGAATCTTGTTGAACGTCTTTGCAATGCTGCCTTGTGACTTGATCTCGTACATCTGCGAAAGCAAAGCTACCAGTGAGAGGAGAAGGCCACATCCGACGTTCGGAGGGGCAGGGCTTGCAGCCAGAGCTGCACGGGGGTCAGATCCCCCGTGAGGGACACTCGGGGGGAAGGACGAGCCAGGGAACCCAGGCAGAGCGTCCTACCCTTCCTCCACTGCTCCCACACAGAGGCCAACACCCTCAACTATTTGCACAAAAGGAGGTGACCTTTGCAGGAAAGGAGGAGTGCAGTGAGGGGTCCACACTTCCTATACGGCTTCGTTACATCGTCACAGGAGGCCTACTGTGTGATGCCATCGTGTGTGTGTGTGTGTGTGTGTGCAGATGTGTGTTCAGTTGCTCAGTCGTGTCGGACTCTTTGCGACCCTATGGGCTGAAGCCCATCAGACTCCTCTGTCCACGGGATTTCCCTGGCAAGAAAACTGGAGTGGGTTGCTATGCCCTCCTCCAGGGGATCTTCCTGATCCAAGCATAGAACCCGAGTCTCCTGCATCTCCTACATTGGCAGGTGGATTCTTTAGCACTAGTACCACCTAGGAAGCCCATGATGTCACCATGCTAGGCACTTTATACCCAAGTGAGCTCCAACACACACTGTATCCAGCTGGGTAGATAATCTTACTCTCTCGTTATGATGAGGAAATCAAGTCTCAGAACGGTGAGAAGAGTGAATAAAGGTCACACAGATGGTAACTGGGTGACTGTTTAGGTTTAATGCTTGTCAATCCAATCTCAAGTCTGTACCCTACAACTAGACCACACCCCATGTGATCATCGAGTATCACTTCTGTGCTCCTCTCAGTAATGAGTCTGCTTTCAAAGTACTGAACACCTAATGAGCACTTTACTCAAGCACCTTCTTGAGTGAAGAAGTACCTTTCTTGAGTAAAGCACAGCGTTAGCACCAGGATAATCACCATAGAACCTATAGTATTCGTTGCTCAGTTGTGTCCAACTCTTTGCGACCCCATGGACTGTAATCTGCCAGGTACCTCTCTCCATGGAATTCTCCAGGCAAGAACACTGGAGTGGGTGGCCATTCCCTTCTCCAGGGGATCATCCGGACCCAGGGATCGAACCTGGGTCTCCTGCTTGCAGGCAGATTCTTTACCATCTGAGCCACCAGGCAAGCCCATAGAACCTACAGTTTCTTATAATGCACAGAGCGTGCTTGCCTACAGTATAGCATCTGGTCTTTCTAATTCACAGATGCTGTCACCAAGAGACAGAGGTTGTACTCTTCATAGCAAAGCTTTGATGGATTAACATTAAACACAAATTTTTTACACAAGCTCTCCTTCCAAGGGGGCTTCCCAGGTGGCACTAGTGGTAAAGAAGCCAGATGTGGGTTCGATCTCTGGACTAAGCTGGATTGAATTTGTCCTGTTGCAGTAGATGACCAGAACAAGAGCCACACTCAGATCCTATGACATGAAAGGAAGCCAGTTGTCTTCTCTTTCATGATATCCTCAAGTTGCTTAAATCTCAAGAGGCAGTAAAACATGTATGAAGCACTTGTAAGATCAATGGAGACAAATGGCACAGAAGGGGCACAAAATGCTTCGAAGGTTCAAAGAGAGGAGACAGCAAGTCCAGCTGAGGGATCAGGAAAGTGCTTCATAGAAGGAGCAGCATTTCTGCTGGGCTTGAACAGAAAGGGCACCTTCCTTTTTCTTTTTGTTCTTTAATGAAATCATGATAATTTGGGGCAAGAACAGAACTTCCCCAATCTAACAACTAACATAAGCCCAGTTTATTTCTTCTAACACTTTTTTCTATGTGTTTTAATTTCAATTACAAAATTAACACAGTTCAAGTAAACAAGGAAATCAAGATCAGGGTCTTCCTTGGTGGTCCAGGGGTTAAGAGTCTGCTCTTCCACTCTAGGGGCACGGGTTCAATCCCAGGCCAGGGAACTAAGATTCCTCATACACTGAGGTGCAGTCAAGGAAAAAAAAAAAAACAGAAAAGAAAGAAAAGGGAAAAAAGAAACAAAAGCCATAAAGTGTATTAGCTAATGTCAACAGCTTCCTTTCACTTCCAACCTCACTCCAGAGGAAACTTCTATTAACAATTTGGAGTATGTTTTATATACTCTCTCTCTCTCATACTGAATCCTTTTCTAACACACCTGTGATGGCATTTCACGTATGATCCTACAATTTGCTTTTCATGTGCAGCAACATGTCTGAGACACATATCTTTCCAGGTCAGTTCATGTACAACCACCTCATGAAGGCACCGTATTAAACAGCAGACACACGTTCTAACTTGTTGAGTTCCTTCCCTAGGGATGGGCATTTATTGTAGCCGCTACACATGCTTTGACCAAACTTCTATTAACCTTACCTTACAAATACTTCTAATGAATAAGGCTTGGACAAATATTGGCAAAGACATTCCAAGCAAACACAAAAGCCGGGAAGTTCAAACTGGATTTAAGAAGGGTTAGAAACAGCCTAGGTCTTAGAAAAGACCCGGATGCTGGGAAAGCCTGAAGGCAAAAGGAAAAGGGGGTGGCAGAGGACAAGGTAGTGGATGGCATCACCAACTCAGTGAGTCTGAGCAAACTCCAGGAGATAGTGAAGGACAGGGAAGCCTGGTGCGCTTCAGTCCATGGGGTCACAAAGAGTTGCACACCACTTAGCGACTGAACAACAATAAAACCAGCCTGGTTCTTGGGCCCTTGGGGTTCTGATGGAGGAACCGTGACTGTCACACAGAAAGGCACATGGAGACCAGCGTGTGGAGTGGAGGGTGCGGTGGGGCTGGAAGTGCCAAGAAGCTGTTAACCTTAGTTAATACATCAACACTTTTATGGTTTCGGTTTCTTTGTTTACTAGAACTGTGTTAATTTTGTTGTTGTTCAGCCGCTAAGTCGTGTCTGACTCTTTGCGACCCCACGGACTGCAGCATGCCAGGTTTCCCTGTCCTTCACCGTCTCCCAGAGTTTGCTCAGATGTATGTCCAGTTGAGTCAATGATGCTATCCAACCATCTCATCCAATGCTGCCCTCTTCTCCTTTTGCTTTGCTTTTGCAATAAAAACCAAAATTCTCACCACGGCCTGTGGGGCCCTGTAGAAGTCCTCACACTTTTTTTGCCCCACGGTTCAATGTTTACCGCACCCAGCCACTGGCCTCGTGAAGTATTTTTAGCAATCTGCACCCTTTGTCTCCTCCCTCCCCATCACCAACTTCTGTTCACATTTGAGTTCTCACTCAATTGTCACTTCCTAGGGGAGGTCTTTCCTGGCTTCCAGACAAGGTCAAGTCCCATCTTCATAGCATTTTTGTGAGCCCAAATTCCTCTCCTTCACAGCGCTTATCACAGTTATGATTTTAAACTTATTTGAATGATTATTTGACTCATGTCCAGTCACCCCACCAAACAATCTTGAGGAAGGCAGGACACTGTTCAAACCATCCCCCTGGTTAAATGAATGAACAAATGAATGATAAATCTCCAGGGACCCAGCATTGACGACCGCAGTGGCTGCCACGCAAGGGGCCCATCCTGGGGACAGGACAGTCATACGGTAATAGGCCTTGGTAGGAAGAAGTCAGGCTGGAGAATAAAGCCACAGCCCAAAGTCCCTGGCCGGCTGAAAGGTTACTCACCAGCTGCAAAGGTTCATGGGAGCCAAGCCTCAGCAGAGGCCCAGGACAGCCTGTACTCGGGAATTAATAACCCAACACCTGCCCTAGGATCGTGTCCTGGCAGAAGGTTAGCTGAGCACCTCCAAGCTGGTCTTGACCTCCTCTTGGCAGTGAATCCAAAAGAGCTCCCTAGAGAATGGGGCTAAAGGGAATGTGGCCTGTGGCATGTCTTTGGAGGAACCAGGAATGGGTCCAGGATAAATTCTGCCTGTTCCTGGATGGGGAGATGGGTGCTTCGTGCATGCATACTGAGTCACTCCAGTTGTGTCCAACTCTGCACAACTCCATGGACTATAGCCAGCCGGGCTCCTCTGTCCATGGGATTCTCCAGGCAAGAATACTAGAGTGGGCTGCCATGCCCTCCTCCAGGGGATCTTCCTGACCCAGGGATCAAACCTGCATCTCCTGCAGTTCATGCATTCGCAGACAGGTTCTTTACCACTAGAACCATCTGGGAAGCCCCAGTGGGTGCTCCAAATCCCTGCAAATAGCCTCATCCACCTCCAAGAGAAATGTAAATGGTTTCGAAGGACAGAGTCAAGGCGACCTCCACCCCATGGCCCTGCTGCAGGCCCTACACACACGCCCGGGCAGGCACCCCGGCCCACTTCCCAGACCACAGAGATGCTCAGGGATGCAGCTTGGCACAGGCCCACAGTCAGACACAGCACGCAGCCCCATGCACGATACCATGGGTACTAAGCTTGGAGGACAAAGCACCTGCTTCCTCCCCTCATGGCTTTGCACGTGTTGTCCCTGTTCCTGGAGTTCCTCCCCTTCCGCTCCACCTGGCCACCTTTCTTCTCCTTCTCCACCCAGCTCAAGTGCCAGCTTTCTCAGTAAACCTTCCCTAGCATCCTATGAATGAATACTGCATTCTAATGTTGGCCATACTTCTCTCTAACTCATGGTTCACTCGTCTGTCCCCTCAACAGACTGTGGGTGTCTGAGGAGCATGCCCTGTGTGCCTTGCACACAGGAGGAGCACAATAATGTCTACAGAGTGAATAACCAGGGTGCTGGCCATTGCTGACACTAATGAGCTGTGTGACTTTGGGCAAGGTGCTTTCCCTCCCAGATTCTTCATCTCTAAAGAGAGAACTGGGGAACTTCCACTTCCCACTATAATGGAGTAACGAGGTGCAGATTTACCCCAGCTGAGCCAACCAAAACACTCAGACCAAAAAACACAAAATAGAGGTTGCTATGGTTGGAATGTTTCTGTTCCCACAAAATTCCTATCCTGAGTCTTAATGCCCAGTGATGGTTAGTGGAAGGTGGGGCCTTTGGGAGGTGATTAGGTCATGAATTGGATTAGTACCCTTCTAAAACAGACCCCACAGAGCTCCCAGACCCTTCCTCCATGTGAGGACACAGCAAGGAGGTGTGAGCTATGAACCAGGTACCCTTCATACCACCATGCTGGTACCCTGGTCTCAGAATTTCAGTCTGCAGAACTGGGTGAAGGAAAGTCTTATTGTTCATAAGCCCCCCAGTCTGTGATATTTTGGTGGTTGTTGTTCAGTTGCTCAGTCATGTCCAACTCTTTGTGATCCCATGGATGGCAGCACACCAGGCTTCCCTGTCCTTCACTATCTCCCAGAGTTTGCTCCAACTCATGTCCATTGAGTCAGTGATGCCATCCAACCATCTTATCATCTGTTGCCCCCTTTTCTTCTGCCCTCCATCTCTCCCAGTATCAGGGTTTTTTCCAATGAGTTGGCTCTTCCCATCAGGTAGCCAAGGTATTGGCACATCAGTTTCAGCATCAGTCCTTTCAGTGAATATTCAGGGTTGATTTCCTTTAGGATTGACTGGTTTGATCCCCCTGGTATTTTGAAGTAGCAGCCCAAGAAGACTAAGACAGCAGTTTTGAAGATACCAGACCTCAGGCAGCAACGACTTCCTGAGAGAAGGAAACAAGATGAGTCCTGGGCTTGCTACAGCTCACTGTCCAGAGAAAGGTCCAGGGCTACAGGGCAGGAAGGGGAAACAGGTGGAGCCCAGCACACTTCCTGGGCTGAGGAGGCTAGGAAGTAGGTCAGGGAAGACCAGAGCAACCAGAGCTCCCAGGACAGAGCAGCCAAGGGGAGAGAGCTTCATGAAGAATCCTGCAGACAGTCCTCCTGAGAAGCTGCCGGACACTAGAGAAAACCCATCTGCAAGGCTGGGAACAGCCCCTCTTCCCACCAGCCTGGATGGAAAGCTCACCATTCAAGGGGCATTGTGGCAGAGTCCTGGGGTCCGCTCAGCAGTGGGGATAATTAGCCCAAGGCTGAGAACCTCTTCTAATCCACTTCACAGATTATAAAAGACAGAACTTGACTAAATGGCTTTTAAAGTACCATCCAAGTCTAACCTTCTATGGCTCTAGACAGTTCATGAAAAGGAAACATTCGTTCATAGCACACACACATCTGGGCATCTCCTGGGTACCAGGCGCTGAGTTTGGAGGTTGATTGCACCAAGGGCTGAAGAAGCCCAGCAGTGAGGAGGACCCCTCCTCACCTCATATGCAGAATGCTCAGCCATGCACCCAGCACTGGAATCCCACAGGCTCCATGTCAGCAGGGTCCACAAAGACTCTGCAAGCCAGTCCCACCAGCTGCATTCACATCACTGTGTCACAGATGGGGAAACTGAGCCTCAGAGAAATGGGGAATTGCCAGCATCGGGGCGTGAACCCAGCCCTCAGGACCCAGGCTTCCTAACTTCCCCATCCAGGCTCTCTTTTCAAACCTCTGATCCTTGGAAAGGTTCTGTGGTCCCCGAGAAGGAAGCAAGCCCGAGCTCCCTCTCAGCCCCCCCACCAAGCCCAGCAGCCCAGCTCTTCCCCAGTGTTCCACAGGGTCCAGGAAAGGCGCCCCGATCCTGTTTAGTATTATTAATATGATCAGCGGCAGCATCATTATTACTGTTATTCTTGGACACAGGAGAATGAAGAACATCCTCAGAAATGGCAGGACACATGTTCTCCAGCTGGTCCCCATTATGCCCTCCCTGGGTACATGATACGCCTTTCATGTGCTTAAAATCATAAATAATTTTTAAAGTATGTTGCTCTTATTTTTCATCCCAGGGCTCAAATGTGGTTCTCATAAAAGCTCGCTTTGGCCCCACTGTCACAGGCTAAGAGGTTTACCGAGATGCCTTCTTCTCTTACTTCTTCCCCTCCGCCCCCGCCCCGCTCGTCTCCCCCAGCCTCTCCCCTCCGGAGGGGCACGGTAGTGTGGTCTGAGGGCTAATTTGTTTCCTTCCTGCCTTGGAATCATGTTCCTTCCCGGGATGCAAGGAATCGAGGCTGCAGTGATTGTCTATCACCGACAGGACAGGCTGCTGTCCCCATTTCACGGGTAAAGAAGCTGAGGCACAGAAAGTTTTACTAACATGCCCGATGTCACACAAACATTAGGAGATCCAACGGCACCCAAAGATCAAGAGAAGGGTATAACCAACCATATGCTGCTATTGCTTAGTCACTCAGTTGTGTCTGACTCTCTGAGGCCCCATGGACCTCTGCCAAGCTCCTCTGTCCATGGAATTCTCCAAGCCTCTTGCATCTCTTGCATCTCCTGCATTGGCGGGTGTTTCCTGCAACCCACATCTCTTGGGTCTCCTGCATTGGCAGGCAGATTCTTTACCACCAGCACCACCTGGGAGGGCTTCCCCAGTGGCTCGGTGGTAAGGAATCCACATGCAAAGCTGGAGACCCAGGCTCGATCCCTGGGTCAGGAAGATCCCCTGGATGAGGGCATGGCAACCCACTCCAGTACCCTTGCCTGGAGAATCCCATGGACAGAGGAGCCTGGTGGGCTACAGTCCATAGGGTCACAAAGAGTCAGACATGACTGAAGCGACTGAGCATGCATGCACTCAGTGGGAAGCCCACAACCATATGAAACATAAACAGAATAATCTTGATTATCCACAAGTCCCTCATCTACACTGATCTAAGAGGGCCTCTCTCTGCAGGAAAAGCAGAAACTAGCCTAAAAGATGGAGAGTGAGCTCAGCTATGAGCACATGTCTGCTTACACCTGTGACCCCACAGACACTAGCCCAGACCGTCTTCCCCTTTCCATGTATCTGTGTTTTCCTCTGTGCCTCTGGTCGCTGAGTAACTGAGGGTCGACTAGGCTGAAAATGATCACCTGCTCAACTTTCATTTCAAAAGGCTCAGACACACAGGGAAGCCAGACAGTATGGAAGGTCGCCCCACAAACAGGACTGGGGTGGACGCCGCTGGACTAAAGAAGTTATGAAAAAGAGGGGCTCATGATGCAGCAGAATGCATCCATGGTTCTCCTGTTCCACTGGTACCCGAGGGCACGGAGAGAGGGGGATGCAGGCAGACACACGGGCACTGAACCCATATCTGAGGGTGCACAGATCTGGTTACCTACTCCGTGCACAAGCCTGGTTACCTACTCAAGCAGACGCTAAACCCCCCACCAATCCAGATGCAAAGAGCACTGGGAGCCACTCTGCTCAGCTGCATCCTAGAGCCCAGAGGAGCCCCAGTGCCCACCAAGAGCAGGGGCTCCCCAGCCCCTCCACCCCACCCTGTGCCCATAGTCAATGTCCTGTCCACAGCCTCGCCAAATGCAGACAGCGATGTATTTACAAAACGCACATTCTCTGAGGTCTAACTCTGGATTCACTTATGGTTTTTAATTACATTTTCAATGTCCTCTACACATGAATGAATGTTTGCTGACTTTAAAAATGTGGGAGAAAATCCAAACTACTTACATGATTGATGAGTCCCTTCCAGCCCCACCCCTGCCTCCCACTGCAGCCTCAGTCCCCACCGACCCTACCCCCCTCACCCCCTGTTCCCAGTCTGTGCTTCACCCACACTGGTCTCCTCCCAGCTCCCTGCACAGGCCAGGGTTTTCTTATGTGGGATGGGAAGACATGTCCTTGCCTCTCCCAGAAAGGTCTCACCTGCCCTCCCTACCTGCAAACTCCTACCCAGCCCTTAGGTCTGAGCTCAAATGGACGGACCCTTCTGGTACCCTGCACACCCTCCCCCCATCTGAACTGGTCTCCTCCCATTAGCTCTCTGTCTACCCTGATCTTTGCTTCCGGTGCCTCCCAGCTCATCACCAGCTATTTAACTTCTGAATCCTCCCCACACCAAAGCCATATGGGGCCAAGACCAGCTGTAGTCACCACTGCATCACCAACCATCAGCAGAATATCTCAGACATAATGATAATAACTATTCACTAAGCAGATGGATGGATGGGTGAATGAATGAAAAACATGATCTTTCCAAGGTCTAGGGCTCCTTACACACAACCCAGCCCCATTCCAGGTACAATTAGACTATTTCTAAATGTTTTTTTGGTGACTGACGGGGCTACTGAGGACCCAGATCAGGGATGGCTGCTATGGTCCATGTACCACAATGTTGCCTCCCCCCGCCCCCTCGCAGACCACCCTGAGGGACCACAGCATCCTTCCAATGCTCTTGAATGAAGACTCAGAACCCATCTCAGCATCACTCTGCAGTAAGCCAGGACCAATGAACCAGGCTGGTACATGAGATCCATCCTTTCACTCATCATCAAATGTTGGTTTACTGCTTGCTCTGTACCCAGGCCTGTTCTAGGTGCTGCTGCTGACAGGAGGAAACAAGACCAGTGCCCTCCTGGAGCTTCCAGTGTAGTGAGGATAGAGACAATAAAACAGAGATACAAATACACTACTCAGTATCCAGCAGTCTGAGTATTAAACACACACACACACACACACACACACACACACACAAGAGAAGGGGATGGAGAGAAGAAGAGAGACAGGGGCCCACTTCACACAGGGTAGCCGGATATGTCAGTCTGTGCAGAGACTCTGGTGGAGTGGGGGAGTGCCTCCTGGTATCTGGAGGTCCTCAGGTGGAGAGAAATCAAGCAAAAGGCCCAGAGAGGGAAACAGGCTTGTATTTTGGACGATCTGTGCGGCTGGGGTGCAGTGAGCAGGTGGGGAGGAGGGGGAAGTTCCTTTCTGTATCAGAGGTGACTGATATGGCATCAGTTCAGAGTCCCTGAAGAGACACAGTCACTCCCAGCTCCTCTCTGACCAACAGCCCTTTACTGTCCACAGCAGAGATCACATAACACCCTCAGGTTCCAGCCTGCCCGCCCCCACCACCGGACAGCGCTGGTCCACGGTGGCACTCTGACTGTGCACTCCGTCCTCATTCTCAGGGCTCGGATCCGTGGTGCGCTGGGAAATGCTTACCAGCCACCTCCGTGTGTGGGGCTGGATGGCTGATATGTAGCTGTCACTGATTCCTATGGTGCAAATACGCCCACTATGGCCAATTTCAGTCAGCGGTATAATGACCAGCTTGCAAATTTTCTGAAAATGTATCAGACCTCAAGAGCCATTATAAACCAGCATATCACTGATCCCAGTTCTTACTGAATAAGAAGAGCTCTGCCCATGAGACCCAGGTGCCTGAAGCTGACCACCCCCTCCTCTGTCCCTGCTCCTCTCCTCCCCTGCCCCTCCCACCTACCCCCTGGGCAGCCACGGCCCCTGCTCCCATGTCTCCCATTGGGAAAGCGACCACATATCCCAGCTACTCAGTCTTGTTTTACTCTACTGGGCAAATTCTATCAAGTGCCCTCTGCTCTCAGCCCACGAGGATCCAGGGCCCTGCCCACCCATCTGGCATGTGCTGCCCCAGTTCAGTCGGATATGAGGCTTTCAAAAAGGAAAACCACCACTTCTCTTTCAATTTTTTTCAATCACGAGCCTAAAAACAACTTAATTTTAAAAACTGCAAATTCACTTTCCATTCATGTTTTTGGCATCACTGTTTTTGCGCCCTGAGTCAGGTCTGTGGTCTTGCCAGGCCTGCATGCACATCCAGAAGGTGGCCCCAAGCCATCGCAGGTTCCACACAGAAACAACGGCATGGAGATGGCATCAATTTGTTTTCTTCTGATTTTTAAAGATGAGAAGCATTACAGAAAACAAAACCAAATAAGTACAAGTGTTCTGCACTCTTTCCAGCCTATTTAAATAACAATGAAAGAGCATGCACCAGAGACCATAAAGATATCAAATATAAACCCAACCCCGCATCACTATTAAAAACAAATGCTTGCGAATAGGCAGCGACAACAAGAAGAGGACCTCACCCACAGCCCATCAGTATGAACAGCTAGCCCTCTGGTTCATTCAAAAATCATCAGTGATATTTGTAATAATCGAAAGAATCTGTCCTGAAAGGCATCATGAAGGCTGAGTAGTCAGTGACCCTCCTCCAAGGATTAAGGATCTAGAATATCTCAATCTTCAATAAATTTCATGGAGTTTCTCCTGCTTTTTACTGTCTGGTCACGAGGGAGGAATCACTAAACTATCAAAAGAATCCCAAAGAGGAATTCAATCACTACTTGATGAAGGAAGAAGAGGGTCAAGGTGAGGAGGGGAAAGAATGTGATTCTGTTTCTTAATTTTGCATGGACAAATGACCACTGAGCCACGAGGAAAGCCCCCGATCTAGTCCATAGTAATGAAAAAAATAAAAAATTTAATGCTTTGTCTCTCCAACTTAGGATTAATTTAATTAATTTAAATTAATTTAGGGTTAATTTAATTTACTTAACCTAGGATGTAATTTCCCAGAGTACATTCTGCAGACAATTGGTTCTCCCAAGATATTAACAGGCATTCAGTAGGAAAGCAATTGAACAAAACTGAACCATTTCCTCTACATCAGGGCAGGAGGGGCTTTCCCGGTGGCTCAGACAGTAAAGAATCTGCCTGCAATGTAGGAGACCTGGGTTTGATCCCTGGGTTGGGAAGATCCCCTGGAAAAGAGAATGGCAACCCACTCCAGTGTTCTTGCCTGGAGAACTCCATGGATAGAAGAGGATGATATATATATGTATGTATATATCAAATATATATACATAATATATGTACACACATATGGTTGGATGGCATCACTGATGCAATGGACATGATGTTGGGCAAACTTCGGGAGATGGTGAGGGACGGGGAGACCTGGCATGCTGCAATCCATGAGGTTGCAAAGAGTCAGACACGACTGGGCAACTGAACAACAACAACGCTGTTAGTTCTGTTTCTCTAGAGAAACCTTACCAACCCAAAAGCCTCAAGTCTGGATAACCGAGAAGGTAGAGGTTCTGGCCTGGCTGAGTGGGCATCAGGAACCTGGGGAGGGTCTTCCCTTGGAATTTTTACAGAAGTCACAGTTACCAAATCAGAATTTCTAAGAGCCAGCAATAAGTAACGGAGCACAACTTCCAATAATTTAGGAAGCTTAACGGAATTAATATTTTACTCCTAAGGGGCCACCCAGCTTAACTAAAATGCCACATTTCTTTGCTTTTACACTGGAATTTTATTTAGTCCAATGTGGTAATGCTGATTTTCTCACTCTCATCAGAAAATTCTTAATGGAAATTCTATATGATTTCAGTTCATGAAAATGAGAGGATGGGGCTTCCCTGGTGGTCCAGCGGTTAAGATCTGCGCTACAAGGCAGGGGACATGGGTTTGCTGCTGGATGAACCTGCTACATTAACACAAGAACGGACTCCGTCATCTCGTCTTCATCAGCTCCCGGGAGGTGGCTCGTGGGGGATAAGTGGACGTCAGGGGTGTGCGTGGCGGAGACGGGTGGCGGGTGCTCGTTCATATGTGTAAAAACGTGATGTATACCTACGGCTGGTTCACTTTGCTGCACAGCAGAAAGTAACACCATATGGTAAAGCCACTCTCCCCCAATAAAATATTTTAAATAAGATGGGTGAGAAATAAACATAGATATTGACCACAATCTAGATGGGCCACCTCGGCAAAGAGCAGAGGTCAGAAAGCATGCACTTCAAACCTTCCCAGGCTGCTCGGGGCCAAAGGCCAGGCCTCCTGCCTCTTTCCTGTGCAGGGACCCTGAGTGTCCCTCACAAAATACTGGCTCCTCTGTTGTTGTTTTTGGAAAACAAACACTTCCTTCCAAGATTCCCCCTCCCGGTTAATATCTGTGCTCAGGACTCCGTGTCCCTGGACTCATTACTGTGGATTTGTCCAGGTTCGAGATCTCAATTTTGGGATTTCCTCCCCATCTTCCCAGTCTCTCCGGACCCTGCTGAGTTATGATCCGGCTTCCACCAGCCCAGAAGATGCTAAGTGACCCCACCCCATGCCTCAGTCTTCCTCCTTGCTCCCCGTGCCACCAGGACACGAATCCTTGCAAACGTGGTTACTCTCTTTGTAGTCACTTTCCAAGCCCATTAAGAAGACAGGAGGGACTTCCCTGGTGGTCCAGTGGCTAAGACTCTGCACTCCCAACGTGGGGGGGCCAGGTTCAATCCTTGGTCAGGAAACTAGATCCCAAATGCCATGACTAAAAATAAAATAAAATTTAATTTAATTTTTTAAAAAAGATCCTACATGCCACAACTAAGACTCAACACAGTCAAATAAATTTTTTTAAGAGAGGAAAAAACACCACTGGACCCAACACTAGGCCTATGGAGATCAGCCTCACCCCCATGCTCTTTTCTCACCCCAGGAACTGGGTTTAACCCCCATCCCCACTCCTAGACTTCATTCTCAGATTCACTTTTGCAAGCAAATGCATGCCACCCAGCATATCATGCTGTATCCCCCTCTCGTGGTTATGGCATCCTCCTGGGAGGTCAACTACTTGCCACTGCATTCTGTGAATAGGAAAATGGTCTGGAGCCCTGTGGCAGAAGGATGCCAGGATGGCCCACCTGTGTGGGGTCTGGGGACTCGCCACCACGGGGACAAGTTCCTTCTGTTACATCTGCAGCCTCATCAGGGCCACCCCCTGGCTTTGCTCTCCCAGGCTCCTGGGACCAGCATTCTTCCAGACGGAAGCTGTGCCATGCTGATGGGCTGCTACCTGGCGCAGTATTTAGTCCGATGGGCTTCCCAGGTGGCGCTAGTGGTAAAGAAACTGCCTGCCAACTCAGGAGATGTAAGAGATGTGAGTTCGATCTCTGGGTGGGGGAGATCCCCTGGAGGAGGGCATAGCAACCCATTCCAGTATTCTTTCCTGGAGAATACCCATGCACAGTGGAGCCTGATAGGCTACAGACCTATCGCGAAGAGTCAGACACAACTGAGCGATCTAGCACAGGGTGTCTGACTATGGGCACTCCTCCAGTTGTGCGCTTAGCTGTGAACTCTGAGGGCTAAGACTGTCTCTGAGTCCCTCAGCGTCTCTCCACAGACCCCCTTCCGCCAGGAGCTCCATCGGTGTTGGCTGCCTACTGCATCAGGAGGGAAGGTGACTGGGGAACGAGGAATTGAGAACACACATAAAAATATTTGAGAACACAGACACAATAGTAAACGTCTGCATTCCCATAGCAGCGGTTAAGACCTGGATCCTTACAACAATCTTCTAGGAAAAACAGGGCAGGTATTACCATGCCCACTTCACAGATGAGGAAATTGAGGCTCTGCGAGATGAACTGACATCCGCAAGTCAAATAGCAAGTGGGTCCAGGACCAGAGCTGGAAGGCTGGTCTCTCAAGGACTCGTCTGATGCAGAGTCTACCAGGCTATGGCTCCAAAACAGGAAGGAAGGAGGGGAGAAAACAACCTGAGAGTTTGTCAATGGGGAATGGATAAAGAAGACATATATATATGTGTGTGTGTATGTGCATGTGTGTGTATAAAGACATACGTATATTTTAACATTTATATATATGCATTTATAATATATAAATATTATATAAATATATAATATAATACAGTATATAATTATACAGATTACAATATATTATAATTAATATATAATATATAAATCATAATATATTTATTTATATATACAAATACATAAAATCTTCTTTATCCATTCAATATCCATTATATCGGCGCTTCCCAGGTGGCGCTAGTGCTAAAGAACCCTCCTGCCAATGCAGTAGATGAGAGAAACATGGGTTCAGTCCCTGGGTTGGGAAGATTCCCTGGAGGAGGAACTAGGAACCCACTCCAGTATTCTCGCCTAGAAAACTCCATGGACAGAGGAGCCTGGTTGGCTGCAGTCCATGGGGGTTGCAAAGAGTCAGGTGTGACTGAGCACACACACACACACACACACACACATCCCATTATATATCTTTATCCATTATTATATATATAAGATTTTATATAACCACACACACAGATCCAATGGCATATGATGCAGTCATAAGAAAGAAGGAAATTCCACCATTTGCAACACCACGGATGGACCTGGAGCACATTATGCCCAGTGAGAGAAGTCAGAAAGAAAAATACTGTACGATATCACTTACATGTGAAATCTAAGAAGCCAAACTCGTTGAAACAAAGGGGTCCTTCCACAGACCCACTCCTTTGAGATCATGTCGAACTCTGACTCTGCCCAAACGAGTTCACCTCCATTTTCAAATTTTGAGCAATCATGTTTTCAATGTATATATTGTATTTCTTAATAATATTATGACCAAGAAGTTTATCACACTAATTTTTCAGTGTAGTTTGTTGTTTAAAATAATACAATCATCCAAATATTATTACACTACTATTAACTAGGCTTCAATATATCAGTGTTGATTTCATTGTGTTAAATGTACACTTGTAATAAAATAGCTGCAAACCTTAAAAAAAAATGGTGGCTACCAGGGGGTGGGGCTGGAGGGAAAAGACATGATGTTTAAGGGTACAAGCTTGCAACACATAGTAAACAGACCCTAGAGATCTAATGCACAGCATAGAGAATAATCCCAACAATATTGTATCATAACCATCAAACTTGTTAGAAGACTGGAACTTAAAGATTCCAGCCACTGAAAACAAAGCATAATTTTGTAACATGACAAAGATGCTAATTATCGCTACAACGGCAACCATATTACAATCTATACATGGACCAAATTAAGATGTTGTACAACTTAAATTTACACAAGGTTATATGTCAAATGGGGCTCCCCTGGGAGCTCAGACGGTAAAGAATCTGCCTGCAATGCAGGAGACCTGGATTCAATCCCTGGGTCTGAAAAAACCCTCTGGCGAAGGGAATGGCAACCCACTCCAGCATTCCTACCTGGAGAATCCCATGGATAGAGGAGCCTGGTGGGCTACAGTCCACTGGGGTCGCAGAGTCAGACACAACTGAGCAACTAACACTTTCACTTTCACTTCATACATCAAATATATTTAAATTATAATTTTTAAAAAAAAAAGAAACAGAAGGCAACTCCAAGATAGCTTCATCATAATACATCCTTGTCCTAATCATCTTACCTGCAAATTCAAGTGCAGGTATATCCTACACAATGGATGGTAAGTTCCAACAGGCTGAGTATTTGGGGACACATAGGCTCTCAGGGCAGGCATGCCCTATAATGAGAACTATGCTCCTGTAGCTATGAGCTTGTGGAAGGACACGCAGAGACCAGAGGGGCCAGAGGCCAGCATTGCTTAAGGGCTGAGACCAGGAATGAGTAGAAGGAGGAAGTGATGGGTATGGACGGATGTTCAAGAACAGGGAGGGAGGCTAGGAAGGGGCACCAGTAACGAAGTGCAAGGGGGTAGAAGAAGGGACAGAAGAGCAGGCGGGGGAAGGAAGGATGGAAGACACTAGCAACGGAGAAGAGGCGAAGAGGGGGGAGGAGAAGCAGGACCCACACTTCTCCCGGGTCTCTATGTTTCCTGCTAAAAGCATTGTCCTGGGGAACAGAAGCACTAGCAAGGACATCAGAGTTTGCTCACCTTCTGTCCAGGGATCAGCCAGCAGAGATAAAAACATAGGCAGCAAGATACAAATCGAAGAAATTAAGAGAACATTAGCTATTCAGATAAGCCAGACAGAGGAGAAGAAATATATATATTGAAGACAGAAGGAAGAGAAACAGAAGGTTAGTTAAGTGAAGACACCACCAGAGGGAAGTGGACGCCTCCACCCGAGGCTAACTTGGGTCGTGTGGCCAGCAGACCGGGAAAGCATCAGAGGAGCCAAGGTCCAGATTCAAGACGGCGCCTGCAGCTGAGGACAGCAGTGTGGGAGTGAGGGGTCAGGAGACAGAGGGCAGAGCAGTGCAGTTGAAGAAGAGAAGGTCACAGCATAGTTCTTGTGAAACCGAGACACTTAGGTGTGTGACCCCTAAACATGTACCTCTTATTGGCAAGATGTCTGTAGCTATATTTATGCCCATGTTTGTTCACTGCTCAGCAGTCATTTGTCCACTTTCCATGGATGTGCTATCCATGTTAATAAGTCTATCAGAAAAGAACCCACAGGCTTCATCCTTCTTGAGTAAGGGGTGTGTGATAGGGCATCACACAACACGGTATGTGATGGATGATTTCTGATGGGGCCGCAGATCTCTTGGTAGTGAGGATGGTGTAAACACAGCCCATGATGCTAATCCAAATGTTTTGCTGACTCTAACCATGTCACTGATCGTGGAGAGGGTGACGAGAAGGCAGGTGATGACAGTGGTTGTACAGAATGCAGCCAATAGGAACTTCTGTTAATGACGAGGAGGGTGGACATGATGATGACAAAGTTGCAATCTCTACAAAGCTAGGTCCACACTTGTGAGATAAGATGTGTGTTTGTGTGTGTGTGTGTGTGTGTGTGTGTGTGTGTGTGTGTAAGAGAGGGAGAGGGACTGAGAAACAGAGATCACCCACAGATCACTCCTGGTTAAACCAGAGAGTAGCCTGCCTTGGGGCCTTTTCTAGAAACACCTCAAAAGTTCAAAGTCAATAACCATCCCTTTTCCCTAAAATACTTAATAAAAAAAAAAGAAGAGCAAACCTGCAGAAATCTGTGGACACACTTCCTTTTTCTTTGGAGATATTTGCTGGATTTTCTTATGCAAGGAAGCTGTCACCCAGGAATTCTCCAGGAAATTTTTTAAATTATATGTAGACTCTAATGGCTGGAAAGGACCTCGAAAATCATCTAAACTGTGGGACTTTCCTGGGGATTTTTTTTTTTTCCCACAATACTGCTGCTAGAGCCTTGCTCCACGCCAGCCAACAAGATCACAGTCCCAGCTGGGCCGGGGCATGAACACTGTGATCAACTCACGTGAGAAAGAACCTTCTATTTTACAAAAGCCACGGTCACACCACACGTAGTGACAGTGTCAGAAGCAGGAAAGGTGTCTTCACAGCAAGTCTGGAGAACCCACACCTCCCTGAATGCTCCCATCAGCAAGGCTTGCTGCCCACTCTCATTGCCGCATGTGTGCATGCTCGGTTGTGCCTGACTTTGCGACCCCATGGACTGCAGCCCTCCAGGATCCTCTGTCCACGAGATTTTCCAGGCAAGAATACTGGAGTGGGTTGCCGTTTCCTACTCCAGGGACCTTCCAGACCCAGAGGCTGAATGCACATCTTCATCTCCTGCATTGGCAAGCAGATTTTTTTTACCACTGCTCACTCTAAAGAAAAGCCTGGGACCTTTCCCAGTGGTCCAGTGGTTAGGTTTCACCTTCCAATGCAGGGGACGGAGTTCAACCACTGGTCCGGGAGCTAAGACCTCACATGCCTCATTGCCAAAAAAACAAAACATAAAACAGAAACAATATTGTAACAAATTCAATAAAGACTTTTTAAAAAAGATTATAGACCAGTGATCTGGGGCGGTGGTGGTGGGGGTGGGAAAAAAAAAGACACGCCTGGCTGGGCTGGAAGGAAGGGAGAAGGGGGTTTAAGGAGAAGTTGAAAAGCTGGACCACGGCGATGACCAGCTTCTTGCAGAGCTCATGTCAGCAATACTCTGAGGTGATACTGTCTCCCAAGTCCCTTCTGCCCAACCTTGGGGTCCCCAGGGAAGCAAGCGTGATTCAACTTCACAAGACCCACGTCCCACCCAGCCCCGTTCCCGACACTGTTCATATCCATCCAGCCCTCAAGAGACCCCAGAACCCGGGAGAAACATGCTCATACTTTCTTGGTGGGAACTTTGATCTTCAAGAATTCTGCCTCTCGGGCCAGCACCTGCCACGGGGCGTGGATCCGGACGAAGACGGAGCCCTGGCTTTTGCTCTGGAAGGGACAAAGAAGAAGAAACAGCAGCGTTTAGGAGGTCATAGCTTACATTCCGAGCTCTCCGATTCTTCCAAACAAGAAGCCCAGACGTGTTATTTCTTCCGTTTCTGGTTTTTGTTCTCTTTATACCTCACTGGGGGCCAGCCCCCTCCCACCATACCCCATTCATTGCTTCTGGCTCAGAAATGCTCTTACCCAGAGAGGGGAAGCATTCCCAAAGAGCAGTCCCTGGAGGTCTGGGGACTTCAGAGAAAAAGAGGAATTAAAACAGTTGTGTTCACAGGTTTAAAATGTAAGCCATTACAGGTTTCACAGAAATCCCGTTAACTTTTCTTGGTTGAGGTGTTGCTGATTTATAATATTGTATTAGTTCAGGTGTTCAGCGTTGTGATTCAGTATCTTTGCAGATCATATTCCATCACCAGTTATTACAAGATAATGGGTATAATTCCCTGTACTGTACAGTAAACCTTCATCAGCTATTTTCTAACTGGGAGTTACTGCAGGTAGTCGGTTTACCCCTGCTGGCTTCAGTGAACAGTCTGGAACCTGCCTCCATACTGATATTTTCAGTAAATATTAATATTTTATATTATAATTAGTAATGTAATAAAATAATATTAAATTTTTATTTTTATTCTACAATTTTGCTGTGTCTCAGCCCAAATCACAAAGGGGTTCATCTAGCTTATAAGGGGCTCCCAGGGGGCTCAGTGGTAAAGAATCTGCCTGCAATGCAGGAGACTTGGGATTGATCCCCGGTCTAGGAAGGTCCCCTGGAGAGAGAAATAGCCACGCCAGTATTCTTGCCTGGAGAATTTCAAGGACAAGAGGAGCCTGGCTGGCTATAGTCTGTGGAGTCGCAAAGAATCAAACATTACTTAGCAACTAAACAACAACAACAAAAGCTAATGATAAAAATAATAAATGTAAATGGTACAACTCAATATAATATCATAAAAAATAAATCATGGGGAGGATTTTGTGTGAATATGGCTGTGAATTTAGGTCCCAGGACATATCATTCTCTGAGTGCACTGATTTCACTCAAAAAATGTAAAATAAGGAAAGGAGATGCAGTGATGAAAATCTGAAAACTAGGTTTTATTGACTCAGCAGCTCATTTGGCCCCAGGCAGTGTCTGCTATAAAAACTGGTCCGGTTACAACATGAAGCTATTAGTTTCTTCTCATCTACAAAGAAAACCTCAAATTTTTTCAGAACAAGCACACAAAGGTGGGGGGGAACACTTTCTGACATTAATATAATTCGTTTCATCACTAAAGAATAAAAAAAGACCAAAACAAGTAGGAAACAAAGGGCAAAAGCCTCATCATTGGTGTGAAGCTTCTAAAACTACCTGCAAAATCAATAACAAACACTGTGTTCACAAAAAAAGCAGCACAGGTCAACAGGGCAATTCTTCATCCAGTGACTTCTGGGAATCCCAAAGCCCCGTGAGATGCTGGCCCATGTGCCCCTGACAGTTAGGATAAAGCAGCCGAGGGCAGAGTGAGGACCGGGTCCTAGCCACCATCCTCTGCAGAGAGACGAGCTCGCAGCTTCTTGTCCATTCTCACCCACCCCCAAACACGTGCTACAGGGGAAAGCAGGCTTTGTTGGTTTCCTGAGCATCTCATGAAACAGGACGCACAGAGACCAGGGCCCAAAAGGCACCAACATTGTGGGCAGCGAAAGGAATGCTCCTCACAGAAAAGCAGCAACAGCCCTCTGCAAAGTCATCCTCAAAGACCAGTTGGTGTTCGCCAATACAGGTCTCGGTTTAGCACTGAAGATGACATTGGAGGCAGCCACGCACACCATCCCAAGTGGCGGGCAAAGAACCAGGTGGCTGGGAGAAGACTGCCTTTCCCACCCAAATGACAGTCAGTTCACGGTCACGGGTTCATGGGTTTCTGAGATGATGAATAAGGCAAAAAGACACTTCATGATGCTCATAATGCAAGTGAAGACTGTCTCTCTGATTCTTAATGGCACTCGATGATCCTTTCGATAATTAAGACATCCAGAAGCTACCTCCACCTTGGGGATGAAAGCTGCTGACTTCTAAGGAAGGAGAAGAAAGAAGAAAGCAGGATTTCACAAGAAGACGGAACTGTGGTCTGAAAGCCTTGGATGGTCTAAAGTTGACAAGTGCCTAAAAACAACACCCATCACCAAGATGCATCTTTATTGAGTGAATTGTGTGCCTAGATGGAGAGCAGAGGTCGTGTGCTTCAGCTCACAGAATATGCATGGGGACCATCACCTTCATCTCTACCTTACTGTTGGGCAGGGAAAATTCAAACAATTTGTCCAAAGTTACACAGATAGTAGGATTTTTAGAAAAAAGAATTCAAGGGACTTCACTGGCGGTTCACTGGTTGACTCTTCGAGCGTCTATGCATGGGGCTTGTGTTTGATCCCTGACCTGGGAACTAAGATCCTGTATGCTACACAGCATGGCCAAAAATAAAGTTATATTAAAAAAAAAAAAAAAAGGCCCCAAATTCAGGCAGGTCATGCTCCACCTGGTGGTTTTTAGAACATCTATTGCACATAGTTAAAACCACATCCAAGGGCTGCAAGAGAACATAAAGACATGCCTTAGACTAATATTGGATCAAAGGATGAGAGGCATCAGAGAAGCAGTCCTAAGAAGAGATACAGAGTCTTTGAGACCCTAAGTGGACACAGTTCAAACAAAACCCTGGAAAGTGCCTTTCAGTGAGAAATCACCCCAATTTCTCTGTCTGTCGGTGACAACAATACCGGGACTGCTAGACAGAGTCATCAATTACTTGCTGCTACTTCAAATGGTAATTTAAGCTTTTCTAATTTAGTGAAAAGCAAGAGGAAGACAGAAACCATCTGTGGAGCTGACCTGAAGCCCCAGAAATGACGTTTTCAGTGAAAGATGGCAAAGGGTGCCACCATCCTTCTCTCTAGGATGAAATCATGACTATTATTGATTTTAAAATATTTGGTTTCATCTTTGTTTTCAAATTGTGGCAAACCCCTTTTTCACCTTTATCTGGAAGTGGTGCCTCAAGTGTGCACCAAATGTCCATTAAGCAGCTGCAGATGTTTGAGCAGGGTTGGGAGGGCCAGGGTCCACCTGTGGTCTTGGTGGCAGACTGCAAGCTGTCCCCTGACAGCCATTCTTCTTTCCTCTATTCTTCTCTATTGGTTTGGCTGCACTGGGTCTTAATTGCGTCATGCGGGATCTTTCCTTGCAGTGCATGGACTCTAGTTGTGCATGCAGGCCTAGTTGCTCAGCACAAAGTGGGACCTTGTTCTCGAACTCGGGCTCAAACCCTCATCCCCTGGTGGATTCTTAACCACTGGACCATCAGGGAAGCCCCTCCTTTATTTTTCAACCAAGCACATGGCCTTCCAGAATGCAGACAGCATCCTCCTTGAAGTTAGGTGTAACCATAACACTAATTCCTAGCCAATGTGGTACAGGTCAGGGGTGGAGCAGCTCCTGGAAACTCCCTGCAAAGACACAAGTGGATGATTTCTGCCCCTTCATCCTCTTCCCTATCACTGGATCTACAGCCTGAAAGACAGATACAAGTGTCTTAGACCTCAAGGTCAAAGTCAAGGCCAGAAATAGCAAAGTATCAACACAGAAGTTGGGTTCTGACTCTCTGGATTGTCCCAGCCAACCTGGGCTGCCTCTGGGATTTTGATGTGAAAGGTAAATCTCCACCTTGTTGAGCCCCTGTGGTTTTAGAGGCTCTATGAACTACAGCCCAACCGTATATTAAATTATGAAAATTGTTTCCCAACATGGACGCCTTCGGCCCCTCTAGCAAAGCAAGGTGCTTCTCCATTCTGCTCAAATGGAACCAGTTTCAAAGGAAAATAAAAGCTGGAATGCAGTTACACTGGTGCTAACATCTAGTCATCATGTTTCTTTCATGCCATGCGACATTGTTACCTTCTCATAAAAAGAGCAACACCGAGCTGATGTGAAATATTAGCTGGTGTGACTGGCTATGTCTGCTGGGGAAAAAAAAAAAAAAAAAAACATGAAAATCCCTCACAGAACCATCACCAAATGCAGAAGCTCTTTTTAACTAACCTAGGAATCGAAAGTTGGAGGTTAACATAGATTGAGCTAAAAAAAAAAAAAAAAAAAAAAGTTCCCTGTTCTCCAGGCCCAGGTGACTTCCATTCTGCCCTGGATTTGGATTCCTTTAGGGCAGCAATCCCCAACCTCCTTGGTACGAGGAACCAGTTTCATGGAAGAAAAATTTTCCACAGACCAGGTTAGGGGAGCAGGGGTGGTTTCAGGATGATTCAAGTGCATTACATTTATTGTGAGCTTTATTTCTACTATTATTACATCAGCTCCACCTCAGATCATCAGGTTTTCAGCATAGGCGTGCATGCATGCTAAGTCACTTTAGCCGTGTCTGACTCTTTGCAACTCCATGGACTATAGCCCACCAGGTTCCCCTGTCCATGGGATTCTCCATGCAAGAATACTGGAGTGGGTTGCCATGCCCTCCTCCAGGGCATCTTCCTGACCCAGGGGTCGAACCTGTGTCTTATAAGTCTCCTGCACTGGCAGGCATGTTGTTAATCACGAGAGCCACCTGGGAAGCCCCTCTTCAGGACAGGATGGGAATAGAAAGAGCTTGGGATTTGGATTCAAGTAGCTTAGGACCTGGATCCTAGATTTTACAGCTGCAGGGCACTGGGCAAGTCACTTAACCAAGAGAGCCACAGTTTCTCCCTGGGAACAAGGAAGATGAGAAACACTGCTGAGCTACTAAGAGGAACCGAGGGACTGAGCGTGAGATTCCTGCTGTGATGTCCGAATGCGGACCATTCACTCGGTGTCAGCCATTGAGAAGACTGAGGATCCACTCTTTCCAATCAAGGTGACAGCTCTTTGACTGCAGGGACAGGGTCTGACGCTTCACTTGTGCTCCCCAAGCACCTGGCACAGGCTGGACACAGAATAGGTCCTCCCAGAGCTCTTGCAAATGATAGAACAGACTGGTAGCTCAGACGGTAAAGAATCTGCCTGCAATGCATGTTCGATCCGTGGGTCAGGAAGATCCCCTGGAGGAGGGCATGGCAATCCACTCCAGTGTTTTGCCTGCAGAATCCCATGGACAGAGGCGCTTGGTGGGCTACAGTCCACTGGGTCATAAAGAGTCAGACATGACTAAAGTGACTTATGCACTCCTATTGGATTAAAATCCTGGTTTGCTAATTGCCTTGAAGTTTTTGTGTGCTCAGTCACTCAGTCATGTCCGACTCTTTGCAGTTCATGGGCTGTAGCCCACCAGGCTCTTCTGTCCATGTAATTTTCCAGCAAAATACTGGAGTGGATTACCATCTCCTACTCCGGGGAATCTTCCCAACCCAGGATTGAACCCACATCTTTTGCATCTCCTGCACTGGCAGGTGGATTCTTTATCACTAGTGCCACATGGGAAGCCTGCTCAAAGTTTCCTTTGTCTACATAGGATTTTCAAAATGTCCCATGGACCTAAGGGAATCCACTGGTTCAAAGTATTATTCATCTCCAGAATCTGAGGACATGGTCAGAAAGCATTACTTTGTGAAACCAACCTGAAATTTAACATTAAAGTATAAGAAATTAGGCATCAACTGTAAAAGCAGTGCTAAGGGGAAGGTTCATAGCATTACAGGCTTACATCAAGAAACAAGAAAAAAACCAAATAAATAACCTAACTCTACACCTAAAGCAATTAGAGAAGGAAGAAATGAAGAACCCCAGGGTTAGCAGAAGGAAAGAAATCTTAAAAATCAGGGCAGAAATAAATGCAAAAGAAACTAAAGAGACCATAGCAAAAATCAACAAAGCTAAAAGCTGGTTTTTTGAAAAAATAAACAAAATTGACAAACCATTAGCAAGACTCATTAAGAAACAAAGAGAGAAAAACCAAATTAACAAAATTAGAAATGAAAATGGAGAGATCACAACAGACAACACTGAAATACAAAGGATCATAAGAGACTACTACCAGCAGCTCTATGCCAATAAAATGGACAACTTGGATGAAATGGACAAATTCTTAGAAAAGTATAACTTTCCAAAACTGAACCAAGAAGAAATAGAAGATCTTAACAGACCCATCACAAGCAAGGAAATCGAAACTGTCATCAAAAATCTTCCAGCAAACAAAAGCCCAGGACCAGATGGCTTCACAGCTGAATTCTACCAAAAATTTAGAGAAGAGCTAACACCTATCTTACTCAAACTCTTCCAGAAAATTGCAGATGAAGGTAAGCTTCCAAACTCATTCTATGAGGCCACCATCACCCTAATTCCAAAACCAGACAAAGATGCCACAAAAAAAGAAAACTACAGGCCAATATCACTGATGAACATAGATGCAAAAATCCTTAACAAAATTCTAGCAAACAGAATCCAACAACATATTAAAAAAATCATACACCATGACCAAGTGGGCTTTATCCCAGGAATGCAAGGATTCTTTAATATCTGCAAATCAATCAATGTAATACACCACATTAACAAATTGAAAGATAAAAACCATATGATTATCTCAATAGATGCAGAGAAAGCCTTTGACAAAATTCAACACTCATTTATGATTAAAACTCTCCAAAAAGCAGGAATAGAAGGAACATACCTCAACATAATAAAAGCTATATATGACAAACCCACAGCAAGCATCACCCTCAATGGTGAAAAATTGAAAGCATTTCCCCTGAAATCAGGAACAAGACAAGGGTGCCCACTCTCACCACTACTATTCAACATAGTGTTGGAAGTTCTGGCCACAGCAATCAGAGCAGAAAAAGAAGTAAAAGGAATCCAGATAGGAAAAGAAGAAGGGAAACTCTCACTGTTTGCAGATGACATGATCCTCTACATAGAAAACCCTAAAGACTCTACCAGAAAATTACTAGAGCTAATCAATGAATATAGTAAAGTTGTAGGATATAAAATTAACACACAGAAATCCCTTGCATTCCTATATACTAACAATGAAAAAACAGAAAGAGAAATTAAGGAAACAATACCATTCACCATTGCAACAAAAAGAATAAAATACTTAGGAGTATATCTACCTAAAGAAACAAAAGACCTATACATAGAAAACTATAAAACACTGATGAAAGAAATCAAAGAGGACACAAACAGATGGAGAAACATACCGTGTTCATGGATTGGAAGAATCAATATTGTCAAAATGGCTATTCTACCCAAAGCAGTCTATAGATTCAATGCAATCCCTATCAAGCTACCAACGGTATTTTTCACAGAACTAGACCAAAGAATTTCACAATTTGTATGGAAATACAAAAAACCTCGAATAGCCAAAGTAATCTTGAGAAAGAAGAATGGAGCTGGAGGAATCAACCTGCCTGACTTCAGACTCTACTACAAAGCCACAGTCATCAAGACAGTATGGTACTGGCACAAAGACAGAAATATAGATCAATGGAACAGAATAGAAAGCCCAGAGATAAATCCACGAACCTATGGACACCTTATCTTTGACAAAGGAGGCAAGGATATACAATGGAAAAAAGACAACCTCTTTAACAAGTGGTGCTGGGAAAACTGGTCAACCACTTGTAAAAGAATGAAACTAGAACACTTTCTAACACCATACACAAAAATAAACTCAAAATGGATTAAAGATCTAAATGTAAGACCAGAAACTATAAAACTCCTAGAGGAGAACATAGGCAAAACATTCTCCGACATAAATCACAGCAAGATCCTCTATGACCCACCTCCCAGAATATTGGAAATAAAAGCACAACTAAACAAAAGGGACCTAATGAAACTTAAAAGCTTTTGCACTACAAAGGAAACTATAAGTAAGGTGAAAAGACAGCCCTCAGATTGGGAGAAAATAATAGCAAATGAAGAAACAGACAAAGGATTAATCTCAAAAATATACAAGCAACTCCTGCAGCTCAATTCCAGAAAAATAAATGACCCAATCAAAAAATGGGCCAAAGAACTAAACAGACATTTCTCCAAAGAAGACATACAGATAGCTAACAAACACATGAAAAGATGCTCAACATCACTCATTATTAGAGAAATGCAAATCAAAACCACAATGAGGTACCATTACACACCAGTCAGGATGGCTGCTATCCAAAAGTCTACAAGCAATAAATGCTGGAGAGGGTGTGGAGAAAAGGGAACCCTCTTACACTGTTGGTGGGAATGCAAACTAGTACAGCCGCTATGGAAAACAGTGTGGAGATTTCTTAAAAAACTGGAAATAGAACTGCCATATGACCCAGCAATCCCACTTCTGGGCATACACACTGAGGAAACCAGATCTGAAAGAGACACGTGCACCCCAACGTTCATCGCAGCACTGTTTATAATAGCCAGGACATGGAAGCAACCTAGATGCCCATCAGCAGATGAATGGATAAGGAAGCTGTGGTACATATACACCATGGAATATTACTCAGCCTTTAAAAAGAATTCATTTGAACCAGTCCTAATGAGATGGATGAAACTGGAGCCCCTTATACAGAGTGAAGTAAGCCAGAAAGATAAAGAACATTACAGCATACTAACACATATATATGGAATTTAGAAAGATGGTAACGACAACCCTATATGCAAAACAGAAAAAGAGACACAGAAATACAGAACAGACTTTTGAACTCTGTGGGAGAAGGTGAGGGTGGGATATTTCAAAAGAACAGCATGTATACTATCTATGGTGAAACAGATCACCAGCCCAGGTGGGATGCATGAGACAAGTGCTCCGGCCTGGTGCACTGGGAGGACCCGGGGGAATCGGGTGGAGAGGGAGGTGGGAGCGGGGATCGGGATGGGGAATACATGTAAATCTATGGCTGATTCATATCAATGTATGACAAAACCCACTGAAATGTTGTGAAGTGATTGGCCTCCAAATAATAAAAAAATAAATAAAAAACAAACAAACAAACAAACAAAAAAGAAATTAGGCATCAGAGCATATAATCCATCCCTAGAAGAGATTTCATAAATAAGTCATCATGGTGACTGGAGGGGATCCAGTCCTAAATCTCACCAGGCAACTAAAATTCAAGTTCATGTAAAATAAGCTGTAACATATAATTTGGTTGTGGTCATCAGAGAAAGGAGAAACAACTCACAAAAGTTTCTCTAAGAAAGACAAATGCATCCATCTCGGGGATGCACCTATCCCTGGGGTAACAAATGGGAACTACATGACAAGGCAGGAACCTCCCTCCAGCTCAACTGAAAGGCCTCATAAAGCCATGCAGCTCCTTTCACTGTGACTCCATAAAAAAAAAAAAAAAAAGCACTAAAAATTCTGTCTCCCCAGTTCTCGGGTTTCAGGAAGAAGCACCCAAGAAAAGGCTGTCAGTGCTCTGGTCAGAAGAAATGGACAGTCCTCAGCCATCACCTGACTCTTAGCTCTTTCAGTCTCTCAATGTGTATTGTCAGCTGGTTTTCCTCACCTCTAAGTAAGGAGATCCAACCAGTCCATCCTAAAGGAGATCCTGGGTCTTCATCGGAAGGACTGATGCTGAAGCTGAAACTCCAATACTTTGGCCACCTGATGCGAAGAGCTGATTCACTGGAAAAGACCCTGATGCTGGGAGGGATTAGGGGCAGGAGGAGAAGGGGACGACAGAGGATGAGATGGCTGGATGGCATCACCATGAGTTTTAGTAAACTCCGGGAGTTGGTGACGGACAGGGAGGCCTGGCGTGCTGCGATTCATGGGGTCGCAAGGAGTCGGACACGACTGAGCGACTGACCTGAACTGAACTGAAGTAAACCAACAGAAACCTGAGTACATAGGAGGCAAAGTCAGGTCCCCATCTTGAACCTGTGCCCTAACTCATCTGCCAGTCTCTCACTTCCTCCCTCTTCTTTAAAGAAGATGTGATACATATATACAATGGAATATTACTCAACCATTAAAAAGAATGAAAGGATGATATTTGCCGCAACATGTATGGACCTAGTGAGTGTCATACTGAGTAAAGTAAGTCAGACAGAGGAGGAGAAATATCATATGACATCCCTTATATGGAGACTCTAAAAACAAAATGCACAAATGAACTTACAAAGCACAAATAGACTCACAGACTTAGAAAACAAACACGGTTACTGGGGGTAAGGGATAGTTAAGAGACTTTGGGAAGGTCATGTCCACACTGCTGCATTTAAAATGGATAACTAACAAAGACCTATCATATGGCACATGGAACTCTGCTCAATGTTATCTGCCAACCTGGATGGGAGACGGGTTTGGGGAAGAATGGATACATCTATGGACAGTGACTGCAGCCATGAAATTAAAAGATACTTGCTCTTTGGAAGAAAAGCTATGACAAACCTAAACAGCATATTGAAAAGCAAAGACATCACTTTCCTGACAAAAGTTTGTATAATCAAAGCCGTGTTTTTTCCAGTAATCATGTACAGATGTGACAGTTGGACCATAAAGAAAGGTAGGTGCCAAACAATTGATGCCTTCAAATTGTGATGCTAAAGAAGACTCTTGAGAGTCCCCTGAACTGCAAGGAGATCAAACCAGTCCATCCTAAAGGAAATCAGTCCTGAATATTCAAAGGAAGGACTGATGCCGAAGCTGAAGCTCCAATACTCTGGCCACCTGATGCGAAGAGCCAACTCAGTGGAAAACACCCTGATGCTGGGAAAGACTGAGGGTGGGAGAAGGGGGTGACAGAGGATGAGATGGTTGGATGGCATCATCGATTCAATGGACATGAATTTGAGCAAACTCTGGGAGACAGTGAAGGACAGGGAAGCCTGGCGTGCTGCAGTCCATGGGGTCGCAAAGAGTCAGACACGACTGAGTGACTGAACAACAACATAAGTAGGGCTGAGTCCCTTCACTGTTCACCTGAAACTACCTCAACATTGTTCACTGGCTAAACCCCAATACAAATAAAAAGCTTACAGTTAAAAAAATTAAAGTAGATCCAACAGCGAGCGGACCTGATCACACATGTTCTGTCTAGTAGCCCTGGTATTGCTCAAGTTTCCACCCTACCAGGAGCCCTTATACAGATCTCTTAGGAGGGCATCTCTGTTCCTCTCAGTAGCCCCAGGTCCTCACTGCATCTGCAGGTCACCACTCCCATCCCTAGAGGTCTACTGCATCGGCATGAGCATATCCTGATGCTCACAAAACACAGTGGAGCTGAACTGGAGTTGGAGGTTCCTGGAACCTCTGTGCCTTATAGTATTGTAAGGGTGTTGCTGCATTAAGGAAAAGAATAAGAGATGCTCTGATGAATAAAGGAAGTCTTGGGTCTCTCTACTTGCCAGCCATCAGACTTCCACATGCTATTCAACACCTCCGTACTGACGGCTCAAAGCAGGGCCAACTGACGGCCATGGTGCATTTCAGAAGATAGAACTGACTTGGCCTGAGGACTCTGGAGTTGGAGAGCCCTCCAGCAATGCTTTACATCTTTCTCAAGTAGCAAATGAAGACCCAGAGCTCAGGAGGCTGAGTTGCTGGGTTATGGACATACAGCTAGTAGCTGGGCCAGGAATGGAATCCAGGTCTCCCAGATCATGGTCCATCCCTTGGTGCTCATGACAGCAGGACATACCCAAGGGCTCTCAACCCATCCAGGGCAGTCCCATGTCCCTCTCCCTTCATGAGAGGTTAGGTAGATAGGGGACAAGGTGCTGGAATGGGGGAAATCACGCCCCCAGCCACCTCTCTCTGGAGCCCCAGCCACCGCTCAAAACCCTCGTTAGGGACCAGAGGTCATGCACTCCTGGTGAGGTTATCCATATTGTTTATATCTCATTGTTGTTTTCCAAAGATTGCATGTGGCTGCACCAGACCATGTCCTCCCTCTGGAGAGACAAGAGTGAATGGGAGGCAGTCCCAGCCAAACGCTGGAAACCGATACTCCACAAGCCTCCTTCCCCTGCAGCCCGGCCAAGCCACCCCGATGCTAACCCCAGACGCCTGCGTGTGCTCCAGGCCCAGCCCTGCCGTGAGAACACCAGCTGCAGTGCATCGAGGCCCCAGATCGAGGCTACCAGGGTGGGCGGTGGGGAGACGATAGAGAGGGACCAAGGCGGGCAGACACCTCCCAGATGTCACCAACCCAGGTCACCTCAGATCTATGAGGACCGAGAAGGGTGAGACAACCCCCCTGCCAGGGGCTCCCATGTTCTCAGATCACCAAGGTTGATGTCCACGCAGCTGGAGAAGTGACACCAGGTGGCCTGAAACTGTGGCCAGTGCAGCCATCATTGCAGAATAAGGAGAAGGGTGGGGTGCATGTAGAGCTGAGAGCAGAGAGTGCCTCATTCCCCCTGGAGGAACACCTGGTCTACCCATGTCATTATTAAGACCAAAGTCTTAACTTCCTGCAGGAGCTTCCAATCCATGGTCTGGGGACAGGCTCCATCCAGATGTCCTGAAGACACAGTGGCTTGGAATTAAGTTCAGCGAAGAACTTCCTGACTGGCAGAGGAAAGGTGAAACCCTGCTTTCGTGGGAAGCCCGGGATGATTCTCCTCTCTAACCCTCTCCTCCCTGGGCCAATAGGAGAATGCGTGCATGATCGGCAAAGATGGAGGGCAGGACCAATTGCCCATGAACCCTGTCCCAGGGACCACCACCCAAAATAGCAGCAGCATGACTGCTTTCATGGGAAAGGCTGCTCCTAGTCCCCAAGCAAAGACTGGGAACAGTCCAGCCAGAGTTCTGTAGAGATGGAAACCCAGCCACTCTTTTCATAATTTTGTCAAAGAGCCATCACCAGAAGTTCCCAGGGTGGGAGGCAGCCTTCCGTACTGGGTGGACCCCTTGGGTAGGGTACCAGAATGGACAGGCACCCAGAAGAGATGATCTCTGGACCTGGCCGCACAGGATTTAATCTCTGCACTGAAACCACTGTGCTCCAGAGAGAAGCCACCTAGGAAACCTCTGTTCAAGTCCAGGTGAAGATGAATTGGGGAGCGGGGAACCTGGCAAAAATTAAGGAGTCAGATCCTCTTTTACACCAAGGGCCAAGAAAGCCAGTTCCCCATCTAATCCTTTAGCTACAGGGTCCCCCAGGGCAACCCAGCACTCTGGAAGGACTGGGACCACATGAGGTGTCAGAAACAGAGTTGGATTAAGTGTTCCCTGGGCTTCTGTCCATCTCCAAAACCCACAGAAGCAGTGGGGGAAATCGTCACCATTGTCACGGTCATGGAAAAATCACGGGTACTAGGGTCTGAAGACTTACTGGATCTTGGGCCCCACCTCTGTCACTTCCCAGCTGCATCATTTTGGGCTTTGTTTTTTGTTTTAAAGATTTTTTTATTCGATGTGGCTCATTTTTTAAAGTTTTATTGAATTTGTTACAATAAGGCTTCTCTTTTATGCTTTGGGTTTGGGGGCTGGGAAGCATCTTAGGGGAATCTTAGACCCCCAATCAGGGATCAAACCTGTATCTCCTGCATTGTAAGGAGAAGTCTTAACCACGGGACCGCCAGGGAGGTCGCTGCCACACCATTTTCGGCAAGTCACCAAAGCTCTTAAAACTCAGAGGCACCATTAAAATAATTGTGGTGGTGGTTTAGCCACTAAGTCGTGTCCAACTCTCGAGACCCCATGGACTGTAGCCCACCAGGCTCCTCTGTCCATGGGATTTTCCAGGCAAGATTACTGAAGTGGGTTGTCGTTTGCTTCTCCAGGGGATCTTACCAACCTATGGATAGAACTCAGGTCTCCTGCATTGCAGGCAGATTCTTTACCAACTGAGCCACCAGGGAAGCCCATTAAAATAATTGTAATGATTAATAATAATACCACCTGAAGGGCAGAAGGAAGGACTCTACAAGGGACTCATGGAATCTTTTGGGGGTAGTGGATACACTCATTACCTTGATTATGATGGTGGCGTCATGGGTTTGTACATATGCCCAAACTCAACAGATTAGATCATTTTAAATATGTACAATTTATTATAATCAATTATGCCTCAATAAGGCTAGAAAAAAAAGATAAGTAAAAATGTAAAATAATGCCATACTTTCTTACAATTTTTTTGCTTTGAAAAGTATTATTTTTCATTAAGATATGCTATTTGTGTTTATTTATGTTAAATAAAAATATTATTTAAAATATGTTATATATTACAGTTGTTGTTTAGTCACTAAGTTATGTCTGACCCTTTGTGACCCTTTAGACTGTAGCCTACCAGGCTCTGTCCATAGGATTTCCCAGCCAAGAATACTGGAATGAGTTGCCATTTCCATCTCCAGGAGATCTTCGATCCCTTCTCGACCCGGGGACCAAACCCAAGTCTTCCTGCATTGCAGGCAGATTCTTTACCACTGAGCCACCAAGGGAGCCCTATATATGGTTAGTTTTTAATTAAGAAGTAGGCATTGGGCTTCCCAAGTGGCTCAGTGGTAAAGAATCTACCTGCCAATGCAGGAGATGCAAGAGATGAGGGTTTGATCTCTGGGTCCGAAGATCCCCTGGAGTAGGAAATGGCGACCCACTCCAGTATTCTTGCCTCCAGTAAATACTCCAGTATTTCCTGCCGAAATCCCATGGACAGAGGCGCCTGGCGGGCTCCAGTCCATGCAGTTGCAGGGTCGGAAACTATTGAGCACATACACATACAAAGTATTCAAAAGCTAGTACTGATTCTGTGATATCTCAGAATCAAATGAGATTATATGCAGAAAAGTGTTTTGCAAACCCCAAAGTATGTATTAATATAAAAGGATTTTTAAAGAGAAAGTTCAGGGGTTCAGTTCAGTTCAGTCGCTCAGTCGTGTCCGACTCTTTGCGACCCCATGAATCGCAGCACGCCAGGCCTCCCTGTCCGTCACCAACACCCAGAGTTTACTCAAACTCATGTCCATCGAGTCGGTGATACCATCCAGCCATCTCATCCTCTGTCATCCCCTTTTCCTCCTGCCCCCAATCCCTCCCAGCATCAGGGTCTTTTCCAATGAGTCAACTCTTCGCATCAGGTGGCCAAAGTATTGGAGTTTCAGCCTCAGCATCAGTCCTTCCAATGAACACCCAGGACTGATCTCCTTTAGGATGGACTGGTTGGATCTCCTTTGCAGTCCAAGGGACTCTCAAGAGTCTTCTCCAACACCACAGTTCAAAAGCATCAATTTTTCGGCGCTCAGCTTTCTTCACAGTCCACCTCTCACATCCATACATGACCACTGGAAAAACCATAGCCTTGACTAGATGGGCCTTTGTTGGCAAAGTAATGTCTCTGCTTTTTAATATGCTATCTAGGTTGGCCATTGCCAAATCTCTGCCATGGGACTCAAAGTGCAGAGCATCTCCTGCCCCTTGACCTCCACGGGATGCTCCCACGCTTCTTGGATCCCACTTGAGAGAAATCATATCTGAGCCCACCCACCATGGCAATAGTTCCTGGCTTACCTGAACACCCCTGAGTGAAGTTAAAGGAGAGTTTTTCCCTGGGAGTTTAGAATGCGGGGATAACAGACAGAACAGAACCCAGGAGTCAGAGACCAAATTTCTACCCAAGAAGAGGATAAAACTCCAAACACCCAGAAGATGTTGGCAGAAAGGAGAGGGCCTCTCCCAAAACCCGGCTCCCGACACAGAGGCCCAGCCCCAAACAGGGGGGAAAAGGTCATGGATAAACCAGAGGAAAATACTGCCCTTTCTGATTCGTCACAGAACAATTTTGGACAGTTGACAGTCCCCAAGTGGAATCAGATGTTGCAGACGCCAGCTCTCAGCAACCCATCACCCCGCCAGGATACTGAGAGCATGTCAAGGCCCAGAGAAATGGAAGGCAGCTGCCGGGCAGGGGGCTGGGTGGCGGATACTGATAGATACCTTGATCAAGGATGACTGACAGGTCCTGACTGACCTGGGACAGTTCCAGGTTATTTCTTCTGCTCCATTGTTCTATCCAGTGTGACATCTTAGTATCACCCAAAAAGTCCCAGATTGGCCAATGAATCATAGAGTCACCCTATGGATCACCAAGTTCAACAGCCATCATACTTTTGGGCAGGAAAATCCAGTATCTCCTTCCTGACCTGCATGTGATAAATGTCCCATGCAGAGAAAAGCATTTCCGGGCATTTAAAAGCCCATCATGTTACCTCTAAAAGTACCCATCTCTCTCATTATTCCTCCTAACTCAAAACTTATGTCATTTGTTGATTTAGATGCTTGTCTTCCCTCCTCTGGACATTTCTATAAAACTTTCAGACCATCAGTCATCAACTCCCCTTGCCTCCCTTCCAAAAGATGTGGCCTTGCTGGGTCTGGGCAGTGACTCACCCCTCCCTAAAGGAATAGCTCCACTGTTTCCTACGATTCAATCATCCCAGCATATTTCAATTTAACAAGTATTTATTAGGCAACAACCGTGTGATCAGCAATGTGCTAAGAGTTAAGGGCACACAGAAGAAATATAAACTGTCATACAGCTTCCAGTCTCCTTGGAAACCATATAAATGATATCTAACACATGAGACAAATGAATAACATCAAGACTGGGGTGATTAATGCCCAAATGGGCAGGACAACTAATGAACGCTCATTTGTTGGCCGTCTCCCCTTTCACTCATCAATAATTGCCAGGTTTCAAGCCCAGAGAAATATGCCTCCCGGTTCTCAGTTGCATGTTTGACTCCAACACCAATTCCAAAATCATCCCCCTATCACAGCTATTGGTTCTGGAATATGTTTGTAATGCAATCGGAACCGATTAAGATATGAGGAAATGTTGGCTAGGGTTTTAGGACAAAGCAGCTTTCTCTTTCTGCCAAAACCCTGGGGAGAACAGTGGCCGTCAGGGGAAGGCCTGGGTCAGCCAAGGGACCACTGCGTAGGCAGAGGATGGAATGGACTCTGCAAAAGGTTGAACAGAAAGGTAAAGAAATAGGGGGTCCTTGGGGACATCCTGTGAGTTGCTGGATCAATCCTCCACACACCTACTTTCTGATTACATGAGATTATAAATACCCTTTGTTTTGTTTTTTAAAGCAGTTGAGTTGGGTTTTCCATTAACAGAACCAAGAGTTCTCAATGATGTAAGAAACCAGTGGGAGAGCTGACTCTGGGCTGGAGGGGCCAGAAAGGAGGCCCTGAAGGACAAGGAACTGACTTCAAATATCATGACAGGATTTACATATGCAAAATGGTGTGGGTGGCATTAGTGAAGCTGGGGATCCAAGGGCTGAGAAGCGGCCACACCATCCACTATGTTGCTGTTACCCATGAACCTCACAACAGCAACCTTGATGGGTCAGCCCTGTGTGTTCCCCTGGATTCATTACATCTTCAGCAAGATAAACAGTAACAAGTCCTCCATCAGGGAACCCTGAGAGAATGCCTCCCTCCTTCTCCTTTTCAATGGAGCTGGGAACCGCTTCCTATTTTCCAGCGAGACCAGAAGTGCAGCAGACAGGCAGTGACTGTCCACCTCTCTGGGGTTGGGTCTAGGCCATGGTCCACAGAATGAAGAAGAAGCCTCCCAGGGGTGGCTGTGACCTCCTCCAGGTGAGAGGAGGCAGGCTTCTTGAAGGCATACTTCTGACTCTTCTAGGAATCACTAACCCTATGTAACAGAGGTCTTATACAGGGAGACAGGCTTTGCACAAGTACAAAGAAGCCGTACAATCTTCTACAACTTAGTCACAAGCTTGATTCAGCCAAAGAATGATTTCTTCCAGCCAAACATTGCATGGGGCTGCCCATATTGGCCTCTGGAAGCCAGAGCTCCACCTGCTCACCCCGACTTGGCCCTGAAATGTTCTCTGTGTCTCTGCTCTACAAACCACAGGAGTTCTACCACCCACTTTGGAAATGGGCGGGGCTCTTCTGTCACAATGACTGAGGAGCATCGCTACCATTTAGTGAATGGAGGAAAAGGATGTCAAACATGCCTCAAAGGCCTTGGAAGTCCCACCCAAGAGGAACAAAAAAAAAAATGATCCTTCCCGAAACCTGGGCTTTCCTGGTGACTCAGAAGGTAAAGTGTCTGCCTGCAATGCAGGAGACCTGGGTTCGATTCCTGGGTTGGGAAGATCCCCTGGAGAAGGAAATGGCAACCCACTCCAGTACTCTTGCTTGGAAAAGTTCATGGACGGAGGAGCCTGGTAGGCTATACAGTTCATGGGATTGCAGAGTCAGACATGACTGAGCAACTTCACTCACTCATTAACTCCTGAAACATAAAATGCTCCATCAAGAATCACTACCCTAGGGCTCAGAGAGACTTCGAAACCAAAGTGCTACCCACAGATCTTCAGACTTGACTTAAAAGCTGGAGTTAACAATGATGACACCATCCCACCTCCCCCATTCTACCCCCATCCCACCAGACTCAGCCTCGAGAGATATTCAGGTAGAGCTTAGAGAAGTTGGTTTATGATTACAATGTGCTCAGTCACTCAATCGTGTCTGACTCTTTGCAGCCCCATGGACTGTAGCTGGCCAGGCTCCTCCATCCATGAGATTCTCCTGGCAAGAAAACTGGAGTGTGTTGCTATTTCCTTCTCCAGGGGATCGTCCCAACCCAGGGATCGAACCTGCGTCTCTTGCGTCTCCTGCATTGGCAGGCAGATTCTTTACCCCTAGGGCCACCTGGGAGGCCCTGGTTTATGAGTAAAGGCTATTAAATTAACTAAAACCTAAATCTTGGCCTGACAGAGATGCACTGATCAGGGACACTCAGAAAAAGTGAGAAAAAGGAACAGAGAAGCTGATCATTCTGTGGACTTCCAAAAATATCCAGAATTAACTCATCTGCCAAAGGGACCATGAAAATAATCCATCAGCCCAGAGTGGTTGGGAGGTCAGGGGATGAAGCAGATGGGGTACCTGAGAGCTGAGGGCATTAAAGGAAAAGCTCAGAGAGGCTCAGCTTCAACCCTTGGCTCTGCCACTGACTCCCTGTGTGACCACAGAGACGCGAGGCAGTCTCTCTGAGACTCAGTTTCCCTTTTCGTAAAATAGAAAAATAATAACCCAGAAGCAGCAGTACCAGTGAGCCCATGGCATATTAGTGAAGATCAGCAAGAAGAAGAGAAAGGCCCTTCACACAGTGCCTGGCATGGGACAAGCAGGTGCTCGAAACTGCTAATAACTGGATTCTGCAGGTGGAGTCGCCCAGCCAGAGGAATTTGAATCGGGGGTTTGTGCAATCCGGCTTCCACTTTGCTCCCTTCTTTCCCAGAAAAACCTGGCTCCCGGGGCTTTTTTTTTTCCCCTTATATGAGGCGAGAGCCCTGTTTGGAACACGTCCCGTCTACACTTCCAAAACAGGCTTTTCCACGGTGCGTCTCTGCACACATACCTCGAAGAACTGGCCCTGCCAGAGGCCCCTCCCCACAGCCCCAGGTCTAGAAGAAAAGGGTCATCAACCACACTAATTAAATCTGCAGATGATAACAAACCGGGTGGTGCTGTGAACAACACCAGAGAGGATGAGGAAATAAACGAGGAGGGACCTGGGGAGTTTAGGAAATATGGGACAGGAAATAACAAAATGAGAGTCGGTGCTGAAGAATGCAAGCGACGCTAACTGGGGGGAATAATCAAAAACACGGACTCTGGCGGCAGTGGAGGGAGGAGGAGGCTGGGAAAAGGCTGAGAAGATGAAGTCTTGTGGGGGGGTGACAGGTGGCAAGTGGGAGAGTGGGGAACAAGAGGGGAGCTGCAGCGAGCCGGGCTCCAAGCCTAGAGGTGAGAGCTGACAGGGAGTGTACGACTGCGGCAGACCCAGGCCCAGGGCCCAGGTGGCAGGGCTGAGCCAAGCAGCACTCTCCAAAGCAGGCCTCCCTCCACACCTCCTCCAAGAAGCCCGCCCGGACTGCTCACCTGTCACTCATCTGTGATAAGCAGCCCCATGTTTGACTGGTGGGCGTCTTTCCATGTCTGACTCCCAAACTGACACCAAGCTCTCAGCTCCCAGGACCAATGCCCCAGCTCCCAAGTTCACTTGGTTCCTCCTCACATTACTGCATCACTATGCCTAGGGGAGGCTTTCAACAGAAAGGAGGGTGACACCATCTCAAACCACACGAGAAAGAGCAGGATTTCTGTCTGCAGGCCCTTGTGGGTCAAGGTCACGTCTGAAGCTTCTCCGTCATCTCTACACCCTCGATGTTGGTGCAACGCTCAGGGCACAGTGCCCCTGAGCCAATGCAGGTCTGTTTAACCCATTTTCAGGCAGAACCACAAACCCTAGGGTAGGTGCAAAAGGATGAAGGCCGTGTCTGTGGAACACGATGTATGTGACAGGGACGCTTCTGATGTCACCATGATGCCAGGATCCAGGATGCTCCAGGGGCCTCCCTGAGGCGCCCGCCCGCTCTCAGATGAAGACTTAAAACCAATAACCACAATCCGTAATAATCGGGAGAAGGTCTAACACTGGCCCTGTAGGGAAAACTCACGGCCACCAGGACCACCCCTAGGTCAGGCTTCCAGGGATGGAAAAGGGCAGGAGCCCTTCTAAACCCAAGAATTCCAAGAACAGGTTCTCATCACACATGTGTGTCTTAAGGGAGGAAGGAAGCTAATACCAAGTATCAGCTTTGAAACCCAGTCTCCTCTGGCATCAGGAGCAATAGGAGAAGTAAATGCTAACCATTCTGGAAAATCCCCCTGGAGAGGGTGGAATAGAGAGGTTTTTCAAGTGCCTTCTACACAAAGCAGGTTTCTTTCTCCTGCAGTGCAGGAGACCTGGGTTCGATCCCTGGCTTGGGAAGATTCCCTGGAGGAGGGAATGGCAACCCGTTCCAGTAATCTTGCCTGGAAAATTCCATGGACAGAGGAGCCTGGCGGGCTACAGTCCACGGGGTCACAAAGAGTTGGACAAGACTGAGTGACTAACACTTTCACTTTCACTTTTTTCAGGCATCCGCACAGTCCACTAGGACTGACGGGACCAATAGCGGAATGGCAGAAACCCATCGGAGGAGGGGCAAGACCCCAGGTCTCCTGTAGTCCCTCCACAGGCAGCCCCTGGCTGGCTGGAAGCCCAGCATAGCCCACTTAGAATCCTTCACAGACCTCCCACACAGGACGTGTCCAGGAAGCCTCATGAATGTTTCCAAGGCCAGAGAAATCTGGAGAAGGTGCATCCTCTAAGCTCCTTTATATCCATCCTACAACCCAGAGAATCAGAGAAGCAGCCCAGAAACTAGTCCCGAGATACCCCATAACCAGGTCCAGGTAAGTAAGATAACAGGAAAATGTGTTTTCAATCCTCCTCCTCCTGGTGGCCAGCTGTTTCCAAGAGCTCTCCACGGGCTCCTTCACGCATCTCTGGTCTTTCTCCAGAGGGTCTGTGCCCTGGGCATTCCTGTGGGCAGACCTACCTGTCACTGGACCCACATCCTTTCCAACGAACGGAGGCCCTGGGATGTCCCCAGGAAGCTCACTCTGTTAGACTCAGGTCCCCTCACCCAGGGCCTTCCAAGTGACAAATCTGTCCGTCTATGACGAGGGTGCCCTTCTGAGGCACTGGAGGCCGATGCAGGTCTGATTCCACCAGCTGAACTGAGATGGGGCTTTGAAGACTTAAACTCACCAGCGACTCACAGGAGACCTCAACCCATGGGTAGGCTGATGGGGGGACATGGGAGAGCCCCAGGGCGTTTCTCAAGAGGCTCAAATCACACCACTTGGGCAGTGGCTGAACAACTCTGTAAGTACAGTCAAAACCACCCGGCTCCACACTTGGGAAGGATGGACTTGATGGTGCAAGGACTCTCTCTCAATTTTTCGAGAACCACGCTACCCAAACCTCCATTTCTGCTCATGAAGAGGGCCATCCCTGCCAGGACTCTGGACAAGCTTCCTAAATAGTCTTGCTCTCAGGAAAAGGACGTGCCCCTGGTCCCCGGAGGAGGCTGCTATAATAGAATAACACAAAAGGACAAACAAAAAATACCAGGCTCCAGAACCTGACATATACGATCTTATATGACATCATTTGGTGGTTATTTCACCTCTCTGAGTGCTAATCCATGGAACGGAGGACAGGCCGCCCTTCCTGGGTGAGGAGGTGTGGGGACAGGGTCCACGGCACCCCCGTGGCACGTGCATGTCACGTGTTCTCTTCAGCGACAAGATACTGTTTGCACTGGAGCCTTTTTTATTTCAATGTTTGGTGACCTGGGCTGGACAGTGAGGTTCCTACAAGTGACTTATTTCCATGCTACTGCAGATAAATGAGGCCAATGCCTGCATGCGTGTGTGCTCAGCTGTGTCCAACTCTTTGCCACCCTATGGACCGTAGCCTGCCAGGCTCCTCTGTCCATGGGCTTCTCCATGCAAGGATACTGGAATGGGTTGCCATTTCCTCCTCCAGGGGATCTTCCCAACCCAGGGATCGAATCCACATCTCCTGCATCTCCTGCATTGGCAGGCAGATTCTTTACCAGTGAGTGACCTGGGAAGCTCAAATGAGGCTAATAACTAGCTTTCCAGTCAGCCAGGAGTGAAAGGGAGGGGTGAGGGCTGGGTGGAGGTCCTGAAAGGTCAGAACTGGGTAACTGTGCCCGGAAGTGCCTGACACAGCCTTCTTTCTTTCTCGCCCTCAGGATACCTAAGTGTCCTTGGCTCTTGAACTCTGGCCTCCTGCTCTCCTGCTGGACCTGCTAAGCCTCTTGACCCCAGACAGCACTGGGGTCGCCGTGCAGATGGCAAACACTGTCCGTCACTTGCTGGTCTCCATGGGCAAATACCGTCCACCTCGCTCTGCACCGAATGCCCCCTGCATTTCCTCCCTGTCCCCATCCTCACCAACCCACCTCTCTGGGGGATTAGGCCAGAACCAGCTCAGCACCCAGGGGAGCCAGGGAGCCCCTGGAAGGATGAAGGAGGGGGAGGAGCATGTCCTGTGGACTGGGGAGAGGTTGAGCTGGTGCATCCTCACTGCTCTTCTGGCCTCTCCATCAATAGGTCGGGACAAACGAGGTGTTTCTGTCCATCACCGAAGATGCACGGCATCCCAAATGACCCCTCCTCGAGCTTACAGGGGTGCGTGGGAGACACTTAAAGAAGCTCCTTGCTCAGGGCTGGTGGAGTATTTCAGAAGGAAGCGCTGCAGGGGGCCAGAGCATGTGTGACAAACCGCACCAGGCGCAGTGAAGCCGACCGGGGCTCAGGGGCAGCCTCGCAACCTGGCAACACCAGCTGTTACCATGTAGCTGTGACCTGCCTGGCCCCCCACCCCAGCCAAGGGAAAGGGGTGGGCTGAGGTCTCAGTGCTCCGTGCGTCCCCACATCCATGGGGTCCCCAGTACAAACAAGGAGGGACTCATAGAGAGGAACCGGACACAGGCTGGGAGACCCTACAAGACACTAGGAAATGCAGGTGGTGAAAGTGGTAAAGAACCTGCCTGCAAATGTAGGCGACTAAGAGACCCCAGTTTGATCCCTGGGTCAGGAAGATCCCCTGGAGAAGGAAATGGCAACCCACTCCAGTATTCTTGCCTGGAGAAACCCACGGACAGAGGAGACTGGCAGGCTACAGTCCATGGGTTTGCAAAGAGTCAGACACAACTCAAGCAACTTAGCACACACTCATGAGACACTAGGAAAAAAGACCGGGAGTTTAGGAGCTACAGAAGATTTAAAAGAAGGGGGCTGTCAGGGAAAAGCCATGCTGTCCAGCCCTTCCCCCCTAAGAGCCAGGACACGGGGTCAGGATCCAGGGCTCAGCCCACCCCCAAGAGGAGGACAGAGGATGCCACCTGGAGGAGCTTAGAGACCTGGCCTCCCTCCCTTCACTTCACTGATTCTCCAGGCAAGAGTACTGGAGCGGGTTGTCATTCCCTCCTCCACGGGATCTTCCCCACCCAGGGATGGAAGCCATGTCTCCGGCATCTCCTGCTTTGCAAACAGTAGGTGTTCAATAGATGTGTCCTTTAGTGCTCTGATCTCAGGGCACATTTCACATCTCTTGACCAAGGAAGACTGTCACTAGGACAGACCACAAGTCAGCAAGAGGCAGACGGGCCCCCACGGGAGGGGCCCAGACACACAAGTTCACACCGAATCGGCCAGAGAACACAGGGGAGGTGAAATGGCCCGCCAGCCGCAGCCCTGCTCTTGGAAGGAGCTCCATTCTGCTACATCAAAGGGCACATCTCCTGATCAAAAGTTTGGACCAGACACTTCACCTCCTGGACCCATTCCTCCATCCCCTCCCACGCCAGCTATCCCTGCCTGACAGCCCTCTGGGGACTGGGAAGGACCACAGAGGGCAGACGTCCGCGGGCGCCCAGACCCTTTCATCTGAACCTGCCGCAGACGACCCGTCTCGACCCCAGTGCATCCCGCTGCTGCCAGTGAGAGAGCATCCAGACACATTGGGCCACAGAGCCCTCAACTCCCTTGAGATTATGTGAGATGATCCCCATGCTAAAGGGGATCAGAGCACATCAGAGCACTGCGGCTCAAACTCACCACAGTGAGAGGCAGAACCAGGCCTGGGGCTTTCAGCACAACTTGGCCTCCACAAGAAGCCCATGGGACCTTGGCCATGTCTAGAACCACAGAGAGGAAATTTTTTCTCTTCTCTGTTCTCACGGATGCATTTCAAGGGGACCAACAAATCAGAGCCCAATCAGAGAAGAGAAGCAAGAAAAGAAAAGACCTCAAGACCACATGGGATGAGAAATGCAAGAAGGTGTTTGCTGAAGGGAAGCCCAGGGCCGAGGATGGTGGGGGTGTGAGGCTTCATGGCATCTGGTGTGGGCAGAGTCAGGGCTGACAAAGCTTTGACCATAGTCAAAGCTATGGTTTTTCTAATAGTCATGTACGGATGTAAGAGTTGGACCATAAAGATGGCTGAGTGCCAAAGAATTTATGTTTCCAAACTGTGGTGCTAGGGAAGACTCTTGAGAGTCCTCTGGACTGCAAGAAGATCAAACCAGTCACTCCTAAAGGAAAGCAACCCTGAATATTCATTACAAGGACTAGGTCTGAATCTGAAGCTCCAATACTTTGGCCACCTGATGTGAAAAACCGATTCACTGGAAAAGACCCTGATGCTGGGAAAGATTGAGGGCAGGAGGAAAGGGGGAAAACAGAGGATGAAATGGTTGGATGGCATCATCGACTTAATGGACATGAGTCTGAGCAAACTTTGGGATGTGGTGAAGGACAGGGAAGCCTGGCATGCTTCAGTTCATAGGATCACAAAGAGTCAGACATGACTTAGTGACTGAATAACAACAACAATAAATATTCTTTTGTTTTTTTCTAGTCATACATGCAGATCTTAGCTCCCAGTCCAGGGATTGAACCTGTGCCCCCAGCAGTGGAAGCACAGCGTCTTAACCACTGGACTGCCAAGGAAGTCACTGACCTTACTGGTTGCAGAACTAGTCAGTTACGATGAGGTCATGTGGATTACAGTGGGCCCTAAACCCAGTGACTGGTGTCCTTATAACAAGAGGAAAGGACACCCAGAGAAGCATGTGGAGACAGAGGCAGAGGTCGGAGTGATGTGGCCAAAAGCCAAGAAGCAGTGCAGCCTGGCATCATCAGAAGCCAAGAGAGAGTCTCCAGGAATTATTAATATCACCCCTGCTGACACCTAGATTTTGGACTCTGGCCTCCAGAACTGTGAGAGATTACATCTCTGTTGTTTTCAGCCAGCAAGCTTGAGGTAATTATTTTATGGCAGCCTTAGAAAACAAGTCCAGTTTTCATTTTCTAAAACAATTACTCTGTGTTTCTAATAATGAGACCTTATGAGATGAGTCATACAGAGAAACAGAGTGATATGTTAAGTGCATGTAATACAAAGTTCAAATGCTTTTGAACTGTGGTGTTGGAGAAGACTCTTGAGAGTCCCTTGGACTGCAAGGAGATCCAACCAGTCCATCCTAAGGGAAATCAGTCCTGAACATCCATTGGAAGGACTGATGCTGAAGCTGAAACTCCAATACTTTGGCCACCTGATGTGAAGAACTTACTCAATGGAAAAGATCCTGATGCTGGGAAAGATGGAAGGCAGGAAGAGAAGAGGACAACAGAGAATGAGATGGTTGGATAGCATCACTGACTCAATGGACATGAGTTTGAGCAAGCTCTGGGAGCTGGTGAAGGACAGGGAAGCCTGGCGTGCTGCAGTCCACAGGGTCGCAAAGAGTCGGACACGACTGACCAACTGAACCAAACTGAATACAAAGTAAAACTGCCTGGGTTCAAATCCCCAGCCAAACATTCCCCACGTGTGTGACCACAGACTAGTTATTCGACTCTTCCTGCGCCTCAGTTTTTCCTTCTACAAAATGATAAAACTGTTAACCTCAAAAGATTGCTATACGGACTCAGTACGTCAACACATATGAGGCATTAACAGCTGAGTCTGTATCAGCAGCGTCTGTATGCACTCTAGAATCTAACCACTCCAGTCAGCTATAGCAGACTGGAGAGTTTGGGTTTTGTCATTTATTACCATCACTACTGTAATAGTGGACAGGGACTGTGTCTATCTATGAAGTATAAGGGCTTCCCTGGTGGCTCAGCAGTAAAGAACCCACCGGCCAGTGCAGGAGCCGCAAGTTCGATCCCTGGATCAGGAAGATGCCCTGAAGAAGAAAATGGCTACCCACTCCAGTATTCTTGCCTGGAGAATCCCATGGACAGAGGAGCCTGGACGGCTATAGCTTGTGGGGTAGCGAAAGTGTCAGACACAACTGAGTAACGACAACAACAACAATGTGAAGTATAAGGCACTGTGGTGGCCAGATGAGGTGTGAGGGATTTCTTCTCTGATTTTTACTACAAGGGAAGTATCCTTTTTAGATAAATAAACTGATGCTCAGAAAGGCTGAGCACCCTATTCAGGATCACACAATAAGAAGTGATGCGGTCGAGGCTTACACTCGGGTCTACGTGACCCGTTGTGCTTTTCTGTAATACCACGCTGCCCCCTCTAGGGCAGGGACCAACTCTGCTCCCCACTGTCTTAACAGCCCAAGCACAAGAGTGACTCAAATATTTGATGAGCTATTAATTCCCTGGACTCCCCAGGTGGCTTAGTGGTAAAGAATCCACCTGCAATGCAGGAGAGCCAGGTTCGATCCCTGGGTGGGGAAGATCCCCTGGAGAAGGGAATGGCAACCCACTCCAGGATTTTTACCTGGAGAATCCCATGGACAGAGGAGCCTGGGGGGCTACAGTCCATGGGGTCGCAAAAGAGTTGGACACAACTGAGCAATAACTCTTTCACTTCACTCTCTCACTTAATTCCCTAACTATAAATGCCCTGGATATCAACATTACTGACTTTCTCTTATGCTCAGTCCTCACAACATAGAAACAAATACCCAAGACCAACAAAGCTAGACCGTGATCCTTAAATGAGCCCACAGATTTACAGGGGCATCACATTTCCTCGCTGATTTTCACAGCATCCTATGTGGACACATACACTTGTCGAGGGCCTGCAAGGAGACATCAGTGTTTCCTCATCCTCCCCCATTGGAAACACATGGTCTGTCATTCTTCAGTCACTAAGTCATGTCCGACACTTAGGCACCCCATGGACTGCAGCATGCCAGGCTCCTCTGTCCTTCACTATCTCCCAGAGTTTGCTCAAACTCATGTCTACTGTGTCAATGATGCTATCTAACCATCTTATCTTCTGCTGCCCCCTCTCCTCCTGCCTTCATTCTTTCCCAGCATCTTTCCCAATGAGTCAGCTCTTCGTATCAGGTGGCAAAGTATTGGAGCTCCACCTTCGACATGACCCAATATTAAATCTGTCTGCATGCCCTGCTCCCAGGGAGGAGGACGCAGGACAGAAGGATAGAAGCAGCACCAGGGTCAGAGCCAAGGATCCAAGCAAAGCCGAGTCTATTATTCGTCACTGTGTCTTCAAATAATCAAAGCATCAGATGGAGCTGCAGGCAGATCAGTAAGAGATGACTGCACCCAAACAGAGCTAATTTCAGACCTCCTCATGTTTCCTAGTGGATTTCTCATGTGATAAGATAGAAGAGAAGACCTAAGCTAACTAGTGATGAGGATCTGTAGCTCAGATACAGAGCAGAAGAGGAGAACTTATCTGAAGGGCTCTGGAGCCAGGAGCAGCTCCTAAGTACTTTCCAGGTCGAGACTGGAGCACTAGGCTTACAGGGACAGAAGACCCCACCCCCGCCCCTACACCAGGAGCTCACTGTCTAATGGGAACACAGACATGAAAGCAAAGTATTTCAGGACAGGTGCCGGGTGCAACGGAAGTGGGGAGGAGGAGCCCAGGAGGTCAAGGAAGACTTCATAGGCGAGATGGCATTGGAGCTGAGACCACCAGCATGTCGCTAGAGGGAAGGGTGTTCCCAGTGGAGGGCAGGGTGTGGGCAAAGGTCCGGAGGCAGAGGCAGTCTGGCAGGTGGTTTGGATGACTGGAACCTCAGGTGGGCATCTGGGGCGCAGCCTGAGGGTGGAGGTAAAGCAAAGATGCGAGATTCATCATAGAAACCTGCTACAACATGCTTAAGAAGTGTGAAGTCTTCTTAGGTGCTTAGAAACCACTACATTGAAGTGGTTTTTTTTACTGAGTGTAATTGCTTTATAATGTGTTAGTTTCTGCTGGACAACAACATGAATCAGCTGTATGTAGACATATATCCCCTCCCTCTTGAGCCTCCCTCCCACCCCTCATCCCACCCCTCTGGGTCATCACAGCACCAAGCCGAGCTCCGTGTGGTCTACAACAGCTTCCCACTAGCTCTCTACTTTCCACATGGTGGCGTCTATATGTCAGTGCCAGTCTCTCGATTTTCCCTGTCCTCTCCTTCCCAGCTGGGTTCACATGTCTGTTCTGTATGTCTGCATCTCTATTCCTGCCCTGCAAATAAGGAATTGACTTGTTCAGATTTGCACCGACCTAACACAGCACACAGATGGTTGAAGGGGGCAGATGTCGGGTCCAGTTAAGAGATGCTGCAGTGATACAAGCGGGGACGGTTGGTGCTGGAGTTACAATGGCAGCGATGGGGAAGGTGCGGTGGAAACAGGTGTGAGAACTGGGACTGACATGATTTAGCACCCACGGGTGTGAGAGGAAGGAGAACATCTACAGAGGCTTCCAGATCCTGGCATGGTTGAGAAGGAAAACGATCAGGACAACCCCCAAGACAGGGAATCCTGAAGGTACGGGTATGACAGAGAAGAGTTCATTTATGAGCACGTTGAGTTTGCGATGTTTCTGGACAACCAGGTATTTGTGATAAGAGACTTCCCAAGTGGCTCAGTGGCAAAGAACCCACCTGCCAATGAAGAAGGCTTAGGTTCGATCCCTGGGTCAGGAAGAACCTTTGGAGTAGGAAATGGCAACCCACTCCAGTATTCTTGCTGGGAAATTCCATGGACGGAGGAGCCTGGTAGGCTACAGTCCATGGGGTCACAAGGAGTTGAACATGACTTAGTGACTAAACAACAACAGGTATTGGTGGTCAGGAGACGATGTATAAGCAGGGAGCACATGACAGAAATGCAGATTAAATGAGAATATTTGAAGGTCATCATACATAGGTAGATCATAACTTAGACACAGTGACAGGGTCAACATTGCCCAGAAAGAGTGTTTAAAGAGTAGAAGAAGGGAAAAGAAAACTGAAAACAGAACTCTGAGAACACTGACACTCCAATGGTAGGTATGCAGGAAGGAACACATGGGAGAGAACAAGAAGGAGCAGACATGCAAGGACAGTTCAGGTCATAACTCAGGAACCCTCAGCAAGAAAAACGTCTTGTAGAAAGAAGGGGTCAGCTGAGTCAAATGCAAAAAGAAGGCTCAAGTTAAAGAAAACAATGGAGGGATGACCCTAGTGGTCCAATGGTTAAGAATCCACCATCCACTGCAAGGGACACGGGTTCAATCCCTAGTCAGGGAACGAGGATCCCACATGCCTCGGGGCAACTAAGCCTGCACCACAGTTACTGAATCCATGCCCCCCAACTAGACAGAAGACAAAGGCCACAAGTAAGACTCAACACAACTAAGACCAAAAATAAAAACATACTTAAAAAAAAAAAAAAACAAGATTGGAATGGTCTTTTTTTTTTTCACTGAACAGAAGAAATAAATTAAATAATAAGGAGGTTACCATAGTTCCTATATTTTAAGTTATTTGATAAATAACAGATGGATGGATGGATAGATGGATGAATGGATATTGACTACCCCCAACTGAACCCACTGTCTGCATCAAAGATTTTATTTGCAAAGGTTCTATCCAGACAAAGGTAACCTCAGGTCATCCTTTGAGATTAAGTTATACAGCATTCTATCTATATCTCCAGAAAGGAAAAAAAAAAAAAAATGAAAGACTTGTATGGTCCACTGAATAACAAACAAACAAACAAAAAAAAAAAACCTCATAGCTCTTTTAACAAGAAGGGTCTTCCAAAGGTCATTGCATCTATCCCCCAGCCTCTGTCAGGAGCAATTTTTAAAACACACTATACGTCACACAAAGCGACCCACCTACGCATGCATCGAAATCAGCCTTTCCAGGAGGAAGGGAGGAGTGAGTTCGGTCTACCCTACCAGCTCTCGCATCTGGCCGCGGGAACGGAAAAACCCGTCATCGGCGTGGCTGCTGCCCCTGCAGCCAACAGCACGACCGCTGAGCCAAGTCTCTGGGAAATACATCAGATCAAACTCAGTGATCAATAATAAAATCAACAGGCTTCTCCAAGCCAAAGGGGTTGAAATTCAGAAGGGGCAATCCTGTCATTTCTCTTGGGGCCATACAGCACACTCATTTTTGTGAGACTTACAGCTTTAACCAATTCTTCGAAGGAGGACAATGGGACAGAAGTCAAAGCTTTTGACTAGAGAAGAGGTCTGGGTCAGGAGAATAATAATTAAATCACTAGAGGGGCTCATGGACCCTTAGACAACACCTCCACCAGCTCCAAGGAGAGAGAACAAACCACTTTCAAGGCTTAACCAATCAAACCAGAAAATCCAACCACTATACAGTTCAGCTGGAGGAATGTTCCTTTATTAAACAATGTGCCTGGAACACTTTCGGTCTCATTGTTCCATTCCAGGCTGGATACTGAAGCTATGAAATAAATTAGCGATTTCAATAAGGTTCATCCTAGACTAACTCCACTGGCAATTAGAGACATCCTGGGGAGGGGAGAGCTGAGGATGAAATTAACTCTTTCAGACTATGTTTGGAGGTGAGGGTGGACTGGGGAAGGCAGAGAAAGATATACAAATGGAAACTGCTATTGAGAGAGGAAGACTGAACACATGGAAAGTTTCTTTCTTCAAGGACCTTTAAGAAAGGAAAAGAAAGCCACAGATAAAACCATCTGGAGGTTCACACGGGGATTTTATGATGGTCATCCTAGTCAACCCTGACCCTTATCAGGCGCTGTCACTGCAGCCCATCACCTGTAGAAACAACTCCCCCCTCCAACCTGAGCTTTGATCGAGCTCCCAGGTGTACCAGGAGGAGGTAGAGGTAAGCTTGCAGTCCACACTTTATAAAAAGGAAACTCAAATTTGGGGTGATCCCCCAGGACCACTTGACTTCAGGACCTTCTACACTGCTCCATCCTCTCCACTTGTCAGGGAAGGGCATTTGGAAAGCTGTGGCCTTTCATGACACCTTCAAACAGAAAGGCCAGGTTCTGCACGCCTCCTCACGGGCAGGGAGTCAGGATTGCGCCAGTTTCAGGTCCTGGCCTGCCGGCTGGACCGAAGACATTCACAGCTTGGTCAGACATCAGAGGGACTAGTGGCCAAAGGACCAGCGCCATGTGATGGGTCTTCTTTCCAAGGTTCAGAGGAAACCGACATCAAAGATGGGTCAGTCGTGAGCTGGGTGGTCTGAGCAAGCCATCTGGGAGGAGCAGACGAACGGAGGAGTGGAGAGCGCCTGGTCGCCCACATCCCCACACAGAGCCGCCTTTGTTATCCTGATTCAAAGCCCAGCAGCCGATGAAAGCCCCAAGAGACACAGGCTGGGTCAAGCCTTGCTCAGACCGGGGTCAAGGGCATTGCTGAGTGCTCTCTGGGGAGGGCTGTCTGCGGAGAGGTTCTGGGCAGGAGTAAAGGAGAAAAGACAAGAGACATCCCCAAGCGGAGGATGCGGCTGAGAGCTGGATGGGGAGGCAGGAACACCAACAGGTGCACTGGATGGAGCTCCGTCACTAGGGAGGATAAGCCCCCATCACAGACCCTGCTGGAAACCCCTAAGGCCACTGAGCCACACAGTTTTTCTAGTCCTAAGTCTCAAAGAGGCTCAGCCTGCCTTCCCTGGCTTCCTGTCCCTTCCCACTTAGGGAAGGGGCTGGAAACAGGTCAGTTAAGACACCTGAGGCTCAGGTACAGAGCCTACATTGAGCACAATAGAGCGAGGGTCACCCAAGGAGGAAGACGCCCGTCCCCAAGGGCAGGTCCAGCCATTCTGCTGCCCCAGACCTGAGACACCGTCTGCCCCAGGGCTGACTCGCAGATCCACAGCCACTCTGTACAAACACCCACAGACGTGGCACTTAGCTGCCTCTCTAATACCCATCCTGAGGATTTTCTCTTGCTCGATCGCTCGACCCATCGACAGGAAACACAGCACACACCCTTGGGCGGGTTTGTGCACGCGTGTGTGTTTGATGTCTGCTCGGCTGTCGGGTCCCTGTCTGTCCTGCAGGGCTCTCTCTCAGCTCCTAGGAGAGGCCCCGAAGGGGCGCAGCTGGAATAGGAAGTCAGACCTTCAAGCCCCTGCTCGCCCACTGCCTGGAATCCGGGTCTTGACCAGACGTGCCCTTCTAGGCCTTCCTTCTCTGTGAAATCCGGAGTCTGGATGAGTTAACTGATATCATAGGTCATTTCTAGCTCTGACATTTTCTGGGGTAATTTAATGTACTTTAAACAGCGCCAGGCATGTATAATTACTAATTTGAATAGCTAATAGTTGACGGACTGTGGCCTTTCCCCCTAGGCAAAAGGTCTGAGTTCCCTAACATTGGGCCCCCACCCAGGGAGCTGGTTAAAGCTGTAAATCTCACAAAGATCGGTGCCCTGTGAAGGCCATGGCACTTTCTGAATTTCATGACACTTTCTGAATTTCAATCCCCAGGAGGCAGGCTCGTCGCTAACCCCTTCCCATGCATCCTCTGACGCAATCCCCAACCCCAGCCCTGGTAAGAAACTGAGAAAGAAACAGAGACACAGAAAAGCTTAAGATGTGGCCCAAGATCAGGAAGGTAAAAAAAAAAATGGAGATGCGAAAACTGGTCGCCCACCCCCCAGACCCTGACCTCTTAACTCTAACATCAGACGGCCCGGCTGGCAATAAATGAAGATAAGGGCACTTGCAATCTGGGCCTGTCACCCGTCGAGGAGTCAAGCGACACCAGTTAAAAGCCAGCTTGGGCAGTGATTCCCACTGCTGCCACAGGCCCTTGTAAAATTCATGAGAGAAGAGGATGAAATGATTCCCATCCGCTCAGAGCGTATGGGTCTCAGACACGTCACCCTTGCCCACCCGACCAGCCTCATGTGCAGACTGTTTCCCTTCACCCCTGTCCAGCTGCTGGAGCTTCAAGCATCCCCCAATGAAGAGCACTTGCTGCAGTGAGGGGGGTGGGGGGTGGGGGGGATGCCAGGAGGGAGCAGATGGTGGCACAATGTGGCCTGAGAGCCAGCTCAGATCACCAGGGCCCAAGGCCATCTCTTTCCTGGCCCAGGACAGCCGGCACTTTCCGCACCACTCCACAGGCAGAAAGCAGACAAGAGCAGCTCCATCACCAGGAAACTGCTCCGGGGGCCCCAAAGAAGGTGTCCAGTCCCTCCTTCCGGAAGGTGCCTTGGAAGGAAACAGCAATTATTTAGGACCTTGTCAACAGCCCATGCCGAGGACGACATGCTGCCAGGCCCGCAGATTGCTCTCGATCATCTGGACAGAAAACAGACCAAACAGAAACTGCAGGAAGCCAGCGGGGAGGCCCACTCTCTCTCCCCAGCTTGGGAAAGAAAAGAAGCACCCAGGGCAGGGCTGCCAGCGAGGAGCGGAGGGCACCCCGAGGCACGACCACCACCTCCCTATCCACCACTGTCAGAGCCATGTTCAAAAATCTGGTTCCGATTTGCTGCAGCCAGCCGTTGCCTGATTCCACCAAGAAAGCACTGCATTCTTGCTCTACTATTTCATCTCCCTCTGGTCCAGCCTGCTCTGGCCTCATGTCAGATTAATATTCTTATTCCATGGAAGCCGGACAAAATTTCCTTTGGTGGGGTCGACCTCTCCAGTTGGCCCTGGCCGCCTGGAAGCTTACAAAGGCAGTGGCGGTCACCACCCGTTCCCCGCTCCTGGGGTCCGGAAGCGTAAACAGTCAGGGTGGCCCCTGACTCATATAGAAAGTTATTAGGAAGGAGTGAGGCTTTACAAGGTGTCAGAGCTTTCACCAAGCGTCCATGCTAGGCAAGCCGATCTCACGGTTTTGCAGAGAGTAACAGAATGGAAAACGCACAAAAGACAGAGACGAGGCTCTGTCTGAGGTTCGTACTCACTGAGTCCTGACAAAGGGTAGATAAAGAGAAGTGGCTGTAGGGATGAAAGTGGAGATGATAACAGCAGTAATTAATATTTAAGGAGGTGGCTCAGACAGTAAATAATCTGCCTGCAATGCAGGAACCCGAGTTCAATCCCTGGGTCTGGAAGATCCCCTGGAAAAGGAAATGGCAACCCACTCCAGTATTCTTGCCTGGAGAATCCCATGGACAGAGGAGCCTGGCGGGCTACAGTCCATGGGATCGCAAAGAGTCAGACAGGACTGAGTAACTAACGCTTTCACTTTCTAACTACATCAGGCATTGTACTGAAGGATTTGAATATAAATTATCTCATTTAACTCTGCCAATGAACCCATCCAGTAGACATTATTCTCATTCCCATTTTAAGAGATTAAAAAAAAAAAAAGCAAGGCTAAGAAAGATCCGGTAACATGCCCAGGGCATAAATAAGTGATAGAGCTGAGACTTGGACCTAGGCAGTTGAAATCCAGAGTCCAAGTTCTTAACCACTGGGCAACACCACCAGCACCATCTGAGCTCTTCGGAACGTCCTTTGGAGCCATGCAGTCCTTAGCGAGTGGTAACAAGGATGACTGTGAGGACTGTTCACAGCTAGTTAAGATCCCTGACTAGTTCAGTCCTGCCTTCAACTGTTTGACAGCCCCTGCCTTACACAAATCGACACATACTCAGGAAATGGAACACTCTTCCATCAAGGCTCATTCCATTCAAAGCCAAACTGAACTTCTTGCCTCTTTCTAGCAATCTGCACCACTGCCCCTCTCCACAGCAGGAAAAATCAGAAATAACTCTAGGGACTTCCCTGGTGGTCCAGTGGTTAAGACTCCACTCTTCCAATGCCAGGGACACAAGTTCGATTCCGTGTCAGGGAACTAGGGTCCCACATACCATGTGGCACAATCAGAAACAATGTGTTTTTTTTTTTAATGAAGTAACTGCAGATCGTGTCACCAGTGGTGCTCAGCAGAGAGCTGAGGTGGGTCAAGAGGACTGAGAAGGGTCTGATCTGCAATTTGGGACATGCATTTTAGGAAAGGGGCCCCTAAACAGACAAGTCTTCTCAGGTCTTTCCCGACCAACACATCTAAGTTGCCTTGACTCTCCAGTACGTATTAGCACTCCCATGTTCATAGCTGCATCACTCACGTGAGCTCAGAGTTTGCAACCCAACTGTCCGCCATCCATCATCAATGACAGAAGAATGGATAAAGAATGACACATGCACACAACAATATATTTAGCCCTAGACACGGAAGGGAATTTTGACACATGCTACAACATGGATGAACCCTGACGACATCACGCTAAGTGAAATAAAAGGACACAAAAGGACAGTCATGAAAGAACATATATGATATGATTCTATTTCTCTCAGGTGCCCGGAGTAGTCAGGTTTATAGAGACAGAACGCAGAATGAGGGTTGGGGAAGAGGAGTGGCTGAGGAGCTAGTGTTTCACGGGGATAGAATTTCAGTTAGGGAAGATGAAAAAGTCCTGGAGATTGATGTTGGTGAGGGGTGCACAAGAGTGTGAATGCACTTGATTCCATCCAACTGTACACTTAAAAATGGCTAGAATGGTGCATTTTAATGTGACCTAAAACAGCACGTATAGGGTTTCCCTGGTGGCTCAGTGGTAAAGAATCCACCTGCAAGTGCAGGAGACACAGGTTCCATCCCTGATCAAGGAAGAACCCCACACGCCATGGAGCAGCTAAGCTCCTGGGCATCACAACTACCAAGCCTGTGCCCTCGAGCCCACGCTCGGCAACAAGAGAAGCCACCACAGTGAGAAGTCCACACACACCAACTGGAGAGTAGCCGCTGCTCACCATAACTGGTGAAAAGCCTGCGTAGCAACGAAGGCCCAGCACAGCCAAACATAAATAATTTTTTTAATTGCACGTACAATATGTGTGTCTATGTCATTCAAAAATGTATTTTATTTATTTAACCATGATAAAACCCACAGTAAATGTATCTCTTCAATCTACTAATATTTAAGAATTAGGCTTGACTCCTGAAAAAATAAAGCGGAGAGGAGTAAGAAATCAATAAAATTCACAGATGGAAAAGAGCTGCAGTCACAAGCCTCAAACCCTGATGAAACATAATGACGGATTCACTGAAATATGGGAAAGTGAAAGCTAAATCTTCCAATACTAAATTATTTAAGTGAGAAACCCTGACAGAGCAGCCCACTCAGTAAAAACGTATAATTCAAGGCAGATCAGTAGGGGGGCCCCTGAGAAACCAATGCTTCCTTGACAGGGCTTGTGCCCCTGGGGGTCGGATCCACTCCTCTGCAGACAGTGCCCGCCATGTCCAGGGGGATGGGGGCGACTATGCTGGGACATCAATGAGCCATATCACTGAGCCTCAACTGGGTTTTCCTTCAGTCTCCTGTCTTAGTCATCCAACTGATATTTTATCTGCACCTTCTCGGTGCCAAGGGCTTCCCTTGTGGCTCAGCTGGTAAAGAATCCTCCTGCAATGTGGGAGACCTGAGTTCGATCCCTGCATTGGAAAGATCCCCTGGAGAAGGGAACGGCTACCCACTCCAGTATTCTGGCCTGGAGAATTCCATGGACTGTACTGTCCATGGGGTCGCAGAGAGTCGGACACGACTGAGCGACTTTCACTTTCACTTTTACTGTCTCTGTGCCAAGCACTGTGTGAAGCTCTAGAGGGAAGGAAGAGGAGGCAGCAGAGGCAGTGGAACTAGTTTTTTGAGCCCCCACAGTCGGCCAGGCACAGTCGAAGCCCTTCTCGGGCCTCACCTCCTAGAACCTCACAGAAGCTCTGTGGTACAGGCACTGCTGTTGTATCCACTTTTTTTATCTTTATCATTCACTGAAAAGGCTTAACAGAGAGAGAGAAAACATGCTGCAGGTACTGAATCCAGGAAAGTGAATCCAGGTCTGTCTGGTCCCAAAGCACGAGCACTTCCCCACAATTCTATGATGCTCGAGCCTGGAGCTGCAGAGATAGGCTCCTCGAGTGTGATCCCCGCCCTGGAAGCGTTTACATGTGGCTGGGCAGTAGGAGAAATGAGCAGTCACATTCTAAGAAGAGACTTGCCAAGATCTGGGCTCAGGTACCAGCACCTGGAAGCCCAAGCAAGAGGACTCAGAACAGATCCACAAGACGCAAAAACTCTAAGATAAGTATCTCTCTTTTGTTATTTTTGGTTGGTTTTTTTTTTTTTTTTTTTGAACTTTTTATTTTATATTAGGGTACAGCCGATTAACAACATCGTGACAATTTCAGGCCACAGCAAAGGGACTCAGCCATACATACACATGTAACCATTCTCTGCTAAACTCCCTGCCCATCCAGGCCACCACATAACATCGAGCAGAGTTCCCTGTGCTGTACTGTAGTCCTTGTTGGTTATCCACTTTAAATATAACAGTGTGTACATGTCCCTCCCAAACTCCCCAACAGTCCCTTCCCCCATCTGCATCTCTGTAACCTTCCCCAGTCTCTGGCTCTCCTGGGAGCCAGGACAACGTGCCCTCTTCCCTACACAGCCCTCTGAGCCACACTGAGAGGACTGTACGAGGCTGGGTATGCTGGCCATCAGATGGACAATCAACCCAGGAATGACAAAGTGGAGCTTCCAAGTAGAGGCAACTGAGGGAGATGTAAATTCCCCTTTCAAGAGGGCATTCTCTCTTTATAGCTTATAGAATTTCACTTAGCAGAGGCAGTGGAACTAGTTTTTTGAGCCCCCACAGTCGGCCAGGCACAGTCGAAGCCCTTCTCGGGCCTCACCTCCTAGAACCTCACAGAAGCTCTGTGGTACAGGCACTGCTGTTGTATCCACTGTTTTTATCTTTATCATTCACTGAAAAGGCTTAACAGAGAGAGAGAAAACATGCTGCAGGTACTGCTTAGTGCCCCCTCCAAGGCTCTTTACTGCCTCCTGATGGCCAGGAGGACTCATGGCATGCGTGCAAATAATTCAGGCTCTTCGGGAGAAGAGTTCAGAAATCAAAGACAATCAGAGGCAACGTGTCTGTGGACAAGCAGCTGCTCAGATGGAAAGTAAGGCTCATCGGGTGTATGCCTCCTCTTGTCTGTGTGGCCCCTGGGGCTTAAAATTCCACTCTTTCTCTTTTTTTCTGCCCAGACCTGGGGCTTGGGGAAACCAGTTCTGCCCAGAGGTGACAATTCCCACCAGCCCTGAGTCCTGCATGGAAAATTCCCCCCAGGGGTCTAGGTAAGTGGCAAGGCCTCTTGTGGCTACAGAGCTCATTCCTCAAGTCTGGCAACTGCTCTGAGATGCTGACAGCCTCATGCCAGTCCACAGGTCAAAGCAAAATGCCCTCCAAGCTGGTCACTCGGGAAGCCTCGGGCAATGGAAGAAGACCCTATGAGAAGCTTTTGGGGCCCCACCAAAAGAGGACCTTCCCCCCACAGCCCAAGGCAGAGGTGTACATGTCAGAACAGTTCAATAGACTGCTCTGCCTCTATAAATACCTTAATCTGAACTTCTTGAGCAGCTCTGTTCTGAGACAAGCAGCATCAGCCTCACCTGGGGATGTGTTAGGAATACAGATTCCCAGGCCCCACCTGAGACTCACTGAACCAGCAACTCTCAGGGTAGGAACCAGAACTCTGTGTTTTCAACAAGCCTTCCAGGAGTTCTAGTTCCAGGCAAGATGAAGCAAGCACACGCCCTCTGTCTTTCCTTCTGAATGCAGCTACTAAACCTAAACAGATGGCATAGAGTGGCTATTTGAGAATTCTGAAGAGTAAACAGTAGTAAGCTTTTGGAGGAAGGAGAATGGAATTTCAACTAATATCAAACTGATGTGTCTTTTTTTCCCTCCAGCATCCCCCCATTTAGACCCAAGGCAGTTCAAACCCAGAAGTAAGGGTCATTAGAATGGACAGAAAGAGCCCCAACAAAAGGCTTCAAATTCTGGCTGGAGAAATAACAACAGTCTCTTAACACTCAGAGAGAACGGAAGCAAGCTTCCATTTTTTCGTTTCCTCCATTCTTTTGCACCCTATCCCACAAGTCCCTAAAATTCTAAGGGAAAAGAAACTTCTCCTCTGAGCAGAGGAGCTGGGTCCCCATGAGGGTGGAGCAAACTCCTATTTCTTTTTCTCCCTCTCTGTCCTCCCACCACTCAGCCCATACACACCGGAGTAATTGTAAGGAGTATGCCACAGAGGAGAGTAAATGAGTCCAAGGTTGGTTAGAGGATGACAGAGGGGTTCCTAGCAAACTAGAAGGTACTACAAAGACCGTGGAGAGCGAGGGGCTTAGCAAAGTGACTCCATAAAGTTGTTCACAAATCCTTGGCTACCCCTGAGCTGCACATGCACCGATCTGGCCCTCAACAGCACACTGCATTCTTTAAAACTCAACTCTGGTGGACCATTGCCCATGTCCCAAACTGGCCACTCAGTAGCTTCTTCAGGACAAAGTGAAATAGCAGAAGGCTTTGAAAATGACTCTGATATTGAAACCACGACCCACAGAAGGCTGGTCAGAACTTGTAGTCTGAACCCAAGCAGACCAATTGCCTGCTAAAACACAAAAAGGATTCAAACAAGACCCAGAGTCTTAACACGTTGAAAATATCCAGAATACAGTCTAAAATTGCTGAGCATTCAAAGACCCAGGAAATCTCTTTATGGGAAAAGACAATTCACATACGCCTACTTTGAGATGACAAAGATACTTGAAATAGCCAACAAATATTTTAAAATAGTATAAAAATGCCTCAAGAAACACAGGGCAAACACTCTTGAAATAAATAAAAGAGATAGAAATTCTCAGTCAAGAAACAGAATACATCAAATGAATCAAATAGGAACTTTAAAACTGAAAATTGAATATAATAACTGAAATTAAAAACCCACTGATAGACTCAATAGAGTATGCAGGTGACAAAAGAGTCAGTGAACTCGAAGAAATCAATAGAAACTATCCAATCTGAACAACACAAATAAAGAAAGGTTGAGAATGACAAACTAAACCTCAAAAATCTGTGCAAAAAGATCTAACAGTGATTCATTGCACCTCCAGAAAGACAGAAGACTTGGTACAGTGCAGGGGAAAAACTTGAGAATATAATAACTGAAAACTCCCTCCCAAATTCTGTGAAACATATAAACCTACAGATTCAATAAGTTGAGCAAATCCCAAATGAAATAAACCCAAAGAAATCCGCACCCTGATTCATCAAAATCAAACTGTTGAAAACTAAAGACAGAGACAAAAACATCTTGAAAGCAGCCAAAAAGAAACAGAAAATCATGATTCGAATGAGTAAAGATTTCTTATCAGGAATCACAGAGACCAGAAGGTAGCAGAACAACATTTGAAAATGCTAAACGAAAGGAACTGTCAACCCAGAATTCCACATCTTGTGAAAATATCATTCAGGAATGAAGATAAAACAAAGGCTTTTCAGATGAAGGAAAACTAAGATAAGTTATCGCCAACAGACTTTCTTTAAAAGAATTGCTAAAGGAAATTCTTCAGAGAGAGGGAAATGACACCAAAAGAAAGTTAGAACATCAGAAATGAAGAGCGAACCACAAAAATGGTAAATATCTGGGTAAGAGTCCTTTGAAACATACTTGACAGTTAAAAGTAAAAACTGTAACATTTCTGGGACCTTCCTGATGGTCCACTGGTTAAGAATCCACCTTCCAACAAGGGACATGAGTTCCGCTCTTGGTTAGAGAACTAAGATCCCACCTGTGTTTGTGTGTGTGTGTGTGTGTGTGTGTGTGTGTGTGTGTGTGTGTGTGTCTGGGTGTCTGGGTGTCTGGGTGTGTGTGTCTGGGTGTGTGGGTGTGGGTGGGCAGGTATGCATGCATGTGCTCAGTCACATTCAGCTCTTTGTGACCCTGTGGACTCTACGCTGCCAGGCTCCTCTGTCCATGGGGTTTTCCAGGCAAGAATATTGGAGCTAGCTGCCATTTCCTCCTCAGGGCATCCTGCTGACCCAGTGATCGAATCTGAGTCTCCTGCATTGGCAGGCAGATTCTTTGCCACTAGCAACACCTGGGAAGCCCTAGACCCCACATGCTGCAGGGCAACGAAGCCCACAGACAGCAACTAGAGAAAGTGAGCACGCCTCAGTGCAGACCCACCACAGCCAAAAAATACATAAATAAGCTTAAAGACTAGAACATTTCTGATGGCTTTTCAATTATGTAGCCATAACATATAAGAAAACTAGGAGACAAAGTAGGAAGAGTGAAGGAATGCATATGGTGGGGCGATTTGTACAAACCATTTGAAGTGGTAAAATACTGATTCTAAGTCGACTGTGGGGACTTCCCTGGCAGTCCAGTAGCTAAGACTTTGCCTCCTGATGCAAGGGGTGCAGGTTCAATTCCTGGTTGGGGAGCTAAGATCCCACATGCCTCTTGGCCAAAAAAACAAAAGTAAAACAGAAACAATATTGCAACAAATTCAATAAAGGCTTTAAAAATGATCCACATCAAAAACAAATCTTAAAAAATAAAATAAGTCTACTGTGAAAAAATAAGTACATCTACTGTAATTCTTAGAGCAGCCACTACTAAAACCATACAAGAAATACACCTGTAAACAAATTTTGTAGGTCACTCTGAGACCCACTGGACTAAAGAAGAACTTTACATTTAATTGAAATCCTGATTAGTATTCACTTACGATACTGAAACTCCAACTTAAAGAGATATAGGGAATTAATCTGGCCTAGAAAAGATCTTAAGAGAGCATGAGAAGCTTTGGGGGAAGCAGAGGGCCTAAGAAATGAGCAAATAATTAGAATCACTCCTCAGTCCCACAGTAGAATAAAAGGAAAGCTCAGTCCCTTTCCCAGACTCGTCATCAAGGCTAGAGACTGGAACTTGAACTTCTAGGGTTTTGAGGGTTTCACCAGTGTTCTTTGAGAAGAGACTCTGATGGAAAAAATCGAGGGGCCTACTGCTCACCAACTGTGGTGGGAAAAATTCACCTGTGCCTTCATTTTCCCCTTCTTTCAAGCCCCATCATTCTAGAAGGTCAGAATGAAGATGAACACAGGGAAACCAAAGACGAGAGGTAATTCACAGAAACCTACGTGGGTTGACAACTAACATTTTGTAGGGATGTTGTTGTTGGTGGTGGTGGTGGTGTTTAGTTGCTCAGTAGTGTCTCTTTTGTGATTCCATGGACCATAGCCCACCAGGCTCCTCTGCACCAGAGTCCATGGGATTCTCCAGGCAAGAATACTAGAGTAGATAGCCATTCCCTTCTCCAGGGGATCTTCCTGACCCATGGATAAAACCCAGGTCTCTTGTATTGCAGACAGATTCTTCACTGTCTGAGCCACCAGGGAAGCCCTTGTAGGATATTACCTGTCTCTAAAGAGAAAAGATGGTCAACACCAAAATCAGATTGATTATATTCTTTGCAGCCAAAGATGATGAAGCTCTATACAGTCAGCAAAAACAAGACCAGGAGCTGACTATGGCTCAGATCATGAACTCCTTGTTGCCAAATTCAGACATAAATTGAAGAAAGTAGGGAAAACCACTAGACCATTCAAGTATGACCTCATTCAAATCCCTAATGATTATACAGTGGAAATGAGAAATAGATTTAAGGGACTAGATCTGATAGACAGAGTGCCTGATGAACTATGGATGGAGGTTCATGACAACAGGAGAAAGGGATCAAGACCATCCCCAAGAAAAAGAAATGCAAAAAAGCAAAACTGCTGTCTGAGGAGGCCTTACAAATAGCTGTGAAAAGAAGAGAAGAGAAAAGCAAAGGAGAAAAGGAAAGATATTCCCATTTGAATGCAGAGTTCCAAAGAATAGCAAGCAGAGATAAGAAAGCCTTCCTCAGTAATCAGTGCAAAGAAATAGAGGAAAACAATAGAATGGGAAAGACTAGAGATCTGTTCAAGAAAATTGAGATACATTTCATGCAAAGATGGGCTCAATAAAGGACAAAAATGATATGGACCTAACAGAAGCAGAAGATATTAAGAAGAGGTGGCAAGAATACACAGAACTATACAAAAAAGATCTTCATGACCCAGATAATCACAATGGTGTGATCACTCACCTAGAGCCAGACATCCTGGAATGTGAAGTCAAGTGGGCCTTAGGAAGCATCACTAAGAACAAAACTAGTGGAGGTGATGGAATTCCAGTTGAGCTATTTCAAATCTTAAAAGATGATGCTGTGAAAGTGCTGCACTCAATATGCCAGCAAATTTGGAAAACGCAGCAGTGGCCACAGGACTGGAAAAGGTCAGTTTTCATTCCAATCCCTAAGAAAGGCAATCCCAAAGAATGCTCAAACTACCACATAATTGCACTCATCTCACACACTAGTAAAGTTATGCTCAAAATTCTCCAAGCCAGGCTTCAACAATACGTGAACCATGAACTTCCAGATGTTCAAGTTGGATTTAGAAAAGGCAGAGGAACCAGAGATCACATTGCCAACATCCGTTGGATCATTGAAAAAGCAAGAGAGTTTCAGAAAAACATCTATTTCTGCTTTATTGACTATGCCAAAGTCTTTGACTGTGTGGATCGCAATAAACTGTGAAAAATTCTGAAAGAGATAGGAATACCAGATCACCTCACCTGCCTCTTGAGACACCTGTATGCAGGTTAGGAAGCAACAGTTAGAACTGGACATGGAACAACAGACTGGTTCCAAATAGGAAAAGGAGTACGTCAAGGCTGTATATTGTCACCCTGCTTATTTAACTTATATGCAGAGTACATCATGAGAAACGCTGGGCTGGAAGAAGCACAAGCTGGAATCAAGATTGCCGGGAGAAATATCAATAACCTCAGATATGCAGATAACACCACCCTTATGGCAGAAAGTGAAGAAGTACTAAAGAGTCTCTTGATGAAAGTGAAAGAGGAGAGTGAAAAAGCTGGCTTAAAGCTCAACATTCAGAAAACAAAGATCATGGCATCCGGTCCCATCACTTCATGGCAAATAGATGGGGAAACAGTGGAAACAGTGGCAGACTTCATTTTTTGGGGCTCCAAAATCACTGCAGATGGTGACTGCAGCCATGAAATTAAAAGACTTTTACTCCTTGGGAGAAAAGTTATGACCAACCTAGACAGCATATTAAAAAGTAAAGACGTTACTTTGCCAACAAAGGTCTGTCTAGTCAAGGCTATGGTTTTTCCAATGTATGTATGTATTTTCCAAACAATGTATGTATTTTCCAATCCAACATGTATGGCTGTTGAGAGTTGGACTATAAAGAAAGATGAGCACTGAAGAATTGATGCTTTTGGACTATGGTGTTGGAGAAGACTCTTGAGAGTCCCTTGGACTGCAAGGAGATCCAACCAGTCCATCCTAAAGGAGATCAGTCCTGGGTGTTCATTGGAAGGACTGATGCTGAAGCTGAAACTCCAATACTTTGGCCACCTGAGGCGAAGAACTGACTCATTTGAAAAGACCCTGATGCTGGGAAAGATTGAGGATGAGATGGTTGGATGACATCACTGACTCAATGGACATGAGTTTGAGTAAACTCTTGGAGTTGGTGATGGACAGGGGGCCTGGCGTGCTGCAGTCCATGGGGTCGAAAGGAGTCGGATACAACTGAGTAACTGAACTGAACTGAACACTGCAGAGCAGTGAAGAAGTGTAGCTCTCTCAATAAATTATCGTGGGTCAATTGGGAAAAAAATAATATTGACTCACACATCATGCCACATACACACAAAAAAAAGCAGTCTTATGTGGGCGGCAGATGGAAATATGCAGAGTTAACCAATAAAGGTAACACTAGACAATGTGCCTGGGATAGGTGATGGTTTCATAAACAGAACACAAAAACCAATTAATGGAACTAAAATAACATTAAGAGCCTCTGTCCACCAAAATACCTAATTAAAGAGTGAAAAGGGAAACTACAGAATGGAAGGAAGATATCTGTAGGGCACATATTCAACAAGAGACTGATGCCAAGAATGTATGAAGAACTCTTTCAAACCAAGGAGGAAAAGGCAGATCACCCATCTTTCTAAAAAGTCAAAAGATACATAAAATACATAACTAACGAGAACCTACTGTGTAGCACAGGGACCTCTGCTCAGGGCTCTGTGGTGACCTAAATGGGAAGGAAATTCAAAAAAGAGGGGGTATGTGTATACATACAGCTGATTCACTTTGCTGCACAGAAGAAGCTAACACAACATTAAAGCAAATATTGTTTGCTGGTTTTGTTCAGTCATTAAGTCACGTCTGACTCTTTGTGACCTCATGGACTGTAGCCCACCAGGCTCCTCTGTCCAGTGGGATTTCCCAGGTAAAAATACTGGAGTGGGTTGCCATTTCCTTCTCCAGGGATCTTGCCAACCCAGGGATCAAACCTGTGTCTCCTATATCGGCAAGTGGATTCTTTACCACCAAGCTACAGGGAAGCCCAAAGTAACTATACTTCCAATTTAAAAAAAAAAAAAAAAGTGGTCAAAAGACTTGAACAAGCACTTCAGAAAAGAGGACATCCAAATGACTGGGGTAAAAAAAACATATGAAAAGGTTTTCATCTCATTCACCATCAAGGAATACAAATTAAAACCATACCAACCCACAACATTGTAAAAACAACTATGCTCCAATAGAAAATTAATCTTTTTAGAAAGATGATTTATCATTTAAAAAGAAAGCACTGAGAAAAACCATTATACATGTACCAGAAAGGCTAAAATTTAAATGACTGACTCTACCAGGTGTCGACAAGTATGTGGAGAAGCTAGAACTCTCATACACCAATAGGGATTATAAATTAGTACAAACTCTCTACTAAAGCTAAACATATACACATTATTTATGACCAGCAGTTCTGCTCCTAAGTGTTTGCCGATCAGAAATTCATTCACCAAAAGACTTGTAAAAAAAGAAGTTCACAGCAACACTGTTCATAATAACCTAAAACAAGAAACAACCCTAATATCCATCCACCACAGAAAGGATAAGTAAACTGGTACATTCAAGAAAACAAAATAGATACCACAGAGTAATAAACAAACTACCAGTGGGTAAAGAATCTGCCTGCAATGCAGGAGACACAGGAGACACAGGCTCAGTCCCTGAGTCGGAAAGATGCTCTGGAGAAGGAAATGGCAGCCCACTCCAGTATTCCTGCCTGGAGAATCCCATGGACAGAGGAGCCTGGCGGGATACAGTCCACAGGGTCGCAAAGAGTTAGCACAACTAAGTACGCAGACTGGCACAGAAAACATAGAGAAATTTCATACACTTAATGTTGAGCAAAAAAGCAAACACAAACTATATACTGGGTGAGTCCATTTACATAAAGTTCAAACTCATGTGTGACACTAGAAGTCAGCACTGTCATGACCTCTGGGTGCGGCTCCATGACTGGGCAGAGGCCCAAGGGGTATTTCTTGGGGCGGAGAGAGCTGGAAAGGTTCAAAGTCTTCATCTGGATGGCAGTCACATGAGTGTATCCACTTAGCGATACATCATCAAGTTGTACACTTACAATGTGTGCATGTTTCTGATACACATTACACTTCGTAAAGAGCTCCACAAACCGGAAATGCAAAGATCCCTAGGATTCCAGACACACATTCCTAGGACCCAGCAGGCCCCGAGAACAACCTGTCTGCAGGACAGTGAGTCCCTTCCCCCTGCACGGTGGTCATTGAGGTCATTCATGTGGGTTCCTGTGTTTCTGTGTGGCATGGGTGTGTGTGTCTTCCCTAGGTGGTGGCAGGGGGAACACCAAGCAGCACAAGGGTATGTGTGTTTCAAGCTGCAGCTGTTTATTTCCCCAGATAAACTTTAAAGCCATCAGCATCTTCTGAAGAAGCCTCCTCACTAGCGATATGTTTGGGAAACTCCACGGCCTTGGCGGGGCGGGGAAGAAGATACTTAGGCAAGTGGCAGGTTGATGGAATTCCATTTTTAGTGGTCCTCTCTACCATTCAAATTCTAAAGAGCTCTTGGGAGCAGCACCCAACTCACTCCCCATTCACACCCCCATGTTTCAATTGACTGGTGGGAACCCAGAGCCCTGGGAGGCCAGAGAGGTATCAGACCCCCAATCCTGCCTTGGAGCTCTGGTTCCAGGTAGAGAGCGAGGGAAGACACAGGCAGAGAGGGCTGTGTGACACATATCCATCCCTGAGCCCCTCCTGGTCACAGGAGAATTCACTTCCCATGCCCAATACTCAGCACCTCTCTACAGGGCAGAGGATGCATGTGTGCTAAGTTACGTCTGACTCTGTGACCCTATGGACCATAACCTGCCAGGCTCCTCTGCCCGTGGGATTCTCCAGGCACAAATACTGGAGCAGATAGCCATTTCTTTCTCCAGGGGATCTTCCCTACCCAGGGATTGAATTCAAGTCTCTTATGTCTCCTGCATTTGTAGGCGGGTTCTTGACCACTAGTGCCACCTGGGAAGCCCCTACAGGGCAGAGAACGACTGGGAATGCTTTTGTGGACTTGAGAAAGTTCCTGAATGTCCAAAGGCCTTCTGTGAAGTGAGATGAGCAGCAGAGGTAAAGAATCCACCTGCTAATGCAGGAGAAATGGGTTCGAAGCCTGATCTGGGAAGATCCCATAAGCCAGGGAGTAGTTAAGCCCACGCACCACAACTGCTGAGCCTGTGCTCTGGAGCCCATGCTCCGTGCCGAGAAGCCACCTAAATGAGAAGCCCGTGCCCCGAAACCGGAGAGGATCCTCCACTCGCCACAAGAGAAAAGCCCGCACAGCAACGAAGACCCAGCACAGCCAAAAATAAATAAAAATAAGGTTTGAAAAAAAGCAAGTGAGACTAGCAGGAAAGACTCTCGAAAGTCCCTTCCAACTCTTGACTTTCTGAGTCATCAGGGCCGACAATAAAAATCAGATAGAAAAATAAAATAAAATAACTCTCCCTTTTCCAAAAGACGTAGGGGAGCATTCACGCTCACTCTTCATTTAACTTGTGGCCCCTGCCATCCTGGGTTGGCCCCCTCGCCGGACAGGAAATGGCCCCGATCCCCTCTTCTGGGGCTCGTTACTTCCTCTGCTGAGTATTTAATTAGAACTGGCAATGGCTGTTTGGAAAGAGCTGAGGCCAAGAGGGCAGGAAGGCGTCTCCTTGTTCCTGGCCCAGGAGATGTGAGCCGGCCGAACAGCTGGGACGGGCTTGGTCTCGGTCGCCCCCCTGCTGGCAGCGCCTGACGGCTTTCCGGCTTTCCGTGCTCATCAATTCAGATGTTCTCCTGGGGAGTCCCTGACTTCGCATTGGGTGGGGCCCGTCTCAGCAGGAGAACCGGCTCTCCCCACCCCACTCCCTTCAGAGTCTGCCTTCCTTAGGCTGGAAACCCATGTCTCCAGGTCCAGCGAGCCTGCAGAAGCGGCTGCAAAAGGGACCTGGAGATGTTAGCAAAGCCGGGCAGGAAGTAACAACGAGCAGATTCAACCTGGAAAAATGCAGTCGTTGCATCTGGGGATAAATAACCAGAAACACAAATACTCAGGTGGGAGGGAGAAGCCTGGAACAGGAAGAGGCCAGACGGCACTTGGACAGGAGCTTGCAATGTGATCTAGTGACAAAGAAATTGCTGGGGGATTCATGGACTGGATGCATGGAGGTGCTACCCCAACAAGAACAAGGAAGGAACAGGGGCGGGACCAGGCAGCTGTTCTCTGCCTCCCTGGAGGCCAGAAGTGAGTGGACCACGGGGTGGAGCTGGCAGCAAGAGTCAAGTCAGACTCTAGAAAGAACCTTGTCGCTATGAAGGGTAGGGAGATATTATCCAAGGAAATGAAGAAATCCCTGGGAAGATGTTTGAAGCACTGGGACACAGGAAGCCTGTCCCAGAGCCAGGGGCATGGCCCAGATGACCTTCAGATACCCCCACACAGTTCACCGAGGAACACGTGATTCTGCAGAAAACAGAGAGTGGGCCTGCCTGTAGATGCTACAGGAGATAGGAGATGGAGGAACCCAAAACAACTGAAAATACTGAAATTTCAGAGCTGGGGATAGTCACATGACCTGTCCTGAGTGTGAGACCAAGCTGGGAGAAGAGCTGCAGGCAGACCAGAGTCTGCAGACGGCCAGACAACCTGTTCCTTGGGCTCACAGAACGGTGCTCTCCAATCCTCCATTGGCTCCACTGCCTAGGACGGGCCAGGCTCAAAACGAGGCCCCCGAGACAAGTCCCCACGCACTTCAGACCCAGCGGGGCCAATCAAATGTATACCATCTGACCTGTTCCTTCACCAACTGATGGTTGCTCTGGAGGGAGCTGGGTTAGACCTCAAGAAGAACTTGCCTCCTGAGCTTTGAGATAACCGCACAAGCAAGTGAAAGAGGCGGTTTCTCGTCTCTCTTCCTCTGGTTGGATCATGGGCTAGATGGTGCTTCAAGATACATACAGCATCGCACTTCTCACGGAAGCGCAGTGAGAAAGGCAGAGGTGTGTCACATTTCCATCAGACCAGAGACGGGGAAGTGCAGGTGTAGAGAGCAGATAAATTAGACTAATTATCACTTTAAAAAGGGCTCTCTGCAACAAGCTACATTAACACACTTACAGTGTAATGAGAATTTTTACAACAGAGGTTCAGTGTAGCAGGTGAGACTTCTAGCTCAGACCAGGGCACACAGATGGATGAGCTATCCATGCAAAGGTCCGTGCGATTCCAGGTTCTTCCTGGGGATGGTCAGCCTCCTGGTGAGGTATCTGATATCAGGTGTTAGCCTTTGGGGCTTCCCTGGTGGCTCAGCAGTAAAGAATTCACCTTCAATGCAGGAATGGGGGTTCAGTCCCTAGGTCAGGAAGATCCCCTGGAGGAGGGCAAGGCAAAAGACTCCAGTATTCTTGCCTGGAGTATCCCATGGACAGGGAAGCCTGGTGGGCTACAGTCTGTGGGGTCACAAAGAGTCGGACATGACAAGCGATTTAGCATGCACGCACACACACATCAATCAGCCCTTGGGTGAGATTTCTGGACACCCCAGAAAGAAGAAAAGAAAAAAGCTTGTTGGAGGAGGCTTCTCCAGGGCATCTGGACCACTGACAGGTGTTAGAGCCTAACAAGGGGTCCATGAAGCCAGGTCACTAGAGGACTGAGAATAATTAGGATGGGAGAGTCTGGCTCATTTACAGACATGTCAGCCTGGAGGAAAAGATAGGAGTTTTGTAGGGATCTGGGGACCTGAGAGGCAGAAACTAGAACAGCAGCTACGCTGAGCTTCTAACATGTCCCAAGCACTGCTCTAGACACTTGAAGGAATGTTCCCTCATTTAATTATTCATTTCCTTGACAACTATCACGTACCCCTCGATGGACCACTCGTCTTCAAAACAACTCAAACAGATCAGACGAGAAAACCCAAGTCACGGGTGACATCATAGCATCTGCCCAAGGTTGTACATCACTTAGCGGCTGAGCTGGGATTCCAAGCTCACTTGACACCAGACCTTTCTCCTTCAAGAAGCCTTCCAGCCCTGCCCCTCCTGGCTCCAGTCACTGTAGCAAGTCAGCTTGGCTCCATGTATTCACATAGGTGCAGACAACAATGTCTGTGCAGAATATGTGCACCCAAACCAGTGGAGGCGGGCGGAGCACCAGTGAACCACAGCCCTTCGGTCCTGGAGGGAAGGATGCTGTGTTTGGGGAGTAAGACCCCAGCATCTTTGTGTGGTTCTGCTTGGCTCCAGTCAAGATGAATGACTGAATTCTCTTCCATTTCCTCAGCATCCTAACAACAGGAGGGAATGACCCAGTGTGTAAGAGGCGGTGAAGAGGTTATCCACCCGCCTGTCACACGTGCCCACACAAGGAATACCTGCACGACCCTGAGGACTGTCTGCCTTCTGTGTCCTTCGCCAAACACCCACCCCTTCCTGAGTGTGCTGACCGTGAAGACACTCTCCTCTTCATCTCACACCTCCACGCGCCCCAGAACACCAGGGACGCTCCATCCCAAACGCTGCCTGGCTGTGCAGGCATTAGGCACCAAAAACATAAGCAGCTTATGAAAGCAGGGATAAAGGAAAAAGGGGGGCCATGGTCCTTCAAAAAGGAAAGGGTCACTGTGGTGTGATTTCCAGAGTCCTCCATCTGCCGGGGCCCAGTCCACTACCATCATCTACGGCTTTGATCCTTATTAAAGACGCAGCTGCTGCAAAGCCTGGCTGTCCCGAGGGGTTTGAATGAAAGAGCTGAGAGTGGACGTGAAGGTGGAAAGTGATGCTCGAACCAGGTGGGAGAAGCCACAGAAGGCAGAGGCTGGGCACCCAAGGCAAGCAGGGCCCGCCCTTATTCGTCCTGATGCCCACGGGCTGGCCACGGCAGGACACACCCGTAGGGGTCCTCCCAGCCCTGCGCCCAGGGGACTGACGCACCACGCGGGGTCACTGTCCGAAGTGACTCCTGATGCCACGCTGCCCCGCCCTCCCTGGGGTTCCTGCAGAGTCAGCCCTCAGCCTCACTCTCCTGAAAACCCCTGCCACCGCTCACCCCATGTGCTGGTACAGATCCACCCCACTGTCTCAGGGGTAAGCCCCAAGCAGATTGATTCCTGCTGCAAACACAGTAATTAAAAGGTACCTGCAGGGATACGGTTGTTCCCCATCTCATGATCTCCCACCTCAGCAGGTAAGAGGGGAGACAGAGGGGGCAAAACAGGGACAGAGGAAAGGAGAGAACACTCCCAAGTCCAGAGGCCCCTGGTTCTTCTCCTGAACCTGCTTTGGTGGCCGACAATCTCCATGGTGACAGCAAGGACTCCCCCTCCCCCATGCCAAGCTAAGAGGGCAGAAGCATCAGCTCCCCGGAAGTGGGGACGGTGCAGTGATAGAGATGTAAACAAAGGATCTGAATCCTTCCCTGGGTACTAAGCTCTTTGACCTTGACTGAGTAACCTGTTTTCTTATCTGAGAAATAAAGGCAGTGAAACTTCATCTTTTACAGGGTCGTTACAAGGATTCAATGAGTGGTTCTTTGTGCCCCAGCACAGTTGAAGTATTTGTCGTGACTCATATCTTCAAAAGCAACATTAAGATACTCAAGGAGAGGGCTTCTCTAAGTGGTTCAGACAGTAAAGAATCTGTCTGCAATGCAGAAGACCCAGGTTTGATCCCTGGGTCAGGAAGATCCCTTGGAGAAGGAAATGGCAACCCACTCCAGTATTCTTGCCTGGGAAATCCTATGGACAGAGGAGCCTGGTGGGCTACAAAGAGTCACAACAGAGTGACTAAGCATGCATGCATATATTTGATCAAGTAGTTTCTGACAAGGGTGCCAAGACCACTCAATGGGGAAAAGACAGTCTTTTCAACAAATGGTGTTAGAAAAACTGAATATCCACATGCCAAAAAATGAAGTTGAACCCTTACTTAACTATATGTAATAAAAGATATTCAGGGAGAGACTTCCCTGAGGGTCCAGTGGTTAAGACTCCATGCTCCCAACGCAGGGGGCCCAGGTTCCATCCTTGGTCGGGGAACTAGATCCCACATGATACACAGTGCAGCCTAAAAAAAATCAAAACACAAAACAACAAGAACAAAAGACACTCAAGGAAGGAAGGGTCCAGATTCCTGTGGCCCCCATGGCAGGCAGGAGAGAACAGACAGTCCTGGCAACTCTGGGAAGGAAATCTCTTGTGACCAGATGAAAGCGAGGTCCTAGAGCCAGAGCAGCCTTGGGGACACAGTCCTGGTCACGCAGACAGTTCCCGACGTACGGTCCATAAGAAACTGTGTCTCCGTGTGTTTCTGAAGGATTTCATAATTACATCATGGAGACGAGCCTGGCCTAAACACAAACATCAACAAGTCCACAGCAACGGTAATCACCCTGGGCTGTGGGATTTGCCCGAGTGCAGAGCTGGAGGGTGTTGAGAGGAAGAAAGAGGGAGGAACAGGGTGGGTGGGGGGAGACCCCCGGGGCTCAATCTCTTCCCCAGGCAGGAAGTCAAAACTTTCTAAACTGGGGACCCGAAGGGCAGCCTGGAAGGGCTCAGGTTTAATGTCTGTCTGTCTGTCTGTCTGGGCCTCTCTCCCCGGCCCCTGCTTCCTCTCACTCCCTCCTCCAGTGCCCTCCACCCTCCTCTCTGGGTCAGGGGCACAGAGGGGAGATGCAGATGGCTATGGCATTTTCTTCCCCACAGTAGCTACTGCAAAGAAGCAGGAAGGGGCTAGAGCTCAGGTGGGGAGTGGGGAGAGGAAATGCGGGCAGGGTTCCAGGCTGCTGAGACCAGAGGCAGGGTTAGGGGAAACGGGGGGTCCCTCTTCTTGGGAAAGCCTTCCCTGACAACTCCAGCTCCTGGGGACTGCCCCATCCGCTGAACAACTCTGCAATATGCTATCCTTGCCACGCACTATGCTTTGAATCAGTTCAGCACACTTGAGTCTCTACTGTGTGTCGGGCACTGTGCAAATAAACACACAAAAAAGAAATAAAACACAGTCCTGGCTCTCGAAGTCTTCAATCTATCCGTGAACAAGTGAAGCTCCAGAGGGTGTGCTAAGTGTTTTGGTCACTCTGCCCAAGTGCAAGGAGCATTAGATTAAGGAAGATACAACAGAGCATCAAATAACAGCTTGAAACGGTGAGAAACCGAGTCCCTTTTCAATTATCCTGCAAAGTCTCCATTTGATGTCAATATATCTTTAACTTATCTGATACTACATAAGTGTCCTTCTTTCTTTTTTAACCTGATATCTCCCCTGGAGCTGGAGAAGACTCTTGAGAGTCGCCTGCACAGCAAGGAGATCCAGCCAGTCCATCCTAAAGGAAATCAACCCTGAATATTCACTGAAAGGACTGATGCTGAAGCTGAAGCTCCAATACTTTGGCCACCTGATGTGAAAAGCCGACTCATTGGAAAAGACCCTGAGGCTGGGAAAGATCGAAGGCAAGAGGAGAAGGGGGCGACAGAGGATGAGATGGTTGGATGGCATCACTGACTCAATGGATGTGAGTTTAAGCAAGCTCAGGGAGACAGTGAAGGAAGGGAAGCCTGGTGTGCTGCAGTTCCTGGGGTCAAAGAGAGTCAGACGTGACTGAGCGACAGAACAACAACAGCAGTCTCCCCTGGACAGAGGCCATCAGCCTACCCAACTCACCGTCCCCTCACCCGATGCTTGTGCAGGACCAAATACTGACATGCTTAATTCCAACATTTAAACCAAGAACAATTTTCATGGAAGAACTCACAGGATAGGCAACAGAAGATCACCACCAAAACCAACTGCACTTCTTTTAATGGCAGCCAAAAACAAAGAAATGAAATTAGGTCATTTGTAGAGATGCGGATGGATCCTAGAATCTGTCATACAGTGTGAAGTATTTCAGAAAGCAAAAAACACTGAGGTTTGATGAAAACAACAAAATTGCGTAAAGCAATTATCCTTCAATTAAAAATAAATTAATTTTAAAAAGAAAGAAAAATCAAATAAAAAAAAAATCAAATATGGTATATTAACATATACATATGGAATCTAGAAACATAATACAGATGAACCTATTTGCAGGGCAGGAATAGAGACTCGGACGTAGAGAACAGACATGTGGACCCAGCATGGGGACGAGAAGGTGGGTAAAACTCAGAGAGTAGCACTGACATATATCAACCACTTCGTGTAAGCAGACAGCCAACGAGAAACTGGTGTAAGCCCAGGAAGCTCAGCTTGGTGCTGTGTGATGACCCAGAGCAGTGGGATGAGGGAAGTCCAAGAGGGATGGGATATATGCATACATATTCCCTAGCGGCTCGTAAGTAAAGAATCCGCCTGCAATGCGGGAGACATGGATTCAATCCCTGGGTTGGGAAGATCCCCTGGAGGAGGGCATGGCAACCCTCTCCAGTATTCTTGCCTGGAGAATCCCCAAGGACAGAGGAGCCTGGCGGGCTGCAGTTCATGGGGTCACCAAGAGTCGGACATGACTGAGTGGCTAAGCACAGCAAACAGCTAATACACTTCACTGCACAGCAGAAACTAACATGAGGTTGTAAAGCAGTTATACTCCAATAAAAAATAGCAAAAAAAAATCGCTATATTAAGCAGGACTGACCAATTCTACGTTCTCCCACTATCGTTCTTCTCCTTCTCACCCATTCGCTCTGTCCTCACTGAGTATACACGGACAGCCAAGTGCTAACAGCTGCTAAAGGTTGAAGGAAAAAATATGTAAGAACGATTATAAATGGAGAAAACTGTCTTTATCGGTGCAATTTTTGAGTACATGGAGAAAACAGTCTCCATTTTTACTGCAGCCCAACTCTGTCCGTCTAAGTCCTAGAAAGCCAGTCCCTTCAGATCCAGCGTTGCAGGATCCCTGATTACGCTCAGTCTCCAGATCCAGAAAGAAGCCAGCTGGTGGCAGTGCAGGACCTAGAACCTGGGCTTGAGCCACTCAACCCTCTTTCCGCTCAGCTTCCTTCGTGGGTCCAATCACGTTGTGGATCAAACCACATGCTTCCAAATACAACTAGCAAGGAAGGGTCAGCTGACGTCACAGGTATGCTTGGCCCCACCCAGGCCCCCAATATCATGCCCCTGCCTCCAGACTCCTTGGGAACCTTCTCTGAGCCAGTCAGTCTCCAGGAAGCAGCCTATAAGCCTTCCCATCTGATTTCTCTTCACACAGCAGACAGGCAGGACAGTCACTGTCTGTCTGAGCTTCTTCTAGGTTTGCGGAGTGATGTTCAGGGGTTCGTAATAATTTTCTGGGTCTGAAGCCCTAGGACAGTCAGATGGAATCTATGAACCCCTTCTCAGAATGTTTCAGTGTATACAATAATCATACAGAATAAAGAGAAGACTCATCACACAGGAATCAAAATACTTAAATGTAAATGTCATACACTTACTGCTTTAAGTGAAAAAGTAAAAGTGTTAGTCGCTCAGCTGTGTCTGACTCTTATGACTCCATGGACTGCAGACTGCCAGGCTCCTTTGTCCATGGAATTTTCCAGGCAAGAATACTGGAGTGGCTTGCCATGCCCTTCCTTCTCCAGAGGATGCTCCCGACCCAGGGATTGAACCTGGGTCTCCCACAGTGTAGGCAGATTCTTTATCATCTGAGCCTCCAGGGAAATGTATGATACAGTCATACACATACTGCTTAAACAATGCATCCGATAGCAAGCCTAGCAGCACATCTAAACCTTGTCATCATTTCAAACAAATGATGAGCCTCAGGGCTGACAGAGACTTGTGCAGCCATTATAAGGGGATATGAAGCTACATGTGACTTCCACTGGTGACAAACTCCCAGCTACTCACAGCAATGTCAGTTTGTACCTATATCCTTAACTCAAGTAAATGCTATGTTTTGGGTAAATGTTGGGGCTTCCCAGGTGGTGCTAGTGGTAAAGAACTCGCCTGCCAATGCAGAAGACGCCTGAGACAAGGGTTCAATCCCTGGGTCGGGAAGACCCCCCGGAGGAGGGCATGGCCACCCATTACAGTGTTCTTGCCTGGAGAATCCCCACGGACAGAGGAGCCTGGCAGGCTACCGTCCATGGGGTCACAGAGTTAGATGCAACTGAAGCGACTTAGCATGCACGCACCTAAATGTTGGTGAAAGTAAGTGCCATTTTCTACCATCTGAATTGATGAACCCTAGTCACAAAACCTGCAAGATTTAAGAACCCTTGATGCTGCCATGTAGCCCCAGGGGTCATCAGAGAGAAGGTATAGGGGCAGCATAAGGAGCTGACCAGGAGTAGCAGGGAGACCCCATCCACAGTGAGGACAAGGGGACACTTAAGGCTGGTGGCCAGAACCATCCTCCCCATCCCTCAAGCCCCAGATACAACCACTGGGCTTCTCCAGACCTCAAAGGCTCAAAGAAGACCCCCACCACATACAACACCCATGTCTAAACTTGCACTGTCCTCCCCAACGCTGCAGCTTGCAGGGGGGTGAATGCCCACTGGAGATCTGATAAGAGTCACAGACATAGCCCACTCAGGAGTGCTGGGCCCCGAGTATCTGGGAGTGAGGAGAAGGGAGGCGATTCCTTCTAGAGCTTCCAGGCGGGCTTCTCCCATCACCAGACCACTCTTCATGCTCCCAGCACTCTCTCCCTACTCTGTAACTGCACATTCAGGCCTGATCCTGTGATTCTCTGTGGTCAGGGCCGCTTTCCCTACTAGACCAGAGGCCCTCGTGGCATCAGCTCCAGCTCAGGACATGACACCGCATCGGCAGTGTCTGCTGAAGGAGATGCAGAAGAGAGGCAGCCAGAGATGGAGCCAGAGACGGAGCCTGGTGGGTTTCCTCTGGCCTCTGCTTCCCTTTGGGGCATCTTGACAGCTGGAGTGACTTACCCAAGCAGTCTCTGTTCATGAATGTTAGTTTTTAATTACAAACTCTGAAAAAGGAAATTGATGTTCACCCAGGTTTGGGGGACTTGACTTGCTCTCCTTGCTTCTCTCTGAATCCCCGCCCCCAGGCTGCTTGGGGTACTTCCCCCGGGAGATCCAGTCCACCCAGGCCTGCCCTGCTGCGCTCAGCTGTGTGGTCCCATCGGGCAAGGGCTGCTCGGGCTGTTGTGTTTCCTGAAGCTCCCTTGGGGCAGGAAAGAGGCAGGTGAGACGCCCTGGGCTCTGGTATGTTGCTTCAGGGTGGGGTGAGTGGAACAGGAACACATCCCAAAGCCAGGGGGAAATCAGTGCATTTTCCCCAGTCATTAGAGCAAATCAACAGCCACGGGACCACTACCCACACCCATGAGAACACGACAGCATCACCAAGAAATGGAATGGACTGGAGTGTCATTAAATACCACGTTCATATCTTCCCTGCTCTCCGTCATAGGCCTTCTTAAGAATGCAAACTCCCATTCTATTCCTGAGAAGGAAACAGACTAATCTCACAATGGTGTCGATAAGGATGCAGGGACCCCCACCCCACAGAAATACACCACTCCCTCAGGCCAGTGCCCAACAACCTGCCTGGGGCCTGGAGGCAGAGCGGTGGACAGGAAGACCTCCAGGTCACCCTAGAAAAGCAAGCGGCAAGGTTTTCCTGAGAATCAGGGAATCTCCTACACCCCATTTCTCCCAGCAAAGCAAAATGATACAGGTAAGAGAGAAGAAAACCCTCAGGTCTGAGGGTCTCATCTGCAGGGCTGTGGATGGATACCACATAAGGAGAAAGACAGCAATTTCACAATGTTGCCCCACCACTGTCCAAAAGCCTAGGAGGACAAGGGTTCCCATCAGTTATTTAATCAGATGTATAAAAACTCTTCCCGAAAAAGGTGGTAGTTTAGTCACTAAGTCGTGTGCAACTCTTGCAACCCAATGAACTGTGTAGCCTGCCAGGCTCCTCTGTCCATGAGAATTCCCAGCCAAGAATACTGGAGTGGGTTGCCATTTCCTTCTCCAGGGGATCTTCCTGACCCAGGGATCGAACCCAGGTCTCAAGCATTGCAGGCAGTCTCCTGCATTGCAAGCAGACTTTTCGTGCAAGAAAGGGATAATGACAGAGGTTAGGTCAAGAAACAGCAGCCTCCAGTTTGAAGATAGTGAGGCAGCATTTGATTTTCCCAGCCTGCCAGCTTCTCCCCTAAATGAGCCCCACTGGGAGGTCCCCATGTCCCGTACCCCAGAGGTCCCCTAGACGACTCCTTTTGACTCTGCACAATAATCTGGGTTGAATTGTCAGGCGTCAGGGCCACAGGGCGAAGAGTCAAGTGTCAGAGACATCCTTTGTCTTGAGGGGAGGTGATCTCCTCTCCGTAGAGACAGAGGAGCTTGGTTATTCCTGGGTTCCCACCCGACAGCAGGTCAGAGAGAAGGGCTCTGCCTCCTGAGTGAATCTGCGAGCCTCCAGGGCTTCCGGGTTGGCACTCTGCCCCCCATGCCTGACACTGCCAAAAGCAGCCTGTAGACCTGCTAGAGAAGTCAGACCACGCGGTGCAAAGGCAGCTTCTGCGAGAGGTCCTAAGGGGTGTCCTAATCCCAGGAAAGCCAGTGCCGAGCAAGGGGGCACCTGGTCTCCCTGTCCATGCCCTTTCTCCATTCCCAGTTGGGAAGATCCGCTGCCCACAGAGATGAAGTTTGGGGCATGCCTACTGGAATTCCAGGGCCTGCAGTTTGGGAGAAAGTTTTTGCACTGCTGTGTAAACATGCCCTCCGGGCCCATCAAGGGCATTGTATGCTGTCCTGGCTCTGGGCTCAGCCACCACCTAGATGCCCCTTGGTGCCACCCAAGCATCCGAGTCTCTGCCTCTGTTCCTCTGGCTCTCTGGGTCAGGGCAGGAGGTCAGGGGAGGCCTGTTCAGCCTATCTGCTCTATAGTTCAGCCCATCCACTCTGAGTCTGGGGGCTCAAGGCTGGGTAGTCCCTTAACTGCTTGCACTCATTCGCCTCCGACTTGAATGCAGTGATTTTGATGCTTGACTCCAAAGGGGAGCCCACATTTATTGGAACTGGCAGTGAGGTTGCAGGGGTCTCTGTCACCCAGAGGCATCTCCAGCAAGGTCTTTAGATGAAATTCTAATCAAATGGCCAAACATAAGAAAATATAAAGTGAACCATGGCTTAGTCATCCAATAAATACTAAATAGTCTTTAAAATACAAATGTGGACCTTGTCAATACATGATAATATGTACACAAAATGAAAGGTGAAACACCAAACAAGGGACACACTAGTTCTCCTCTGTCTGAAGCGTGCCCAGATATCAACTAGAGTTGAAAAGAAGTCCACGATACTCAATCCATTAGAGTTTGGTGGCCACAAAGTTCTTCTGATCTGTAAGGCTAAGTACATATTTTTCATAGTTCTCCAAAAGGAAACCCACTTCCTCTCCATTTGCCTTAAACTCAAAGCAAAGCTAGAGCCTAAGAGGCCGTCCAGCCCAGGAGAGGGTTGACAGTCTAGAAGGCGGGGCCGCTGCACCTGCTCTCCAAACAGCCACCAGGTGCAGCCGGGCAGTGTCCCTGCCCCATGAGGGACCAGTTCCAAGCTGCTGCTCACGCCCAGAGGCTGGGCATCCCGACCCAGAGAGCAGTTCAGACCCCAACAAGCCTCCAGAAGGTTGTTCAGACCCTCATGGTCTCCACCTCTAACCAGGGTTTAGCACCACCTTGACCTAGGGGTGAGGGGAAGGGGTGGAGAAGAGCATGGGACATGAGCCCTGAAGGAGGTGACAATTCACTCACAGCCTTGTTGGGTGACAACCTGGGTGCCCATTATCATTAGCGGAGTGACCAGGTAAACAAGCGCTCATCTGTTAGAAAAAAGGAATTCGACACATGTGCACCAGGGAATACTTTGGCCACCTGATGCAAAGAGCTAACGCACTAGAAAAGACCCTGATGCTGGGAAAGACTGAAGGCAGGAGGAGAAGGGGGTGACAGAGGATGAGATGTTTGGATGGCATCACCGACTCAGGGGACATGAGTTTGAGCAAACTCTGGGAGATGGTGGAAGACAAAGGAGCCTGGTGTGCTGCAGTCTGTGGGGTCACAAAGAGTCAACACGACCTGGCAACTGAACAACAACAACACTAATGAATGGTCTGAAAAATACAGTGCTGAGACAAAAAGGAAGGGAACAGAACGGGTTTAAGACAGAGCACCACTATGTAAATTAAAAATGCGTACAGTTCAGAGAAACTGTCACCACCAACACGGTGGTGAGCCTAAGGAGACATGACAGTAAATACAATGTGGGATCCGGCTGGGATCCTGGAGGACAAAAAGGGGGAAGGTAAAAACCAGGGGACTCTGAACAAAGAAGGGATTTGAGTTAATGACAGGGTATCAATAGCGGCTCATTAACCGTGATAAATGTACCGTATCGATAATAGAGGAAACTAGTGTGTGGGATGGGGACCTCTCTGTCCAATTTCTGAGAAAATGTAAGACTCTTTCATATGCTATTGACACTAGTTATAAAATAGAAGACTGATGAGAACCTAAAGTACAGCACAGGGAACTCTACCCAATGCTCTATGGTGACCTAAATGGAAAGGAAATTCAAAAAAGAGGGAACATGTGTATATGCATAGCTGATTTACTTTGTGTACAGCAGAAACTAACACAAAATTTTAAAACAGCTATACTCCAATACAAATAAATTTTTAAAAAGCTGTCCTAAGCAATACTGTCTTTTTTTAAAGAAAAAAACGCACAAAGCAAAAGCAACACTATACGTTTCCCAAAAATACCAAGCATTGGAATGACGGCCTTTGGGGGCAGCAGGCGGTGAACAGGGAAGGGTAAGGGGCCTAAAAGAAATCACAAGGAGCACAGGCACCAAGGTGGCTGCAGGCCTTGGGTTCCAGGGCCAAGCCCCCAGGCCTGATGCAGGACTGCAATCAGGGACAAGGTTGACATGAAAGCCCCTCCCCCGTCCCCAAGGGAGCAAGGAGATCCAACCAGTCAGTCCTAAAGGAAATCAACCCTGAATATTCATTGGAAGGACTGATGCTGAAGCTTCAGCTTCAATACTTTGACCACCTGATGCAAAGAGCTGACTCACTGGAAAAGATCCTGATACTGGGAAAGATTGAGGGCTGGAGGAGAAGGGGGTGACAGAGGATGAGATGGTTGGATGCCATCACTGACTCAATGAACATGAGCTTGAGCAAATTCCATGAGATGGTGAAGGACAGGGAAGATGGTGAAGGACAGGGAAGTGCTGCAGTCCAGGGGGTTACAAAGAGTAGGACACAACTTAGCAACTGAACAACAACAACAATCCCTGTTCCCAGCAAGGGCAAAAAGGCAGTGGTGGTACCCCAACCCCATACACACACCTGTGAGGTCTCAGGAAAATTCCTCCCTCCTCTCAGCGTCTAGAATCAGGCTACTCAGAGGATCAGGGGCTCAAGACCAGGGTACCCCCTCCTCCAATGGCAGTTATGGCAGGAACCCCTGTCTCTTGTGAGTCTGAGTGTCAGTGTTAAGACCATCGACTCCAGGATTTATCTTTATATAAATAAATAAATCACAAGAAGGACCTTTGCACACCAATGATAATAATGCGCCATGACTGAGAACTGTGATGAACTCAACTCTGCATCAGTGGTACCCAAACGCATAACTTTGGAAAAGAGAAGGAGGGGGGAAAAAATAAAGCAAAACACTGCAAGAGAGTAGGTCAGGATGGCTACATGAGTGGTAGAGGCTCTGATGACAGAAGGGACTTGGGGGAGGCTGAGTAGCTTGGAAAGGCCCCGAGAAAGAAGAGTTAACTAGACCTGAAGCCAGGGTAAGGGGCCAGGAGGGAAGCACTCTTGGCGAGTACACAGCAGGGACAACAGTCTAGGACACACTCCACCTGACTCCAATCAAAGGCACCAAGTGAGCTCTGGGTTTCCAAAGGGGAAGGTCGGCACGCCCACAGCAGGGGAGCCCCAAGCAGCCCCGACCAAACACTCGTCAGTCCTAAGAGCTAGCTCTGGGCCCTCCTAATTCCCAGCTGAGGCTCGCAAAATCCAATAGCAATCAAAATAAAACATGCTGGGGGGCAGCAAAGATGGCAGCCCACTAGAAGCAGTGCAGTTACATTTGAATTTCAGATTAGCCACAAATAAAATTTGAGTAAAGTATGTCCCTAATGGGGCTTGCCCAGGGGCTCAGTGGCAAAGAACCTGTCTGCCAGTGCCGGAGACACAGGCTCAATCCCTGGGTCAGGCAGATCCCCTGAGAAAGAAATGGCAATCCACTCGGGTATTCTTGCCTGGGAAATCCTATGGACAGAGGAGCCTGGCAAGCTACAGTCCATGGGATCGCAAAAGAGTCAGACACAACTTAGCAATTAGACACAACAAATATCCTCAATATTGCATGGGACACACTTCTGCTAAAAAAAAAAAAATTATTTGTTTTTAATCTGAATTCAAATTTAACTAGGTATCTTGAATCTTTATTTGTTAAATCTGGCAACTCTCAATAATAACAAGAGCAGTTAACACTGACTTGTTACACCTTCAGATACTTCTAGTTGTCAGGTTTCTTCTTCATCAAAACCCAGTGAAGACTGTATTGTTATTCCCTTTTTACAGACAAAGAAACTGGGATTCCAAAGGATCAAGCCACTTGCCCAAGGTCATGAGGCTGACAGATGCCTGGCCTGGGATGTAGACATCTGTGTTCAGACTCCAGAGTCCACCTCTGGGACAGGCTGCCGTCTCCCAACTCAGCAGGGGCACAAGGCCCAGGCCTCCACGGCCTGAGCCTCCCTGACTCCCTGACACACAGGGAAGGCACAGCCTCCCACAGTGGTGACGCCAAGAGCTCCTTGCCCAGCTCTCAAAACATGAATACATGTAACTCCATGGCTGATTCATGTCAATGTATGACAAAACCCACTGCAATGTTGTGAAGTAATTAGCCTCCAACTAATAAAAATAATTGAAAAAAAAAAAAAAATGCCTTGAGAAACCTTCCAATCAGACCCCAGTCAGAGGCACCAAGCAAGTTCTGGGTTTCCCAAGGTGAAAGTCAGCACACCCCACAGCTGGGGAGCCCCAAAGCAGACTTTAAAGAGCACACGGGCCCTCCACTGGCGCAAAGAAAAACGCTAAAAGGGGCTCCTGGTTTAAGGGTGGATAAGCAGCACAGGTCAGCACAGCCAGGGTCAGAGCCGGGTCACACGCCATCCTGCCTGGGGACAGCAAAATGGATGAATGACCTCTGGGGATGTCCCTTCCCTTTGGGGATGGAGTTAATGTGAAACTTACAAAACAGGTATCTGATGAGAATGTCAGCCCATCCTTCAGCATGACACCCTTTTCTATAATCATGAATATTTATTGAGCATCTACTGTGTACCAGACACTGGGCTAGATGTTTTCATTGGCCCGTCTAACAATGGGGCATGTAAAACTATAATCCTGCAGAGTGTCTATTTGCAAATGAAGAACCTGAGGCTTGGGGAAGTCATTTATTCAACTAGCACTAGTTAAGTTCCTATATATGCCAGACTCTGTCCAAGGTGCTCAAGATACAGCAGTGAACCAAACAAGACCGCTGCCTTCATGGAGCTGGGAGGGGCACAGATGAAAAATAAATCTACCATGCTATTTCAGGTGCTAAGTATGATGCTGAAAAGTGAAGCAGGGTCAAGGTACAGAATGATAGGGGTGGGGGGGGGGGGGGCACTTTATCTAAGATAGTCAGGGAAGATGTCTGAAGGAGGTAACATTCAAGCAGAGGTCTGAAGTGAGGGGCTGAACATGCACAGGTCTGAGGAAGGGAGACCAAAGCAGAGATGACAGTCCATGCAAAGGCCCTGAGGTAAGAGTGATGAAGACACAACCGAGATAAGGCCAGTGGGCTGGAGCCAGCAGCGGAGAGTGGGAGGGGTAGGAGGTGAGTTTGGAGGGGATGGCAAGGGCCAGCCATCTTTAAAGGATCGTGTGGTATGAAGAAATGGATGGAGAAGTGAGTGAAGAAATGGATGGAAGGATGGATGAATGGATGGATGGATGTAAGTATGGATGGGTGAATGGACGGACAGATGGAGAGATAAACGTGTAGATAAATGGATTTATCTGGTCAGAGGTCAGAATACAGATAGCTTACAAGCTGATAAAATATGTCTGATGTTCTATTCCCAAATAACCAACTCCCTGGGAGTCCCAGGCAAGGACTTTTCTTAATAATGTAAGTCTCCTAGACAGAAACTTCAATCCAAAGCACAACAGGCAAATCAGGTCTTCATTCCAAGGAAAACATTACAAAGGCCACAGGATGGCGAGTCAGGAAGAAGTGCCTTGCCTTCTATCTCTAACTTCTGTCTTTATCTCTAAGCCAACTTTCAGATGGGCGCCCACCACCAGCACCACTGGCCCCACCAGCACTTGGGATCCCAGAACGCTTTCTCAAGTCCCTGAGCAAGAAAATCTGGTTTGCCCACCAGAAGGAAGGAAAAACAGCATGACAGATGCCAGAACAGAGCCAAAGGCTTCCTGCACGTGGCCCGATGGCCAGGAACCCAGCCCAGCACCGCCATTGCACCCCAGACCCTCAGCCACCTGCCCAACCTCACCTCCAAGTCCTTCTCCAGCTCCAGCCCGGCCTCCATCAGGTTGTGCTCAAACTCCTCTCGCTGCTCCTTCCTCTCCTCCTCCAGGGCGTCTAGCGGCCCCAGCTCGATGTCACCGGGAGCCCCCGCCTGGGGGTCCTTGCCCGTCTCGCCATTGGAGACGATAGCCAGCGAGTGGCCCGGGGAGCCGTGGCCGGGGTGCGCCCCACGTTTCCGGTAGTGGTAGGCGAGCACGTAGTCCACCTTCCTCTGGTTGTCATGGAAGTGCATGCGGCTCACGCGGGCCTCCGAGGACACCGGCTCACTGGCCTCCAAGTAGTTGTTGATTACCTGGCAGGAGAAAAGGGGATGCGAAGCGGCGACATCCAGTGAGGGAGGGGCGAGAGGCGCGGGAGGCTGACCTGGCACTCTGGGACCCGGGAGGGGGACGAGGAGGCCAGGCCCTCACCGAGTTCATCGGCCACGGCTGCCACTCTTCCACCCCAGCCCTGGGTCTAGCCCCGGCCGACAGATGCGGCACACACGCACGCTCACGCACACAGACGCACACTCAGCGTGAACCCCGCGCATCCCACGGCCCGCCTGCCTCCGCGCACCAAGCCCCATTCCAGCACACGCGCGCAGGCGGGCACTCGGCCTTACACCGGCACACACTGCGCACACCTGCGTCACCCGCGCACGCTCTGACACGCAGGTCCCCCCACACACACCACGACAGCCCTACCTCCTCGCAGAGCTGCAGGCCAGCCTGCAAACACGCCGTACTCACCGGCAGGCTCTCTGGATCCATTGGAACAAAGGCCGATTTCCAGCTGCCTGGCCCACCCCACGGGGGATTCACTGTCCACTCTGCGCCTCACAGCGCCACATCCTCCTCTACCCGCTCTCCGTCCTCCCCAGCCACTGGCGAGGACCCTGCCAGAGAGGCTGCGGTCCACTCCAGTCTGCTCCCCAGGCGATGGGAGGTTGAGAAGAAGAGGAGAAAGAACTAGGTGGAGCCAGGGGAGGGACCTGCCTCCCGCTTTGGGTGTTTCCCTGTTTATTACCGGTTTGATACCCAGCTGCCTCCGCAGCCACCTGAGAGGTCACCTGGGCAACCAGATGAAGCGCCAGGCACAGGGGAGAGCCTCAGAGGCGCCCCAGCTGAGGCCTGGCTCCTCAGACCTGAGGGAGGGGGGCCGGGGAGCCTGCAGGCCAATGGGCGGGGCCATCAGGCCTCTTACACCTCTGTCTTCCCCATCCTCCTCTGACCAGGGGACCCAGTGCTATTGGGACAGCGTGCCATCCCGTCTCGGAGAGACAGGGGATGAAGGGAGCCTAACAGAAACCCCGCCCCCACACACAAACCCACAACACACCCCCCGTGCCCCCAAGTGGAGGGCGCCCCACAGGCCCGCCCATCCACACGCCCCAGTACTCACGGAGCTGTTGGGAGGGCTCCCTCCACCAGACGCCTGGCCGGACCCTTGGGGGACACTGCTCTGCAGACGCTGGGCTGGGGGACTCGGCACCTGGAGGCACTGCTGTCCATGTTTGGGGCCCTGAGCCCCTCTAACCACGGTCCGCGGGCTCAGCCGGCGTGGGGAGCCAGGGAGCAGGGGGATGTCTGTGAAAGACAAGGACACAGAGGGACAGCTGCTTCAGGGGATGGGAAAGCATGGATACAGGACCCAGAGCAGCTGAGGTGCTGAACCTGGGACCCCAGGGCAGCCCTAAGAACATAACCACACCTCCCCACAGCTGCCCACCGCACCCCAACCCCCAGCCAGTCCTCACAGGCTTAGCTAGCCAATTGGCCATAGGGGAGGGGGTGGGGTGTTCCCATCACACACACACACACACACACACACACCCTAGAGCCACCAGCAGTAGCTCCCTCTGATGATGACTGTCATAATCTCTTCTGGTTCCCAGACACTAGGAGGGCAGTTGCTTGGAGGCAGGGTGGGTGGGGCGCTGCTGAAGAGACACCCTGAATTAACGCCAAAGGTTTAGTCTTTAGGGTCCTTCCCAGGGCAGCAAGAGAAGGGGGCACCCTGGCAGCCCCTACACCCCTGAAGAAGAGAGCCCTACAGACCAAAAGTGGGCTCAGGGCAGGGGTGACCTCTGACCCAAGGGCCACCTCTGGGGCCCTTGAGGGGTCTCCACACCCCTGCTGCCCCCACCATGGCCTCAGAGCTGCCCTGTCTCTCCCTCCCCCCACACCCCAGAGCAGCCCTTCAGGGTACCAGGGCTGACACCAAAAAAAAATAAAAAGTGGTTATGATCATTGGTCTTATTCTTTTCATTTTAAACTTCGTGTGAGCAGAAATCACACCTTATACATCCAGCCTGTAGCTCAGTCGGTAAAGAATCTGCCTGCAGTGCAGGATACCTGGACTTGTTCCCTGGGTCAAGAAGATCCCCTGGAGATGGGAATGACAACCTACTCCAGTATTCTTGCCTGGAAAATCCTATGGCCAGAGGAGCCTGGTGGGCTACAGCCTATGGGGTCGCAAGAGTCGGACTCCACGGTCCGACTTAAAGACTAAATGGATGGACGGAGTTAAACATTAAATGTTAAACTTAACAGACGAGTTAATGACTAACCACAACCTAGCACTTAGCACCTGCTGAATGAAGGAATGAATGAATGGACCAAAGGCAGCTATTCCCGGTCACTTAGAGTTTCTGGTCAGTTACTAGGTTGAGGAACAGCCCCGTACACGTGCCCAGGTCTCTGCTGGGCAGTTTCTAGAGGACTGAAACTTGGGTCCCTGCGCTTGAGAAATGTATCAATATCATCACTTTGTGAAGATATTGATGATGTGCAGAAACACAGTTACAGCCAGCAAGTAAAGATTCCATAATTTGTTTCTAGACTGTAGACTTTGGTCTATATTGAGGGAACCAGAAAGGTGGAAAGTCAAAGTAGCTTCAGGAAAGATAATAAGCCCGAATCTGGGTCTTGAAGCATCTGGAAGGTAGGGGACAGAACACTGAGGGGCAGGAGTGGGTATGCATGCTGGTGGGGTGATGGAGGCCTCCAGTTTAGGATGTCAGGGGAGGGGCTTCCTTCCTCCATCCCCAGTCTTGCTCGTCCCTCTCCCCTTGTGCATTTCTGCCCAGATCAGAACTGAGAGCAAGACTGTACACCCCAGGGTGTGTATCTAAACACATCCTATGTATGTCTAAACAACCAGAAACCAACCTGATGAATACCTGGACAGGTGATACAGCAGATGCGCACTCAAGGTCCATCCTTCCTTGACAGCATTCAAGGAATGAATTCACACGAGTGACCCAGATAGCTCAGATTAAGAGGCAGCCCAAAGCCTTAGTCACACCACTGTCTGGGAGCTACCATCCCACAAAGGAGTCACAGGGATTTGAAGCTGGCCTCCAGGGCCCCACTGGCCACCCTGGCCACTCCCTCCACTGATATAGGGATCACCGCTGCCTGGAGCCCTGCTTTCATGCCCACCTTCTCCCATAATCAGTGATTAGAGAACAGCGTGTAGTTCAGCTGTTCCAGCTCCAGAAACACATTCCAGGCAATAATGGCATTTTAGAGACTCTCTTGGGCTTCCCTGGTGGCTGAGACAATAAAGAATCTGCCTGAAATGCAGGTTCAATCCCTGGGTGGGGAAGATTCCCTGGAGAGAAAATGACAACCCACTACAGTATTCTTGCCTGGAGAATCCCATGGACAGAAGAGCCTTGCAGGCTAGAGTCCATGGGGCCGCAAAGAGTTGGACACAGCTGAGCGACTAACACACACACACAGAGCTCTCTTTGCAATACCAACTCCATTTTTATTTCCCTTCTTACACCATTCACTTGGCTCTTTGCACAAACGGCCTTGAATAGGAGATCCCTGGGTGTTTGTGACTTAGCCACCCTCCTGGACTCTGGGGGTGTGATACCGTGATTTATTGTAAAAACAGATAGTTTGGCCTTTGTTCTGTACCTGCTACAGAGCTCCTAAGACCCTCAGAACTTCCTAAGTGTGGAGAGCAATCAAGGTGTCTTTCGGGAAGCTCCCCACTAACCTAAGAATGGGACCTGGTTGCTAGGGGAACTAACCTTGTGATGATAGGGTGGGCCTTTCAGTCTCCCCTCCCCCTTCCTCCCCCTGCCCTCCTAGGAGGGTTCGGGGCTGGAGCTTGAGCTTAGTCACCATTAGTGGCCAGAAACTTAATCATTTGTGCCTGTGTAATGAAGTGCCCCAAAAGGATGTATTATAATCAGTCATGCCCCCATAATGAAGCCCCCAAAAGGATGGAGTTCACTGAGCTTCCAGGTTGATGAGCAAGTAGAGATGTGGGAAGAACAACACATCCAGAGGGCATGGGATTCCAGGTCCCTCCCACATATCTTGTCCTCTGCATCTCATTCATCTGGCTCTTCCTGAGTTGTATCCTATCCTTTCATAATAAACCAGTGATCTAGTGAGTAATGCTTCCCAGCTGGCTCAGTGGTAAAGAACCCACCTGCCCATTCAGGAGACGCAAAAGACGTGGGTTCAATCCCTGGGTTGGGAAGATCCCCTATAGGAGGGCATGGCAACCCACTCCAGTATTCTTGCCTGGAGAATCCCATGGACAGAGGAGTTTGGAGAGCTACAGTCCAAAGGGTCGCAAAGAGCCGGATATGACTGAAGCAACTGAGCATGAATGCATGTACATATGTATATGTGCAACGGAACATTACCCAGTCATAAGAAGGAATGAGACAATGCCATTAGCAGCATCACGGATGGACCTAGAGATTACCATACTAAGTGAAGTAAATCAGACAAAGAAAGACAAATATCATGTGATATCACTTATATGTAGAGTCTTTAGAAAGCAGATAAATGAGCTTATCCACAAAATGGACTTCCCAGGTGGCTCAGTAGGTAAAGAATCTCCGCAATGCAAAAGGACACAGAGACACGGGTTTGATCCCTGGGTCAGGAGGATAGAAGCAGACTCACAGACACAGAGAACAAACTCAGGGTTACCAAAAGGGAAACGGGGTGGGGGAAGGATAAATTATCAGTTTGGGATTAGCAGGTGCATACTGCTATATATAAAATAGATAACATGGTCCTACTGTGAGCACAGGGAGCTATGTCCAATATTCTGTGATAAACCATAACAGAGAAGAATACAAAAAAGAGCAGGTGTGTATACACATAACAGAATCACCCTGCAGTGCATCTGAAACCAGCACAACACTGTAAATCAACTATACTTCAAAAATAAAAAGACGGTAAGAAGCATTTGAATCTGTTGGCTAGCTACCATCACCCCAGTTCACCATTCATTCATTCACACATTCAAAACCATTTAATAACCACATACCACACACTTTGTCCTGTCCTGGTTGCTGAAACTTGAAGATCTCAGAGTCTACTTGGGGAGACAAATGGTCTAAATCTGTAACTTTAATATATAATAAGGGTACTATATCACAGGAAACTTACCAGTTTTGAAAGGCCCCTATGACAGAGACTTGGGCTTCCCTTGTTGCTCAGACAGTAAAGAATCCGCCTGCAATGGAGGAGACCCGGGTTCGATCCCTGGGTCAGGAAGATCCCCTGGAGGAGGAAATGGCAACCCACTCCAGTATTCTTGCCTGGAGAATTCCATGGACAGAAGAGCCTGGTGGGCTACAGTCCATGGGGTCGCAAAGAGTCAGACACGACTGAGAAACTAACACTTCACTTCATGAAAGAGACTGCAAGCTGCTTACCAAAATCCATGCTCTCCGCTTCTGCCTGAACACACAGCTAGACCATATTCCCGAGCCTCCCTGATGTGGCCACGAGACTGAATTCCAGCCAGAGGAATGCGAGCAGAGTGTTATGTGCTATTTCTAGGTCTGACCCATCGAAACCTTCCATGACTGCTCCTGCGTGCTCTTTCCCTGCTCTCTGATAACTGGGATGGCAACCCTCGGGGCCACCTCGGAAGTCACAGATGAAGTTGGCTGAGCCCCCATCCCCCTGGGTCCCCGAAAAGCTTTTGGGAAAAGAGTCACCCTATCAACTTGTTCACCCACCCAGGCCTATCTCTTTGGCAAGCAGTACACTCTTGTTATGCTTTAGTCCTTATTTTTTAGTCTATTCATTAGAGCAACTAGCTGAGCATAAGGTGCCCTCCACTATCAGTGTGGATAACAATGAATAACTTCACTTACTAGGGCTTCCCTAGTGGTTCAGACGTTAAAGAATCTGTCTGCAATTCAGGAGACCCAGGTTCAATCCCTGGGTCGGGAATATCCCCTGGAGGAGGAAATGGCCACCCACTCCAGTATTCTTGCCTGGAGAATTCCATGGACAGAGGAGTCTGGTGGGCTATAATCCATGGGGTCACAAAGAGTTGGACAGGACTGAATGACTAACGTTTGCTTACATGGGCAGTAATTCAGCCCACAGAGATACCATCCACACTCGTACTATAGAGCCTTGTTCAAACTTCCCCCAACTTGACAGACAGCTCAACTGCCTCATACCTGCACACCCCAGGTGGGGAGAGATACTCAGGGGTAGGGACTGGATATCATCTTTGGCCCTCACTGCTGCCTGGCACATAGCAGGTGCTCAAGGAAAGACTGGATAAAAAATTGAGATGCAGAAAAGAAGAGTAGAGAGGGATTTCTGGTCAGTCGTCTCTTCTGTGCTTTGTGGTGTGGAATTTTGGAGCTTTGGGAGGGTGAAAAAATTGAGAGGTTTTGTCACCAGCAGAATCTCATTTTAAGGAATGAAAAGAATGGATGTATGTGCATGTATAACCAAACCACTCTGCTATTCACCTGAAACTAATGCAGCATTATTAATAACTCCACTCCAAAATAAAAGAAAAATTTTAGTTAAAAAGAAAAATGCTAAAGGATGTTCTTCACAATGAAGGAAAGTGACAACAGACAGGCATTTGCATAATAATTGCTCCTGATGGGAGAGTCTTGTATTCCTTTCTTACAAAGGCGAGGAAAACAGATTGTAAGTCATTGGTCAAAATGGACTATTAGCCACTAAATTTTCTACATGCTACAAGCCACTGTGCATCAGCGCTCAGTCGCTCAGTTGCTCAGTCATGTCCAACCCTTTGTGACCATATGGACTATAGCCCGCCAGGCTCCTCTGTCCATGGGATTTTCCAGGCAAGAATACTGGAGTGGGTTGCCATTTCCTATTCCAGGGGATCTTCCCAACCCAGGGATCAAATCTGCATCTCCTGCACTGGCAGGTGGATTCTTTACCACTGAGCTACCTGGGAAGCCCATCAGTTCAGTTCGGTTCAGTTGCTCAGTCATGTCCGACTCTTTGCGACCCCATGAATCGCAGCACGCCAGGCCTCCCCGTCCATCACCAATTCCCGGAGTTTACTCAAACTCATGTCCATCAAGTCGGTGATGCCATCCAGCCATCTCATCTTCTGTCGTCCCCTTCTCCACCTGCCCCCAATCCCTCCCAGCATCAGGGTTTTTCCCAGTGAGACAACTCTTCGCATGAGGTGGCCAAAGTATTGGAGTTTCAGCTTCAGCATCAGTCCTTCCAATGAACACCCAGGACTGATCTCCTTTAGGATGGATTGGGTGGATCTCCTTGCAGTCCAAGGGACTCTCAAGAGTCTTCTCCAACACCACAGTTCAAAAGCATCAATTTTTCGGCACTCAGCTTTCTTCACAGTCCAACTCTCACATCCATACATGACCAATGGAAAAACCACAGCCTTGACTAGATGGACCTTTGTTGGCAAAGTACCCATAGGCCACTATTTTTCAAGATAGAGGTTGGTTATCTAATGATTTGAAAGATAGTTGGTTATCTAATGGTTTGAAAACAGCATTTTTTTTTTCAGTATAATAGAGTAGCATGGGCCAGAAAAGTATAAGACAGAAACACCTCTTTTAAAAAAAGACAGACACAATAAAATAAATGCCCACATGAAAAATAATACCCTTTCTAAAAAGCTACTAATGAAACTACAGCTCATTATGCTGGGCAATGTCTTATATGTCACACAAATACCACTGTGACATTCTTCTTAAAGTTTAATGTTGATGAACTAGTCTCATTTTCTTAGGCAATGGGACCCATGTAACTTATTATCTCTTTTCTGAGCTGCCTGTCAAGAGGTTCATAGGTAAGTTTTTGCTCAATTACAGTATCTATTCTTATCTAGGTTTGGCTGATATAATAATATGTTCCCAATCTTTCATTCTTTGGCATTTGCTCCTTTTCCCTTAAGTTTTTTGGTATCTAGGTTTTCCTTTCTTGTAACTTGTTTGAAGGTTAATAAATAAGAAATAGAAGTAGTTACTGATATAGGAAAAAAATAAAAATGAATTAAAAAGGAGTTAGGGTCAAGAATAATCACCAAATATTAAAAACCAGTATTTTTTTCTATTTAATTATTTTCGACGGGCACATATCATTACTTTTAAATTTTTAAAGCTATTTTTAATTAGTTTATGGTGAATAACAGGCATCAGTGATTGCTGGAAACGTGTGAGTTTTCCCGTTTTTCTAGAAATCAGCGAACCAGTCAGAAGATTTGGAGGGTGGGACTGCCCTGGGGGTCCAGTGGTTAAGACTCTGAATTCGCACTGCACAGGCACAGGTTTGGTGCCTGGTCGGGAGCATAGAATAAATAAAAATACTCTACGAAATAAAAGAAAATATTTTTTTAAAAAAGGAAATACAAGGGTGGCACGCTTTATATTTGTGTTTGCTACACAGTGAGGGGAGGATCTCACCCAGCTCCTTGAAAGAACTGTCACCTTTTTGTAGTTTCAGCGCAAGTTAACAGAGATGGAGAACTGTCAGCCAGATGGACTTATAAATTATTTGCTTAGAGTTTCTGGAGGGAGGGCAGGGTTGTCCATAGGAGCCAAAGAAAGACTTCTAGTACATCTTGAAATGTATTAATACTACGAAGTGTGAAAGTATTATTTGCTTCAGTCATATCTGACTCTGTGCAACCCCATGGACTGTAGCCTGCCAGGCTCCTCTGTCTGGGATTTCCCAGGCAAGAATACTGGAGTGGGTTGCCATTCCCTTCACCAGGGGATCTTCCCAACCCAGGGATCGAACCCAAGTCTTCTGCATTGCAGGCGGATTCTTTACAGTCTGAGCCACCAGCAGCCTATGAAGTATGGATGTGGTTAATTTCATTGGCGTGGTCTGAACAAGCCTGTTCTTGACCCCGCCTCCTCCTTTTCATGTCCAACAAGGAGTGGGGTGGTGACCTTAGAGTGTAAGGTCCTGACGGTCCCGGGTGTGCGTGCCCTGTTGGTCGCTGAAGCTCCAGCACACAGTCCACAAGTGTGCTCTGAACTGGTGTGTGCGGCCCCCACAGGGGCATGGGGTGCAACCCATAGAAGTGATTGTGAGCTGAGATTAACAGAATCATCAGACACTGGGCAAGTCCTCTGCAGGCAGTGGGTCAGTCTCCCACGTGCCTGTAAACCGTCAATGTGGAATTCAGGCAACCTGTGCTCACTAAAGCATGTCCCCGGTGTGAACCACAGTGGCACGTTGTCATAGGAGTTCAGTGATGACAACTGGCCTTCTGAGGTTTGATCCCACTAAATAAACTAACCCTGATGACTCCAGACTGGAAGTCGTGTCAAGGCAAGCCTTGCCTGGAATATGACCACAGCATCACCTATCAGCCTTGCAAAATTAATATCTCCCTAAAGGCCCCACTTCCACCCACACTTCCACCCACCCCTTCCTTGCCAACATCTCCACTTCCTTCTAGTGGCTTCTGAAGAACAGAATGAGAGCAACCAGGTGAGGTGGAAGGGAAGTGAGTTGGAATTCCAACTTTATCCTTCAGTGATGATTCACTGGTGAACCCAATGTAACAGGGGTATTTCCTAACCTCTCTGAACCTCAGGTTCCTCTTCAGTGACATGGATTTCATATTGACCCCAAGGCTGTTGGGAAGTGAAGCGCGGTATCTGTATGCACAGTGTCTAAATATGTCTCCCCTTTCTCTTTGAAAGTCAAAAGCATACAGCCTGAGCCCCAAGACTCCATGCGATCTGGCTCACCCTCTCCCTCACCCTCCAGGCACTGGGTTTCCCCCCTGACTTTGTGGACAGCCCAAGCACATTGCTGCCCCAGGGTCTTTCGTCTCTACTGCTGTTGCTTGAGGGGCTTCCCTGGTGGCTCGGCAATAAAGAATCTGCCTGCAATGCAGGAGCCACAGGAGACATGGGTTCAATCCTGGGTCAGGAAGACCTCCTGGAGGAAGGCATGGCAACTAACTCCAATATTCTTGCCCAAAGAATCCCAGGGACAGCAGAGCCTGGCAGGTTATGATCCATAAGGTCTCAAAGAGTCAGACATGACTGAAGCAACTTAGCACACATGCATGCCGTTGCTTGACCATTCTCCAGGTGTCCACGTGGCTGGTTCCTTCTTTGAAGGCAATCTTTTTTCAAACTCCTCCTCCCCAGCAGCCTGATCACAAATATGGATGGATTCTACTTTGTAGCTAGAGGCCAGATTCTCATCTCTAGTGGTCGTTTCTGTTCTTCGTGCTCTAGGAATGGCAGGCTGCCCTCAGCCAGAAGAAGGGTCCACAAGATGGAAATCGGGTCCTCATTAGAGAAAATGAAACACAAGCGCCACTCTAGCCCTCAGGGTCTCTGGCCCCCGACCCCAGTCCTGCCCCACTGTGGAAGTGGGCAGAGAAGGGACAGACAAACTGGACCAGCAGAGCCTGAGGCTGGTGTTTGGAACCCACCCTCCCTGCTCACACAGCCGCCTCCATCAGCCAGCAAAGAGGCCCAGGGTCCACCTAGAAGCAACTCAGACAGCAGCCCGGGTGCCCAGAAAGGACCTGCTTAGGTTCCTGGCTCCCAAAATGATGGCGTGTGGCAGGTCACAGTGAAGGGGCGATCAGGCCCTGGGTGCCTAGCAGCTGGAGCAGGCTTCTGATGTCCAATCCCAAGAGCAAAGCCCAGACAAGTTGTCTTGTCACCCTCTGGAGAAGCCCCCTCTCGTCTAAGATCCTCCCTCACCTGCCACCTGCCTTTGGGGATGAGATTTAACCTTGCTCGGCAGGAACTTCTGCCCTAGACCAGCATTCACACGGTCCCGGAGTGTCTCTCCACACGTGCTCACGCAGTCCCGGACTCACACCTGCCTTCCAGTCTCCTGTGCCCACTGTTCATGCCAGTGAAGTGAGCACCTTCCCCGGCCCCTGCCACTCCACACCTCTCTCACGACCCACTGGAAACAAGACTCCAGACAGAAACTCCTTCTAGGCAGGGTCAACCCAACCAAACGCACGTGTGTATTCAATATCACCTGAAGATGCAGAAGGGTCATGCCCTGCTCCCCTAAACGCTGCCTCAATTTGCTTTTCTTCTTAAATAACCCCCCCGGGGAAAGCCTGTGTTTCCCGAAGTGTAAATGCCCTTCCTGGGGTGGATAAGGGCTGGGAGAGACTTCCTGAAATTGTGAGGATGCTCCAAGAGGCTAAAGTCAAGTTGCAGGGGGTGACTCTGAACCTCTGTCCTCAGCAGACTGTTTCTGAATTAAACCTCAGTTGTTTGCTGATCCGTTCAGATGTGCTAAACACCCCCTGACTTGTAACAAGAAGATAAAGAGATTGGAATTGGTAATTCATCAACAAAAAGCCACTGCACCAATCCCCTGACTCTTGTCCTACCTCTTTTCTCCTTGATAGGACATGAGCGTCCAGGAAACCACTCGGGTGTCCCTCGCCTTCCAAGGGTGAGAGCCACCCAAGGGTGAGAAGTTGCTGGTCTGGGTGCCCCAGCATCCGGGTGGGCACCCATTGCTCCACAGACAAGCGTGGGACCCCTGAGCTTGGAGCCCCGGGACAGAGCGGTCTTGGGCTGAACAAAGGGCTTTCATGTCAGGGATCATAGACTGAAATTATGTCTGCCTGTCTAGCCAGCAGACGGATTCCCTGCGAAGCCCCTTCCAGGTTCACCGGGGGTCACCAATCTCAAGGGTGGGAATAGGGATGCCCGCTCCTTCACTCCCAGCCCCCTCTCCGTCCTACAAGATTCTAGATGCTCAGGACCAGGTCCATGCAAGGGAGACTCACCATGCAGCCCTGGGGTGGTGGCCATGGAGCGGGCGCACCAGACGCGAAACCCCGACTGTCCCGCGGCTGCGCTGGCGTCTGCACTGGCTTATTCAGCCGCCGGGCTAATTCCATCTCGGCTCAGCTCCGTCTGGACGTGCCCGCCCCTGCCTGCTGCTGCTGTCTCCTCCCCCATCCCTCGCTGGGGCCACCCGGCCTCCTCCGGCTGCTGCGCCCTGGGCGCACCGGCCGCTAGTCGCGCCACGTGGAGGAAGAAGCGCGTTCCCGCCGGCGGGTTGAGTCTGGGTCACGCTCGGGTTAATGAAGCTGAGGGGCCAGACCGTAAGACTGCGGCTCTCCCTGCCCCAGGCGCTGCCTCCTAACCTGGTTCGGGTGTGAGCGTTCAGCCGGATTATCTCTGGAACCGTCTGCCTGATTAGTTTCCAATCCCGCCCAGGAACCCTGCTTCCCGCCGCCCTGTGGCTGATCGCCTGGGTGGGGGCGGGTGCTTCCCCGGACAGCCACCAGCTGTCCCCCACCTTTCTCTAGACTAAAAGGAGCAGAAGTGGAGGAATCTCGCCCCAGGGACAGGAAGAGGGGCTGCAAGTGGTAAGGGGAGAGGCAGGTTTTAGAAAAGCTTCCCAGGAAGACTGTGGGACCAGTTGAGGAAGCAGATGTTGAAAGCTCCATCCTAGGAGAAAAGAGGAGGTCCATCTCTCTGGAATGGCTTTGGTACCTAGCCATGGGAAGGGGGATGGAAGAGAAGACCTCCAAAGAGCCATTCTGCATGATGAAATCTACAATTCCAAGATGCCCCCAAGGTAAGCGAGTGCATTAATACCAGGGACCCAGAAAATGAAAAGGTATTATGTTAACATATATGTCAAGTTGGCTCTGTATGACCACAAACTTTCCCAACTCCCATGCTGATAAGGTGGACTGGTGGGACTGCTCTCCACTTTATGCATGAGTGTTCAGTCTTGAAGTCATGCCCAACTCTTTTGGAATCCCATGGACTATAGCCCGTCAGGCTCCTTGGTCCATGGGATTTTCCAAGCAAGAATACTGGAGTGGGTTGCCATTTCCTCCTCCAGGGGATCTTCCTGACCCAGGGATCAAACCCATGTCTCCTTCACTGAAGGCGGATTCTTTCTTGCTGAGCTACTGAGGAAGCCCCTCCCCAGTTTATACATTGTATCAATTGATGATGAACCTGAGACAGTAAAGGGAAGTCAGGAGCTGAGCAGAAGAAAACCAGAAACAGCATGTGCCCACCCTGGGCTGTGTCCTGGCCGCTAGGGGTAATCAAGGCTGGTATGGATACAGACATCCACTCCCTCCGCACCCTTCTCAGAGCCTTTCCCGGAATGAGTTCTAATAACCGTTCTATGTTTTACTGCCTGTGTACCCATTTCACAGATAAGGAGACTGCAGTGTAAAGGTCAGGCCCCATATCTCTGAGGGCTGAGCTCACTCCAGAGTCTGTGCTCTAACACTTGGATCCTGGCTCCTTTCTCTCCCAGACACACCCTTCTCCACCCTCTTCTGGGAACCCTTCCCTATGTGTTTCCAACGCCAAGAGGACTGGAAACATTTCCACCTTGGTTCATCTCTTCTCTCTCCCCATACTCCCTGAGACCCTTCCTAAGACTCTCACTTCGGGGTACTGTTCCATCTGGTCTGAGGAGGACAAAACAGAGAGTCCTGGGAGAAGACTCTTGAGAGTCCCTTGGACTACAAGATCAAACCAGTCAATCCTAAAGGAAACCAACCCTGAATATTCTTTGGATGGACTGATGCTAAAGCTGAAACTTCCAATACTTTGGCCACCTGATGCGGAGCCAACTCATTAGAAAAGACCCTGGTGCTGGGGAGGATCGAGGGCAGGAGGAGAAGGAGGTGACAGAGGATGAGATGGTTGGATAGCATCACCGACTTACTGGACATGAGTTTGAGCAAGCTCCGGGAGATGGTGAAGGACAGGGCAGCCTGGCGGGCTGCAGTCCATGGGGTCACAAAGAGTTGGGCACGACTGAGTGACTGAGTAGCAAGAGCTGGGACCAGAGGCAGACCCACCTTGGAACGCATGCAGAGTGGGAGAGCTCCCAGTTCACACCCCACTGTTTCTCCTTCAGCATCCTATTTACCCTGCTCCCTGCCATTTTTTAAAATCAAAACATGCAGTTTTTCAAGTTCAGCTTTTTCCTTGGTAGTGAATCGTCCTGTCAGTAAATACGAGGAGAACTCAGGCTATGGGTGCACTGAGAAATTGACACCCTCTGTTGAAGAAGTAGCCTCCCACTGAATTTCTCGGAGCCCCACGCCGCCAACAGCACCTCGTCCCGGGTTGGAGCATCAGGCGATCAGTCAGAAGAGAGACAGCTATTAATAATTCTCTGGCCCCGGATCTGCTTTCCCACAGAGACCTTAGAGACTACTCAAAATTGGAGGTGGGGTGATGGATAGAGGGCGACAGCCTTTGAATTATTGAGCAGTTATATAAAACTTCTATCCATTCCTCCTTCCCTCTACCCGGCTAAAGCTCCCCACCAATGTGACTCAACGCAACTCATGGCGTTTGCCTCCAATGTTATCTTCCCTGGAGGTTCTTCTCCAGCGGAAGCAGAAAGGCCTAAAAATGCAGCCCTCCCTGGTTCCAGTGAGAACAAGGCTGAATCTGTCAGCACTAGATTCGTGTGGCTCTGGTGGACCAGCCCAAGAGTTCTTGCCCAGGTGTCCAGGTCCTCGGGTTCTGAGCCTGGCGTTGCCACCCAGTGGCTGTGTGACCTTGGGCAAGTCACTCAAGCTCTCTGAGCTACTTTCATCCTCGGTGAAGGGGCAGGAGAGGGCAGTGGGTGAGATGATGTCTAAATCCTTTCCAGCTTCATTGTCCAGTGCCTGCACTGCATAGCGTCTCTCTCGGGGCTGAAAAGGATCTGGTGTGAAAGCCTGGGCTCCCTCTCCACTCCCCACCCCCCACTTCAGCACCTGGCTCAGGGCAGCCCAGTCATCTCAACCTGGATGAACCACCAGCCTTTGACCAGAAGATAGATTGGCCTTTATTGTGCGCCCGGGAAGGTCTGGGACCAGAGTGCGCATGCGCGCGGTGCAGGGGTGGCCGAGCCTAGCGAGAGGCAGCGGGTGTCCGTGTAGGGCGGGCAGCGCGTCATGGGCTGCATTTCCTGGGGGAGCACTTGCACTGCAGGGCGTTGAGGATCACGTGGTAGATGACGGAGCCGTTGGTGCAGCGCAGGGGCACTCGCATGGGCTCCGTGCGCGTGGGCGAGCAGCAGGAACACTGGTCCAGCACATCCTCCGTGTCGATGGAGTACAGGGCTTTGCTGGTGCATCTTCCCTGCAGCGGGAAAGAGAGGCGGCGACGCGGGTGATGGAGAGTCGCAGGGTGGGGAGGGCTCTGGGGCAGCCCGCTTCCTGCACCTGCCCTCCTCCAGGCCTGGCCTCCGCCAGAGGAACCCAGGACAGCCAGGCAATGTGTCTGAAAGGCCTGCCCTAATGGAACTCTCACACCCAGCCCTATAGCTGCGATTTCTGTGCATGTTTGATGGATCTCCAAGGAACGCAGCTCCCAGTTCCATAAGTAACCCTCCATTCTCTTCAACGGACGCTTTGAATCTTTGCTGATGTTCTTATCTTCTGGGGTCAAAAGTTCTCAGTTACTTCAATAAAATACTTGCTTTCAAAAAAAAAAGGAAAAAGAAAGTTCCTAGTTTCTTTCACATCTCCTCCTTGTGAACTTCCCAGATCTTTCCACAATGTATCTAAAGAGAAGTGTTCAAATGAAGAGACCCGTCCTCTGAACCAAGGACTCCTTACCTGGCAATAGTGAATGTCCACTTCCTCTTCAGATGTGCAATCTCCCACCTTGATGTGCTGCACCCTGCCCGTGATGTCCTTGCACTCGGGCTCCTCACCTACAGGGCAGGTGAGAGATGGGACCTGTTCTCCCATTCAACATTGTCCACTCCAGTTCCCTTATTCACTGGACATAGGTCAATTTCACAGTAACCAGGTCTCCACAGCCAGCTCCAGGGAGGGCAAGTCAGTGACCCTGGTTCCCCTCAGCTTCTCCTGCTGTCGCTTCAGTCATGTCCAACTCTTTGCAACCCCACAGCCTGCAGCTCACCAGGCTCCTCTGTCCATGTGATTTCCCAGGCAAGAATACTAGAGTGGGTTGTCATTCCCTTCTCCAGGGGATCTTCCCGACCCAAGGATCGAACTTGCATCTCCTGCATTGGCAGGCAGGTTCTTAACCACTAGCACCACCTGGGAAGCCCAGCTTCTCCTGGCCCTTCATAATCAGAGATAAAGATATCACTGGGTTGAACTCACTTAATGGAACAATTCTAACTGCAAGAGGAGCCTAGATTCACCATGCTTTGGTGATGTCAATGGATAAGACTTACTTTTATACAATTGTAGACTCTAAAAGCCATAATGATCAGAGCAATCCTCTTGTGCTTATAACTCTGCATGTGTGCGAGTTGCTCAGTTGTGTCCAACTCTGTGACCCCATGGACTGTAGCCTGCCAGGCTCCTCTGTTCATGGACTTTTCCAGGCAAGAATACTGGAGGAGGTTGCCAGTTTCTTCTCCAGGGGATCTTCCCCACCCAGGGATCAAACCTGCGTCTCCTCTATCTCCAGCATTGGCAGGCGGATTCTTTACCACTGCGCCACCTGGAAAGCCTGCTTACACTATACCCAGAAGCAAACAGGCAATGAAGTATCCAATAAGTACAATTAATATCTATTCATCCCTGCAAATGTCATTGTCTCCCTGGGGACCGAGAAGATCCTTGCAGCCCTTGTGGAATCTTTGCTTTGAGTAAAGCCATCTCCTGGTCGCAGGTATGGGTTTCCTTACCACACAGGGGTTAACAGCATTCAGCTTTGAATCTCTGCTTGCCCCACTGATAATTCTAGGATTTAATGTCAGTTCACCGTTGCCTGTCCAAACACTGGGAGTTTTCCATTCCTGGATGGCTCCAAATCTAATTCAACCTTAACTACATATTAGCCAGCCTCCCAATTTCCAAATAATTTCATTTTAAAGCAAAAGCCTGCCAACCACATTAAGAGGGTGAATGAGGAAAACATATTGAAGCCAACACACAGTAGATTTAAATCCCCGAGCCTGGCTTATTTTCCTTATGGAGGGTCCCTGTCTCCTGAAAGCACTGAAGCCCCGTTTGGCCTCATTGCTAGTTTTGCAGATAACAGCCTCAGCCAGATTGCCCCTGCAGCACACCTAGAGGAAAATGCGTCTCTTCCTGGACGGCTTCCTGATCTCAGCCATGCAGACAGGAATCACAGAGAGAGATGCTCTCAGAGTGTGTCCCCTCCGTCTGCAGCTTGGTTACAGCAACTCCAGGGACTGTCGGAGTGAGCCATCAGGAGAAGAACAAATGACTGACCACTGAAGGTATTCATGTTTTCACTCTTCCTTTCTTTTCCCCAGGGGCTTCCCTGGTGGCTCAGATGGTAAAGAATCCACCTGCAATGCAGGAGACCAGGTTCGATCCCTGGGTCAGAAAGATCCCCTAGAGATGGGAATGGCTACCCACTCCAGTATTCTTGCTTGAAGAATTACATGGACAGCGGAGCCTGGTGGGCTATAGTCCATGGGGTTGCAAACAGTCAGACACAACTGAGCAACTCTTTTCTTTCTCCACCTTCAAATAAACATGGGAACATGGACCCAGGAATCCAAAAACAAACAAACAAACAAACAAAAGCTAAGTAACTAAACTAAAAAAACAAAGAATATTAGTCCAGACAAGTAATTCTATACCCAGAGAATACAGCACGAACTTTGGGATTCTGAAAGGTACGTGTGCTCTTGGAAACAAAAATGTGTGGTGAGATGCTTTCTGATGAGCAGACTGGAGCTCCGTCTCCAAAGCTGCTGCAGTAACTACTGGGGGACCAACCCGTGTAACACAAGTGCAAGGTCAGGAAGAGCCAAGGACTTCCCTGGCGGCCCAGTGGTAAAGAATCTGCCTGCCAACACAGGGGATACAGGTTCGATCCCTAGTCCGGGAAGATCCCAGATGCCTCAGGGCATCTAAGCCCATGCACCATGACTACGGAGCCAGCACGCTCTAGAGCCCGTGCTCAGCAACAAGAGAAGCCACCACAATGAGAAGCTTGCACACAGCAAGTAAAGGTAGCCCCAGCTCTCCACAACTAGAGAAAGCCTGGGCACAGCAATGAAGACACAGCCAAAACCAAAATTAATTAATTTAAAAAAAGAACAGGCGAGAGTGAAGGAGAGGAGGGTAATAAAACTGGTTAATGAGACCAGCCTATCAATCCTTGAGAAGACTGTGTTTCTCTGCAGCCCCACAGCTAGCTTCTCGCTTCCCCTTCTCTCTGGGATACCCAAAGAATAGAGGTGTATTGAGTGTCTCATCTGTTGAGATCATATATCAAGGTGCCTTGTCTTCAAGGAGCTTCAAGGGCAGAGAGAAGACATTCTCTTGTGATAGGACTGTGACCAACCCAAGACCCGGTGAGGAGAAAGGCAAGTGAGAGGCTAGTGATTGCCAGGAGTCTGGAAGAAGGAAGAAGAGACTGGTTTACAGGCATCTGAAAGGGGGCTTGAGGAGGGGGCAGTCCAAGGACACGCAAGGCTGGGTGGCAGTCCCCTGCAGAATGGAATGCAATGACTGCGCTATCTTTCTAGAATAAAGTTCACTTTGAGGAACATGCCCTGGTCTGGATCTGATGGGTTTCAAGGGACAGTCTGTTGGTAACATACTTACATGTGTCACAGCACGTGCCAGGAATTTTCACGATTTTCCCCTAAAAAACAGCAAAGTCCCGAGTTAGGCACAAATAGTACATAGTGGACACTTTCTGTCACTCCAGGCCAAGTCCTGCCTCTGGACTCACAGCCCAAGTCCCCTGAAGTGAATGGGCTGTCCCATCATAAAGGTGAGCAGACTGACCACCCTGCCCGGCCAGGCTGAAACGGTCCTGATTATTCTGAATTCTCTTCCAGTTGAGAGTCACCAGGACTGTCATTCCCAGGGGAGACCATCAATCAGTTTGGTCTCTCACCTCCCCATTCAAGGATCACAGATCCAGTCTCCCCCAAGGGGAGGTATTTTCTTAGAGCATCGTGGAGAGAGTTTCACCTCTCCATCACGCTGTGATTTTGTAATTTTGTTGATTTTTAAACTAGGTCGGGCTTCTCCTTGAACACTGGGAATCATGGCAGAGCTGGACTGCCATTCAGAAGAACCTTCTTTTTTCAGTCAAAGATGGAGCCAGTTGAGAGGAAAGCAGGACCTGGGCTCTGACGGCTCACCCCCTCAGCCAGACATTTGTGTTCGTTGAAGGGCGGGCAGCCCGTGACCCTCTTCTCCCAAATGAACTCTCCTCTCTTGTTGACTTTGCAGAAGTGACTGTCACAGCCATCCTGGAGTGTCTCATCACGCTGAAAGGAAAGAGAGGATGTGTGCTGAGCACATCTGAAGACAGCCCTTGGGTTTCAAAGCCACTTCGAACAGTGACCTTGACTCCTCGGAGTTGTTGAGACAGTGTGGGGGACCATAGAACAAGAATGAGGTAGGTGCAGTCCGGTTTTGCAACCTGTTTCCTGGGAATAGGGCTGTATGAAGGTAGGGAATCCCTAAACTCTTCTGACCACATAACAGCGTAAAGAATTAAGATGCAGTGGAGGTAAACTGGGCAATCAATAGCTGAACTAGAGATGAGTGCCTCTGACCGAGAGATGAGTGAACTAGGCCCCTGCCTCAGCAGCCCATCCTAACTTTCACAGATGGGCATCTCTGCCACCTGACTGCCTACCCAGTCTCAGAGATAATCGAGGCTAGAGAAAACCTTAGAGGTCAACCAACTCTCAATCATGGGGGCCCACACCAACTATCCCCTTGTCGAGGAAAGTGACAAAATAACTAAATCCTATACCTCCTAAAGGTTATCCATCTTTTCTTTACAAAAAATCAGAAATAGGTATGAAAAGAAGTCAATATCGACCCAAACTTGGCCCCCTCTTTCTTGAAGAAAAGATCCCCAAGCAAGGAAGCAGATGGTGATCTGAGATGACAGTCTTGACTTCCACTTGCTCCCACCTTCAGCATCAGGATCTGTCCTCCTCGCAGCTGAATAGTGCACGCTGTAGGCAGGCATCTCCCACAGCATTCGCCCTGGAGCTTCTCTTCCACGTAACCCTGGAACCAGGAGAAAATGCAGCCTCTGTGAGCTTCCCCCAAAGACCCAGTTCATAAGTAAGCCAAACTGTAAATGATTTCATCACACCCAGCCGCTCCGACCAGAAATCTGGGGGCCATCCTCGTCCCTGCTCTCTTTTTCTCATCCCCTGCCTCGCCCCTCACTCACTCATCACCAGATCTTGCCAAAAAATGCATCTTGAACTCATCCACTGCTTGTCATTCCAGGGTCCTCTGTCATCACTGAGTCCACGCAATCATCATCTGCCACTGGACTTTGTCACGGTGGAAATTGCACCCTGCCTCCGTCCCTTCCCCTTCATGGTAGGGGAAAAGGCTGTAGCTTCCAGACCACAGGATTTCATGGTTTTACAAAAACGCCCCCAAATCTGGGAGACCACACAGGGTAACCAACTTTTTATTTTTGCAAAGAATTTTCAAACATGCTAACCAAATAAGAACCAAAAAGCGATCATCAGTTGTCTCATCATTGCATTAAAATTTAAGCTCTTTCACCTTTCCCCACCATGCCAAAAGGGACTTCCCTGGCGCCTCAGACAGCAAAGAATCTTCCTGCCATGCGGGAGAACCAGGTCCCTGGATCGGGAAGATCCCCTGGAGAAGGGAATGGCAACCCACTCCAATATTCTCGCCTGGAGAATTCCATGGACAGCGGAGCCTGGTGGGCTACAGTCCATGGGGTCGCAAAGAGTCGGACACGACTGAACAACTAACACTTTCACACCATGCCAAAAGGAAAAAAAACAAACAGGAAGAACAAAATTTAGTAAAATTTTAAAAGAATACATTTAGCTATGTGAAAGCCAACTACGGTGTCATTTTCTTCATTTTGCTACATTTAGTAATGACCACTTAGAGATTCATTCCTTGGGGTCCTGAGGTTTTCCTGCTGTGAATCCCTAGCAGGTCAGTCTGGAGTCCCGGGCAGAAGACCCACTGTCTCACAGGGCTCCCGTGTTTGATTGCACCAAGACTGAAGCCTCCTAACCAGCAGGGCGGTGAGGAGTCTGTGAGTGTGCACTGAGCCCCCCAGGAAGGCTGTGGAGAAAGCCAGTGAGGACTGAGCTTCCAGCAGAACAGGGTGACTGGATGGACCCTGGCTACACAAACATGCTTGGAAGGACACCGCCAATATCTGAGGCCAAGGGGTAAGCTTTAGCTGTGTTTTCAAAATCACACGATTCCTGAAGGTGTGGACCGTGATGGATGGGAGAGGAAGAGAGAGATGGGGAAAACAGCATGAATGCATGCAACTGGTTATTATCAGAACGAGGAAATAAAATGGGGTTGACATCAGACAGGATTTCATGGGAGCATGGATTGGGGCATTTTCTAGTGAGTGTTAGAAGAGACTAGGAAATACCCCCTACTCAGCCCAAAATCTTTACAGGAAACATGAGGGGTGGGGGACAAATGGAGGAGGGGATTGCAAAGTGAAGAGATGGGGCTGTGGAGGCTCCATCCACACCCCAGAGGGGCCAAGGGCATGGTGAATTCAAGGACGAGGAAAGATGGGAGGCGTCATGGGAGGGAAAGGGACCGGAGGAGGTGGAGGATGGGGTGGGAGGTGAGAGGAGGGGGCACTGATTTCAGTGGAGCAGTGGACTGGGGAAGGAGGGAGGGGAGGGGAGGGAGCAGGCTGACCTCACTCGCAGGAGAGAGAAGAGACCCTGAGAGGCGAGAACACAGCTGCGAGAATACAGACGCACGGGTGACAGGCGTGTCTGAGCGCTGCTGGGCTTCCAGCCACGCTGACCGGACACCCACTGCACGGCCACCAGGTGGACCAGGAGGCGGGCAGGGCTGACCGGGCTTTCGCTGGAGCATCCAATCAGGAAGGGCCAGGCGTCCCGCCGACCACAGAACTCAGGTCAGAGCAGCCAACGAGCCCTGCTGCCCTGTCCAGGGATGCCCCCCAGGCTCTTCTCAGAGGTGTCTCCCAGCCCTTTTCACAAACTGTGTTGGCCACTCAAGGACCCCAGTCCTATCTCTCCACTGCCTTTACTCTTTTTTTCTTTTCTCACCCTCTTTTTAAACTTTTTTCTCTTGTGAATACATTTATTAACATCGGTCATATGCACAGTTTACAACTGATAATGAATAGTGAATATGGGCTTCCCAGGTGGCGCGAGTTGTAAAGAAAAGCTGCCTGCCTATGCAGGAGACATAAGAGACACAGGTTCGATACCTGGGTCAGAAAGATCCCCTGAAGGAGGGCATGGCAACCCACTCCGGTATTCTTGCCTGGAGAATCCCATGGACAGAGGAGCCTGGAGAGTTACAGTCCATGGGGTCGCAAAGAGTCAAATGCAACTGAAGTGACTTAGCACACACGCACAGTGATAATATAATATTTTATACATTGCACTTGATTATTTTCAAATCTGTTTTGATATTGATCTCTAACATAATTCCACAGTGTTAAGAGAACAGAGTTGGTGTGATTTCAATACCTTTAGGCCATGAAATTTTTGCACCTTGTTTTATGTCCCTGGATGTGTTCCAGTGTCTCCTGGTTTATAGTCTATGGGAACTTGAATAGAATTTTGCATCCTGCTGTTGTGTGAAAATTGTACAAATCTTAATTACGTTGAATTGATTCATAGAGTTTTTCAGGTCTACTGTATCCTTCTACTTTTCTGTCTATTCATTCTAGTAATTCTTGAGAGTTTTATACTGAAACTCCAACTAAAAACCTTAATTTATCTACTTAAAAAAATAATTGCAATATCTAGTAGAACTATTTTTTTAAAAAAGCCTTTAAAAAAGAAAATGTACTTTTTTTTTTCTTTTGGAAAGCCACTGCCCTTACTCTTGCTGATCTGCCAGTCTGGCCCCATTCTGCCTCCTGGGAGGTCACTGCTCAAGGTCAGCCCAAGGTTATGCTCCTCCAGAAGGCCTTCTCCGTGTTCCTGGTCAGGGTCATGTCTCTTCCCCTTGCTTTCCTTTGTCTCTACCAGCACAGACCACCAGCACAGACCACCAGCTGCTGGGCCCCTTGAGGTATAAGCATCATCTCCCCTGGAGGAGACAGAGGGCCCATGTTTCTGGTGATGCTAACAGTTCCATCTGACATTTGCAGTTCAAACAGACTGACCTAAACTTGACCCAGCACAGCTCCCCACGTGCAGGAGGCTTCCCAGAGGTCCAGGGAAGAATGCTGAGCGACAAGAGGGCACGTGAGGCAGAGCTCAGCAAAGACTGAGAGACACACAGCAGAGCTAATCTCCGGGATCTCAAGGGGGAGGAAGTGAGTTCACTGCCCTGGGGGTGTGTGTGTGTGTGTGTGTGTGTGTGTGTGTCTGCTTGGTTGCTCAGTTGTGTCTGACTCTTTGTGACCCCATGGACTGTGGCCACCAGGCTCCTCTGTTCATGGGACTCTCCAGGCAAGAACACTGGAGTGGGTTGCCATTGCCTCCTCCAGGAGATCTTCCCCATCCAGGGACTGAAACCACTATCTCCTGCACTGGGAGGCAGATTCTTTCCATCTGAGCCATCAGGGAAGCCCACACTGCCCTGAGGAGATGCAATTTTGGAGAAGAGGAGGAATACACAGACCAAAGGGGGCTGTGGATTTAAAAATACTTAGAAACCTATGTCTAGAATGGATTCTAAAGCTGGGTACCTAAGGATGCAGAGGAGGTGGCTATGCCACCCTCTGACCACCAGAGGGCGCCAGTAGAGAGTGTGCTCATATCTCTGACCACTTTCCAGCAGGACAGCGGGTGTGGACCTCTCTCTCCTGGCATTGATTGTAATTCCATGGACATTCAAGTGAAGGGGTGCCACAGACTCCAGACAGCATCATACCTTCCCATGTCCAAGTCCAGATGATTCAGGGGAGTTGTTTCTCACACACACACACACACACACACACACACACACACACTTGCACTGGAAATCCTAAAACAACTGGGATTTTAAATTAAAAAAAAACAAAAACACACATTCCACTCCCTTCTTCCAAAGTGAGGCAGGGATGTTCTCCTTGAGCCATTCTATCAGAGACAGAATGTGTATCCTGTAGATCCCTTCATTCCCCATGTATGTTATTAAGCCCCTCCTTAGAGCTTCACACATTGCACAAGTGCAGAACACACCCTGTCCTCAAGAGCGCTGACCACACCGGCTACAGTGCTCCTCCTCCCTCCTCCCATCGCCCCTCCCCTCTGGCCACTGCATTGCTCCTCTGATGAGAGATTCCTCTCCAGGAACTGTCCAGCCCCTACCCACTGCTCCACCACCTAGAAGAGTGGTTACTATTACATATTCTGTGCATCCAGCTCACAAGAAACTCATCCAACCAACTATATTTTCTAAGACAGCAGGAGCCCCAAATGCAGGGGGCAGCCTGCAGAAGAAGCCAAGGTGTCCTCCTCAGCATTGGGTGCAGCTCTGTGCAAGGGGTGGAGGGGGGGTTGCTAAGAGTACTGATTAGACCAGTGAATGCATGCTCTCCTCTACTCCACTAGAAATGATGATCCAGATCCCAGATCCTACTCCACGTCACAGATCCCACCTGTGGGATCAAAGCAAACACCATCATTGCAACCTGGCAAAAACAGGATGAACTATTTTAGGTCACCCCAGTGTTCAAGAGGGCTTCCCTGGTGGCTTAGTGGTAAAGTGTCTGCCTGCAATGCTAGAGATCTGGATCCAATCCCTGGGTCAGGAAGATCCCCCAGAAAAGGAAATGGCAATCCACTCCACTATTCTTGCCTGGGAAATTCTACTGGACAGAGGAGCCTGGTGGGGTGCAGTCCATGGGGTCACAAAGAGTCGGACAACATTAATAAAAGTATACTTTGAAGCAGGTCTACTCCTGCCTCAGAGAATGTTGTGTAGAATTCTGCACATAGCAAGTTTCTGATAAATAATTGTGAGCTAACTGGTAACTGTCAGATAAATATTTGACTGATTTTTAATGTTTTCAAAGATCAGTAGTGATGTCACTTAAAATGTTGCCTAAAAGAAGAATACAGAATTGTGAATATGATCCCAGCATTGCAAATACAGGAAGAAAATGTTTAAAATGTACAAAACTATAATTATTTCTGAGAAATGCAATCTGGGTAGGTGACTTTTAGTCCCTTCCTGACAGTTGTCAGATATTTCCATAATCAGAAAATCACGAAAGCTTGTACTTAAAGATCCTTGTGAGGTCCCATTACCCGGATCCTACAAGTACCCAGCTGACCCCCCAGCACCCCCAGCCGCAGCCTCTCTTACCACAGGGCAGGCCTGGCAGGTGGTCTGCCTACACTCCAGCTTGAATCCGGAGACGACCCCCGCCTGCACTGTGCAGCGGCAGGTCATGCATGCGTCAACCATCACAGTCTTCCCAGGCTGGAACCAGGGGGGACCAGGGTCAGGCCTCCGGGCACCCCGGTCCCCCAATCCCCGACTGCCCTCAGCCCCATGAGCCATCTGTCCTAGGTGTGGGGCCCAGCTGCTCAAAGCTGCTAGGAGCCATCATCACCCCAATTCCCCTCCGGTCCCCAGAGGCCACTCCCTCCCCCACTTTCCCCCTCAAGGATGGCAGTGGTGAGAGTGAGGGCTTTCTCTGGGGCAGAGGGAGAGGGGACAGACTGACATCTCCCATGCCTGGGGCTGGGGGACCGGGAGGTGAGCGCTAGGAGGTGAAGGCGGGACCCAGGCCCTGGGGAGTTGGGGCTTCCACCCCAGGATGTATGGGAAGCCTAGGAGCAAGGGAACCGTGGGTGGAGCAGAGCACCCTGGGTCCTGTCATTTGCACTTTCATTTTCAGATGCTGCCCACCCTCCACACAGCCCCTGTCCCTGGCCCCCTGGGGAGAAGGCATCAGCTCACCCCGATGATGGTGCCGTTAAGCACGCAGGCCTGCACGGGCTCTGGGGAGAGACAGGCGCAGGGCGTGAGTGATCGGAACACACCTGGTGGAGACCTGCAACCTGGCTGCTCCGCTGGGCTGGGCCTCCCTCCTCCACCTTCCAGTCCTTCCCCCCACCCCACGCCAGGCACTGTGGGTCCTCCCACCCACGTGGCCACACTGACCCCAGGCCCCCCAAGGATGGGCAGCTGCCTGCTCCCCACCCTCCAGCCCCCTGGAGTCCTGGAGGGGAGGGTGCTTGTTTAAGTGATTCACACTGGGTGCTGAGCTTGTGAAGGAATGAAAATCTGCTTTGGAAACTAATTCCCACGACAAAATCACACAAAGAATTCAGAGTAGGAGGTGGTGAGAGTTGTTTGTTGTTGCTGCTGCTATTGGTTATTTGGTTGGTTGTTTATTTGGTTGGTTGCTTGCTTGCTTGGTCGATGGTTGATTGGTTGTTTGGTTGATTAATTGGTTGGTTGGTTGGTGGGATTAGGAGATGGGCAGTTGGAATACCTTCTCCAGAAGAATGATGAAGAAGGCATTTCTAGAATCAGAGAAGCCTGGGTCCAATCCCAGTGCTACCACTCAGGTGAGCAAATGGAGGTATCGTGGTACTCACTGTGATTGTCATGGGGTGACATGAGGCACGGTGCAAAGCCGGCACTGAGGTCAGTGATGTCCTTCAGGAATTGTCCCACTTCTCTCCTCTCATTTGCTTTCTCCCCAAAACATTAGGAGTGGACAGGAAGATTTGATCCTGCCCATTTCCCTAAGCTGCTCCAAAGGCAAGGATTCGGGAGCCCTTCTGAGCCTTTTTGGAGGGTTGGGAGGCCTGGAGGCTGGCCTGGCAGCACGTCTTACCGCAGCGACAGGTGGGACAACAGCCCAAGGTCTGACAGCGCAGCTGGAAGCCCAAGGGGCAGACGGGGACGTTCAGCTGGGGGCAGGAGACGTTCCTCTGCTGCACGAAGACCTCCTCCTTGACTCGGACGCACTCATGGATAAGGCAGGGGTTCTCGGGGGAGGCCCAGTGAGAGCCCACCTGCGGGCAGAGCACCTGAGTGGGTCGGGGGCGGGAGGTCCTGCTGGGAGTGGGCGGTCCCCCTGGGAGCTGGGGTGGGCCCTGGAGGTGAGCCCTGCTCCACAGCTAAGCCCCACCCACAGGGGGAGGCCCCTGGAGGGAGTGACAGCTCATCCAGGTCCTTCGGTGAGTCTGGTTCAGAGTCCCCCCGACCAGGAGCCCAGCTCAGAGCCACGTGTGCTCCCAAGACAGTCTTAAGCCACCAGAGGAAGCACCTGAGGACGCCTGAGGGTGCTCCGTCCACCCTCAGCCCGCCTGGGAGCTGAGCAACCAGGAACAGCTGCATGGGGAGACAGCAGAGGGGAGACGCGGGGATCGGGGAAACCCAGTCCATCACCCAGCCTCACACGGCCTCCCTCTGAGGATGGGATGCTGGCATCTGGCCCTCAGCCCTGCAATTTGTCCCCAGGACTCCAGGAGATGCGCATGACCAGGGCAGGGCAGTTAACCCTTTGCCCTCCCTTTAAACAGAGTGTGTTTTGGTCTCCCTGGAGGACTGAGAAGGGGAAGGCCCCCAGGTGCACCTCACACCCACCCTAGCACCCCCACTTTACCCATATCAGCCAGAGCAAAAGGTCTGTTCACATCCCAGCATCTGGGCTAAGACTCCCAGGGAGGGATCCTCTGTGTTTCAGAAAACAGCTTGACGAGCATCCAGAGCCAACGTGAAGGCCTCTGGCCATAAAGGAGAAGCTAGGCTGCTCTGGTTCAGGGAGGGGGATCTGGGGGTGGGGGGCCAGACAGGAGAAGATAAAGGAGGGGGGAGGGGGCTGCCAGCATCATCAAGGGCCACAGCCAGAGCTGCAGAAGTAGCTTGCAGGGTCTGGGGACAGAAACACTGTTTGCTTCTCTGGATTGTAAATTTCTCCAATGGAAATCAGCGACAAGGTCAGAGGACCCTGCCTGGGCCATCACACAGAGCTCCACCAACCATCAGGGTCCTCAGGTGAACAGGAGAACATAACCCCCACCCCCCAGGAGCTCGCAGAACTCACAGGGAGGGCACTGGGCTCCTCCCCAGATCTGGGGAAACCTTAACTAGTTCCCCAGCTGACAGCTGGATAAACCAACAGCTACATTAAACTCGCCGTGGGGAGAGCAAACAGTAGGGAGTGAGCATCTACTTTATCGAAACCAAGGCCAGCCCTGGACCCCGGATGAAGTTGGCCCAGCCCCCAACCTCCTGCCCACCCACCCTGGCCCAGACCTACACTCTTCCACTGGGACTGGGTGTCCCCCCGTGGGGAGCCAGTCACCACCTCGCAGGCCGATGGCAGGCACCTTCCGCAGCACTCGCCCTCGTGGAGGACGTAGGTGAAGCCCTGAAAACACACAAAGGATGGAGTGTCAGGATAGCCGGCAGCAAAGATGCAGGCGTTGTGGTCCCCAGGGAAGGTGTTCGGAGCTCCAGGGCTTGCAGAGGACAGCCGGACCGGACGTCCTCATCGCTGCGCTCCTCCGGGCCCCCCATTAATGCTAAGTGGTCAGGAAGCACCACCCGCTGAATCACTACGGGTCTCACACCATCCATCCAGATACAGCCCTGCCCTCTGCAAGCATCCACTCCAGACCAGGAGCCCGTCCTTGTTGTTCAGTTGCTAAGTCATGTCTGACTATTTGAGAGGCCATGGACATAGCCCACCAGGCTCCTCTGTCCATGGATTTCTCCAGGCAAGAATATTGGAGTGGGTAGCCATTTCCTTCTCCAGGGGATCTTCCTGGACCAGGGATCAAACCTGTGTCTCCTGCATTGGCAGGTGGATTCTTTACCACTGAGCTACCAGGGAAGCCCCAAGAGTCAGTCCATGGGGGTATTAAAGACGTTCAGAGTTCATGCAGCAGCCTCCAGCTGACCCAGCGTTTATCATGGCCCAAGTCTAGAACCCTCTATTGACCAGGGGAGAACATTCAGGATGCCTGGAGTCTGGGCTCGGCCCTAACAGGGCGAGTTACCTCATCAGATGAGCACCTTGACCCCAGGACCTCTCAGTAACCTGCAGAGCTGGGCTTCCCCAGGTCACCACTTGACACCGACCTAGTAGTTTACAGGGCACCATGAGACGAGACCAACCATCCCCAGAGAGCCGGCCAGGGAGACCAGCATCCTGCAAGTCTGCCAACCCATCCTCCTCTTGGAGGTCCTCCAATCTGGCCAAAGCATGAGGACCTTGGATTGAAACTCTCCACCGAGAAGGCGGAAGCAATGTACAAAGAACAGACAAAAGTGTGATGTGCAAGGCTGTCCCGGGGGAGGAGGGGCCGGAACCCAGGACTGAGCGGCGTCTCAGAGAGAAGGATGAACTGCAGGTGTTCGGGACAGGCGTGGGCACCACCCCCGCTCTGCTCCCCCTGCGCACTCACAAGTAGCACCAAGTCACAGGATGTGCTCGACACTCAGCAACACCCCAGCTACTGCCTCTCCCGGGGACCCGGGATCCCGAGGGCCATCTCCATGGGACCTGCCAACACCCAACCCGCGTCACAGCGGTGCTTGGCAAGCTGTTCTCAGTCTTAATAGCTGAGATCTCATTAGTTATCCTGCAGCTGGAGGTCAAACCAGTCAGTCCTAAAGGAAATCAAATCTGTTGCCAGCTATACCAGCCTACCAGCACAGCCCCAGGCTAGGAGTCAGGACTCGCCCCTGTCTCCTGGCTTCAGATGATCCGTAGCACGACATCCCTATGCTTTCAGCCAACTTCAACCCCTCTGCTTTCTAACAAGTGGGAAGAACAGCCCTGCCTCTTCTTCCTTCTGGAGGAGAATCATGAGGATGAATAAGACCTAATGGCTTAGATTTCCCTGGTGGTCCAGTGGTTGGGAATCCACCTGCCAATGCAGGGGACCCGGGTCCGATCCCTGGTCTGCGAAGATTCTACATGCCGAGGGACAACAAAGCCCATGAGCCACAACTCCTGAGCCCGCCGGCTGCAACTACTGAAGCCCGTGTGCCCTAGAGCGCATGCTCCACAACAAAAGAAGTCGCCACAATGAGAAGCCTGCGCACCGCAACTAGAGAGCAGCCCCTACTTCCCGAGACTAGAGAAATCCCACGCGCTGCAATAAACACCCGTCACAGTCAAAACAAACAAACAAACAAACCTCCCTACCAAAACGCAAAACATACTGGGGACCAATTTTATAAAAACGACCTCCAAACAGCATTCTCTTCACCTGATGGCACGTTATTCCCGCTGCCTCCTGTGGCCTGTGGGAGGAGATGGAGATGGATGGGCGCTCCCCAGAGGCACCCCTGGATCCCACAGCATCATCCTCTCCCAGGGGCCTGGCAGGCCCGCTCCTCCACAGCACCAGCGAAACAGGGAGAGCCGTGGGGGAACTGAATGGACGTCCCCACTTCTGGATTCACTCTCAGGCCCTCCCCTCCATCAGCAAACCACACACACTTCTGAAAAAGCATCAGGAGCCTTCTCTTCGCTGCTGTTGCAGGTATAAATCTGTCCTAGCTCCTCTTCTTTGATCAACATTCTCTACTGAAAATAAAGCAGTAATAATAATGTAACTGAGCAGGACCCCATGGGGCCTTCTACAGACAGGCCTCCCCCACAGCCTCTGCTGTAGCTCCTCTCTGAAGTACCTGGGTAACAATATTTGATGCACATTTTCTGAGTTGTTTTACCAATGTGAAAACTCCCCACCAAACAGAAGAAGTTCACCACTTGCTGACCATGAGCACACAGCCCCAGGCCTCCTGGGGCCTACGGACTGGTCATGTTCACCCTTATGACACCACCTGCTCCTTCACTCAGCCCATCAGAGAACTGTGTGCAAGCTGATCACATACTTTGTGACCCCCCTCCCTCAACTGGCTTTTAGAAATACTTTGCCAAAACCCTTAGGAGATCTTAGGGATTTTTAGGGCAAGAGTGACCTGTCTCCTTAGGCGGCTCTGCAATAAACCTTTCTCTGCCTCAAACTTCGATGTTTAGGTTTGTCTGGCCTCCCTGTACATGGGGCACATGAACTTGTGCTAACAATAATAGCTTTAAACCAGCAAGAAGAATTCAACCCACAATCCCTCCAGCAGACTGTGGTTCGCTTTCTCTAGAGTCTGATCAGTCTTTCTGGGCAAGAACAGAGCATCCCCAAATACACAGGTATCTTAGTGGGCAGGCCACCACAAAAAAGAATTAAAAACTGAATTGGGGGGGGCGGGTGGTGTCAAACTCCCAGCTATACCTCAAATTATAAACATAGCTCGACTTCTGTACCTCAAATTATAAACATAGCTCGACTTCTGTACTTCAAATTATAAACCTGGTCTGAAAAATCACCAACCTATGTAGAAACACGATGTTACACTGACACTAGAACCATCTCAGAAAATTCAGAACACGTGTCTGGACTAGGTTTAGGCTAAGAAGATGCCTGAAAAGGGAAAAGACAGGGGTAAAAACCAAGCCCTGTTTTCTAGGCTATTAAATCCATCTCTCTGCTTAAACCAACTCCCCAGCCCTCTGGCCTCAAGACCACATAACAGAGATGACCATCAGCTGAGAACTGGTCATGGGAGGATGACAGAGCGATGCTCGCTTCATGCTTCTTTCCACTACCCAGCCCCACGCTCCTCCTGGCCCCTCCCCTCTGGCCTTGAGCCAGAGGTTCCTAAAGGGGCTTTCTTGCCCGTTCCTGGGATCCCCATCCCTACTGCCCCCACATTGCTCCCCCTTACCGGCTGGCAGCTGTCTGCGCAGGGTTTCTGGGAACACTGGGCCACACGCAGGCCCATCACAGCATCCTCCAGATCCGTGCAGGTGCAGGTATCACAGCCCTCCTCCCAGAACTGGCCCACGGGGTAGATGGTGCCTCGGTGGACGCACACCTGTAGACGCAAGGTTTCCGTGAGTGAGTTCACTCGGTTCATCTCAATAAGAGGTGAGTGGGCATCTGCTGGGATCTTCCCTGGTGGCTCACATGGCAAAGCGTCTGCCTATAATGCCGGTAGACGGGGAAGATCCCCTGGAGAAGGAAATGGCAACCCACTCTAGTACTCTCACCTGAAAAATCCCACAGACAGAGGATCCACATGTTGGAAGCTACCCTAAGTGCTGAGACTACAGCAGTAAGTGAGACAGCATGGTCTCTGTCCACACTAGAGTCTGGCCTCTTCCCACCCCTGCCCATCTAACTTAGGAAAGCCCACCCCTGGACTGGCCCCCTGTGAGTCTTTCATGGCTCTCGGGTGGGGATATAATACACTGGCTGACCTGACCCACTATCACCGCTGCCTTCGCTGCATTGAACTCCTTCCTGTGTCCCTCGGAAAGCTGTACCCTACTTCTCAGGCCTAGTGATATCCTTGCACTCGGAACCCACCCACGAATAGCCCTCTGTCCTGTGAGGAGTGACTGAAAGTGAGGGACAGCTAGGCAGGGACTATGAATGAGTGCTCCCTTGAGGCCCGCAAAGGACAAGGAATGGATCAAACGAAGGCTCGGGCACAGAGTGTGGGCTGTGTTTGAGACACAAGGATCCTGTTTGGAGGAACTGTAGACTATGGAAGGAACGTGGGAAATCCCAGCGGCTGGTTAGGATTAGAACAGTAAAGCCTGGGGTGCATGTGATACACATGCTCAGACTTTATTTTCTTGGCATGAGATGCTCAAGGAAACTCTTTGATCATGAGGCTTAAAGACAGGTTTTAAATGATCCCAAGTGTGTCCTCCAAAGCTCCAAACAGGTGTCTATGTTCACTCACATCATAACAGTACAAATAGGTTTAAACCATTTTCCTATACCTGCTCTAAAGAATCTGCCTGCAATGCAGGATACCCGGGTTTGATCCCTGGGTCATGAAAGATCCCCTGGAGAAGGGAATGGCTACCCACTCCAGTATCCTTGCCTGGAGAATCCCATGGACAGAGGAGCCTGGCGGGCTACAGTAGTTCATGGGGTCACAAAGAGTCAGATGTGACTGAGCAACTAACACTTTCACTATACCCACTCAGTCTTCCAGCTTCTGTACAAGGAGCTCTTTACAGGTAGGACCGTATCTTACACCATGTTTATAACCTCGGCACGCAGCCATGCTGAGACACGGTAGTCTCTGAGTACCCGCTGAGCTAATGAGATTCAGGCTAAGAGAGAATGCTGACGCCCCCCACCAGGCCACACAGCGCTCATCCGGGCAGGAAGGCACGTCTTCCATGAGAAGCACGTGTCTGGCCGTCACGCCAGCCAGAGCCAAGCAGCCCTACCTTGTCGGGGAGGCAGGTGGTGGTGGTACAGCTGCAGTCGTTGGTGGCGGTGGAGGCCAGGTACCCCAGCGGGCAGCTCACCGTGGAGTTGGCGCAGCTGCAAGCACACTCGTACTCATCACAGCACCGGGTCTTCCGAAGGGCGGGCGTCCGATGCGGGGGGCAGGAGGGCGGGGACCCCTTCGGGCATTCCTCCTTCCTGCAGGCTGAGGGGCAGCACAACGTGGTACCCCGGTCCTGCCACGCCGAGCCCTGCACTCAGCCCGGGCTCCTCAGCATTCAGCTAGGATGCGAGGTCCCTGGGAACTCTAGCCCCACTGAAGTCAGAAACACACGTGAGCCCCACTCAGGAGCCCTGGGACAGTCAGTCACACCGCAAAGCACTTAGTCTGCAGGAGAGTAAGGACACTAATCCAAAGGGGAAATGTGAGGTTATTTTAACAGAGGGGAAGAGAAGGCTGCTGGGTGTCCAGTCCATCACCCTCCCAGGCACCTCTGGAAGGGGTGGGGTTCTTTCACCTGCAGATACTCAGAGAGGACAGATGCAGAATCTCTAAGACCCAGGTACCCCAGGCACACAAGTGCTGGTTAGCATTTTTACAAGCTGGTAGCTTATGAGATCTTATTCCCATCTCAGTACCTAGAATAATAAATACCCTACAGTTTTAGGTCCTCCAACAATGATGAATGAAAAACGACAGCAAATCCACAGTGTCATTTTATCAAGGCCAAATCCTACCCATGTCTTTGCCTGTCCCCAGCTTCCTCCAGATATAAAGTGTTCTCTCATCCTTGAGGGTTTCCATCTATGAACTCAAGTGAGATTCCAAATCAACAGGACGGTAAGTAGGTATTGACTTTAGGTGGGTATACTCAGTAGCTTAACACAGAATGTGGTTTCTTAACACGTCCAGGACTTTCTTTAGTCCAATCCTAGGCTTAAATTGGTAGTACTTAGAATTTAAACAGATAAAAGTACAGGGAATGAAAAATCTATAAATTTATTTGGGAATAAGCTCCAATACTTTGGCCACCTGATGCAAAGAGCCAACTCATTGGAAAAGACCCTGATACTGGGAAAGATTGAATGCAGGAGGAGAAGGGGACAACAGAGGATGAGATGGTTTGATAGGATCACCAACTCAATGGACATGAATTTGAGCAAACTCTGGGAGACAGAGAAGGGCAGAGGAGCCTGGCACGCAGCAGTCCGTGAAGTCACAAAGAGCCAGACGTGACAGCAACTGAACAACAACAAAGATCCAGTGATGAGGACAAGCCAAGGGTACATTCCTTCCCCTCCATGGTTTACGGGAGGATGGGAGTAAATAAAAATGAGATATGGAGGCTTCATCTCAGGTCCAACTCCCTCCTAATAAACCAAGAGGGCGATGCCTGCAGCTGTGCCCACACCTGCTTCCCCGTCACAGCCTGTGGCTGGGAGGAGTCTTAGAGGAGTCAGTCCAGGTGTGACCTTGACCCTTCTGTTCCAAACACACCCCAAGCCCAGACTCAGCTCACTAGAATACAGGACACCTTCCCAGGTCAGGGGACAGTGACTGCACTGCCCCCTCCTCACCCCCAGAGGGAGGACTTACCACAGGTGAAGTTGGGTCTGCACTCGCCGGGATTGGACAGCATCGGCTGGAGGCCATCTTCGCAGTGAGGCACCGGGGGCAGTTCACAGCTCACCAGGTCACAAACTGAGGGCCAGAAGAGGGATGAGCCCTCAGGGTCCAGCGAGGCCACTCTTGTGCTAGCGAGTGGCTCCCTACATTTCTACCCATGAGACCTCCACTGTTTACACACATGATGACAATGAGATAAAGGTGGAGCCAGAGACGGAGACAGAGGGAGAGCTGGAGATGAAGATGCAGGTGGAGATGCAGGTAGAGATGGAGATGCAGGCAGAGTTGGAGATGCAGGTAGAGATGGAGATGCAGGTAGAGTTGGAGATGCAGGTAGAGTTAGAGATGCAGGTAGAGATGGAGATGAAGGCAGAGAGTGGAGATGTAGGTAGAAATGGAGATGCAGGTAGCAATAGAGATGAAGGTAAAGATGGAGATAGAGGAACAAGGAGGGGGCAGGGGGGAAGTGATGATAAATAAATATATACATAATAGACAGATGATCGATAGATAACAGATAGATCTAAGCTACAGGACAAACTCATGTTAATTACTCTCATCATCTGCAGGGACTCCAGATCTAGGCCAAGTCTCTTGAACCCTCTAGACCTCAAGATCACCTTCTGTAAGGTGGGAAGTCCACCACACAGGGCTGGTCTAAGGCTGTCCTGAAATAATAGCAGCAAAGTGCCCGGCACCTTGAAGAAGCTTTGTACCATCCATAAATGAAAGCCTTGAACTAAATGACCACCTGTTCCCTCTACTGTTAACAACCCAAGATGGTTGGGATGGGGTCCCAACAGTCTACTAAACTGTTCTCCAGTCAGATCTCCTGACAGGGCTTCTGTTTGTCCTTGATAAATTTCATTAGCATAAAGCAAAGTCTCACGATTTCTTTTCGAGGTCCTCCTGCTGCCTTGGTCTACCTGCTCTCCCTCAAAGATTTTGTTGCTGCAGACTTCACAAGCCTGTGTTTTATTTCTTTGCCTGTACAGCTAAAAAACACCTCGGACAGGATGAGCACAGCGCCCTAGAGATTTCCTGTCATGTTAACCAGAATTCCATCAGCTCTGGATTCGTTTAATTACACTGTCATTCCACCAATTATTCACAATGTAGTTTGCAATCCTATAACAAAACCCTCTGACAAATAACGTGCTGAAATCAAGGTGCCCGTCCGTGTGTGGCCTTCTCTACAGTTACTCTGGCATACTCACAATTTTTAAAGGTTATACTCCACTTATAGTTATCATAAAATATTGGCTATATTCCCAGTGCTGCATAACATGTCCTTGTAGCTTATCTACTGTACACACAGTAGTTTGTATCTCTTAATCCACCCCCCATTTTACCCCTCCCTGTTCCCTCTCCCCACTGGTAACCACTAGCTTGCTCTCTATCTCTGTGAGTCTGTGTCTTTTTTGCCATATTCGCTAGTTGGTTGCAGTTTTTAGACTCCACATATAAGAGGTATCATACAGTATTCGTCTTTCTCTGTCTGATACACTTCACTTAGCATCATGCCCTCTAGGTCTATCTGTGTTGCTGCAGGTGTCAAATTTTATTCTTTTTATGGCTGAGTAGAATTCCATTGCATGTATGTACCACATCTTTATGCATTCATCTGCTTCTTTTTTTTTTTTTTTTTTCTGTTTTTTTGGCTGCACGGCACATGGCATTTTAGTTCCCCGACCAAGGATTGAACCTGTGGCCCCTGCAGTGGAAGGATGGAGTCTTAACCACTGGACCACCAAGGAGGTCCCTATCCACTCATCTCTTGATGGGCACTTAGGTGGCTCCCATATCTTGGCTGCTGCAAAAAAGGCCTCTGTGGGCACTGTACCCTCTTCTTTCTTAATACTCTCAAACCTTACATTTGATAAGTCACTGCAGAATCTTTCTAGGAAGCAAATCCTCTTTTCCAGAGGCTACTCTTTCCAGGTTTTAGAAATCCACCCCGGCCCCTCCCACTGTCCCCTTCAGCACCACCACCTCGCCCTCCGGGGCTGGGCTGTGGTTGGACCTGGACAAAGGCCGCGGACACGTACCACACTCGTACTCGGGACAGCACTGCTGTGTGCTCTGCCGGAGCCGGGCCACCTCACAAGGGCCGCACGTGGGCACTGGGGACAAGAGGCCACAGGGGTCAGAAGAAGAGACAACAGTAGCCCCCAGCACACACCCCGCCCCCCACAGACTCTGCGCCATGGCAACCAGCTGGCCAACAAATGAGTCTCCCTGGCACGTCCTGCCATCCCGCTCAGATGCGCCCTTGGGACACCAGGGCTGAGAGTCATGGTGGGACAGCAGGAGAGGCCTCCCCAGCCCTCCAACCCGAGAGCTCTACCCACATGCAGAGAGGGGACCCCAGGCCTGAGAGGCAAGGAGGGGGGCTGGCACAGGTAATCCGTGTATGGATCTGGCCCCCTGGCTCTAGAGACGGTGTGGGTGGGGGTGGGGGGTTGAGGGGGACCTCACCTCCGGCCGAGGGGCAGGGCTGTGTCGTGCAGTTGACCCTCCGACCGCTGAGGCACGTGCAGATCTGGCAGGGCTGATGGTCTGGGACCCACGTTTCCAGGAGCTGAGGGAGAACGAGGTTCAGAGAGAGTCCAGGAGCTTCTGGAAGTCGGGCGTCTCCACCCCTGGCTCTGTCTCCCCAGGTGGGGCCCCAGGGTCAGAGCCATGCAGATGAGCCGGGCGGACAGACAGATGCCAGGGGGTCCTGAGAAGGAGGCATGGGGCTGCCCACATCACTTTGCACACTCGGGGGAAGGGCAAATCACAGGTGTCAGGAAACATGGAGCTTTCACTGCAACCCTTCTGATGGTGATGCTAAAATGAAGCAAGGCAAAAAAACAGGGACTCTGGTGTCACCCCCCCACCCTCCGCCAGCCACATCCCAAGCCAAAGAAGAAGCTGGGCTGCAGCCTGAGACAGGTTCCCTTTGTTTCTGGAACAGGCTTCAGACTATGCAGCAGGAAGAATGGAAGTGGGAACAGCAAAACTCAGAATTGCCAAGTGTTTGGGTCTGGGAGTGACTTTGGAGACCAGGCTGCAGTTTCCAGATGAGGGGTCACCTAGGGGCTAACGCAGTGACCTTAGAGCTGGAGGTACCCCCGCTGCACAAGGGCTTTGATTCAGGGGATCTCCCACTTCTACGTATGCTTCACCCCTGAGTAGCAATGCCTGGCTTCCTCCCCTGCAAGGTAAGGACCCCCCAGCCTGCCTCCCAGGACTGTGTGAGGAGTGGGGGCTGTGAACAGCACAGACCACAGAGCCAGGAATGGCTCCCTTCAGACTCAGCCATGCAGGAAAATTCCAGTAAAATCGCTCCTGAATAAAATGCATTCTTATCCACCAGCTAAAAGGCCACTAAGAAGTTCCCAGGTCAGGAAGGTCTTACTTATCCCATCTGCTTCCATGGTCCGCGATCAGTATCAGCCACTGAGAGGAAGGACACGGGAGAGCTCCAGGTGACCCCTCCCCCGGCTGCCTCCCTCCTGTGGGATTAAACCTCGGAGGCCTCCCCGGACGCCGTCTGCTCACTGCACACATTTAAGAGCCCACATCCGAGGGGCCAGTGCCACGTGGCACAGTTTAGGGCTTTATGTAAACTACTCACTTAATCCTCATTTAATCCTCACCGAAGCCCCACGGCCTGGACATCCTTACTGTCATCCCCACTCGTCCAAGGAGACAGCAGAGGCACCTGCCCGGGTGACATCGTCACAGCGTGGAGCTGGGATCTGGACCCAGAATCCACTTTTCAACCCTGTGCTCAGCTGCCTCCCAATAATGTGCGTGCATGCTCAGTCGCTCAGTTGTGTCCAATTCTGTGCGACCCCTTGGACTATGGCCTGCCGGGCTCCTCTATCTATGGGATTTTTCAGGCAAGAATACTGGGGTGGGCTGCCATTTCCTCTTCCAGGGGATCTTCCCGACCCAGGGATCGAATCTGCATCTCTTACATTGCCCGCATTGCAGATAGATTCTTCACTGCTGAGCCATTGGGGAAGGCCCTTTCCCAGGAACAAGTAGCATGAAACTTGTTCAAGATAATTCTCCAAAGGTTCCACACTGACTCATTGAATGTGCCTTCTGATAACCTTGTCCGGTGAGGATGACCATCGTCTACACTGACAGGGGTGAGGATGACCATCGTCTACACTGACAGGGGTGAGGATGACCATCGTCTACACTGACCAGGGGTGAGGATGACCATCATCTACACTGACCAGGGCTGAGGATGACCATCGTCTACACTGACCAGGGGTGAGGATGACCATCGTCTACACTGGCAGGGGTGAGGATGACCGTCGTCTACACTGACAGGGGTGAGGATGACCATCATCTACACTGACCAGGGGTGAGGATGACCATTGTCTACACTGACAGGGGTGAGGATGACCATCGTCTACACTGACAGGGGTGAGGATGACCATCATCTACACTGACAGGGGTGAGGATGACCATCGTCTACACTGACCAGGGGTGAGGATGACCATCGTCTACACTGACAGGGGTGAGGATGACCGTCGTCTACACTGACCAGGGGTGAGGATGACCGTCATATACACTGACAGGGGTGAGGATGACCATCGTCTACACTGACAGGGGTGAGGATGGTCATCGTCTACACTGACAGGGGTGAGGATGGTCATCGTCTACACTGACCAGGGGTGACACTGAGGCACAGACCAGGAGCTTGACCAGGTGAACTCAGCATCCAAGCCCTGGACACCACATGCTCTCTCTCCAGACTACAACCTTCAAGCTCAGCCGGCTCGCTGCAGGGCTGGGGGAGTGATGAGCACTAGATACTCTGTCCCAGCCCTCGAATGACTGACAGTCAAGCCAAGGATATAGGACTCACCCATGAAAAGTTGAATGAGATCTCTCAATTGTGATGCATTCACATCACATAATCCTACTCAGCCATAAAAACAAACAATGGAACACACAGCAGCATGGATGGATCTCAAGAATATTATGCTGAGTGAAAGAAGCCAGGCAAAAGGGGAGTAAATATTGCATGAGTCCATTTATATAAAATTCCAGAAAATATCAACGAATCTACAGTGACAGAAAGCAGACCAGTCCAGCGGTTTCCTGGGGATGAGAGGTGAGGGGTACGGGTGTATTAAAAAGCAGGCTCAGGAAACTTTTGGAGGTGATGGGAATGTCATTATTTTGATTATGATGACGGCTTTACAGGTATAGGCACTTGTCAAAACTCATCACACTGTGCGTTTACCTTTGGTGCTGCTAACTGTCTGGGAACTCTCAATAGAGCTGATTTTTAAAATAAAAAATCCAAGAACCTCAGGAGTGCAGAAAAAAGAGTTCACTAGGATTGGGGGCTCCAGAGAGGTCTCACCTCCTGGGGGTCTGTCCACTGTGGGAGACTCTGCTTAACTTGGAGGACAAGGTGCAGCCCTGAGGCTTTGTGAGCAGGCCCCGCCTCAAAGGGAAGCAGCCTCAAAGTTCAACAGAGACCAGCCTGGTGCTGGCGAGCAGGCGCAGAGGGCAGGACGAGGACCAGGAGGCAGAACAGAGGCTGCAGTGGCCAAGTGCCAGCTCCTCCCTGGGGCTGTGAAGACCCGGGGAGGGGCAGAGGGCGCTGACCTCAGAGGCACGGGACATAGGACACAGGATACGGGAGGCTAGGCAGAGTGGGGGGTGGGGAGGGGGACTCACGTCTCCCTGGGCATCTCTCTGTCCAGGCTCTTCCTGCTCTTTTACACTGATGGTGATGCCAAGAAAACCGTAAATTGAGGGATATTTAGACATTTACATAACAAAAGTGATGAGATAAGAAATGAAATTATATAGAGAGATTATCTTATTTGCCAAAGAGAGATGCAAACACAGATGTAGAGAAGAAATGTGTGGACACCAAAGGGGGAAAGGGGGTGGGATGAATTGGGAGACTGGGATTGACCTATATACACTACTATATGTAAAATAGATATCCGGTGAGAACTACTATATAGCATAGGGAACTCTACTCAATGCTCTGTGGTGACCTAAATGGGAAGGAAATCCAAAAAACAGGGTTTTATATGTGCATGTACAGCTGATTCACTCTGCCGTACAGGAGAAAATGTGCTATGTTGGGCTTAGTTGCTCAGCTGGGTCCGACTCTCTGCGACCCCGTGGACTATAGACCACCAGGCTCCTCTGTCCATGGGGATTCTCCAGGCATGAAGACTGGAGAGGGTTGCCATGCCCTCCTCCAAGGGATCTTCCCATTCCAAAGGATCGAACCCAGGTCTCCCACAATCCAGGTGGATTCTTTACCGTTTGAGCCACCAGGAAGCCCACAGTTGAAATTAACGCACATTGTAAAGCAACTTTTGCAGTTTAGTCGCTAAGTCATGTCTGACTCTTTGTGACCCCGTGGACTGTAGCCCGCCAGGCTCCTCTGTCCGTGGGATTTCCAGGCAAGAATACTGGAGTGGGTAGCCACTCCCTTCTCCAGGGGATCTTCCCGACCCAGGGAGCGAACCCTGAGTCTCCTGCACAGGCAGGCGGATTCTTTACCACTGAGCCACCAGGGAAGCCCACTCCAATAAAAATGAATTAAAAATAAAAGAAAGGAGATAGATATTTACATATTAGTTTTTTTCTCTCTTTTTAAAAATGAACTCCAGACAGCTAAAATTTAAGAATGAGTAATACAACTTTCCAACTCTCCTGGGCAACATCACAATAGATGACCAAGGTCGGTGTTAAACTGCTTTTCCAGGGATTTCCATTGTCCCAGGAAGCTCCTCTGGCCAGAGAATCTATGGCTCCTGAGAAAGCCCTTTTAGGCCTCAAAGGCTGAGCTTCGAAAAGGCCCTGGGGCCACACACCTGGAGGGTTATGCAGCCAACTGGCCAGCAGAGGGCACTCCTGCATCAGGACAAGCCGACTCCCGGTGACTCAGGTAGCCGGCAGCCCTATCTCGGTCCCCAGGTTCCAGAGCTGGTATAGGACTGTTACCTGGACAGAACAGGTCAGCCAGATGGCTGGAGTTAAAGATTAAACGAAGATGACAGAAGAACGGCCTGCAGAGAGTACAGCAAGGGGAAACGGAAGTCTTCAGAACCCAGGGACTCAGCAAGTCACAAGCACTGTCCACCCTGGCCAGGATTTGAGGAAAGATGCAAATGAACTAACACCAGACATCAGGGAGGGAACCGGGCCCAGAGCAGACCGACAAGGTGATGGAGGCAGTCCTAGAGGGGCTAGAGCAGTGCTTGCCCAGCACAGTGGGGTGGGGGGAACCCCAAAACTGATGGGAGGACAGTCCATGTACGGGGGCCCTGGATTCCTCCAGTGTGTGTGTGTGTGTGTGTGTGTGTGTGTGTGTGTGTGTGTGTGTGTGTGTGTGTGTGAGTCTGCTCAGTCATGTCCGACTCTTTGCAACCCCACGGACTATAGCCCTCCAGGCTCCTCTGTCCATAGGATTCCTTCAGAGCCCGCTATAAAGGCAGAGTGCATTTGTAACATGAACAAGAGCTATGGAAACTGGTAAATATTTTGCCCTTCCGACATTAGCACGAGGGATTTCTACCCTGAATTATTTCCCCAAAGAAAAGTTTTCTAGGCTTTAGTTTTCATTTTAAAGAAAATTTGTTTCATGGGAATGTTCTTCATATTAGATTTTTATTCTTTCTCTGCTATGAGAGTAATGACATTGCAGGTGGCTGGATAATTTTTTTATCCGTTTAAACGATATTTTCCGAAATAACTAACACTGGCTGTGTTCCCTCCATAGTGTTTTATTAACTGATTTTATGTTGCTTGGTTTTAAAACATAAGACTGTTCCTACATCAAAGTGCCACACTGTTTGAATTCCCTCTTCATATGACTTGGATACATATTCCAATGTGCTGGACGGAAGGGTCGGGAGCAGTGAAAAGGGGAAATAGGCTCAGAGTGAAGGAGTAGGGAAGGAGCTGGGGACCCTAAGATAAAATTCACAAGCCTCCTGCTTTCAGGATCCTACAGACATCTGACTCATGGAGCCAGAAAAACAAAGTTGACATTCCTTCCAATCCCAGGATGCCAAGGAAGGGAGCAGAGATCATTTCTGCCTCCCTCTGAGAATACCTGCCACCAACAGCAAAGCCAGCCTGAAATGACCACTGGGTGTCAGCTCCCTCTGGCAGTGGTACATGTCGTCTGTGCCCAGTAGGAGCCTAGGACCATGCAAGTCAGGGAGAGCAATGTAAGGTTTTGTCAACTCTGGGGGAATATCCGGGGAGATCCCCTGGAGAAGAGAATGACAACCCACTCCAGTATTGCCTGGAGGACTCCATGGACAGAGGAGCCTGGTGGGCTACCATCCATGGGATCACAAAGAGTCGGACACAACTGAGCAATGAACACTTTCACTTATGGTACAGACAGTTACTTAATTTAGCAAGTTGAAATATGGCAGTAGAGTGGCTGGGCTTCCCTCTTGGTTTATCAACTACACTCTTGTTTATTGACTACAAAATGGGTTCAACTAGGATAAAACCCAACAGCAGAACAGAGCCAATGGAACCATCCAAGTAATAGCCTAATGGGAACATGCTTACATGGACACCGGGTCAGCTCAGAGTTTAGCTCACAGTTCCAGTGAGATCTGTGGCAAGCCTAGGACATAAAGGGTTGACCTGGTGTAGTGAATAGGGTTTTTTAAATCACCACTTGCCATCTGAGCCACAGTTCCGTCATCCATTCAATGAGATGTGTAATAATTACCCTATGGAGTTTTGGGGGAGAATCAAGTGAAACTAAATACAGTTAAGTCATCAGCCAGGTTCCCTTAGTGATGAAGGTCTTCCCCAGTGATGATGGAGATGTTAGGCCTTGAGTGTGGCCCACAGTGATAGAACACATCCTCCTTCTCTAGAAGCCAAATGAGCTCCCCTCTAGCACACTATGTGGTATTGCTGCCAGAATGAAGGGCAGGACCATTCCCATGGCCACAGACACACACTGCCCCGGGGACTACAGTATACACATGGGTAACTCTAGAGAGAAGTGACTGCCATCTGAGGCCAAGGTGTTGGTAAATAGAGTTTTGGTAAATAAATCACCTTTCAAAATAATGACTCCTAAAGGGCTATAGGAACTGATGACTTGATGACTCAATGACTTCCAAGCAAATCAGCTTAAAGGAGATCTAGCCGAAGGGTAACTTCACATATTAGAAAGAGCAAGCTCTAGAGAGTCAGGCAGAGCTTCAGATATAGACTCCAGCTCCCAACCCATCACCTACAAACTGCATCCGTGGGCAGGGGACCAAGTTCACTAAACTTTCATTTTCTCAAAGAGGTTTCGTGAGTATTTATAAGATGATGTAAGATAGCGAAGTGTGTTCTGTGGGACTCTAGTCCAAGGGATGCTGTACACACACACACACACACTCCACCACACACATTGGATTAGCCAGAAAGTTCATTAGGGTTTTTTCATAACACCTTATGGAAAAACAGGAACGAACTTCTTGGCTAACCCAATACAATTCCATGGTCTATTAAGTCTGAGAAGCAAAACCTTGCAATGGACATCAGCACATCAAAAGCTCTAAAGAATCCAGCAATAAAGAAACTGTCTAACTAGTGTATTTTCATCCCCTCTTGACCACAGTAACTGTCAATACCCTCCCTGCAAAACACACCTTGGAATGTTTAAATATGATTACAGAGTGCTTAGTACAATGCAAGGCACATAATATATCTTAAAAATGGTGAAAAGTGAAAAAGTGTTAAGTCATATCCAACTCTTTGTGACCCCATGGACTACAGCCCGCCAGGCTCCTCTGGCCATGGAATTCTCCAGGCAAGAATACTGGAGTGGATAGCCATTCCCTTCTCCAGGGGATCTTACTGACCCAGGGATCGAACCTGGGAGTCCTGCATTGGAGGCAGATTCTTTACCGTCTGAGCCATCAGGGAAACCTCTAATAATGGTAGACATCACTATATAAAATATTCTTTTCCCATCCCCTCCTAGGTTCCCAGCATTCTACTTATGTGAATATAATCAGAAAAAATAGTGCTAATAGGAACTTCCCTGGTGGTCCAATGGTAAAGACTTTGCCTTCCAATGCAAGGAGTGCAGGTTCAATTCCTGGTCAAGAAACTAAGACCCCACATGCCTTGTGGCCAAAAAAAAAAACAAACAGTAATGCAACAAATTCAATAAAGGCATCAAAAAATGCTTTTAAAAAAATAGTACTAGTAGTAATAATGGGTTGTTACACTCTGGTGTTTGATCACACAGCTAACCGACAATAGACTGAGGTTTGAACCAAGGTACGTCGGACTCCGAGTCTTTATGCCATGTTGCTTCCCCACCCCTCAGGGATACCTGGAATAGCCGAGCCCTGCTACCAAGGTTGGAAGGGGCCAATCATGGATCAATGCTTCCCCCACTGAGCCAGGGAGAAGCAGCCCCCTTGGGAGGTGGGGGGGCTCCTACCTGGTGCCGGACGCCATCGTCACCAACGCACTGGGTGCAGGCCTCCTCGGGGACACAGCTGCCTTCCAGGATCACTTGGTGCGGGGGGCAGAAGCAGCCTTCCGAGGGGTGGTCCGCGCAGGAGCTCGAGTTGCCCTCACACTGCCGGGGGCAGCCACTCTCACAGTGGTTGTAGACCAGGGAGGGCGGGCAGGACACAGCTGCAGAGAGCGAAGGGGGCGATTCTCAGGGCCCACAGCAACCAGAGGGAAGCAGGTACTGCTTATTCAAGGCGGCTGATCACCCGACAAGTTTGCTGGGATGGGAACCAGCCAGTTTCCACCAATTTTCATTCTCTCCATCTTCCATAGAAACAAGACTTTCAAGCGGGGCACATGACCACCCAGAATAAAGACTACACTTCCCAGCATCCTTTGCAACTAAGTGTCGTCACCTGACAACGCTGTGACCAATGAACTGTCAGAGCAAGTGTAGACTCTTAGGCAGCTTCTGGGAATCTTTTTTTGAAAGACAGCTGTGCCTCTGGCCCTTCTCCTTCCTTCCCTTCATCCTGCTGCTTGGAACCTGGGTGTAACAGCCAGAGCTCCATCTTAAAGCACGAGGAAAGAAGTGAACCCATGCAAGGACGGGGCAGAGAACTAGAAAAACCCACTTTGAGACCCGGAAAGAGCTGAAGTCGCCCACCTCTGGTCAGCTGTGTGACAGAGAATTTTACTTCTTCCCCGCCTGCAGCCAAATTTAACCCCAACTGATGATGTGAACCTGTGATCCTTAGGAAGTTCTGTAGTTCTTTTTTGAATACAGGTATTTTTAATGCTTTTAAAATTCTCTTCAACTTAAAAAAAAGAATCCACAGCTATGGAGGGATGCCCTGGAAGAGAAGCTACAAAGTGACCCACTTCTCCCCTCCGGTCCTACCCAACCCCTTCCTCACATTTTCATGGTGCCAAGGCATGTGGTAGAGAAGATTCCAAGGATTTAGACTACCAAAGACTTTCCTCGCGCATGCATGCTAAGTCGCTTCAGTTGTGTCCGATTCTTTGCAACCCCATGGACTATAGCCTGCCAGGCTCCTCTGTCCATGGGATTCACCAGGCAAAATAGTGGAGTGGGTTGCCATGCTCTCCTCCAGGGCATCTTCCCCACCCAGGGATCCAACCCACATCCCTTGCATCTCCTGCATTGGCAGGCAGGCTCTTTATCATTATTAGCACCACCTGGGAAGCCCAAATGCACAGCAAATTGCCAGGAGGTATGACAATTAATCGGAGAAGGCAATGGCACCCCACTGCAGTACTCTTGCCTGGAAAATCCCATGGACGGAGGAGCCTGGTAGGCTGCAGTCCATGGGGTCGAGAAGAGTCGGACATGACTGAGCGACTTCACTTTCACTTTTCACTTTTATGCATTGGAGAAGGAAATGGCAACCCACTCCAGTGTTCTTGCCTGGAGAATCCCAGGGATGGGGTCGCACAGAGTCAGACATGACTGAAGTGACTTAGCAGCAGTAGCAGCATGACAATTAATAAATAGAGAAGGTGCAATCAGTGACTCAGAAACTAACATTTTCCCCTTGATCTGCAGGCAGGTTGAAAGGAGGCAGTATCAGCCAGAGGGAGTCATAAAACCAGAGCCCCAACACACCTAGGGGTTTGATAGGGACAGTGTAAAGGAAAAAGGAGGTAATGAAATAGTTAATCCCACTAGAGGACCGAAAGTGGGGAAAATATCAAAGACCCCTATAAGTTAATGATGACTCAGAAAGCAGGTTTGCTTAACCACAAAACCAAGCAGGCTTGCTTAGCAACAAAACCATGAAACAGAAACATGAGACATGTCCCCAAATAATAAAACAGTGGTGGCATGAGCCCCACATCCTGCCCAGTGAATTCAGTAAGTTTATGATCTCTGGGACATGCTCTCTGCACACATAAAAAACAACTTGTGGACCCAGCTTGACCAGGTAGGGACAAGAAAATCCTGCTCAACCTGGAGGAGGAGCTGATGCTAGAAGCAGGACGTCTACTCAAAAAGACAGGGAAGGTCTTCCCCCACCCCGCCTCCCCTCTTCTCCTTTGATTATAAAACTAGAGCCCAGTAAGTTCTTGGGGGTGGGGCACCCTCTTGCCCACTTGCTTGTAAAACCTCACACGTGTCCTGTTCTAACAAATGACTTATCTATCACTTTGCCCTCAGTGAATTCCTTCTGTGCTGAGACATAGAGGACTTAGTATAGGAGCTCTTCCGCGCTACCCGCGCCCACCCCCCCGCCCCCGCCCCCCGCAAATGACACCAAACCATTTCAAGTCATCTAGTCATCTAGTCCAACTATCATTTCAAGATGCAGAAGCTGAGGTCCAGAAATACTAAGGAAATAGCTGATCACCCAGATCACCTAGCTGGGGCTAGGATGCCCGAGTCCTCCAGCCCTAGTTAAAGCTGAGACAGCATAATAATCATAAACTCAGAGACTCTCAGATGCTTGGACACATTCGTTTCCTTCAAAAAAAAAAAAAAAAAAAGTCAGGGATTACATTAGAAACTGAGGATGCTGAAGTTCATTTTTATCAGTCCAGCACCCCCTGAGGGCAGGAGCCACATCTGATTCACTTTGGTATCCCCGACTTGTTAAATAATAAACATGTGCCAAGTCTAAGTAAGGAAGCTGACCGTGGGGAAGTATCCACACTAGCAATCCCATGGTATCTCTAATGAAGAAGCTTCTTGGTATTCGAATGGTAAAATTCCACTCACGCTTCTAAATCCTGCTCAGGTGTGGCTTGCTCTGGGAGCCTTTGCTAAAGCCTGGTGCAAGTCCAGGTTCAAGGTGACTGCTTATTCTGTACTTTGCTGGCGCCTAGATGTGTCTTATTGTTATTCAGTCGCTAAATTGTGTCCGACTCTTTGTGACCCCATGGACTGCAGCATGTCAGGCTTCCCTGTCCTTCACTCTCTCCCGGAGTTTGCTCAAACTCATGTCTATTGAGTCGGTGATGCCATCCAATGTGTCTAATACGTTAAAGTCACATGTGCAGGAACTGCAGAAATACTGATAGTAAGGACCATGCTTTCATTTACCTAGAAACTCATTACATAGAAATCCTATGTTCAAATTACCTGTACGTCTACCATCTTACTTGACCCTGAATGGAATCCTAGGGAACAGGAAAGGCAGAGATTTTGATCTCCACAGCCCAGATTAAAAAAATAAGAGGTTTCAGAGAGGTTGAGCAGGCTCCCCATTCATCATTCTTCACAGCATTTGGGGGAGATTGTGGAGACTCACCACAGAAATCGGGGGTCCTCCAGTCGACACACACCCCCTTGGTCCGGCAGAGGTGGGCATAAGAGGCAATGGCTTCACACACTTGCTCCTGGTGGCAACTGTCCTGCTGGCACATGGCGTGAAATGTGGCCGGAGCAACGACCTTGTGGCACTCGGCAAACAGCTCAGAGAGGAGGACCTGGCAGCGGGAGCCCTGGGAGATGGGGCATGACTCCTCGGGGCCCAGCGGGCACGTCTGCCCTGGCTGCTGCACTGTCCACTCCTGGACCAGTGTCTTCCAGTCCGCGGTGACCGTGCCATCCCTCAGCATGAAGTCATTGGCCCCGTTCTCATCACAGAACCCTAGAGAAACCAGGAGAGGTATGGTTGAGAGCCCAAAGCCAGCTCCTGATGCTGGAGGCTTGGTCATTCCCCACCCCTGCCAGCATCTGAGCCCACTACTGGACCCAGAAATGGCAGTAGCCAGGGGCCCTGAGATTAGAGCCAGGAGGGCATACATCTCAGGGAAGAGGCAGACGACAGTCTTACCACAGAGACCGTACGTCTTTGAGGCAGAGATCTTGGGGCTCAGCTGCAGCTGGAACTCATTGTTTTGTGGGGTGAAGGCAAGGATGTGGCCCAGAAGCTTGAATCTGACCTCGAACATGATGGTACCATAGACTCTGACCTCCATGTCCCCACCCAGGTAAGGGACAGAGACCAGTCTCCCATTCACCATCACCTGTCCAAAGGAGAAAGGCCCCATCAGTAGTCATGGCAACAAGGAATCCTAGGATATCACTCGTAGTGTCTTTTCACAGTTCATGACAGTCCCTACACATTCATCCCACTCAACTCCACTGTTATTCACAAACTTGGGCACTGGCAGGCAGCTCTTCTCAGATAAAGGGGTTCTGCAGAGCTTGGCAGGAGAGTGGACTCTTACAAAGCTGAACAGCCAGCCATGCATCTGGAACCCAAAAGCCCAGGGGTTAAGGGAAACCTTGAGTCCATCAGCACTCAACAGGGAAGGCTGACTCCTCAAGACAGGCTGGGGAAGTTGCCATTTTGCCAACTCACTGGCACCCTATCTCCAGGAGCATCTAATAGGAATACTTTAATGTTTATTTTATTTTGGTCACCAGATCTACGGAGGCCCCACAATATATCACTTCAACCTGTTAAAATATACTCACATCCTATGATGACTATAATTTTTGCTGTAAAAATTTTGGAAGGCTTTTTGTCCTTTTGAATTTTAAACATTTGGCTATGAGCTACTCATTTAATACATGACGAGCTGTGATTTTTTTTTCATCAATCACTGTGCGTGTTCAAGAAGTCTTGCAAGAGGAGAAGGTCTAACCCTTAAGTTGCTTTCACGTAATGAAATATGTATGATTTCCAAACAAACATGTAAAGAAGTTGCATGATACAACCTCTTGTAAACATGTAATCAAACATTTATTTTGATCAGTTTTGCAGTTTTGAGTTTCGGGGCCACACATTTTTCTTGGGCCCTAAATATTTTCAAAGGCTTTCATCTAGGTCCTAAATATTTTCCTTGAGAAGGTTGGCAGGCCCTAGCCTAGGTACAGGGCACAAAATGCCTGCTGGACAAACAGCCTGATGTAAACCCCAAACTTCTATTAGTGCAAAAAACTGGCACCCCATTGACAATATAATGCTACTGATATCAGACCCTCTCTGGGACTTCCCTGGTGGTCCAGTGGCTAAGACGCTATGCCCCCAATGCAAGGGGCCTAGGTTCAATCCCTGGTCAGGGAACTAAAATCCCACATGCCACAACTAAAGATTACTCATGCCACAACTAAGAGTTTGGCGAAGTCAGATAAAGAAAGATTTCTTAAAAAAGGAAAGAAAGAAAGAAAATGGACCCTTTCTTCCAAATCTGGGCCCAGAACAAGAAATCACACCAGAAGGGAGATGCAATAAGCCCTTCCTACAAAGATGGCGCCCTGCTAATCAGGCAGAAGGTCAAGTCTTCACACAGGAGCACCAGCTAAAACCAACTGCCACTGGGTCCATGTGGCTTCCCCAAGGGCCCTGCCTCAGGACCACGGAAAGCACCTCTTACCTCCATGTTGCTGCGAAGCTCAACCGAGAGGCCATTCTGCTTCACTTCCACAGATTTCATGCAGGCCTGCCTCGCCCCGACGCTGCAGAATCCATTATGGAGAATCACCTCCAAGTCCTGCTCCTTGTTGTGAAACAGAACGTATGAGCAGTTGCCGGTCAGCTTGAAATTCCGTCCGTCAAAGGTCACGATGTGCCGAGTGGAGCTGCCTGTGCACACACCTGGGCAAGAAAGCAAAGGATGGGTGTGACCTGAGCGGACTCCCACCCGAGCAAAGAGGCAGCCGCATGCAGATAACCAGAGCTGAGAGCTGGTGGGCCTTTTGAAGCCATAGAGGCAAATTTCTTCCTTTTTACAGACCAGGAAACTGATTCTGAGAGGTAGAACAGCTTAGGTAACACTTACTTGACCATTAAATATATTCCTAGGGAAGGTTTAGAAAGACAAGGTTTCCATTAAAATGTGGCAAATTATAGAGCCATACTTCCAAAAAATGTAAACGTGCAAAGTTAATGCTCTCCTCCACAAGGATGTCTTGGCCCAGGAAACAAAGTGAGGTTCCAGGGGTGTTAGGACACGTTGAAACCACAACAAGCTAAGCAAACCATGAGCTCATGACCTCTCTGGAAAGGAAGTTCCCCTAAAGGCGCACGTGTCTTTTCAGCTACCAAGTGACTAATGGTACACATGGCCACGTTGACATGATCCCTTAAGAGACCCTGCAAGAGAAATATTCCTGAAGCCAAAACAAACGGTGGGGTCTCGACACAACCTTGTCTGCCACTCGTTCATCCACACCATCAGCAAACTCTCAGGGTTTCTATTAAAACACCACTTGGGAAGACTAATCATCTTGCAACTATGTCAGATGATTCCATAAAAACCTCCCCAATGAACCACAGTCCATGAATAAAGAAAATCAGTCCTGAATATTCATTGGAAAGACTGATGCTGAAGCTCCAATACTTTGGCCACCTGATACAAAGAACTGACTCATTGGAAAAGACCCTGATCCTGGGAAAGACTGAAGGCAGGAGGAGACGGGGACGACAGAGGACGAGCTGGTTGGATGGCATCACTAACTCGATGGACGAGTAGCAAGTTCTGGGAGCTGGTGATGGACAGGGAAGCCTGGCGTGTTGCAGTCCATGAGGTCACAAAGAGTCGGACACAACTGAGTGAATTAACTGAACTGATGGACCATAGTCATACATGATCTGAAAACTAATCTCAGAAACCTCAGTAAAGTTGGAAGTGAGCCTTCCAGACAAACCATGACTACATCTATGGTGGTAGAGAAATGGAAACCAAGAACTGAGAGGCAGATCCAGGGGGTCAGCAAGGACTCACTAACACTACCCTTGCTCTCCGCCAGGCCCAGGAGACCTCCACAGCAAGAGTGACCCGTATACCAAGGCAGCACAGACCCTGGCAAATGATACACCATCGGTCAGGGCTGATCGGCTCACAGATGCTCTTCTACTCAAAGTTCCCCACATCCTGAGCAGCCGGTCACATCCAAGCGACAGTCCTGAATGCTACCACCCCACTGACACCCACGCTGTAAGTGTTCCCAGACACTCCAGCTGGGGTACCGTAAAGCCTTTTTTTGGAAGAAAATATCTATCTGGTCTTAGTTGCCCCATATAGAATCTTTCAGTTGCAGCATGTGGGATCTAGTTCCCCAATCAGGGATGGAACCCAGGGCCCCTGCATTGGGAATATGGAGCCTGGGCCACTGGACCACCAGGGAAGTCCCTGTGGCCAAGTCTTGAGCAGTCCAGCCCCAGCTGCCACAAGAACATAGTAAGTCCCAAGGTAAAGAAATGGCATTAAGTTGGCAGGTTAATGGGAGTGGCTTTGCCCACCTGGGACAAGCTCTTTCAGTGAAATGGTGTTAAGTTGGCAGGTTAGTGGGAGTGGCTTTGCCACCTAAATGACTTAACTTCTGTGATCCTCTCCTATTTGCTCTGCTCTCTTTAAACCAACAGGGCGAGGTCTGGGCATATCTTTCTATAGACTTCTGACACTGAGAACCACGTGAATGCCTCACACACAGAAGGCAAACAAATGGAATCAGCTAGGATGGTGGAGAGGAAAATTCAAGATGGAACACAAACAGGTACAAAATCAAATGAATGGTAATGAATAATGGGAGTACACAGCAGGGAAGGGGAAAACTAACCTAAATAATTTTGGTGAAAAAATTTACTCTGTACCCAAAGTGAAAGTCGTTCAGGCGTGTCTGACACTTTGCGACCCCATGGACTATGGAATTCTCCGGGCCAGAATACTGGATTGGGTAGCCTTTCCCTTCTCCAGGGGATCTTCCCAATCCAGGGATCGAACCCAGGTCTCCCACATTGCAGGTGGATTTTTTACCAGCTGAGCTACCCCGGAAGCCCTGTACAAATGTATACTCTAGTTAGGATATTCAATTTTCATAAAGATATTGGTTAGCAATTCTGTTTTTGTGGATTTTTTTTTTTTTTTTTTTTGGCTTCATGGCATGTAGGATTTTGATTCCCAACCAGGGATTGAACCCACACCCCCTGCATTGGAAGCATGGCATCTTAACCACTGGACTGCCAGGGAACTTCCTTGGCAGCAAATCTGAAACTACTTTGTGTGTATTTTATATATGGTCTACAAAGGAATGAAGGCCCAGGGTTGCTCTAAAAGTGCTCAAGCTTCTATAAGGTAAGGAGGACACCTAAAGAGAGACAAAGAGAGAGCCTGTGTGAGGGGTTGAGTGCAAAAACAAATAAATAAAAATAACAAAACAAAGCAAACCAGAAGGATGGCAGGATGAAGCAGTGGGCAGGCAAAGAATATAGAACACACAACTGATATCAAAGGAAAATTCGGGAGAGCTGGCAAGAAAAAGCAGCTGCCTTAAACACTTCTCAGGCCAGAACACAGGGCCCTCCCACAGAAGCACCAGTCGTGTTAAGAACTTGAGAATCCACTTTCAGCCCCACTCTCCCCAGGCTCAAAACTGGAGGGAGGCTGCCCACACCCCCTCCCCAGAGGCAGGCGGTCCACGCTGGGATCAGGGAGGTTTTTCAGCTCTAATTCAAATTCAAAGTCTTATTTATTACCCAGGAGCAGGCATCTAACCAGTATTCTTGCCTGGAGAATCCCATGGACAGAGGAGCCTGGAAGGCTACGGTCCATGAGATTGCAAAGAGTCGGACATGACTGAGCGACTGAGCAAGAGGCTGAGTACTGACCTCAGAAAATCAATTCTTCCCTCTGGTTATGCATTATCTGGGGACATGTCCTCCAAAAGGCACAGGAAGGAGATAGGGAGCCCTGGACTGGAATGGAAACATGTCCCAAGGACAGGAGAGTGAGGGAACATGCGTGGTAGGGGCAGGAGACGGCCTTCTGGTCTACCTCTTGGCACAGACAAGCAAAAGGCACCACCCCCTGAACACTGCCCAGGCTGAGGAAGCGAAGGACTCACAGGGACAGGCCCAGCGGCAGCCACAGGCTTCCTCCCTCCTGATCGGGGTCTGGCCGTCGGGGCATGATGGCTGCAGCCCCTGATCACAGTTGACCCGGTGACTCTTCAGCAAGGTCTGGCCATCTGGCAGGCAAGTCACCGTGTGGCACTGATCCAGCAAGGTCCAGACGTCCCCAGGCTGCAGAGAAAGAACCAAGTTCGGGCAGGGACTGGAGTGAGGCACTTCAACATCCACTAGACAACTAACCCTCCCACACTCAGGAGGCACAGAAACTACAACTTGGGCCTGAATGGCAAGGAGACAGGATACAGAACATAAGAATTACAGGTGGATCCACTCCCATGCCCAACCAAAGTTTTTTATTTATTTACTTAGGCTTTTATTATTATTTATTTCATTCCAGGTCTTTGCTACTGCGTGGGCTTTCTCTAGTTGTGGTGAGTGGGGGACACTGTCTAGTTGTGGTGCATGGGTTTCTCATTGCAGTGACTTCTCCTGTTGTGAAGCACAGGCTCTAGGGTATGCAGGCTTCAGTAGTTGCAGCTCCTGGGCTCTAGAGCACAGGCTCAATAGTTGTGGTCCATGGGCATGGTTGCTCCACGGCATACGGGATCTGCCCGGACCAGGGATCGAACCTGTGTCTCCTGCCTTGGCAGGCAAATTCTTTACCACTGAGCCACCAGGGAAGCCTCCAATTAAAAAAAAAAACTATTGGACCCAGACCAAAGGAGGAAAAGTTAACCAGGGGGTCGAGGACCCCAAATATACATTCCTGATCTTTCCTTCAAAGCCAACAGAAAGGAACTTACCCTCCTCTCCTTCCCATCCTCATCCACGCACACACTGACGAACCCTGAAACAGACACAAGTCAGACCTCTGTCCCCACCCACCACCCAGAAATTCTGAGCCATTCGCTCAGCCACCTGGCTAGTCCTTGAAGCTGGATTAACTCTGAAAACAACATGAGTGAAATGAGCAGTGAGGATTCAGGTATGGGAGATTAGAAGGCAGTCATCCTGTGGTTCTTCAGGCAAACATTGTGGGTTTTTTTTTTTTTTTTTTGGCTGTGCCTTATGGCTTGCAGGATCTTAGTTCCCTGACCATGGAGCGAGTCCATGCTCCCAGCAGTGGAAACACAGAGTCCTAACCACTGGATCGCCAGAGAATTCCATAAACTTTGTGGTTGTTAGTCATTATAGTGATACAACAGTAATAATATGGCAACATTGTTGCCAACATTGCCATAATAATATGGCAACAGGTACAATCAATATCTTCTTGTCCTCTTTTCTATGTATCGATATTAATAGATCCATGATATTAATAGTGAGAAGAGGAAAATGAGACAAGATTCTGAAACCTTAAAAGAGATCTTCAAAATCCCTACCAAGAGAGCTATCATCTAGCAAGACAGGGCAATAACTCCTAGAAGGTTTGGACTCACACCTAATTATATCAGGAAAATATGAAAAAACAGGTTTAAAAAATATCATGTATGGGAAAAAAAAAAAGGAGATCAAAGCAATCCTAAAGGAAATCAACCTGAATATTCATTGGAAGGACTGATGCTGAAGCTGAAGCTCCAATACTTTGACCACCCGATGCAAAGAGCTGACTCATTGGAAAAGACCTTGATACCAGGAAAGATTGAAGGCAGGAGGAAAAGGAGACGACAGAGGATGGCATCATGATTTAATGGACATGAACTTGAGCAAACTCCGGGAGATAGTGAAGGACAGGGAAGCCTGACTTGCTGCAATCCATGGGGTCGCAGAGTCAGACATAACTTGGCAACTGAACAGCAATGGTAAAAACAAAAAGCTTCTAACCTTAAATCAATTTAAATTATGGTACTTTGATGTTAGATTCCATGTTACCGTATTTCTTTCTTAATATTTTCATTTTCTTTTTCATTGAAGAATAGTTGATTGACATTACTGTGTCAGTTTCAGGTATAACACAAAGGGATTGCTATATTTTTTAGATTATATTCCATTATAGATTATTATAAGATCTTAAATGTAAGTCTCCACGCTATATGGTAAATCTATGTTGCTTTTCTAAAGCCTTTTACACCCATGCTGAGGATGAGTACAGGGCCTGGGGAAGAGGTCCATGACCTGTGGATATTGGGGTTCCCTGCCTCTGCCTTCCATTTCTTTGTCCAGAAGCCCATCCATAGTGAACAAGGACAGTAAGGAGGGAAGGAGGTATATATAGAGAGAACTTTCTGGCAGCTCCTTGGAGGTTTGTCTTACAATCTCCCACAAGCAGAAATTTATAGATCATGGCCTATAAAACAGTCTTAATTCAAGGCCAAATCTCGCGTATGGGAACCTTCTAGTGTCGAGATGGGTTTCATTGCTTTTGCTTCTATTTTGAGGGGATAAGAGAGACATCACAAGACTCACCAGAGCATAGCTTCTGGAAGAAGGAGTTGCCAAGGGCAACCATGCTGGGGAGGTCTTCGATCCGCTGGAGCTCTGCCACGTTGGAGCTGGCCCCCGGGCCTGCCAAGACCCTCAGCTGGGCTGCATCATACTGGTCCCCAATCCCAATGGGGAATACAGCCACTCCTGGGGTTGCAGAGGAACGAGAAAGGGTCTGTGCCCACCTTTGGTCAGGTGGGTTCAGAGTGGTCTGGCCTAAAGCTTCACCCAGCCACTTGTAGAGCCTCCATACTTTAAAGCAATTATCCTCCAATTAAAAATAAATTTTAAAAAAAACTGAAAAAAAAAAGATGAGCTGTTCTCCAGGGAGAACATAAGGAGATGCTACTCACCCACTCATTCCACTTACCCAGCACTCCATGCCCCCTCCCCCGGGCAACACTACCTGCCCCGGCTCACAGCATGAGCTCTCACAAGACATGCAGCCTGGGCACGCCTGCAACCTTTGCCTTCCTAAAACAGCACCCTTGGTCTCCCATCCATCCAGCATCCCCAAGCCCCTAGGCTGGTACCAGACAGGGGCCACGAATACAGGAAGATCCCTGATGGTTCTCTAGGCCCCAACACGAATCACTCAGGCCAACGAGGCCATAATTGTGGGGGTACGATCCTGCCCTGGATGCAGAGGGCAAGTCAGGAGAAACTGAAGGTTACAGTCAAAGGAATGCAAATGAAGGATGTGTGCATGAATGCTAAGTCTCTCAGTTGTGTCCGACTCTCTGTGACCCTATGGACTGTAGCCTGCCAGGCTCCTCTGTCTATGGGTTTCTCCAGGCAAGAAAACTGGAGTGGGTTGCCAGGAACACGCATTTATCACCGCTTCACTTCCAAATAACACAGGGATTGGGCAATTTCCCACTGTTTGAAACCAGGCCACACGTGGGCATTAAGCATTCGAAATCAGCCAGGACATCGGAAAGTAACCACCGCCCACTCTGTGCCCTCGAGCAGGTTGGGGGGTGGGAACAGGGGTGGTCTCAGGACTGAACCCTGGACACTCACGGTTGGATCTGGCAGCAGCGGCAGCCACCTCCACTGGGTCCATGGAGGAGCCTGTGACCAGGATCACCACCACCTTGGAGGCCCCAGGCCTGGCACCGTGGACTTGGGACGTGATGTAGCGCACCGCGAAGGACAACGCCTCCCCTGGGAACGGACAGGGGGCCGCACAATCAGTCCTGACTCAGAGATGGCGGTCCTGAGGCCAGCTGAGCACCCCGTCTCCTGAATGAGCCTCAGATCACGAGACGGAGTGACTCAGAGAGGCTCACACATGCGTGAGATGGGGAAGAGTGTCTCGGTTTACAGGAAGGAAAACTAAGGCTGAGGAGCGAGGCGGCCAGCCGGGGTCACTCGGTCACTTGTGCCAGGAGCGGGGACTGCACGCAGCATCCCCCGCCCCCAAGCCCGCACCCACATTACCGACTTGGCTGGGGCCTCCCTCGCGCTGCATGGGGTCCACAAGCCTCAGCAGGTGGTCTTTGTCCATGTGCACGTTCCAGGACACGTCGATGTTGGTGATGCTTCCGTACTGCAGGACTGACACCTGGGTGAGCTGAGGGCCTGGCGGGAGGTGGGGCGCAGGAGTCACGCTCTGGATCAGTGGGAAGCCCCCGTAACACCCCGCTTCGGGCGCCTCACTCACCTAGGTTGGCTTTTGAGATGAAAGCCTTGGCGAAACTCTTCATTTCATCAAAGTAAGAGGCTGGAGGGGTGGAGGAGCCGTCCAGGAGGAGGACTACATCCAGGGGCTGGCTGCAGTCTACAGAGAGACAGGAGGGAGGAGCCAAGGGCAGCGGGGGACAGGGCCCAGATACGCAGTGGAGGGTGTGTGCAGGGCGCTGGACCGGGAGGCGCCACATCAGGGAGGCGTGTCGCCCAGGCCTGCATGGGTACAGCAGCTGGTGCCAGGTGGCAGGCAAGGGGGCTGCAAGACCCTGGGTGTGGAGATGTTGGGGGGATGCCAACACCACTCAAAGGCAGTTTAAACACCACAGGCTGCAGCAAGAGGCAGAGACATCCTGCCTCTCCATTTCGGGGGCTCTTCTGGAATCGAATGATAGACTGGAGCAGAAAACAGGCAGATGGCAAGGGAAACAGAGCAGCCCATCCCTGGAAGGTGGACTTGTGTGTCCGCAGGTCTCAGGCGGCACATAAGGAGCTAGAAGGTGATTCTATTACAAAGGCCTAAAGCTCACGTTGATGGTTGGGATCAGGGTCATGATCACCGTGAGGAAACAAACTCTGCCCCAAATGCCTTTCTGAGATCAGATGAAGCTATTACTGAGTGATCACAAGAGTTTAGATAAACCGGTGGCCCAAATAAAAACCAAGAAACAAAGGCATAGACAACAAGCGTGAGGATCAAGAGACAATGAAAGAAGGCTAGTGATTCTGGAATGGTTCCAAACACTCCAAATAAAGATACTCTAGAACTAGGGGTTGGGCTTCCTCGGGGACTCTGTGGTAAAGAGTCCATCTGCCAATGCAGGAGACACAGGTTCGCTCTTTCATCTGGGAAGTTCCCACATGCTGAGGAACAGCTAAGCCCGTGCATTGCAACTGTTCAGCCTGCACTCTAGAGCTGGGGAACCACAACTACTGAAGCCCAAGTGCCCTAGAGCCCGTGTTCCACAACAAGAGAAACCACCACAGTGAGAAGCCCTTGCACTACAACACAGAGTAGCCCCCGCTCACCACAACTAGAGAAAAGCCTGAGCACAGCAACAAAGACCCAGCACAGCCAGAAATGAGTAAGTAAATAAATAAGGAAGAACTAGAAATGGATTAGTCATTAGTATCAGCTAAGAAGGTAGTAATAATAGCAGGGGAGATAAGCCATTTTTGAGTGCTTGTTATGTCCTAGGTATCGTTCTAAGCATTTACAAGTAAGCACTATTATTATCCACTTCTTACAGATGCATGCATGCTGGGTCACTCAGTTGCGTCTGACTCTTTGCGACACTATGGACTGTAGCCTGCCAGGCATCTCTGCTCAAGGGATTCTCCAGGCAAGAATACTGGAGTGGGTGGCCATGCTCCTCCTCTAGGGGATCTCCCCAACCCAGTGATCGAACCTGGGTCTGCAGAATCTTTACCGTTTGAGCCACTGGGGAAGCCCATAAGAAAAGATCCTTCCCCCTCAAAAGACCACAGATGCCTCTCCCTGAAGGCGGGATGTGACAGAAAACAGAGCAGAGAAGCCAGACTGGAGTCTGAGAATGGCATCTCCACCAAGGCAGCCCCCACCCCCCCCTCCAAGTCCTCGCTCCCACGCCAAGCGCCCATATACCTGGGTCAGGGATGAGGGTGGGGAGGTGAGGGCCATCTTCAGAGCAGCACCGCTGCAGCACTAGATCCGGAGCTTCTCGGGGGAGCCTCTCAAAGTCCTGGATGAAGATGGGGGTCTGGGGCCAGCTGACCCTCTCCAGCTCCTGCACATCCACATGGGGGCCCACGCCGATGGGCACCAGCTGGATGTCTCCGGGCATCCGCCGGATCTTGTCCGAGGCCGGGCTGCCCGTCACCATGTAGACCAGGTTGGGCGCCTGCTCCCGGTCCCCCTGGCTGGCGGAGAAGCTGTGCTCCGACAGGTACTGCAGGGCCAGCCCCGTGTTCGTCTGGTTGCCACCCCGGTAGCGGACTTCACGGAGCCGCTGCAGGACCAGCTCCTTGGACTGCGGCTCCCTGAAGGAGTGCTCCACGGTCACCACATAGGAGTACTGCAGCACTGTGACGTGGATGCCGTCCCGGCCCACGTCCATGCGCCGGATCACCTCCTTCACGAACTCCGCGCTCCTATTGAAGTTGGCCTCACCCACCTCGTCAGAGCCTTCCAGGAGGAACGCCACATCCAGGACCACGGAGCTCCTCTTGGGTCCCGATGACAAAGGACCCAGGAGCTGAGGAGCCACAGTGACCTGTGCGGCTAGGGGACGTCGCGTCGGGGTCGGGGCAGGCACCTCGGGGGCGAGGCCGCAGAGGTAGCCGACGATCTCGTCCATCCGCTGCTCCAGCTCATGCACACCGCTTAGCACAAAGGCTTTGTTCTCGGACGCCTGCTTCTCGATGAGGCGGATCTGCTTGACGCTGGCGTGGGGCCCGATCCCCACCGGGACCACGGAAACCTTCTTCTTCTTCAGGCCCTGGACATAGCGGACCAAGTTCCGGGCCAGCCTGGGGGGCTCCTGGCTGGCCGTAAGTAGCAGGGCCACACGAGAGGCCTCGGGCCGGTCAATCCTGCCGAAGATCTGGAAGAGCGTGTACTTCAAGACCTCACTGGTGGAAGCCACCTCGCTACCCGCATACTTCACCTGCCCGGCGATGCGCCGCAGCTCTGACGGCCGTTTCCGGTCCTGCAGCGCGAGGTAGGCGTGGGAGCCATCGTGGTACTCCACCACGGCCACGCGGATGCGTTTCTGGGAAATGTGCAGACGCTCCATCATGCCCACCACGAACGCCTTCAGCGTCTCGAAGTCGGCCTCGGACAGCTTGGAGGAGCCGTCCAGCAGGAAGACCAGGTCCAAGAGTTTGCTGCAGAAGAAGTCGTGCAGGGGCGGCTCCGGGGTGTCCTCCACGTATGGGGTTGTGGGGCTGACCGGGCCTTCGGTGGGGGGCACGGGCAGGCCTCCTGGTTCCCTGCAGGCTTCACAAGTGAGGCTGACACCATCACAGTGACTGCAGGATGGGACAGACCAAAATGGTTCAGGAAGAAGCTCTGGGCACTTCCCAGCCCACTGGACCTGAGCCCCCAAGGACTACTGCCCACTGGAAAGAGACACCATGCTTAACGTATGTCCCCAAGCAGCCCCCTATACACACACACACACACACACACATACACACATGTACGCATATGCATGCATAAATATTCACATACACACATGCACACACATATACACATACACACTTCCCTTGAGTTGTGATTCCTCTGAAAACCAAGCTTCTACCCAACCTAGGACCAAAAAATGAATTTTTCTTCTTTCTCGGCAGTCCACACAGCCATTCAAAGTTGATTGATTTTCAACCTATGCCTCTAGCAACATAAATATTTAATTATAATCCAAGCCTTCTCCCAAATATCTCCAAAGACAAACACTGCTCTGTAATGTTGACACTAACCAGGACTTGTAAATGCTCTACTGAAGATATATGTTTTTCAGTATTTATTAAACAGAGTCTAAGCTGCGTAATTCTGTAGCATGTTTAACATGTTGGGCTTTAGAAAGAGAGGAAAACTGGAGTAAAATCATTTTGGAGAGATGAATAAAGATTTGAAATCCCAGTTTTATCTGGCAGAATAAAGTACTGGGAGTGGTATTCTCGGGTCTCCAAGATGCTAGATGGGGAACAACAGTAACTCATTCATTCTTTCCCACAATGGACAGGCGGTTTACACCCATCACGTGCCAGGATCTGGCTATGCCCCATGCCCAGCCCCAAGCCCCCACACAACTTCTCACCCCACCATGCCAAGTTTCTGGTCCCCTGGTCACTTCTCTCCCTTTCACCAGGATTCTGGAAAGTGGCAGGGTCTGCCAGACATTAGGAGAAGCTGCCTGCAGTGGAGACCCATTCAGGCTAGAACCTTGTCCTGCAGGCACTCTCAGCCGTTGTGGCCACTTGCTCTCAGCATCGCAGTAGGGTGAGGGGACAGCAGTGCCTGAGCCCCAGAGTAACCCTATGGAGTGCCTCCCAGCGGTGTCCCCAGTCTGCTCCAGGACCGCTCTCCACACGGGTTTGCAACTGCAGTGTGTACCCAGGTGACTGCCCTCCCCGTGTGCCTGCAGCTCAGAACCCCTACAGCTCGGCACAGCCAGCAGGCAGGCAGGGTCTTAAAAGAAAGTTGATTCCTACTTCTTCATACTCCACGTGATTTAGAGCCTCCATCCTTGGTTAATGGAGCGTGAGTGACGTACTCTTGAGTTTTCCTGTGTTTGCTAAAAAATTCACCCAGGATGAGTGCACTCGGAGTCTGACCCTGGCAGCCGTAGCCACGGCCCCTTTCTTCCTCAGCGAGTTTAAGTTCTCGAGTTTAGGATCCCATAAGGAGTGGTGCTGAGCATATCAGCATTGGAACAGATATTCTCAACTTAGGAGCAGGGCTTCAGGAAGCTCAGAGCTCACCCCCCAACTCCTCCTCAACTCTCCAGGGCCAGCTGCCAGAGGCAATCAGGTAATGGGGCAGTAGGGGGCCCCTACAATCGGTAGGGGGCAGTGACCCGTGTCTAGCTCCAGTTATGACAGCCTCATCCTGGAACCTGGCAGTGGCCTGAGGTGTCTAAGCTCTGCTGCAGGGTCAGGGGCTCCACCTCACTTTTCCCCCACCTGCACCCCTACCTCCAGGAAACAAGAAATCTGCTTTCCATAGATGCCTGTCCCCGGACTAGATGCCACCTCCAGGGACAAGAAGAGGCCAGGCCCTTCCTTCAGCAGCAGGGATAAAAACCTAAATCTCCTAAGAGGTGTTTCCTGGGGAAGAAATTTAGTCTGTCTTCAAAGACAGAGAGGCAAACTGAACAAGAACAAGATGTCCTTCCCCAAATAGACACTTCGGAGCAGGCCCCCAGGTTTGACAGTAAGACTGACCATTCAGACAACCCAGGGCGGGGTTGGGGGAGCCGTGTTACCAGATCTGGCAATGCTCAGGGTCCCCAGGGTTCAGGGTCACTTTCTTCCCGGAGGCTAAGCGCCGGCCCTCCACCTGGCACACAGGGCAGTCCTCGGGGTTGACGCAGGTCTGCAAAAGCTCGTCCAGGATTTTCCCTGCACGACAAGCCTCTTGTTAGGAGCCAAGTTCCACCTTGCCTGCAAGGAAGACTCTCCTGGCACCAAAGGGCCTGTCCCAGCTCTGCCTGCCTCCCCCGAGAGCCACCACATCACTTAGGGAGCATCCTTTCACCTACAAAATTAGGAGAGGGGGTTCCTTCTCCCACCTCACCTCCTCCAAATCCCGGGACAAAGCAGGTCTTATCACCAGGGGTCTTTTTGTTCCTCCACCAAAGAAGATATCTGATAACTCTCAACCTGTGCTACCCACTGCTGTAGCCACTAACCACCAGTGGCTGGTTACATTTGAATGTAAATTAAGTAACATCAATAAAACTGAACATTCAATTCCTTAGACACAACGAGCCCACGTCTGAGTTGAACTCTCCCGGCATTGCAGCAAGTTCTATCAGAAAGTGCTGCTCCAGATGATAAACCCATCAATGGACCCCCAGAAGCATCACACGGGAGCTCAGTTTGGCAAAAAATCCCAGCTGGCCAGGCTTTGGTGGAAGGACATGGAAACAGGACCTAGGGTGATGGGGCTGGGGAGAAGGGCCCTTGGGCGAGGCTGAGATGAAGCAGGACGGGGCGGCACTTTCCTGAGGACTAGCCCCACCCTCCACGCCATCCCCACTCGGGGCCAGGGCCTCACCGGGCGGGCAGTGTGCGTGGCAGCCCTCCACGCACGGCACGGGGCAGGCCAGGGGCTCCGGGTGCTGGCACGTGACCGGACAGGCGGGAGCACAGCTGTTGTAGCGCCACTCGCATTGGTACCCGCTCTCCTTCAGGTTCCGCTCCTCACAGTTCTGGGCTGTGCAGACCCCCAAACGGGCAGGACGGTTATCAAGGCCCCGGGCAACCCCATGCAGCCCCGGACAGATAGCGGGAGACCCGTGGGGGTGACGGCCCCGGGGAGGAGACGATGGTGCTGGGGAAATACACAGTCACCCACATCAGATCATCTGGGCTTTGAGAGGCCCCCCAACCAGGAACCCAGTGGTTCTGTTTTCCTTTTAAAAATGTTCAGTCGCTCAACACAGGAAGGAAGACGTAACATAAGTATCTGAGCTGCTTGATCACGATGGTGTGAAATGTGCTTAGTGGGTCAGTCGAGTCCGACTCTTGCGACCCCATGGACCATAGCCCGCCAGGCTTCTTTGTCCATGGGATTCTCCAGGCAAGAAGACTGGAGTGGGTTGTCATTCCCTTCTCCAGGGGAGCATCCCGACCCAGGGATTAAATCTAGGTATTCTGCACTGCAGGAGGATTCTTTATCAGAGCCACCTGGGAAGCGCTTGCGATGGTAAAGATGATCGAGTCTAATTACAGACATGCTGACCTCTTTCTTCTCTTCCTCACTGCTCCCTCTTCTCCTTCTCCCAGAATTTCTCTAGACGAGGCTCTCCCTGTTGCTCTATTCAATCCTGACCCTCCTCATGCACACCTGTGTCCTGACCCCTCCACCTCGGCCGTCACCCTCACATGGGTCTTTCTCCCCCACCGAGGTGTCCACCCCCAGGGTCTCAGGGTCTAGATGTGTGAGGGGAGGGGGCGCGGCCAGGATCGTGAGGGACCACAGGACTCACGGCAGAGTGTGGCTGTCCTCCAGGCCACCACCTCGCCGTGCTGGGCACACACGTGGGCGTAGGCGGCGATGGTGTCACAGAAGCAGGCACAGTCCCCGATGGACTCGCAGGAGCAGGTGTCGTAGATGCAAACATCCAGGTACGGCTCAGGGTTCACCTGCAAGGGAGGCGCGGGGGGCCATGACCCAGGGCTGCACCTGGGGACTCTGGCCTTGGCCAGGCGGGAATGTGCCATTGATCAGAATAGGGACAGAGGCTCCAGGGCAGAAGGAGAGATGTGAGGCCACAGTGCCCAGGATGGGGTGGGTAAAAAGGCAGAAATCCTATGTCCTCACTTGGATTCCAGAAAAGGGGGGGAAAGACAGGCTTGCCAGACTCTCATAGATGAGATGTGCCTGAGAATTTTTCAGAAGAACATTCCTTTCACAATCCATCTGTTCCAGGCACCTGCTGAGCCACCATCCATCCCCATAACCCACTCCCAACCTCACAGGAGTCTGGGTGCTTTACATAAACACAACACTCACACACACACACACACACACACACACACTTTCCTGGCCTTCACTCAGCAGAGAGACCAAGAAAACCGAAAACCCATCAGGACCACCCATACTGCCCTGCTAAGATGCTATAGGCTGATGTGCTGGACCTCGGTTGGCCCAGTGTTCCTGGACTCCGACCCCAAACCTACCCAAGGGAAAGTCCACCTGCTGTCCACATTCAAGCTCAGTAACCACCTCCCGCCTTCATCTGCCCAACACCTGACCCCCACACACCAGTCTTGTTTGGGGGAGTAGTGGTTGGAATGAATCCAGACATTAAACAGGTCACTGGGCCCAAAAGCCTTGGTTTCTTTGACCCTCTCACTGTTTCCCCACTTCCTGCTCAGGTGCCTGGGGTCTCCACCAAACCAGGGGATCCTACCTATCCTTCCAGGTCCTGTGGGACTAAAAATCACTGGCTGGACAGGAAGAGATGAAACACAGGTGCTCAGCCACTCCCACGAGGGAGACACCATGGAGCAACAGGCCTATGCACCTGGCTGTGACTGCCCGTACACGTGTCCATACATACACAGACACACACGTACCCACAGACACACATGTGCGCACATATACATTCAGAGAAAGACAGAGAGGACACTGCACTGAACCTTGTTCGAAGAAATTCCTCATCACCACGTGAGATAAAGACATCAAAAGAAGCCATAAAATGCAGGCTCAAAATCTGGCTTTAAGAGGACTTCCCTGGTGGTCCAGTAGTTGGGATTCTGCACTCCCAATGCAGGGGGCACGGGTTCGATCCCTGGTCGGGGAACTAAGATCCCACATGCCATGCAGAAGAGCCAAAAAAATTTTTTTTAATCTGGCTGTAAGACCAGAAGAGTTTCTGTGAGACAAGACCTGAGAGCCCAGGGCAGAGATGGAACGCCTGGGGCCAGAGACATGGCAGGGGCAGGAGAAGGGAACCCCCCCATTCTGAAGTTAGAGATAAGGTAACCTGTGGGAGACAAACCCCAAGACAGAGGCCAGAAGAGCAGCTCTGGCAGGATGCACAGAGAGCCAAGCATTGCACAGAAGAAAAAGGCTTTGCCAAGTATTGCTTTCCTGTAAGCCATGGATTATTCTTTCTGTTTCTCAGACTGAAGCCACGAGAGGTGAACAGCTACAGATCATTTCTAAAGCTCCTGGAAGCATCCACGGTTGGAAGTGCCTGCCCCCCAGGCCCCCCGCCACCCTCACCAGCCTGTTGCACTCCCGGAAAACATCACTAGTGAGGACCCTGCAGGAGGAATCCACCATGGTCTGCTTCATGACGTTGTCGTGGCAGGTGGCAGGGGCCGAGTCCAGCGGCACCTGGGGAACCAAGAGGGAGAACGCAGGTGGACCCAGAACAGTCAATCGGGAAGCACCCAAGAGGCCCTCTCCCCGAGCCCGCCCCCTGCAGGCCACACCACCCACTTCACACAGCAGGGGGGACCCCGACCTACTTTCTGGGTGTCGGCGCACTGCGGGCTCACTTTCCAGGAATTCCCAAAGTCCACGGGGTCTTCCTCCACTTGGAGGCTGCTGCTGGTGAGGTCATTGTTCTGGACGCCATCAAAATTCCCACACAGGCCGCATACCCGCTCCTGGGGGACAAGTTGGGGTAGCGTGAGCTTTGCAAACCTCGGAGCAAACTGGCTGAGTCAGGAGGAGGAGGGTTCCGGGCAGCAGGGGAGGCAGACTCGCCTGAGGAAAAGGAGGAGGGAAGGGGATGGGAGGGCAGCCCAGAGGGAGACCAGGGTGGTCAGCAAAGCCTCGACCCTGCCAAGGCCTTTGGCCTGCTTCTGCACTGACCCCCATGCTGTGACTGTTCAATCACTCAGTCACGTCCGACTCTGCGAACCCATGGATCGCAGCACAACCATCCTTCACCATCTCCCTGAATTTGCTCAAACTCATGTCCATTGAGTCAGTGGTGCCATCCAACCATCTCATCCTCTGTCTCCCCCTTCTCAGTATGAACATAAATGACCCCATGTTAAGGTTAAGGAAACCAAGATTATTCACAGAGAGAAGCAGCCCATCCAGGTCCCTTGGAGGGCCAGTTAAGCAGCTTGTGTCCTGATCCCTGCAGTATAAACCATCAGCCGCCCCAGTAAGGGTCTGAGCAGAAGAGAAGCTGGTTCAACATTACATCAGTGAACGTGTGAGAGGTCTGAGGAAGGAGCCCTCTAGTCCCGCTTGACTGTGGACAGGTGCTTGCCTTCCCTGGACAACTGCAGCCTGTTCAGAGCAGGCTAGCCAGGATTCTGTGTGTGTTAGTCACTCGGTCGTATCCGACTCTTTGTAACCCCATGGGCTACAGCCCACCAGGTTCCTCTGTCCATGCAATTCTCCAGGCAAGAATACTGGAGTGGGTTGCCATTTTCTTCTCCAGTGGATCTTCCCAACCCAGGGATCTAACCCATGTCTCCTGCATTACAGGCAGATTCTTTACCATCTGAGCCACCAGGGAAGGCCAGGATTCTGCTGTATACTAAATGCTACCAGGGCTGACATAATATCTTACTTGTCTCCATGTTCACCTATCAGGGGGTGCAGTATACAACAAATCCTGACCAACTAATGAGTGAATAAATGGAAACCATCACGTAAGAACCACCGGACAAGGGCTTCTCCAGAGGTCCAGTGGTTAAGACTCTGCCTTCCAATGCAGGGGGTGCAGGTTCGATCCCTGGTCAGGGAACTAAGGTCTCATAAGCCATGAAGTGTGGCCAATTTTTTTTTTTTTAATGGACAAAATCTGCCTGGAAAAGAAAAGGTGATGCTTTTAGAACCTTTTTGAAGCCCTGCCTTGAGACAAAGAGAGGTGACTTATTCTGTTTTGCTAGGAAATATATAAGAAAAATGTTCTCACAGGTGGACAAAAGGACAAAGATATTTTCGTGGCCTAATAGCCCCTGTATATGGCCCCTGCCTGGTCCCTGTCCTTATTGACCACCAATCACCCCAAGCCCCTCCTCTCTAGCCACCCTGGTCTGCTTGTTCAAAACAAACACCGTCCACCTCAGGGCCTTGGCATCTGCTGTGCCATCTGCCTAAACTCTTGAGTCAGGATATTTACATGACTCCCTTCCCTCTTCCCCAAAGACTCTACTCACGCTTTCTGAGACAAGTCTCATCAGACCAACCAATCTAAAATACTTAGTGGCCCAGTGGTTTAGAATCAGTCTTGCAACACAAAAGGATGTGGGTTCAATCCCTGGTTGGGGAGTTAACATCCCACATACCACAGAGCAACTGAACCCAAACACCACTAGAGAGTCCCTGCTCTGCAATGGAAGATATCACATAACATGACTAATATCCAACACAGCCAAATAAATAAATAATTTTTTTTAAAAAGACATATAATAGGGACTTCCCTGGTGGTCCAGTGGCTAAGACTCCATGCTCCCAGTGCAGGGGGCCTGGGTTTGTTCCTTGGTCAGGGAACTAGATCCCACATGCTGCAACTAAGAGTTTACATGCTGCAACTAAAGAGCCTGCACGCTGCAACTAAGACTCGGAGCAGCCAAATAAAAAAATAAAATATATTTTTCTAAATATATATATAATCTTTAAAAAATTAAACACATAATATCCCCACTAGAATATGACCTCCATCAGGTTTCCCCGATGGCTCAGAGAGTAAGGAATCTGCCTGCAGTGCAGGAGATGCGGGTTCGATCCCTGGGTCAGGAAGATCCCCTGGAGGAGGGCATGGCAACCCACTCCAATATTCTTGCCTGGAGAATCCCATGGACAGATGAGCCTGGTAGGTTGCAGTCCATGAGGTCACAAAGAGTCAGACACAACTGAGCGATTAAGCAAGGAGGCAGGGTTGTGGTAGGCAAAACGATACCCGGCCCCAAAGATGTCCACGTCCTAATCCCCAGAACCAGGAGTATGTCACCATACACGGCTAAGGGAACTTTGCAGGTGTGTTAGGTCAAAGATCTTGAGACAGGAAGATTGCCCTGGGTCATCTGGGTGAGCTCAGGGTAATCACTGGGTCCCATATGGTGTGCAGGAGAAGTCAGAATGAGAACAGCGATGTGACAGAGGGAAACAGAGAGAGCAGACGATGCTATGCTGTTGGCTTGAAGATGGAGGATGGGACCACAGCCAAGGGATGCAGGCAGTCTCCTGAAGCTAGAAAAGTCAAGGACAGATTCCCCCTCACTGTATAAATAGTAAGTTATTTCCCCCCCGTACCCAGAGTGCCTAGAACAGTGCTTGACATATAACAGGAGTTTAGTAAGCATCTGTTGAATAATGGAATGAGTGCATTGCTGATGCTCTCCAGAAACGGCATGAGGTCCCAAGGAGCAGCCTCACTTGGGTACGAGCTGAGAATGAGCCATAAGAATGCTGGGAAAGTGGGTCCTGCCACCAGGGCAGACAGAGCACTCATCACATACATGCGTGGAGGAAATGAAGTCCCAGCAAACTGTCAAGACCTGGACAGATACCACAAGCTTTCCCCCAAGTAGGTGATGAGCTGTCTCACCACAGCCCTCAGCAGGTGCTGGCCTGGGCTCCATGGGAGGCACACCCAGAATGTTCTGGGGTGTTATAGTCACATTGTGCGTGATGGGATTTGCTCCTTAGGTTAGGAAACCTTCAGAATACCTACTGCCAGTCAAGGGACTGTTTGCAGGGTCCAGGACCCTCATCCTGCCATGGGCAACTGTCTCGGAAACAGCCGAGGCAAACTCTAATCCTTGAGTCTTATTTGTGTCGGGAGGAGGCTGAGTCCCCCTGAGACTGTGGATTGAGGATCCCAGACGCTGCTTGGGGAGCTGAAGATGCAAGCAGACAGAAGAGAGAGGAAGTGGAGAAAGACCACCCACCTGGTACGTCCGCTTCAGGAACACGGAGACTGCCAGGTGCCCATCCCAGACCACAGAGAGGGACTTGCCCAGCAGCAGAGTGATGTACCGGCCGGACTCCACCACCTCGAAGTGCGTCTCATCCTTCATGGGCTTCTTCACGTTCACCTGAGCGAGAGACCAGGACAGTAAGGGACAGTATACATGTGTATATATATAATGTACACTTGTATATGTGTATGCTGCTGCTGCTAAGTCGCTTCAGTCATGTCCGACTCTGTGCGACCCCATAGACGGCAGCCCAACAGGCTCCTCTGTCCCTGGGATTCTCCAGGCAAGAATGCTGGAGTGGGTTGACATTTCCTTCTTCAATATATGTGTATATACCTGTATATATATGTGTATATATATATATAATGTATGCTTATATATGTGTGTATGTATATTTGTATGAATAATGCATGTATATATGTGTATTCATTTGTATATATAATACATATAAATGTGGGACTTAATATATATGTGTGTATAACACAATTACATGTATAATGTATGTGTATATATATGTGCAAACATTTGTATATATTATATATAAATGTGGGTGTGTATGTATATGTGCATACATTTGTACACATCATATACATGTGTGGGATACAATATGTGTATATATGTATATATGTGTATACATTTGTATGTATGTGTGTATATACATTGTGTATACATTTGTATATATAATATATATGCGCATGTGTGTATAATACATTTGTGTATATATTTATATGTGTTGCATACATTTGCATGTATAATACATATAACTGTGGGTATACAATATATGTATACATGCATGTAAACATGTGTATACATTTGTATATATAATACATGCAGCTATGTATGTATGTGTGTATACATGTGCATGTAATATATATTTATATAATACATATGTGTACATGTGTGTATATGATACATATAGCTATGGGTACATAATACATATGCATGTGTGTATAGAATATATATACGTATATATGTGTGTACATGTGTGTATATATATAATTCATATAACTGTGGTATATAATATATATGTATATGTGTGTACACTAGCGTGTGTGCTTGTATGTGTATAATGCATGTCTATATACACGTGTTTACATGTGTATTGTAATAACAAGACTGTGGGCATATAACACAGGTGTGTGTATGCATGTATTCCCATATGAAAGTCCTCCCGCCCTCCACTCCGCCCAGAGTCAGCCTGGCTCTTTCTACACTGGTGCAGATACAGTTACACACCCTCCTCCACACATGCCCGCACTTTCTTTTACTAAAATCCATCACCATCTGCACCTGCCCCCCTCGCAGGACGTGGTGAGGTCTCTCCACCAGCAGCATCGTGCTCCACCGCACATGTCCTGAATGAATGCTGGGCACTGCTCCCCATTAGCTGACAGGGGCACTGAGGGTGGGGGGACCTGCCCACACTCACCTCCCCGTCAAACAGCTCGATCTCTCCTCCTTCCACCAGGATGGTGATGCGCTTCCTGCACTTCAGGGAGGGGACGCTGCACCCCTCATTCCCCACCAGGACCCGGAAGGTCCCAGGGTTACTACCGCAGTGGTCCTGGGGAAAGGAGTGGGTGTCAGGAGAGAAACACGATCCTTCCACCCCTCCCCAGACCGGCAGACCAGTGGCCAGTCCTCCCAGGCCTTTGGAGGGAGTGTTACAGGAGGCTGCCATGACCACATGCATGTGTGTGTGTGCTTGTGTGTTCATAGCCAGACGACACTCACAGGTGTGCCATCCTCAGCCATCACCCACGAGCCAAGTGCCTACAGTCAGGCAAGGAGAAGGGCTGAGGGGCAGGAGGGAGGAAGAAGGGAGGCAGAGCGGGAGAGTGGACACATCAGCCTGCTGCTCCCCGCCCCCTCCGGGAGCCTGCTGGGCCAGCCTCAGCCAGGGACCCGCGCTATCAGGCATGTGACACTTGGTAGGTCCAAGCTCCAGTGGAGTCCCCTGGGTGGCTGGCCAGGACTGTAACCAAAGACCGCCAGACCCAGCAACACCAGCTGAGCTGCTACCTCTAGAAGGGAACAGAGGCTGAGTGGGCACTGGTCCTCGCTGGGGTCTGCACAGAAAAGAAGCAGAAAGGGACACGCTTCTGGCAAACACCTCCCATCATGGCTGTTGCTGCGGTGTGATGGGGAAAACCACTCAACTGAGAAAAGCTAGGTGTGGGCTTGCTTCTGCCATGTCTGGGATAATGTTGAGTAGGTCACTTACCTCTCTGACCCCCCCACACACACACATGAGCACACACACATACATGTACATGCAGCACACACATACAATACACACTTGCACATATACACACAGACATGCACATATACATAAACAGACACACATTCATAAACACACAAAGACACACATATACATACAATACACACTTTCACACATTCACACATGCATATATATACACATGCACACATACACACATATAGGCACACATTCATATACACACAAATACACATATACGCACATACATAACACACAAAGTACACGTTCATACACAGCCGCACACATGCATATACACACAAGTGCACACATATGCATACAAACACATATACAGACACATGCATATACACACATACACTCACATGCATGTACATAGATAACACATGCAATATACGCTCTGCACATACATAGACACATACACTGACACACACACATACATACATACCACACATAGGACGTGCCCCTCTGTAAGATGGAACTAGCCAACCTAATGGGACTCAGGTTAAACGGGTTTGTCTCAGGCTAATGGGGTTGTCAGGTTAATGCGTTTGTGTTGGGTTCGTGGGATTTCTGGGTTAAACGGGTTAGTGTTGGGTTAATGGGATTGTGAAAGTTGTAAGAGGGAACAAAGGTAGAAGCGCTGCATCACCAGCGGAGATTTTTCTGAAGCAGAGAGTTTAGTCCTGAGAACACCTCCCAAAGGAGGAAGGGGGGACAGGGAGGGGATCCAGGAAGAGCATCGAGGGGCCATCAGCACTGGCTGTGGGGCTGGACGAGTGGCCCCCCGAGGGGCACAGCCCCCTGGGGGCACGACTGCCCACCTGGGCAGCTTCACTGGGCAGGCAGAGCCAGGGCAGGGGGTCTGACCAGCTCCTCTCACTGCACTGAACTGTCATGCTTTCTGGGTGCCCAGATCTGAACCTGACTGAGGGTGGAGCTCCAGAGCTGGGGTCACCCCTTCTTTTGCTACCGAGGCTGGAAGGCAACAGGTGACAAAGATGGGCTTCCACATTCGACCTGCGGGGAAGCCCCAGAGGGCACCTGGGTGTGGGTAAAACCGTTTCATGGGGTGCATGCCCGTCTGCCAGCATGCCACCCGCCTCTCTGGGGCCAATCTGGGGTGGGGGACAGAATCAGGGGGCTCATTCCCCCCACGCCAGGCAAGTGTCATCCTCTGTCTCCCTCAATGCTCGACTCCCTGCAGTTGTCTCTGGGGCTGAGGCTCCTGTGGGTCTGTGGTCCTCCCTCCAGACCACACCGAGCCCCTCCTCCCACTCGGGAGAGTGGAGATGAACAGACCTGCAGAGTCCAGCCTTCTCGTTGTCATGAATAAAGAGCCCAGCCCTCCTTGCTCATCCACAATCGGTGTCAACCAGCAAGAGAAACGCCCAGGAGTCCACCCGGCGGGAGAGGGGGCCGAGCGGCCCTCAGTCCACAGCTAGGACCCCCAGGGCTGCTTCCCACCCTGTGGGCAGTAGGACCTGCTCTATCCCACACCCCCTCCCCTCTCTGAGCTGCACTAGGTTGGAAATGACAATGGTGACTAGGATAGAACAGGATACGACAAGATAGAATACAATAGAAAAGAAGAGGAGCCCCCTACATATGAACCTTCAAGTTTCGAACTTTCAAAGATGCAAACGTGCAACTTGTGTCCTAGCAAGGAACCATCAACATCAGGCGTGAGTGAACGGGGCAGCTTGCCCTCCGTCTCCCATTGCTAATGATCCTTCAGCTCCACCATCTCCCCCCTCCTCTCCCACCTCCAGTCACTAACTCTTCTTGCCTGGTCACTCGATGCCAGCCCCTGTGTGCCAGCTATTGTGCTGTTATATATACTTTTGTACTATTGTACTTTTGTAAAGTACTATTGTACTTTTCGAGGTACTGCAGTGTCAGATTAAAAATGTTTTCTTTACTTTTGTATTTGTTTTTTCATGTAGTATCTGTATAAAAAGTATTATAAACCTGTTACAGTACAGTACAAAATATAGACAACTGTGTTAGTTGGGTACCTAGGCTAACGTAGGTGGATTTGTGAACAAACTGGACTTATGAACGCACTCTCAGAATAGAACTCTTTCGTTATGTAGGAGACACGTTGTAGAAAAGAACAGAACAGAATAGATATGATGGAACAGAATCACAGGAAGGGAAGGAAACTCCAGGGGTCATTTCCACCATCCCCTGCGGGCTGTCCACCGTACAAGGATGCTGGCAGAGAGGGTGCCGGGGCCAAAATCCAGCCCCGACTCCACTCGCCATGGTTGGTCCCCTGACCAAGCTGTGTCTGCCAGGAGGAAAGAAGCCCTTCTCTCATCCCCCTGTGCTGGAATCGGGGTGATGGGAGCCTGCTCCACACCAAGGCTGGTTGACCAATGAGTTTCTGTCCATCCCTGGAGGCGTCCAGGGAGTTGGGGCAAGTCAGCAGTCACCAGGGTCTCGAGGCCCCGCCTCTCCAGGGACTGGGAAATCACTCCCTTAGAAACCAGCCCCCAGAGCTGTTTCCACTAGCAGCTCTAGCCTGGGGGCCCCCTCCCCACTCCCCGGCTCTCACCTGCACCAGGACGTACTGGCACTCCCCTGGGAACAGGTACTTGAGCCCATCAAAGGTGAAGTAGTGAGCCAGGCCCAGGGCGGAGCACCTAGCGTCACACACGTGGTCCGTACAGTTCCACTTCCGGTCTTGACAGACGCTGGGGGCAGAAGACGGTGAGTGAGGGTGAGGCCCTTGGATATGGGGGCAGGTCCAGCATCAGGGCAGCCAGGACACCACCTACCCCCAGGAGGCCTCGGGAAGTGGTGGGGGGCTTCGTGGCTTGAGGCTCGGACCTCACGGGGCTCTGCAGTCATGAACCCACATGTTGTTAGAGCACCAGGCCCAGAAGGACAGGGAAGCCACGCTACCCTCTCATCACAAGGGGGAAACAGGCAAAGAAGAGCCCCAGTTGTCCGAGGTGACCCAGGGACACTGTCACCACCTGCTCCGAACGTGCTGAAGCCCAGTCTCCCGGGACATTACCTGGGAAGGGCCACTGGGTCTCTACAGAACAGACCCCGAGGCCAAAAGCCCCTCTGAGGCTAAGGGAACACACAGGACAGAAGAATAGGCAAGTTCTGAGTCAGAGAAATGGTGACCAGCCGTGAACTTCTGGGTCTGACTGGGCAGCAATGTGTATAAACCCACAGGGACTTGCCCGCTGCCCACACCCCCGACTCCCCAGCTGGTACCAGAAACAACATCAGGAAGCCTGCTCTGGGGGTCAGCGGTGGGGCGCTCAGACCTCCAGCCCCAGACAGTGAGCCCCTTCCCGCCTGGCCCCTTGGCCCATCCCTAAAGCTCTGCATGGCCCCAAAGACAGGCGGGGTGATGAGCAGAGTCAGGGGCTGGGTGAAGGACGGTCCCTTTCCAGGCAGACACCCTTGAAATATGCCTGGGGGAGGGGGACCAGGATAAGGCCACAGAAGGACCCCGACCTGGTGCCCTAGGGCGGTTTGGTCGCACGTGCAGTGATGAATACGGCCCTTATCTTTCCCAGGCCCCACTCCCTGCAGGGAAACACTGCTTTCCAGAGAGCATCCGTCCAGGGCGAGCCCAGGGGATGAAAAAGATTCTCCCATTTGACAGATGGAGAAACAGAGGCAGAGGGAAAAGGAGAGGAGCAGTCACGTTCCCACGGGTGGGGAGCGGGCGAGTGACCAAACCCCTCCCCCGCCCGCCCCCAGCGCCCCCGGAACCGCTCCCAGCCTCACCAGCTATTGCAGTCGACCTTCACCCTGTCTCCAGGGGCATACTCTCTGCCCTGGTGGAAGCAGGGGCACCTTTCCAGGGCCACACACCTGTTCTCATGCCGAACCTGAGGGAAAGAGAATGGAAAGTCTTGGGGCTGCAGTGAGTGAACAGCCTTGGCTAGAGGCAAGCGGGGGAGCCCAGGCCCAGACCGGGGCTGGAGACCCAGCTCTCATCCACACTGGTCCTCCTGGCTCAGCTGGCGACACTCCGACCCTCTCTGCCCTCACACACTATTGCGGGCAGGAGCCCTGGGACCCAGTGGAGACTCCAGTAACACATGTCACAAGCCCCTGACACAAGCATCTCCTTAGACCCAGTAATTCTTCCAGGGGATTTCTCCAAAGGTAACAGAGTTATGGGCAAAGATTAATGTGCAATTATTTATCACTCCAAAAAAAGTGGGAGCAATTAAGTGTTCAACAATACGAAAATGATTAAGCCCATTGAGGAATCTCCAGGTGATGTTGTCCAATGAAAATATTAAAATCTTAAAAGTTTTGAGAACTACTTATTCTGTTAATTTTTAAAACAAGAGATAAAAAACTATATACATATAGTCTCAATTATGAAAAAATATACATATACACTTCAAAAACTGTACGGAAGGGAATTTAGAAGTTGCCTCTGAGGGTCTGGGATAAGGGAGTTTAATTTTCTTTTTGTGGTTTTAAAATTTTTTTCTGATTGTCCTTCATTGAGCATTTATTATGTTCTATAATTGAAGAAACTGGACAATCGATTTATTGAAATGAAGTAATTAGTTAACAATGTATATAATGTCCTGGAGGTGAGAGCGAAATACTGGCCACAGGCAGGGATGGACCAGAAGCAGAGGCTGGGGGATTTCAAGTCCCACGAGTCCCCTCCTGAGGGTCTGACACACCTGCCCTCCCCCCCACCCCCCCGCCCTCCACCAGCTGAGGAGTTACCACGTGACAAGTTAGACTCCTCACGGATGCCGCCGAGGGGGCGGGGAGAACTGAGAAGAGCCACTGGCCCCGGTGGGTTCAGGAAGAGCGGGCTGAGCTCTTCTGACCCCACACGGGGATCTGCTTCCATCCCGGCCCAGGAGGCCGCCCTGGACGCCCGCTCTGCATGACCCTGGGAGAAGGACCCACAGCACTCTGGTTCCAAAGCCACCCAAGGGTGAGAAGCTTCTGGTCTGGGTGCCTCAGCATCCACATGACCCCACTGCTCCACAGACAAGCCTGGAACCCCTGGGCTTTGAGCCCTGAGACAGGGTGGTTTTGGGCTGAGCATAGGGCTTTCATGTCAGGGATCATAGACTGAAATCAGGTGTGTGAATATGTATATATGTGCATGCATGTATGTGTGTTTGTATGCACATGCTTGTATATATGCATGCATTTGTGTGCATGTGTGTATGTGTGTGTGCCTTGTGTATGCACGTGTGTATTTGTGTGTGTGAGTGCCTGTGTGTAGGTGTGGGCACATGTGTGTATGTGGGTGTGTGCCTGTGTGTATGTGGGTGTGTGTGTGTGTTGATACATGTGAGTGCCGATGTGTCTATATTTGCGTGTGCCTGTGTGTATATGTGTGTGCCTATGTGTTTGTGTGGGTAGGCACATGTGTGTGTATGGCTATGTGCCTGTGTGTGCCTATATATGTGTGTATGCTTGTGTGTCTCTGTGTGTGCATGCATGTGGGGGTGCATGTGTGTACGTGTGTGAGTGCATGCATGTGTGTTAATATACGTGAGTGTACATATGTGTCTATATGTGTGTGTGCCTGTGTGTGCATCTATATTTGTGTGTGCCTGTGTGTGTGTGTATATGTGTGCATACCTATGTGTATGTGTGGGTAGGTGCATGTGTGTGTATGGGTGTGTGCCTGTATGTATGTGTGTATGTATATGTGTTCATACCTATGTGTATGTGTGGGTAGGTGCATGTGTGTGTATAGGTATGTGCCTATATATGTGTGTGTGCCTGTGTGTATGTGTGCATATGTGTATACGTGTGTATATGTGTGTACTTGCCTCTGTGTGTGTATGTGTGGGTGCCTGTGTATGTTTATACATGTAAGTGTGTCTATATGCATGTGTACTTCTGTGTGTATGTGTGTATATATATGTGTGTGCCTATGTATATGTGAGGCACGGTTTCCCATCAGGAGGCTCTCAACTTTAACGCCACCAGCCCAGCTGAATCACCCAGAGTCCTAAAGCATTAAAAAAAAATCCACAGAGATAGAAAGATAAAGGCACAATGCAGGAGATGGGCGGAATATAGATATGACGGGTGGGTCAGCACTGCAGCCCCCAAGTGAATTTTGTGCAAGTCAGTCTCTTGGACATGTTTAAAAAGAACCATCCCTGCCTAGCATCTGCCCCTTTGGGACACGAGAAGGATGATACAATAAAGGTGATGACTGTCCTTCAAGGACTTCAGAAGAGAACAGGCAGAAATAGTAGTCACATTTGTTCATCAACTCATGACATCTTGAGCAAGAAAGGTTTGTGCTGAGAACTTGGTCCTGGGTTTCAATCGGCCGCAAGAAAAATTATGAAGTAGAAAAAAATTGGTTTTGTCACTTTTCTCTGAAAAAAACCCCATCTTCACCCCTCCACACTGACCCATTCTCCAAAACCTTTTTTTTTTTTTTTTTTGCCTTCCAACTGTGCTATGTCCTCCCTGCTAATATTTCCAGCTCAATGCATGTTTGCTACCAGGAAAGAATCTGATGAACTAACTCTCACTGAAGTGTGAATGACTTCCTATGAGGATTTATAAGAGAAGCTTTTTTAAAGTTCTTTTTTGTTAATCAAACTAACTTCATACTTATCATAATTTAGTAAACCTGATGAGGTGACAAACCATAGGAAGTATAGGAGATATCTTTGAGACAGGAGGGCTTTCTGGAAGCTTTTAGGATTACATTTCATAGGATTTACAATGCCCTCCTGTGAGGCTCTCTGTGGATGGGCCCCTGAGCCCAAGCTCTAGCTTTCAAGAAGCAGCATCAACCAAGAGGGAAAGGGAGAGAAGAAATAAATCAGGAGATTGGGATTGACATATACACACGACTAAACATAAAATTGATAACTAATAAGAACCTACTATACAGCACAGAGAACTCTACTCAATACTCTCGAATGAGCTATATGGGAAAAGAATCTAAAAAAGAGTGCAAAAAAAATAAAGATAAATAAGAGTGCACACATATATAACTGATTAACACCACATTGTAAGTCCAAACACGCCAATAAAAATTAATTTAAAACAAAACCAAATAAAAACAGCAGCAAAGTATCTTCAGGCTTCCCAGTGGGCCAGCGAGAAAACTGGGCCTCAACGCACCAGAGGGGTGAACACACTTCCCCTCTGCCAAGAGGTTCCCTGATGCCCGCAGAGCTGGGTACCAGTTTGGAAGATGTGACCACAAGACCTCAGAGCTAAGTGAGCATCTCACGGACAGTGGTACAACACCTGGGGCTGGGAGTCAGGAGACCAGGATTTCCACTACACAGTTGTGTATCTTGAATGGTTCTGTGTCTTTTCTCTCCTTGGTCTCCTCCAGAGTGGCAGGAGGTGCTGAAAGCTTGTGTCTAGGCTCTGCCTGGAGACTGTGTCCAGGCCTGGCTGGAGGCTGAGAGACGGGCACTGGACTGTGCTTTGCTGCCACCTCGTGGTGGAAGCAAGTAATAGTCTAATTTAAACACAGGTGGTCCATTCAAGAATTTTTGAACAAAAAGGCTTGGGAACTTTTCTAGAGCAATCCCCTCACTTTTGTTGATCCTTCACGGGAAAGAAGAAAAAACAAAATCTGGGCTCTCACCATGCCCGGGGGGCAGAGGCAGCCGGACACGCAGCCCGTGCTCACGCATTCCAGGTCATAGTTCTGGCAGGTCTTGGTGCATTCGAGCCCTTCGGCCCTCGGGTTGTCAGCAGGGCACACAAGCTTGACCATGGGGGGTCGGCAGGACAGGCTCCTTTTGCCTTGGAGTCAGGAAAACCACAGATCAGAGGAGGGGAGAGTAGGCCTGCCGTCTACCCTGCCCTTCGTCCCCTGCATGCACTCACTCCACCCCAGAGGCTCAGGCTGTCCGCGCCCTGGGACACAGCACTGCCTGACCTCCAGCCGGGCCCTGGGCAGCAGCCTCATCTACGCATCTGACCTCTGACCTTTGCCCACACGGAAGGCACGTCTGTTGGGCTCAGCAGCCCCTCCGATGGCCCGTGGTCCTCACCCCCCAACCCTGCTGTTGCCCGCTACACTGAATCAGGACACGCCGCAGAAACGTCCAGAGCCAGGATTAGTCAGGTGCTAAAAAGGAACCCTTGCCCCAAAACAATCATTCCTAAAATTAGCTTAATCACAAGAACTTTAAAGGGGGCTTTGCTCACATGTCCTCCTCTGCCCGGCCCCCAACCATCCCAGCCCCTCCATTTAAGGCTGGAACACTCCATCCCTGGACCTTCCTACCTGTCCCCCACTCCCGCTTTGTCACTCTCCACCTGATCGCCGCCTGACATCACCATCTGATGCACTAGATGGGGGCGGGGCACAATATCTGCCTTGTCCACTGATACATTTCCTGACAATTAGTATCACTGCATGATTGAATAAATGATGGCAGCAGATGACTGATACAGCGCCTGTCTTTCAAAAACCCTGATGCACTGGATTGTATTTGTATCGTACATATACAGTATTTACTACCTCATATGGGTAAGAAGGTCAGAATTTCCAGCCTCATTTTTATATGGAAACGTCTGTAGGAGACTAAAACCCTAAGAGGTTAAATGATTTTTCCAAAGCACATGAAATTCTAGGAGTTCCCTGACTTTGAAAAAAGATACCCTCCATTGACTAGACAAGAAGACTCTGGGCAAGAGAGATATGAAAGACCTAAGAGGCAGAATGTAGCCCAGAGGGGTGAAGTAGTGGGGGAAATGCTTCAATGAGAGAGAGCAGGAGGAGGAAAGAGGCAGAGGGATGCAGTGACCTTGAGGTCCGCTATGGACTGAATGGTTGTGTCCCCCAAAATTCACATGCTGAAATCCTAAACCCCAAAGGTTAGGAGGTTAAAAGGCAAGGGTTGGGGGAGGAGATTGGTTATGAGGGTGGGTGACCAATCATCCCTCATGAAAGGGGTTAGCATCCTAAGGAAACACACCATGGGGCTCCCTTGCCCCTTCCACCATGCAAGGACACAGTGAGGACCCAGAAGCGGGTTCTCACCTGACCACGCGGGCACCCTGCTCTCGAATCTCCACCCTCCAGGACTGTGAGAAGTAAGTGTCTGCTGTTTATAAGCCTCCAGTCTGCAGTATTTTGTTAACGCAGCCCAAACAAACTAAGACAAGGTCCTAAGTTCTGACAACTGGTGAGCCGCCCGCGTGTTTCGAATCCAGGCCGAGATGCTCCACAACCAGCCAGCCATGCAGAGGGAGAGGGCAGGCTCCCCACCAGGGCCCTCGGAAAACAAACGCGGTCACAGAGCTGGGTCAGAGGGAGGGTCTCAGGCAAAGTGAGACGCAGGAAGAAGAGGTTGAAAATAGCCCATATAAGACAGTGTATTAAAAAGCAGAAACATCACTTCACCAACAAGGGTCCTTCTAGTCAAAGCTATGGTTTTTCCAGTAGTCATGTATGGATGTGAGAGTTAGACCATAAAGAAGGCTGAACACCGAAGAATTGATGCTTTTGAACTGTGGTGCTGCAGAAGACTCTTGAGAGTCCCTTGGACAGCAAGGAGATCGAACTAGTCAATCCTAAAGGAAATCAGTCCTGAATATTCATTGGAGGGACTGATACTGAAGCTGAAGCTCCAATACTTTTGGCCACATGATGCAAAGAGCAGACTCAATGGAAAATACCCTGATGCTGGGAAAGATTGAGGGCAGGAAGAGAAGGGGGTGACAGAGGAGGAGATGGGTGGATGGCATGACTGACTCAATGGACAAGAATTGGAGCAAACTCCGGGAGCTGGTGGAGGACAGAGGAACCTGGTGTGCTGCAGTCCATAGGGTAGACAAGCGCCGAAACGACTTAGCAACCAAAGAACAACTTGTCTAGAGACATCCCACCTCCTCCTCCTAGGGGGTCCTTTCTACACAAGGATGACAATCTGCCTGGAATCCCACGAGGACCCTGCTCCGTAAATGTGAACGTGGTCCCACCAGCCCCAGGTCAGGCTCTTCTCTCTCCTGGGTCTCAACCTTAAACAGCACAGCATCAATTACGACCTTCACACCAAAGCACCAGGTTCAGACTCCTCTCTCAAATCCCTCTGAGAAGCTTTCTAAAGAGGTGTCCTGGTCAGCATGTCCCTTGATAGAGAGGCCATCGGAGGAGGGCGGTGTTGACCACAATCAAAGTGGCCAGCACACCCACAGCTGCTCCCTGGGTTAAGGTTCCCGTGGGCAGAAGCAAGATCTCGCTGGTCCATCCTACAGGCAATTCAGTCTTTCCTCATCACAAAATTAAACTCCTCCTGCCTCGATACTTGGGATGTCCACATGCAAAGGCCTGGAGGTCACCCACCCAAACACACGCCTGAATGCAGCCAGCCCCTTCGCCCGCCCCGCCTGGGCAGAGGGAGTGGGGAGCTCGTGGCGAGCAGTACTCACTGCGGCGGGATGGGGGGCTGCCAAGGACTGCTTCAGGCAGCAGGCGCCCCGGGGCTCCGCTCGTGGAGCAGTGCATGAAGCCGTCTTCGCAGTAGCTGCAGAAACGAAGGTCACAGCCTCACTTGGAAGGACTCCCCGCCTCCCACAAGGCGCTCTGTCCCCTCCAGCCCGGCTCCCAGCCCGGCATTCATCTGAAACGCAGCTGCTCACCCCACTACAGAACAGGAGGGCCACCAGGACCTTCTGGTCACCAAACTCAACGGTCCCTTCTCCACGTACCAGGGAGAGTTCAGGAGTCCCTGGGTTCCAGCCAGTTGCTGGGTGGCTTGGGAAAGCGATCGTATCTCTAAGCCTCAAATTCCTACTGAAAAAGCCAGGCCTGCCTGCCTAACAGTGTTGTTGCAAGGTCCCAGAGAGAAACGCCTTGAATATTACAGCCCAGTCATTCAGTCATGTCTGACCCTTTGTGACCGCATAGACTGTAGCCTGCCAGGCTCCTCTGTCCCTGGAATTCTCCAGGCAAGAATACTGGAGTGGGTTGCCATTTCCTCTTCCAGGGGATCTTCCCAACCCAGGGATCGAACCCTGGTCTCCTATACTGTGGGCAGATTCTTTACCATCTGAGCCACCAGGGAAGCCCAGAGAGAGAGTAAAGGATTGACTAAAAAAGGGCACGGAAGAATTTTGCAGAGTGATGAAAGCATTCTGTTTCTTGAGTGTGACAGTAGTTACATGATATACACATTTGTAAAAATCTATATCTCTGTATACCAAAAAGGAGAAATTTTATTGTGTGTGAATTACATCTCAATAAAAAAAACTTTTTTTTTTTTAATTTTTTAAAACTCAGAACAGCAAAGAGGTCATAATCAGGGAAGCCTAGACTAGATGCATTAGGGCTCCTGATAGTACTCTCCCCACTCCAGTGTCTGAAATTTTCCATCACCAGGACATTTCAGCTGGTTTCCCTTGTAGACGGTCAGCTTCTTTGAGGCCCACTCTGTGTCCAGTTCATCTTTAGGTCACCATCTCTAGCCTAGGACCCAGGACAGAACCAGTGCCAAGGAGGTATTTATAAATGTTCTGTTACAAATTTCTTCTCTGACTGTGACTGCCCTGCTGACACTGACCATGCCCGAGGGCCTGGGTGAAGAAAAGCAGGAAGTAGGTGTGATCTGAAGGGTTTTTTTGGTTGTTTTTTTTTTTTTTCAAGAAAAGCATGAAGAAGTGGAGACAGTGATATCCTTGGGAGGCGATGCTACTACGTTCCATGTTCTTCTGACTTAAATGCTTTGGCCTGAAAACACTGAAGGGAGGCTGAAGGGGAGGCTGGCAGGGAGCACTCTCATCTCCCATTCTAGAAAAGGGAAACTGACTAACGCGGGGAGTGGGGCTCCACGTCTGACAGCTGGCTTACTGCTCACGACTGACTCCCACCGCCAGCCTGAAGCTCCAGTGCCGGGCACAGGAAGGCAGACAGAAGGCCTGGGTGATGTCCCAGCTTAGCTCCCAACTCGCTGTGCAATGCTGGGCCTCAGTGTACCCATCCACGAAATGGAGGACTCGGAGGACCATTTCCCAGCCCTGCCATTCCCGGAGTCCCCGGTCCCGCTGCTCGACTCACCACATGGTGTGATGGTCCGAGAAGACGTCTTCGGGTTGGAAGATCTCACCGTCGTAGTAACAGGGGCACTGGGCCCTGGGCACGCAGGACCCCGTCTCGTCCAGGAAGAGCCCCGGCGGGCAGAAGCAGCCCTCCAGACAGACCTCGGCGCATTCCTCGTCCGGGTGGGAGAGTGAGCGGCAGGTGAGGTTGCAGGGGGTCCCACACTGCTGGTACACCTGGCCGGATGGGCAGCTCAGTGCTGGGGGAGAGGGTGGGGCAAGGACAGACTCAGTGGAAACGTTAAGATGAGCAGGACTGTGGTTCTAGGACCAGCAGTCCCACCCGCTGCCTCTAAGACCCCCAATTGTATCTGTATGGCCACCGCCTTCTCTTCCCACCAGGAGCAAAAGTGTGTTTTTATGCTCACAGTTGTCTGTTCTTCTTTTTTTCTCTTTTTTAGCTGCATACAGGATCTTAGTTCCCTGATCAGAGATGGAACCCTCTTCAATGGAAGCGCACAGTCTTAACCACAGGACCGCCAGGAACCCCACGAATGACTGTGGGGAACTCATGTACAGAAGTACGTGCTTTCGCCTCTGCCTAACTAGGGGGACCATGCTTTGGTCATCTCTGAATTCTCAGAGCCTGGGACAGAGTAGAAATCCCAGTAGATTTTAGGGCTGTAAATATCAACCCTGAATACTCATTGGAAGGACTGATGCTGAAGCTCCAATACTTTGGTTACCTGATGTGAAGAGCCAGCTCATTGGAAAAGACCCTGATGATGGGAAAGATTGAGGGCAGGAGGAGAAGGGGACGACAGAGGATGAGATGGTTGGATGGCATCACTGACTCGATGGACATGAGTTTGAGCGAACTCCAGGAGATGGTGAAGGACAGAGAAGCCTGGCGTGCTGCAGTCCATGGGGTCACAAAGAGTCGGACACGACTGAGCGACTGAACAACAAATAATGAAAAAAGACCTGGCAGGGATGGGCGAGGGCATCTCTCCCTTGATGATAAAAACAATGACAGCTCCCTTAACTGAGCACCTACTGGATACCCTGCTCTTCACGGAGATTTTATGCCTTTGGTGCCTCTCAATGAGTGAGAACCCACAATCCCACCACCAGAGGTAAGAAACCTGAAACTTAAGCTTAGTGACCCATCAGGGACCTGCCTTCCAGGAAGAGGCCGAGGCAAGATTTTTTTTTTTTTAATTTATTTGGCTGCACTGGGTCTTAGTTATAGCATATGGGATCTAGTTCCCAGACCAGGGATCGAATCCAGGCCCCCTGCATTGGGAGCTCTGAGTCTTAGCCACTGGACCACCAGAGAAGTCCTTGAGGCAGGATTTGAACCCAGCTCTCTGTGACACCCCCAAAGCTCATGCTCTTAACCATTATGCTCTAAAAGAAAACAGTCCCCTAGGAGCCAGGCTTTGGGGATGTGCCAGTCACAAACAGCTGGGGCGCTCAAAGTGGGCAGCACCCACCTCCCCACAGCCGTTGCCCTTCCTGGCCTCTCCCACATAGAAACGTAAAACTGCTATGAGAGTGGGCGCTGAACACCAAGTTCCCAGGTTCAAGTCCCAGCCATGCCTCTAGTCAGCAGTGTCCTCGCTGGAATATAAAAGCAACATCCATCTGGGTGGCTGTGACGGTTGAGGGAGTTTTGAGTCATGCCTGGCAGGTGGCGATTGTCTGCTGCTTTCCTGCCTTCCTGATAAAGGGGAAACGCAGCCCGAGCTCTGCAGGCTCCAGACCTAAGAGGACCCAGCACTCGAGGGTCCCAGCCAGGATTCAGCCCACTGTCTGAGCTCATGGTCCTCTCACAAGCTCCCGGATGATGGAATTCTTGACTGGTGGTGGGGGAGGGAGGTTGGTGTTGAGGGGCACTTGGCTCTTTCAAGATGCTTTCCTGCTGCTGATCAGCTATCATCCAAGAAATAAGAAGCTCACCCTGAGGACACCCCTCCCAGGATCATAGAGCCCATCGCTGCCTGCTAGAAGCCAGTTCTCCAGCAGAAACCTGCTGGCTGTGTCCCAGGGAAGCTCCAAAGGGAAAGCCTGGTCGTGAACCTCAGAAATGCCTAAGCCGGGGTGCCCCCCCACCAACAACTGCCCCGGGTGGGCCTGCTGTTTGAGGGAAGCTGGGAGGGGAGGGGCTTTAACCATGTGAGACACAGACCTTTTTCCAAACCAGCAGAGACATTGGGTCATCGGATGAATATTTAGAGCAAAGGTGGATTAAGATGGGACATGCGTACGTGATTCGCTCAGTTGTGCCCGACTCTTTGCAACTCCATGGACTACAGCCCGCCAGGCTCCTCTGTCCATGGGATTTCCCAGTCAAGAATACTGGAGTGGGTTGCCATTTCCTTCTCCAAGGGGATCTTCCCAATCCAGGAATCGAACCTGCATCTCTTGTGTCTCCTGCATTGGCAGGTGGATTTTTTTACCGCTGTTACCATCTGGGAAGCCCTAAGATGGGACAGGTTGGGTTCTAAAGATGGGCGTCCCAATCCACTGAACCTATGACTATAAGGGCACATTTCACCCAATCAGAAGGAGCTAAGCTGAGAAGGCTTTTTCCTCTGAAAAGCCGGCTCAGCTGTATTAAATGTCTCCTTCTTCCCCAGAAGTAACATCATCTGTTTAACACGTATTGACCGTGTGTCCGAGGCAAGGGGCGTGGGAGGGGCTTTGCTAGGCTGGGGGATGCAGAGACGGTAAGACTTGGTCCCTGCCTGCCAGGAGCCTGGGGTCTTGTCTTTCCAAAGGAAACACAACCAATTTCCAAGGGGGAAAAAAAAGTGGTTTTGCTTCTCAGGACTCTCACCTTGTAAAGTAGCTACACATTCGGGTCTTGCTGCAAGAGAGTCCCCAGTGGGTGTGGCCTCTTCTTGGGGACAGAGTTAGTGGTTTAGAGATTCTGCTTATTTCTCAGGAAGGGAAAATGAGGTGCAGGATGGAGGAGGAACCCAGGCATCCTGCCCCCTCCTTCCTCGGGCCTCAGAGAGACAACCCAGGAAGACCACCTGGCTGGTTTTCTCTGGTTCAGCTCATAAAGACAGATCCCTCTTGTCCTTAAAAGTCTCCAGGGACAGGGTCTGCCGTGGTGGTCCAGTGGTTACAAATCTCAATGGTCCACTGAGCCCGTGTGCCCCAACTGGAAAATCCATGCACCATGGTGAAATATCCTGCCTGAGACAAAGAAGATCCCAAAGCAACCAAATAAATATTTTTAAAAAGACTGACGTAGCCTAAATAAATAAATTTTTCTTTTTAAAGTCTCCGGGGATGGGGTCTTCCCACTACCTGCACTTCCTGCCATATCACGGAGCCTCAGGAGCCAGGAAACTCTAACCAAAGGTCAGCGCCTGCTGCTGTGGAGTTGGCCCATCCCCTTTTTGTTCTGTTCTGGGTGGGGGTTAAGAACAGCCGCTCCTAAGAGTTTAAAGACTGTTTGGTTAAGCCCTCGGCATTCTGGGGGACTGTCCTAAAGGAGGAAATCCCTCGGGCAGTTCAGCACAGGGATAATGCGTAGCGTCTAACGTCGGCAGACGATCAAGGTGACAGGGACAGTGAAGGGACAGGGAGGTGATACAGTAGTTAATCCCACTAGGGGACTGTAGGTAGAAAAAACATGGAGACCCCTGTAAGTTAATGATGACTCAGAGGGCAGGTTTGCTTAACCACAGAACCAAGCAGGCTTGCTTAGCAACAAAACCATGAGACAGAAACAGGAGACATGTTTCCAAACAATAAACAATGCTGGCATGAAACCCACATCCTGCCCCGTGAGCTCAGCAAGTTAATGATCCCTAGGACATGCTATCTGCACCCACAACAATTTGTGGACCCAGCTTGACCATGTAGGGACAAGAAAACTCACCTGCTCAACCTGGAGGAGGAGCTGATGTTGGAAGCATGACGTCTACTCAAAAAAGACAGAGAAGGTCTTCTCCCCCTTCCCCACTTTTCCTTTGATTATACAACTGCAGCCCTGTAAGTTCTCGGGACGTGGCATTTCTCACGCACCCACATGTACAACCTCACAAATGTCCTATTCTAATAAATCACTTCTTATCTACCACTTGGCCTCTCGCTGAATTCTTTTCTGCCCTGAGATATAAAGAACTGTGGTACTGGAGCTCTTTGGAGCTCACGAAAAGAACACCAAACTGTTTTAAAAGCATGTTCACAATCAGACACCACTTACTCCAGATCATGTCTCCCAATTTCTAAACAGCAAACGCTGATAAGGATTTTGGAGGGTGAAGTGAAGGGCTCAAAGCAACTGCCAGTGAGGTCTCAGCCTCAGTTCTCCTGGCTGCTGGCCTGTGACACCCCAGGGATTGTGGGACGGGGGCACAACTGCACACATCTAAATACTTGTTCCTAAACACGTGTTCCTCATTTTGTCTCTGTTTCTTTCATAAGGTCGCTTAAAATCAAATCACACTTAAACTCATTTTTATAAGGTTGCTTAAACAATGATACTTCTAGAGCCCCTAAATCTAAACTTCTCTTCAAATATGTGTTCTTAAGTCCTTTTACTGTGTTTTGTAGTTCCTATTTTCCTGTTTCTGTCAGAACCGCCAACATTTATGTCTCCAAATACATCTACTTCACCCTATAAATCAGTGTCCACTAGACCATATCCTCCTTCAATGCCTTCACTTCTACATCACTACTATTATTCCACCATCAGAAACAACTTTTCTCCATCAAGAAAGTGCCTTTTTTAAAGCCTGGTCAAGCGCATGCGTGTGCATGCTAAGTCACTTCAGTCATGTCCGATTCTTTGTGACCCCATGGACTGTAGCCCAGCAGGCTCTTCTGCCCATGGGATTCTCCAGGCATGAATACTGGAGTGGGTTTCCATGCCCTCCTTCAGGGGATCCTCCCCACCCAGGGACTGCTGATCAAGGGCACCACCTCCAGAAAGCCTTCCTTGGTTGCCCCTGCCTTAATCTAACTATGCTCTTGCTCAGTGTGAGCTCAGTGTGACACCTAGTAAGGGAGGCAGTTTCCACCTCAGCCTCAAACAGGAAGGTCCAGGCCCTATAGCACTGTGACTGCCTGCCCATGCAGGGCACTGGGCAAATGTTCCCAGAGCAACAGTAACAACCAACCAGGGACCAGGGTGCGGGGCACACACCAGCTCAGATGCCAGGCCTTTAACAGCACTGGTGAGGCTCTCAGGTCGTCTGGACCTTATTCTACTTTACACGACTTCACACAGTGCCGGAGCTGTGGGCAGGGACTGCTCCAAGGTTTACCTGAAGTTATAAGCAGAGGACCGGCTTCCTAGGTGGAGCTAGTGGTAGACCCCTCCTGCCAATGCAGGAGACATACGAGATGCAGGTTCGATCCCTGGGTCAAGATCCCCTGGAGGAGGAATTGGCAACCCACTCCAGCATCCTTGCCTGGAAAATTCCATGGACAGAGGAGCCTGGCCTATATAGTCCATAGGATCGCAAAGAGTTGGACATGACTGAGCACACACAAGGAGGAAGATCAAACAAGAATATATCCACAGTTATCTCAGAAAGTTATTAAAATACTCCTTTTCCCAGTTACTCATCTCTGAGGCCAGATATTCATGCAAAGGGCTGCAAAGAGTCAGACACAACAGAAGCGACTTGAAGTGAAAATGAAAGTTGCTCAGTTGCGGCCGACTCTTCCTGACCCCATGGACTATACAGTCCATGGAATTCTCCAGACCAGAATATTGGAGTGGGTAGCCTTTCCCTTCTCCAGGGGATCTTCCCAACCCAGCGATTGAACCCAGAAGCGACTTAGCATGCACACATATAAGCAGAGAGCTGGTACCTGCCTCTCCCATTGCTTCATCAGACCCTCTAGGTATGCAGGAACGCATGGGCATCTGGGACCCACTCGCTCCTCACCCCCACCCTACGTGTATCCCACACTAGGTAGCAGCAGCCTCAGAAATCTCTGCAGGCAGGGACCCCAGTCCCCACCGCCCTGTGCTTCTTGGAAATAGGAAAGGTAAGGGATGGGAGATGCCCTGGGCTCCTTTCCCAGGGCAGTAAACCAGAGACAGTGCTCGGAACTGGACCAGAGCAGAGGGCATCCCAGCGGATCCCGCTGGCTGGCCTGCAGGGGCAGCAGACGGGGAGGACACTCACCACAGAAGCTGGGCTCCCGCCACCCGACGTGCACGCCCCTCCGGGCGCAGGCCGCCGCGTAGCTGGCCACCGCGTCGCACAGGCAGTCTCTGCCGTCGGAGCAGGCGCACACGTCGTAGCGGCAGTTGCGCAGGTAAGGCAGCGGGCCCACGGCGCTGTGGCAGGCCTCGAACTTGGGGGATGTCAGGATCGCGCAGGCCTGGTCTGCGAACTTGGCTGTGGGGAAGGGAGGGGCGTGTCCGGGACCGCGCACGGGCGCGCGCACCCGGACCCCCAGACCAAAATCCCCGACCTCGCCCGCCTCAGCAGAACCAACAGCAAAAACAGCTTCTCTCCGGTCTGGGAACCGTGGCGATTTTTCTTCTGCAGCCCATATTCTTTCCTGATTGGCTTCAATACACAATCAACTGCATTTCCCAGGGAAAAAACTGTTCCCGGATGAGTTGAGAAAGAGGGCGCGGTTGATGTAGGCCCCAGATGCTGAGGCAGACCAATCTGCCGATGGCCGCCCCCTGCATCTATCTTCCCGTAATGTAATTGCTGCTCAGACAGAGTGAGAAGGTCCAGGGGAAGAACTGTGGACTATTCTTTTCTTTCCCAGGGTGTGGCCCACGGAGGGTGCTCGATAAAGAGACTTTGAAGAATAAATGATCCAGATAATCAAATGCTGAGGATGAAAAGAAAGACCCACCGGCTCCAACCCCGGCACCATGGGCGAACCATCCAGGAAACGCACTGGAACAAGGGGGATCCCAAGGATTTGGGGGTCCCCTCCCCCACGGTGGGCACCCCATCCCTGGAATGCACTAGAACTCGGGGATCTCGGGGCTCACGTACTCAGGCGCGGGTTGAGGCTGCAGGGGTCACTGGGCTGCTCCTGCAAGTCCTCGCAGTCTGCGCGCAGCTTCCAGGAGTTTCCGAAGTGCTCCACCAGGGGCTCCACCAGGCCCGCGGGCGTCAGGAAGTCGTCCCTCTGGTTGCCGTTGTAATTCCCGCACAGCCCGCAAGTCCTCCCGGCGTAGACCGGGGACAGCTGCGGGGGACAGACCACGTGGAGCAGCCGCCCCAGCAGCCACAGCTTCCCTGCCCTCATGAGATGGTTTTCATCAAAAAAAGGTCCCCCGGAGGGGGGAATAAATATGAATTTAATACATCACAGCTAAGCTCTGGGCTGCAAAAGAAACTAAAAACCCGAAGCGTGGTATCCGTTAACCAGTTACCAGTAGTTCATCCCGTTCTTAAATCTTTAGAATCAAAGACCTGTCCTCTAGGAAGCAATTCAGAGATGATCCCCTCACTTAAAGACCAGACACTGAGACCCAGAGAGGGATAGCAACTCACCTGAGGTCACAGAGCTGGGCCCAGCAATGGGCGGAGCTCTGCCACCCTGGCCATCAGAGGACATGGCCAGGGAAACACAGTGCATAGCTAGCCCCCCTTTCTTGCACACTTATCTCTGTCACACACGTGGGAGAAGCAGGCTGAGCGTTTATGGCCCAAGTTTTCTCAGAACATACACTGCGTGACCAAAAATAAATACTCCTTCCTAGTGTCTAGATTTTGACTCAGTCACTGGGCATCTTTGAGGAAAAAAGGCCATGAGTCCAAGAGGACCCCAGGGGTTGCAGTCATGATCCAAAGAGGTAGGCGGTGGGGATCAGCGAGGACCCAGGGGCGGCCTGCAAGGGGATCAGGAGGGGTGCAGGCCACTGGCATGTGCTCATTCTCCATGCTCTGAGCCTGGGGTGCACATTCAGAGGGATGTGGGGGTCCATGGTACGGCTGGAGTCATCTGCCCATCTCTTTTGGGGGGATCTTAGTTCAAACTGGAGCAGAGGCCTGGACCCCCTGGTGGCCCTGACCCCTGCTCTGCAATTTGCCTGAATGCTAAGTCGCTTCAGTCAGTCGTGTCTGACTCTTTGCAACTCCATGGACTGTAGCCCGCCAGGCTCCTCTGTCCATGGGATTCTTCAGGCAAGAATACTGGCGTGAGCTGCCATGCCCTCCTCCAGGGGATCTTCCCGACCCAGGGATCAAACCCGAGTCTCTTATGTCTCCTGCAATGGCAGGCGGGTTCTTTACCACCAAAGCCACCTGGGAAGCCCCAGAGTTCACTTGTGGCTTCGGGACCTCCTGTGTTCTGACACCCGGATGGGCCGGCTCTGCGGGGTCATCTTTTGGAGCCCCTTCCAGCTTCCATCTCCAACTCGACAAGACTCAGGATGAACAATCTCATGAGGGTTTCAGACCCATACGTATGTACAATGGACCCAAGTTAATATCATTCATAAAAAGGAAGATGGAATAACGTTTCCTTGTTTGCTTGGCAAACAGCAAGTGTTGGCACGTCAGGCACCCGCCCTTGCCTGAGCTCCCACTGAACATGTCGGTCCCCCCACCTGGCACCCCCTGGTTCTCCCCCGCTGTATCTCTCCTCCCCCCGGGTGCATCACCTCCTAACACGAGACACAGTTTCCTTGGTTCTGCTTATTGTCCGTTCGCCTCCATTAGAATTTAAACTAAACGAAGCCGGGATTCGGGTCTGTTCTGTGTCACTGCTGTAACCTCGGCGGTGCGCTCGGTGAGTGAATGGCTGGACAGTGTCTGGGCGGATCTGTGAGTGAGCCAGGCGCTCCTCTGGACGCCAGCCCCGGCGAAGCTGGGGAGGCGCCCGTCCCCTCGCCCACATCCCAGCACCGTCTCTCTTCCCTCCTGGTTCTCAGGCCCCAAGGCCCTCAAGCTGCCCCTGTTCACCCACCAGGCCTGCCTTCTCCACCACCCCCTGCTCTCTACAAATGCCTCCTTCCGTCCCTGGGACTCGTCTCGGAGGCTTGCTCAGCAAAGGGTTAGGAGGGTGGACGTGTCCGTGGAAGCCAGGCCTACACTGTCCAGGATCGGGGACTTGGGGAGAATGCGCCAGCTATTTGCTGATTGGAATAAACCTCAGGGGCACTTCTGACCAAGTGAAAACTGTCAGAACCCTTTCTCCTCTGCTCTAAGGCCGCCTCACAGCCGGCACGACCCCACTGCCTGGACGGTGGGATTCATACCTCACCCAGGGAGCCACTGGCAGCTTCTCTTTCACCCCACCTCATCCCACTGCCTTGGTGGGGAGCGGGAGTCCCCAACTGCCACCAGCCGGTGTCCTCCACTCAGCGGTCAAACCCGGGGTCAGCATGGGAACGCGCCCCCTCACACACACCAAAACACCTAGGACATTCCCCAGGCCCCGGGGTCCCTGGCCCTGTAGTCTTGACCAGTGAAGGCCTTTTCTCTTTAGTCAAACCCACCAAGCCACAGAGATAACCCTGCACCCCCTCCCCACAGAAGCAAGTCCTCCTTGCCTCAGAGGAGACAAAAGGCAGAGGATCTTGCGGGGAGGAGGTCAGCCGCCCAAGACAAGATACCATGGGCCTGCTGAAGCGGGGTGATGGGGCGCCTCACAGATCAAGAGCACCCTCCCCGTGCAGAGGGAGGTGGCTGAGAAAGCGGGGGAGCTAATGGGGGCGCCTCCCTTGATGACCAGGGTGTGGGAGACCTGAGTTCTGCTCACTCTGTAACCAAATGACTGTGAGTCACTGTCCTGCTCCAGAAATGGGGGTATCCTTATTTCCAACTGTACCTGAGGGTTTGATAAGGTCTCCAAGATTTTCCTGTTCTTTTTCTTTTTTAAGTTGTTGGGTGAAGGCAACTTTTATTTTTTATTTATTTCTCTATGTGTGTGCTGTCACCCGACTCTTGGTGACCACATAAACTGTAGCCTGCCAGGCTCCTCTGTCCATGAGATTCTCCAAGCAAGAATACTGGAGTGGGTTGCCATTTCCTCCTCCAGGGGATCTTCCTGACCCAGGGATCGAACCACACCTCTTGAGTCTCCTGCCCTGGCAGGCAGATTCTTTACCACTGAGCCACCATGGAAGCCCTTTACTGATTTATTATTTATTTATTTGGCTGCTCCAGGTCTTATTTGTAGCATGTGGGATCTAGTTCCCTAACCAGGGATTGAACCTGGGCCTCCTGTATTGGGAGCACAGAGTTTTAGCCACAGGACCACCAGGGAAGTCTCAAGATTTTCATGCTCTATAGTCTGTGGTCATAGCTTAATGTTTTTATAAAAGAAAAAAAAAAAAAAGGTGTTGATTTGGAGCTCTCTCAGGGACTTGAAGAAAAAGAATATGGCATTACAAGGATGGAGGGCACCAGGATGTCCTCAGGGATACCCCAGATGCCCATCACGGGATCATACCAAGGCTTGGGGAACACTGGCCCCCCCAGACGCCAAAGGGGACTCTCCAGGGATTTTAATATATCCAGGGCAAGGGTTCTCAAAGTGTGGTCTTGGGACCTGTGGGACGGGGTAGTCTCGGAGGCCCTTTCAAGAGGTTCATGCGGCCAAAACTATTTTCCCATGACTTTTTCCCTCTCGTTCTCTGTGAGTGTGCAGTGGAGTTTTTCAGGGCCTACATGATATGTAACACTGCAGAAGTCAACAGGATTCCAACTGTCTTCTGTCAAGACAGCCATTAAAGAAATGTGCAGACACATAAAACATTGGTATTCTCACTCCTTAACTTTGTTTTGGAAAACAGATTTTTTAATCTTTACATTAATACGTAGTGACTTCACTATTGGTATTTTTTAACGAATTAACAAGGGTCTCTGATTTAATCTGGTAAATATCTAATCTGGTAAATATCACTAGATAAGTGAAAGTGTTAATTGTTCAGTCGTGTCTGACTCTGCGACCCCATAGACTGCATGCAGTTCACCAGGCTCCTCTATCCACGAGATTTCCCAGGCAAGAATACTGGAGTGGGTTGTCATTTCCTTCTCCAGGGGATCTTCCCAAACCAGGGATCGAACCCAGGTCTCTCACATCACAGGCCGGTTCTTTACTTTGTAAGCCACCAGGGAAGCGATAGAATACATCAATAGATACAACCCCCATAGAAGATCTCAGCACCTTCGGTAAAATTTAAGAGTGTAAAGGCATCTAAAGACGTCAAAGTGAGAAGCACCGGTCTAGTGGTGGTGACTCTGCCCGGGGAGCTGATCAGGGTGTGCAGTCTTGGGCACATCTCCTGGCCCCCATGAGTCTTGCTTGCTTTGTTTATGAAAAGGCAGTGACAGTACCTTCTGGGGAAATTTTCAGAGGAGAACATTGATCTGGAAGCCAGCCCTGTGAATTATACAGATCCCTATCCAAGAGTGACTCTAAGAACACAGAGAGCAGTTGGAAGTGACCCCCAGCCTGCCAAGCCCCTGGATGGGGGTGAGGAGGTTTGGATCTGGCAGCTCCTAGAATAATCCTTCACAGGTAGTGGGTACATGACCCAGGTCTTCACTGTGAGTCCCACAGCAGGCACCCCCAGGAACACCCTCTGATCACAGGCCTTGTTGCAGTTAGGAGCCTTAGCAGTAAACTGGCTGCCCGCACTCCCCCAAAACCCAGCCCTGCAGGAGACCAATAAGGCTGGAAACCCTCGGAGGACCAGAGCCCTGCACCCAGGAACTCCCGGGGTGGACAAGGGGCATCCAGACAGCACTCACCAGCCGCTCATACACAGAGAGGCCTGTTCCTCGCTCTGGGGGCTCAGGGTGGGTTGGGGGAGAAAGGAATTCCCCTCCCGCCCTCGAGCTCTCCCATCAGACCACAACGGGGGCTTTGTGCGGTCCGGTTGCCAGGAGGACGCCTACCTTCAGCAGCAGCCTCCCGCGGCCGTCCCAGTCTATCTGCAGGTCCTCCCCGAAGCTGAGGAGCAGGGAGGCCATCACAGTGTGCTGGATGCGGAGGTCACCTGGAACCAAGCGAGGTGGGGTTTCAGGCTTAGGATAGGACAGGGCAGAGGGCCGCAGGCCGATGGGTTGTAGGGAGAGGTGGGGTATGTCACAAAGAACTGTGGCAATGAAAGCAGTGAATTAGGGGGCAGCTGAGGGATGGCCATGAGGCTTACAGAGGGTCTCAGGAAAGGTGGATCAGGGTGGATGTAGTGCAAACTGGGCTCCAGAAGGTGCCTCCGCATCGCTCCGGTAGCCTGCCATTCCCCACACTGCCACGAGGGGGCGGTAGAGACTCCTTAGCTTCTGCACGTGCCCTAAGTGGGGATGGGTTTTCCATCCAACCACTAACCCCTTGAGCATTCCCTGGACTGTGGCACACGCTTCCAGGCTAAGTGACCCAGTCCTCAAGGCTGAGCAATGCCGTGTGCAAATCTAAAACTGCAGTTTTCTCTGGGGACGACATAGAAGGCGCACCTCTTGTCCTAGGGAACATAGCACCTCGTGGGAGACACACAGCATTAATCACACATGGACAAGCTGTGGGCCCAAGTTCTCCCACCCTTTGCAATATGGGGAGGGGAGGGGTACGGGCGCCCCTTTGTGAGTGAAGGTTGGACTCATGCTGTGCTTACGTAATGGTACACTGCCGCCTGGAAGTCACTGAGCAGGGAGCTTTTCCCAGAGGTCACGGGGTCACCTGGCTTTGCCCCAAGATGTCTTGGGGTCTGACCCATCAGCAGACACCCCACCCTCAGTCAGCTCATCTTCCTCCTCCAGGAAGCCTTCCTTTCTTGCAGCATAAATTCAGGACACCAGCTTGAGCTTGTCCTCCAACAATAGCACTCCTTCACATTCTCACGGAAGAGGTGACAGTGAGGGGTGGGGGCGCCGAGAGCGAGCTGGGTGGGGGGTTCCGGGGGAGGAGGGCGCCCACCTTGCAGGAGGGGAATCTGGATGTCCTGGCCATCCAGGGCGACTCCACCCCCGTGCTTCAGCTTCAGGAGGCCATGGTGCGGGCTGGGCAGGCGGACGGTGACGGAGCGGGTGCAGACCGCATCAGGGTCGTCGGCACACTGCCAGGAGGGGTGTGCAGAGGGGCGTCACCACCACCCCCAGCCCAGCCCCCAACCCATTCACTCAGGGAAAAACCCCAACCAGGCAGCCTCGGCTTCGCTCACTCGGAACCACTCCCTCCTCAAGACTCTAGGCCCTGCTTGTCCTTGTTCCTTGGGCCTGTTGTCCCAAAGGGAATCGGGGACCTGGATCCTCAAGGAGCCCTGGGCGCCCTGTCTGTCCTCCCCTTTGCTGGATGGTCCAGAAGAAAAAAGTACACGTGGGGTCTCCTTGGCCTCATCCCCATGGGCATCCCCGGGCTACCTGGCAGGCTCACCTGGACAGTCTCTATGATGACAGAAAAGGAGTGGTCCTGGCAGTCCTGGGCCAGCAGGTACTGGCAGACCCCACTGAAGGTGAAGTGCCTGTCATCAAAGCTCTTGAAGTGGGATTGTCCTGTGATAAGACACTCTCCTGGGGAGACAGCGGGGAGGGGAGAGTGGGTGTCCCAGCAAGACCCCTGGGGGGACAAGGGAGGGGAGAGTGGGTGTCCCAATGGGTCCCCTGGGGGACAGGGGGAAAGGGAGAGGGGGTGTCCCAGCAGGACTCCTGGGAAGACAGGGGGAGGAGAGAGTGGGTATCCCAGCAGGTCCTCTGGGGGGACAAGGAAGAGGGGAGAGTGGGTGTCCCAGAGGGTTCCCTGGGGAAACGGGGGAAGAGAGAGAGGGTGTCCCAGTGGGTCCCCTGGGGGGTGTCCCAGCGGGGGGCACTTCCTGGGTTTCTCCACACCATGGTCTAGAAAGGAGCCCCACAGGAGGACTCTACTCAGGCCCCACCCCTCTGGCCCTGGGAGGTCAAGGCCCAGTGGGTCAGTCCTGAGCCTCAGGGAGTGAAGTCACACCCAGGGAGTGAAGTCACACCCAGAAAGTCACACCCAGGGACTGGGCTGCGGGGGGGTGGTGACACTGGGCGGTGACGCTGGGGGTGGGGCTGGGTCAGAAGCCAGCTCTGGGCTCTGGGCTCACTGAGGCTCCCAGCCCTCCCCGCTGTCTCCCTGGGTTCTGCTCTGCTGGGGTCAGAGACTTTCTCTGACCCCAGCATCATCATCATCATCGTCATCATCATCACGGGGACTCCCCCTCACCAGAAGAGTCCCTGAGGGCAAGAGGGCAGAAAGCCAGCCCAGAGCAGTGATGGGCCAGCAGTCCAGGGGCCAGGATGCTGTCCTCACCCCTGCCCAGCCGAGGGGCAGCTCTCAGGCCTCCTCTTGGGCAAACCCCTGCTGGGACTTCAGCGGGGCCAGTGGGGGCCCCGGGCACCATCTGCCCACTATCTCACCACTGCCTGAGCCAGCTCCCCAGACAGGCTGACACAGCTGGGGGTGGCTGCGAGGACTTCCCAGCATCACCCTGCAGCCCCAGCCCTCGACTTGCCCCGATCCAACCACTACTCTATCCTCCCCAGGCCCCGAAGCAGCCCGTGGTGCAGGCCCACCGCACCCTGGACCACAGCCCACCTGTGTGGGGGAGGGGGGCTCTGCCATCATCTCCAGTGATGCCCGCTGGCCCCGCCCCACTCAGGGCAACCCCATCTCAGGGCCCACAATGGCCCCATTGAAGCCCAAGTGGTATCTGGAGTCCTTCCCAGCCCCTCTCTCCACGTCCCCTCTCCACCTTCTCCTTTACAGAGAAATAACCAGAGACACTTGCCATGGCTCTTCCACAAAGTGGGAGCCCTCCTTCCCAGCCCTGTCACCCCCAGCCTGCGAACAGCAAAGACTCATTCTCCACGGCACAGATCTGCTCTGCACCCCAGGTTCCCCCTAAGTGGGCCCTACAGCCAGTTTCATCTCCAGGGGATGATGCTGGGCCCTGTCACACAGTCAGGAGTCCTCAAAGGCCTACAGCATTGGGGGGGAGGGAGGGTTCCAGCTGCCCACCTGTCAAAGACCAGGCTTGTCAGCCCCTGACTACCACCTCATGCCTATATCTGCACTGAAATGCACAACGGGCATGGGCGGGACCCCAACTTGGGGTCCAGGTGTGGCCCTGCCGTTGGAAGTCAGGGGGAGGGCAAGTAGCCCCCAAATCTCCATTAAAACCCTTAAACAGGGACTTCCCTGGTGGTCCTGTGGCTAAAACTTCACTCTCCCAGTGCAGGGGACTCGGGTTCTATTCCTGGTCGGGGAACTAGATCCTGCATGCCACAACTAAGACCCAGCACAGCCAAATAAATAAATATTTTTAAAAAACCATAAACAACAGAGGTGGGAGGGCTTCCGGATTGGTGAGCTTATCTACACTCAGGAGGTGGTGATCCCTGTTCCACGGGGAAAGAAGCTGCTGGGCTCAGGACCCTTCCAGAGTTTGCCCTGTGTCCCTCTTCATCAAGCATTTGTATCCTTCATATTTTTTTTGTAATAAACCGGCAATAGTAAGTGTAGTGTTTGCCCAAGTTCTGTGAGCCATTCTAGCAGTTACCATGGCTTGCATCAGAAGTAGGGGCGCTTGCTCGCAGACCTTCACCTCTGGGGTCTGCACTAACGCCAGGTAGTCAGGCTCAGAAATGCAGTGAAGTGTAGGGCACCCAGGTTGTGTCCAGTAAGTCAGAGAACCGGCTGTTGTGGGGAAAACACAAACGCACAGTGCCAGAAGTGTGAGTAGAACCAGGTCATGACTTCCCACTGCACTGCCCCCCAAGAAGGGCACGAATAAGGGGTCACTCTTTGTGGAAGTCAGAGCACAAGACGCAATGATTAGGGGTAAGGGTGGGCAAGGGTCACCCCAGCTGATTGCAGCCAAGCTGGAATTCCAAATCCACAGGTGTCACGAGAAAGCCTTTTTTAAAAAGATACTTGTTTATTTGGCCTCATCGAGTCTTAGCTGTGGTGCATGGCCTTAGTTGCTCCAAGGCATGTGGGATATAACTTCCTCGACCAGGGATCAAACACACATCCCCTTCATTGCAAGGCAGATTCCTAACCACTGGACTGCCAGGTAAGTCCCGAAAAAGCCTTTCTGAAAGGGATTTTTCAGATGCTGTCATCATTCTACAAAGTGACACAGCCCTGTGTATCAGGGGTCCTGACCCCGTCACAGGGAAATGGGTGGGAATGCTTCCCCCAGCCTCTCTCTGTTTTCTCAAGAGTGCTCTTATCTGAGTAAAAAATTGGACTTTCCTTATCTCTGACAATGCCCAGGAAAAGAAGGGTCAATGAGAGAATCTGCAAACATTCAAAAGCAAAACCTTGGGGCCTGACTCTACTCCTCCGATCTGATTTCCTGCTCTGACCTCCCCTGATGGGCGTCCTGAAGTTTCCCAGGAATCAGAAGTCTGAATATTGTATTTAGCTTATCTCCTTGGTACAACTGAGGGATGGTGCTGCCGCACAGGAAACCTAGGAACACCGCCATGCTGGGGAGCCGTGAGCCCAGGGGGGCTGGAGGAGGCGCCAAAAGGATGAGCTGCACAGTGACGCTCACCCAAGCCCTGCCCACAGGTCCCTGAGAAGACCAAGTTCTGCCAAGAGGACGCTTAACATTCCCAGCCACTTGGTCAGCAAAAGGCAGCCGGACAAGCCACTCGCCACCACTGGACGCAGCAGGTGGGCAATAAAGGTTTGGGTCATCTCCTGCAACTTCCAATTAGCTTGATTTCATGGGGATCCAGGACACGTGTGTATTTGTGTGTGTGTGTGTGTGTGTGTGTGTTAGTCACTCAGTCATGTCTGACTCTTTGAGACCCCATGGACTATATCCCACCAGGCTCCTCTGTCCATGGAATTCTCCAGGCAAGGATACTAGAGGAGGTTGCCATTCCCTTCTCCAGGGGATCTTCCCAATCCAGGAATCGAACCCGGGTCTCCTGCATTGCAGGCAAATTCATTACCGTCTGAGCCACTGGGGAAGCCAACTCATGTGGCAGGTACGAAATAGAGGTCAGGCAGTTGTGAGTTTGAGTTTGTGAGTTGTGAGTTTGTCTCTATCTTATAGCAGCTGTGTGACTCTGGGTGAGTTACTTAACCTCTCTGAACCCGTTTCCTCTTTTGTAAAATGAGAATAAATTGCACCTGCCTCCTAACGAATAGAAAACATCATGTAACTGACTGAAAAGGGAGATGTGTCAGGAGGAGAGCCAGGGTCATGGTGGGGGCAGCTAGAGGGGAGGAGGCAGAGGGAGATCTGAGTGGACAAAATTTGCCGTAAATGGAGTTGGGGCTAAACAGAGGAGAAAGGAAAAGGCAGAGATTGTATTGAAACTTTTCCTAAGTGGATTTTCCAGGGTGGAGACAGGATAGGAGAAGTCACTGGGTGGCCTGGTGTTTCTAGCTCTTGCAGTGCTGTGCCCAGTCGCACAAGCATGTCTGACTCTTTGTGACCCCATGGACTGTAGCCCACCAGGCTCCTCTGTCCATGGGTTTCTCCAGGCAAGAATACTGGAGTGGGTTGCCATTTCCTGCTCCAGGGGATCTTCCCAACCCAGGGATCAAACCCAAGTCCCCTGCGGCTCCTGCATTGCAAGCAGATTCTTTATCACTGAGACACCTGGGAAGCCCTTGGATCCTGCCAAGGCCTTTGGCTCAGGCATTCCGGAAAATTCCAGAAATTTCTCATTTCAACTTTTAAAGAATTATCAAGCCCGTCTTCCTCTTAATTTTCCAAGGAACCTGCGTCATCTTTGTTTAGTCATCCATGACCTTGCAGGTTTCACAGCTCACGCAACCGTAATCCTCTGAGCAAACAGGTGACGGGAAGCAGGGTAAAAGCTTTGCCCAGTTGCAGTCTCTCGTTTCACTGCTGGGGGCCTCCCCTGGCTGGCCGGAAAGGAGCAGTTTAGCACAGCTAGTTCTGCAGCTGTGAACAGGGGTTGCATCCAGGCTGCATGTCCAGGTGAGGAGAGGCTGCCTGGCTACGCAGCCCTCCCTGTTTGGAAGGGAGGCTGCACCTCTCCACTGGGAGGAGGGCAGTGGGTGTGGGGGGACGCTCCCTACCTGGACAGTCCTCGTTGCTGCAGACCCACTGGCTGTTTCGGCAGATGCTGGTGGAGAGAGAACAACGGGCTGTAGGTGGGTCTGCAGAGGCAGGCATCCATGAACGGATTTGGAGAGGGCACCACCACCCCACAGCCCCCCAGGAGGGGTATGGGAACAGAAAGGCACCCAAATCAGAGGGGGCTTCGGGACGTGAAGGGGCTTCAGCCACAGAGGAATCATGTAGACAATGCTGAGATAAGGGAGCAAAGCCTGACAGACAGACAGAAGAGGGAAACTGAGGGAGTCTACCCAGGCACAAAGCAGTTGAATTTCTACCCTCTCAAAACACACACACACATATACAAACACACACATACACATATACATGCACACATGTACACACATACACAATACATACATACACACACAAACATGCACACACACACAAACACATGTACACACACGCATACCCATACACATATATACACACAATACACACACATACACATATAAACACACATATACAAAATGCACACACATACACACACATATTGCTGGTGGAAGACTGAAAGGGTGGGCTCTGACGGGGCAACGCCCTGACCCGTGCTGGGCAGCCCTGGAGACTCCTGGAAGACAGTCCGGGAGGGAAAGGCAGCCAGGGACAAGGTCTTGAGGTGTTCCCCTCGCCTGTGTGCAGGGGGGGACACCCAGAGGGGCTTCTGGAAGAAATAGCTTGAGAGAAACAAAGGCAACAGGGAGAAAGAGTCGCTTATTAAAGCATGGGTGGGGGTGTGGCTAGAGACGCTGTTTGCCCGTGAAGCGGCCTTCCCCCCAACCCCCCTCCTCCAGGCAGATCTGTATATAATCCTTGCTCCCCATCGTCAACCTCCACAGCCTTTCCCGAACCACCTCCAGCCCAGGCCTGGTCCTGCTCCACCTGCTGGTGCCCTGAATGCCCCTGCTGGCCCAGCGGCCCCTCCCCAGCCCCTGGCAGCTCCCCAGACCTGCACCGCTCAGCCCCAGTTACCAGGTGTTGCAGTCTCGTGAGAGGGAGGCGCCTGGAGGGTATGGCTTTCCAGCATGCACACAGGGGCACTCCGTACTTTCCACACAGCGGCCTTCATCCAGGAGCTGTCCCTCTGGGTCAAGGGCAACAAGACAAAGACTCAGCCTTGTCACCATCATGACCCATCTCCCAACCACAGGAGCCTCGGGGTGGTCATCTGCTCAAGGCGTCTTGCAGAAAGCTCAAAGGACTCATTCTACAATGCTGATCTTTCAGTTTGCAAAGTGAGGGGGTAGGGTGGGGGGGGCTATTTATCGCCACTCTAGTGATGACGTAATGGGGGAAAGTTTTGTTCAAGCCCTTCCAGAAAGGAAGCCATGAGTCTAGGCTGAAGGCTTCTCCCAGAAAGCTCAAAGAATTTCTCGTCTATCTTGCACAGAGGTGGGGGAAGATTGTTCGTCTCCATGCTATCAGATGAAGACATGGAGGCAAGTGTTTCATTCAAAGCCCTCCAGTAGGCAAGTCACGATGGAAACACACAGGACTCACTCTCAGTAATTAGCCAGGACTTTTCACCAAAGCTCACAAGGTCTCTCCTGGAAGAGACTCTTTCTCAGCTGAGCTCACATGGCCAACCCAGGACAGAGTTTAGACTGTCCTTCTCCCAGATCACTTCCTGATTCTTAACCGAGAAAACACTACAGGTCATATAGAGCCACGAGCCACCCTCTCCCCCGAACAAAATTACTGTTGGAGCCCAGACCACCCTACTCCACAGACACACATGTGCTTTCGTGGATATGGTACAACAGGAAAACATAAATTAAAAATAAATGCCAGCTTAATTCTGGCCACTCTGTACAAAGACTTTTAAAATAGTAAATAAAGGTGAAGGAGTCTTTTGGGCCTAGAAAAGAGAACAATAGTCTCAAAGGCCCCTTGCTGAATCATCTAACTTCGGAGAAAGCAAAACAGAATTTTACTTCCACCCTGATGCTCCAGGCCGGTTGCATCTATCTGGGACTTATCAACCCCTGTCCAGAAACCTTGCACCCCCTACACCTGCCCAGAAGACTTATCACCCCCTGCCCAACTACAAATGTCATCTCAACAAAAGAATACTCAAAATATCCCGCCTGATTAACGTTTCCCTTATCGCTTCCACAAACCTCCCTATAAGTATGAAGCCTCCCTGATCCCTCTCGACGCTCAGCCTGGTGGTTAGGCCGACTGTCGCCCCTCCTTGCCTGAATAAAGGTAACCTACTTCTGTTGAGGTCGTCTTTCCTTTTCTGCCTTGCCCGAACTATGCCCTACATTCTTGGTGCCGAAACCAGGGAGGGGGCGAGGCACTCGTCTCTCGCTCGCTCACTCTCTCTCCCTCTCACTGTTTTCCCCTTCTCCCCGGAGTCTGGGAGCCCTCTCACTGTTTTCCCCTTCTCCCTGGAGTCTGGGAGCCCTCTCACTGTTTTCCCCTTCTCCCCGGAGTCTGGGAGCGCAAACATCCTCCGAGCTCACTTTTCTGCCAGGGCTCTTAAGTTCCCCTCGGGGACGCCTAGTGCCTTCGTGAGAGGTGCAAGCCTTGTGCTAAGGTTTTATTGATGATTTGCGTACCCCCAGGCCTCGGCTTTACCCCCTTTTCTCTCTCTCTCTGACGACCTCCAGAATAGGGACCTCTTGCCATTCGACCACTCTACATGCAACACTCTACTCAAGCCGGCCCCTAGATTAAGGTAAGATCCGATCCGGACAGAGTTCTAGAGGCACCCTAGAATTCAGTCCTCTCCGGGTCCCAGGATCCCCGGCCCAGGGCCACTCTGTAGGCGACGGTGGGGGAGGCTCCACCTCGACACAGAGCTCTCTTCTCATAACTCCTATTGCGACTATGGGTGACGACTCGAGTTCCCAACAGGAGCCTCTGCTTGCCTTTCAATTATGGGGTCTGGCCAATCTGTCCCAAAAGATTCCCCTCTGGCCTGTGTTCTCAAAAATCTCAAACCACTGTCACTCACTGAACTCAAAGCTAACCGCTTAAAACAACTCTGTACACAGATTTGGCCTGAATACCAATTAGACAATCAAGACCGCTGGCCTGAAGTCGGCACATTTGACTTTAACATTCTCCAAAATCTCACTGACTTCCTTAAACGGAATGGAAGTGGTCGGAGATTCCCTATGCCCAAGCCTTTTGGGCCCTTCGGAGCAGGCCCTCCCTATGCCAGGCCTGCTCCACCCACGAGGTCCTTCTATGCACCTTTCCTCCCAAGCAAAAGGGCTCTTCTTCCTCAACTAACCGCAGACCGCAACCTTCTGCACCCCCAGAGTTCGACCCCGCGGACGAGCCCCCTCCCTACCTGCCACCCCGCCGCCCCTCTCCTTCCCCTTCATTCAACTCACCTACTGGCACCAAAACCTCTCCTGACTCCCCCTCAGCCCTGCTACCCCATCTCCCCGACTCCCCCTCCCCCCTTCCTTCCCCCCCTGCCACACGGTCACGTACCCAGCACATGTTTCCCCTAAGAGAGGTGGCGGGACCAGAGGGCCCCACCCCAGTCCATGTGCCATTTTCATTGTCAGATATGAGCCAGATAGAAAAAAAGTTAGGATCATTTTCTGAAAATCCTACCAGACACAAAAAAGAATTCCTGAGACTCTCCCAGGCCTATAACCTCACATGGAGTGACGTATATTATATCCTAAATGCCACTCTCACCCCAGATGAAAAATACCGTATCTGGCAAGCGGCAAAAGCCCATGCTGATCATTTACATAACCAAGACCAGGACAGCCCAGTTGCTGATGAGGCGGTGCCTCAGTTAGATCCCCACTGGACTTACCAGCCCGGTGACCCAGGTATCAGGAGACTCAATCATATGATCACCTGCATTCTGGAAGGAATGCAGAAAAATACTCATATCCATGTCAATTATGATAAAGTCAGGGAAATCACCCAAGGGGCAGACGAAAATCCAGCCTTATTCTTGGCACGCCTCACAGAGGCAGTCCAGAAGTATACCAACCTAGATATCACTACCCCTGCTGGGTTACTCTACGTTCACGTTCAGTTCATCAGCCAATCTGCCCCTGACATCAGACGCAAGCTTCGACAACTAGAAAAGGGCCCTGAGACCCCCCCAAAGAGACCTTCTAGAAGTAGCCTTCAAGGTGTTCAATAATAGAGAGGAGGAGGCTAAGAGAGAAAAAGAATGTGAGAGAAAAGCTAAATATGCCCTTTTGGCAGCAGCAATTAAGGAAAGAGATCAGCCTGGCCCAAGTCATCCCAGAACGGGGCTTAAGACCCGCCCCGGACCCTGCTTCCGATGCAACCAGTCAGGACACTGGGCAAAGGCATGCCCAAACCCGCAGCCCCCCACAAAAGCATGTCCAACCTGTGGCCAATGGGGACACTGGAAGATGGACTGTCCCCAGGGACGCCCTGGCACCCCTGGGGAGGTCCCCACCTCCCAGACCTGGAGAGTGGAATGTCCACAGGGACGCCCTGGTACATCTGAGGAGATCCCCACTTCTCCCCAGAACCCCAGCCCAACTCTACAAGAGTTGTTCCAATGACAGGGCCCAGGTTCCAGCCCCCCAGCCTGTGTCCTGAACACGAGCTCGGAACTTAGGGTAGATGGGGCAGTGGCTCAAAAAAAGACCTCTTTTATAGTAGACACTGGAGCCACTTTCTCTCTCTTAACTTCCTACTCTGGCCCAACTCAAGACTCAGAAATCACAATCAAGGGGATCTCTGGAGTTCCCCTAAGGCCAAAAATTAGCCCTCCATTACTCTGTCAATTTGGAAAATCAACCCTTATACACTCATTCCTCATAATGCCTCAGTGCCCGATGGCACTCCTAGGGAGAGATTTGTTATCCAAATTGGGGGTCTTTATTACCATATCCCCCTCGATATAGTCTCTATATTCTGCATGCAGATGGCACCTGGACAGTCCCTATCCCTCACCCCTGACCTTCCCTTGGATCTACCTGCCTTAGACCCCCAAATCTGGGACACTGATCACCCATTCATAGCCAAACATCATCCCCCAGTCCACATCATCCTAAAAGACCCCTAGACTATAATCACCAAACAACAGTACTCCCTCACCCCAGAGGCCCACAAGGGACGTAAGCCTATCATAGAACATCTTCTTCAAGCCTCTATCCTAATTCCTACCCATTCACCACACAACACCCCGATTCTGGCAGTAAGAAAGGGACCAAACTCTTGGAGACTGGTCCAGGACCTGAGAAAAATTAATGAGGCTATTATGCCAACATTCCCAGTAGTCCCTAACCCTTACACCCTTCTGTCTACCATACCCCCGACTGCAACCCACTTCACAGTATTAGATCTCAAAGACGCTTTTTTCACCCCCTCTCCCAACCCCTTTTCGCCTTCACCTGGCAAGACCCCGAGACTCACGTTTCCCAACAGCTAACATGGACAGTTCTCCCCCAGGGGCTCAGAGACAGTCCCCACTTTTTTGGACAGGCTTTACAAAAGGACCTACAGACACTCGACCTAGCCCCCAGTCATCTCCTCCAATACGTAGATGACCTCCTCCTTTGTAGCTCAACCCGAAAACTCTGCCTCCAACATACTGCCAAACTCCTTGGGGCCCTGGGATCCTGGGGTTATCAGGTATCCCAATCTAAGGCCCAAATAGTCCAGACAAAAGTCACCTTGGGACTTTCCATATCCCATCAACAAAAAACTATTCCCCCAGATAGAATCCAGGCCTTAATTAACTGCCCACTTCCAAAAACAAAAAGGGAACTCCTGTCTATCCTCGGCCTCCTAAATTTTTTCCGTATCTGGATCCCCAACTTCTCCCTCATTGCAAAGCCGCTCTATGAGGCAACCAAAGGATGTCTGGATGAGCCCCTCTTTAATCCCTCCTCGCTGGCCAATCCTCTTCGCCAGCTCACCCAGAGCCTCCTTCGAGTGCCAACTCTGCACCTGCCAGATCACACCAGACCATTCTTTCTCTTTGCACATTCCAACCAAGGACAGGCCCTGGGGCTTCTATGTCAGCGGGCTGGAGACAACTGGGCTCCCATAGCCTATCTATCAAAACAGCTGGACATGGTGACCAAGGGGTGGCCTCCCTGCATACAGGCCATGGCTGCTATCGCAGCCCTCATACCCGAAGCAAATAAACTCTCTAGACATGCCCCTTTAACAGTCTGTTCTCCACACACCTTCCGAGACTTGCTGTCACATCGGGCTTTCCTCTCCCTTCCCCCTTCCAGGGTACAGGTCCTACATGCCTTTCTCCTTGACCCTCAGCTCTCATTCTCCCCTCGCTCTCCCCTTAACCCCCGCCAGCTTATTACCCATGTCCTCTACAACAGACTCCCTCTTACATAGCTGCAGCCTAACAGTAGATCTTACCCAAAACCCCTTCCAACATGTAACAGATCAGCCCATCCTAGACCCAGACACCCCACACTGGTTCGTTGATGGCAGCTCTCAAAAATCCCCACCCTTTGCAGCAGGATATGCCATCATCCAGGGACACCTTCGTCACAATCATAAAACACAGACAATTGAAGCTTCACCGCTGCCACCTCACACCACCTCCCAACAGGCAGAGCTGATAGGTCTCACCAGAGCTTTAACTCTGGCTAAAAATCTAAGGGTTAACATCCACACAGACTCCAAATATGCCTATAACATACTTCATTCAAACATCCTAATATGAGAGAAAGAGGTTTCCTAACCCAAAAGGAATTCCCCATTATTAATTCAGACCTGATTCACAAACTTCTAGAGGCAGCACTCCTACCAAACAAAGCCGCCGTCTTCCACTGTAGGGGACATCAAAAGGGAAGTCTCATATCAGCCTACAACAATGCTGCAGACCAGAAGGCAAAGGAGATAGCCCTGTCCCATCCTTCCCTCCAGTGCCCTGTCATCTTAGCTCTGACTCCACCCGACCCTCCCACCACCAGAGAAATCCTTTCTTTATACACTCACTTTTTCATCCCTCATCCAAGACACTCCAACAGTTCCTCCGTAACCACTTCCCTATATCCAATGCTGACCAACAATATTTGGATAACCTTACCCGCTCCTGTCAAACATGTCAATGTTCTAACCCCAATTCCATCCTTAACCCGACATTCTTTCCAACCCATCAAATGCGAGGCAGCCTCCCAGCACAGGATTGGCAGATAGACTTTACTCATATGCCCAGGGTCTGGAGAGACAGATACCTCCTAGTCCTTGTGGACACCTTTTTGGGATGGGTAGAAGCATTTCCCACTACAAACAAAAGAGCCCACACCATGGCCCAAATCCTCCTCACAGAAATTATCCCCGGGTTTGGGCTGCCTTCATCCCTACAGTCTGATAATGGCCCAGAATTTACATCCAAGGTCACCCAACAACTTGTCCAATTCTTACAGATACCCTGGAAATTTCACATTCCATACCGTCCCCCGTCCTCAGGAAAGGTAGAAAGGATGAATAGAATAATCAAAGAAACCCTTACCAAACTAACCCTCGAGGTACATCTGGACTGGACTAAACTTTTGCCAATTGTTCTCCTCAGAATACGGGCTTTGCCCAGAAAGCCCCTGGGGCTGAGCCCCTTTGAGGTGATGTATGGAAGGCCCATGCTCCCTCCTGGACTCCCCCCCGAACCTCCTCCCATACCAAGCTTCCTACACTCCCCTCTGCTGGCGCAACTCCGCAATGCCCTCTAGAAATACGTCAACCACAATCTGCCTGCCCCTGACCCCCAAGCCTCCCTGCCCCCTTTACAAATTGGGGACATGGTCTATCGGTCTGATAGTCCCCAGAGTGATCTGACCCCAAAGTGGCAGGGACCATTCAAAGTCATCCTCCTTACCCCAACTGCAGTTAAACTCGAGAAGGTCACTTCCCGGGTACACCTCTCTCTCCTAAAACGGGTCACCTCCAATCCTGCGCTGCCCTCCTTAAATGACACCTATCAGGTCTCCCTCACAGGACCCACCTCCTTAAAATTCACCCGGCGACAACCCCTGTCAACCATCCAAGAAGACACTGAATGACCTGAACTCTCTGCAACCTACAACTGTTCCTGACCCAACTACTACAAGACCTCTGGATCAGCGCCCCAACAGGAACCTCCTTCAAAGACCTGACTACACTGGTGTCTCAACTGTGGCTCTAGGGAACCTTCTACAACCTGACTCCAGACGAAATCGATTTCTTTACTCTCATTCTCTACATCATTCTACATCTTAATGAGCACTGTTCCTCCTCAGATTCAAACAACCACCAACTCGGGGCCTTCTGCCCCTCACCCTGACTGGCCTCTCCCTGTCTCTCTAACCATAACTGCACTCCTAATCTTAATTCTTGCTATAGGCCTAGTAACTCTCCCCTCAGGACTGGCCGCCTATCCTTCGTCTTTCCGTGGGTATCGCCTACGTTGCTGGCTGTGCTCTGCTCCTAGGGCGCTATCTCCTCCGCACTGCCTAACCAACAGCCCATGACCCCTCTGCTCCTTACCCTTGCTGCGCTCCCCAGCCTTCTGGCCACTCCCTGCCCCTGCTCAGACATTTATTCCTACATACATTCCTCATGTTATAATACAGCCCCAAAACTATGCACCATGAACCTCGGGGGCAGGAAGTCTAAATCCCTACTCACTGTCAAAGTACAAAAGAGAGGGAGTTTCGTGAGTACCTGCCATAAGCCAAATGGAAGAAACATATGTTTCTATCCCATTACCCACTGGGGGTACTCAGACAGCGGCGGGGTACTAGATCAAAATCGGGAAAAGAAACAAGAACAAGTTATAAAGAACATAATTTCCCGGTTACAGGCGACCCCTGAGCCTTATAAACGCCTAGACCTCCTTTCCCAATTATGGCCTCTCCTAAAACCTCCCTCTAGCAACCAACACCTTACCCGCCTTCTCAACTCTTCCTTCCAATTCTTCCAGTACACACAACACACATCCCAGTGCTGGATATGCATGTCACTGTCTCCCTCACCACACATAGCAATTCCCTTACCCTCACCCTGGCTGTCACAGGGCAACTATACCTCCCCTTCCCAACAGAAAACTACACCACTCATTGGGCCAGTCTCTGACAATGTCCTACTCTCAGCCTCTTCAAACCTGACCTGTATTAACTACTCTAGTCCCAACTACACTGGTCTTACAAACTCTGCTCCCTCCTTCTGTTCCACTTGGGTTCTCTGGAACAGCACAAATAATTGCACCAATCCAGGAATCTTCATTCTCTGTGGGACCTATGCATATTCATGCCTCCCCTTAGACCCCCCTGGACCCTGCATCTTGGTGTTCCTGACCCCAGGCCTAACATTCCTCAAAGAGGAAGAGATAGAACAAATAGTCTACCCCCAAGGGGAGCTTTCCCACAGGAAAAGACGAGCTGTCATAGCCCCCCTCCTGATTGGGACTGGCATAGCAGCAGCCCCAGGCACCGGGATTGGAGGCATCTCGACCTCTGCCCATTTCTACTACAAGCTGTCCCAAGAACTTAATGAGGATGTGGAACAGGTAGTGGAGTCCTTCGTTTCAATCCAAAAGCAAATTAACTCATCAGCTTCTGTGGCCCTACAAAATAGGCGAGCCCTGGACCTTCTCACCACAGAAAAGGGAGGGACCTGCCTTTTCCTAGGAGAGGACTGCTGCTACTTTGTTAATGAAACAGGCATAGTCCAGGGCAGAGTCAAAGAACTTAGAGACAGAATTGAACTCCGCAAGAAAGAGTTACAAAACCTTTACACTCCACAAAACCTGTTCCAACAGATCCTCCCTTGGTTGCTCCCTTTCCTGGGACCATTGATACTTATCATTCTATTCCTTTTATTTGGACCCTGTCTCTTTAATCTCTTTCAAAGGTTTCTCCAAGAACGGATTCGGGCCATCTCTCGAGATCAGGTCAAGACCATTCTTCTTCTCGAGGGCCTCACCTCAAGCTCAGAAAAAAGAGACCTTGAGCCCTAAGACGATCCTCCATTCCAGACCCCAAACCATCGCCCCTATCCAGCAGTAAGTAGCCAGAGAGATACGGGGCCCTTTTTCCCATTTTTTTATGATTTCAGGGTCTAGAATGAAGGAGTCTTTCGGGCTTAGAAAAGAGTACAATAGTCTCAAAGGCCCCTTGCTGAATCATCTAACTTCGGAAAAAACAAAACAGAATTTTAGTTCCACCCTGATGCTCCAGGCCGGTTGCATCTATCTGGGACTTATCAACCCCTGTCCAGAAACCATGCACCCCCTACACCTGCCCAGAAGACTTATCACCCCCTGCCCAACTACAAATGCCATCTCAACAAAAGAATACTCAAAATATCCCACCTGATTAATGTTTCCCTTATCGCTTCCTCAAACCTCCCTATAAGTATGAAGCCTCCCTGATCCCTCTCAGCGCTCAGCCTGGTCGTTAAGCCGACTGTCGCCCCTCCTTGCCTGAATAAAGGTGACCTACTTCTGTTGAGGTCATCTTTCCTTTTCTGCCTCGCCAGAGCTATACCCTACAAAAGGGCCTCTGAATTCAGCGATGGGGAATAAACACAAGCAGACTTCATCTGGCTTCTCCGAGCCAAGGGCACTGGCAAGGTCTCAGGTTTGTAAATAAACTGGGACATCTGTTACCAGGGCAGCCGCAGCCATCCACGCACCGCTCCCGACACACTTCGGTGACACTCAGGCTCCGGCAGGTCCTGTGGCATGGGGACACACACTCCTTGTACTCCATGCCCGCGGGGCAGTCCGGTCCTGAAATGGAAAACCCAGGAGTCTCCCTGGAGCCAGTCCCCTCCAGGCAGCATCTTGCAGGCCCCAGGGTGCTCAGAGCCCTTGAGGCCCCTTTGTCTGGCCCCTCTGTCTTCAGGGCCCCAGGGGCCATCTCCACTTCAGTGGCACCCCAGTGGTCAACGTCACCTCCCAGGTGATCCGCTGACCACTCCTGCCCTGAAGGGGCGTCTTCCACCTTGTGGGACCTGGTTAAGACTCAGCAGGGTCACCTGGCACCACCATGCTCCCCCTCAGTCACCTGATCCCCACGAACAACTGGCCACTTGTTTGCTTCTCTGCTCTGTCCTTTTCACCTAAACCCCTCTCGGGGGGATGCCAAATGCCTCCAGGCTGAAAATGCAAGGCCCCCTAGGCCACACAAGCCAGAAATGGTGTCTTCCATCCCATCTCTCCTCTGAGGGCTCCTCTTCCTCAAGAACTTGGGCTCGGGACTTCCCTGGTGTCCAGTGGTTAGGGCTTCACCTTCCAATGCAGGGGTGTAGGTTTGATCCCTGGTCAGGGAGCTAAGATCTCACATGGCCAAAATAAAATAAAATAAAACAGAAGGAATATTGTAACAAATTCAACAAAGACTTTAAAAATGGTCTACATTAAAAAAAATAAAATTTTGTTTAAAGAAAGATATTGGATTCAATCAGACACCCCAGCCAAAAATGGGCACACAGCATCTTCCACGCTAGGGGACGGTCATTCCTATCTATGTCCTGTCTATGTGTCCAGACACTCAGTGGCAGGACAGCCCTCGGAGCTCATCACCTAAGCCTCTGATCCCACTGGACCCAGCCCTTCACTGATAAGGACGCCTCTCCTTTCTCTCTCTATTGGCTGCTGACTGATGCTCAGGCGGAAGAACCAGAAGGACGGAGCATCCCAAACCGCCTCTCCTCCAAGATACCTCAGTCTCTGCCCCTCCTACTTTCAAAGACCTGAAAAGACAGCCATTCCCCCTTCCAGAGGCGAACCCAGCTGTCAACAACCACGCTTCTCACACCCCCACAGCAAAGATGAAAAGCTCTAACTTAGAAGCTGGAAACACACACACACACACACACACACACACACACACACACACACGCGGAAAGGCGTGTGTGTGGTGTAAACGTTCGGGCTGCCTGCCCTGCACCATCAGCCAGTGTGGTCTACAGGCAGCCTGCGGGGGTAAGGGCGGGGGAAGGAGGTGGCCTGCAAGCTCCTAGTTCTTCACGATAATTTGGGAGTGGTGACAATCACGATGGCCAGGGACCCAGTGAGATTAGACGACTGGGTGCGGGGGAGGGATGGAGAGTACCGGCCGGAGGAGAGAAGGGAGGCAATGACAGGTAGGAACTTGAGAAAAGCCTGCCAGGATGCCGAGATCACCGCCCTGCTCCTGGTCAGTTTCAGACCTGAACGGATGAGACCCCCCAGCAGAGCTGGGGAACAGCTTTTGAGTCCAGAGATGGATTTTTCTCACGAGGAATTGGGGAGGCCGGGCGTGATAACAAGAGGCAGGAGAAGCGATATGGGGACTTTGCCAGGGGGACCTTTCAAGCCGTTAGGGAGAGGACTCGCTCTGTGAGCAGGCGACAGGGGCGGGAACCGGGCCTCGGTCAGCACTGGCTAGCTGGGGTGGGACACCCAGGACGGGCCCCGCCCACCCCAGCGGGGGTGGTCCCGCCCAGACTCACGGCAGGAGCTGTGGTCCGCCCAGCCGTCCAGCCGCATCCCCTGCTGCGCGCAGGCGCGGGCGTACTCCAGGAGCACAGGGCAGGGGCACCGCAGCCCCTGGGCGCATGCGCACAGCATCCGCTCACACAGGGCCACGAAAGGCTCGGGGTCCACCAGGGCGTGGCAGCGGGCGAACACGGAGGCCGTCTTCAGAAGCTGGCACTGCTCCCACAGGCCCTGCGGGAAGGAGAGGCCACCTAGAAACGCTGCCACCCACGCGGCCGGGTGTCCCCTGACCTCGGGGCTTGGAGACCCGCCACGCCCGGAAATCCAAGACCGCTGTCTCACACCCAGGAGCTGCTTGTCCACATCTGTCAGATGAAATACGCCAGCAGTTTGTGGAACTCTGTCGGACCCCTGCTTGGTGGGGTGCCCCGAGGCCAGGGCGATCTTGTGGACTGAGCCCTGGAAATGCAGATGCCAGGGACCTGGCCTGCAGCGGCAGACAATGTCCTCTGAAGGGCAAGGGCAAAAAGATTCTGTGAGTGAAAGGAGCTGAACTTGAAGTTCTTGTGGAAATCCACCAGAGGCTGTGGATCCGAGTGAGGAAGGCCAGGCATCTGATCCGCACCCACCTGGTCACCTCCCTTCCCTGAGTTTGGTCCCTCCGTCAGAGATGAGGTTTACAAAGCAGATCCTCCAGGCTTCACCCCCAGAGACTTAAACTCCGTGTGTCAGGGATGAAGCTGAACAAACACTTGCAAGATGGTTCCTGGGATGGACCAGACTGGACCAGTTCCCATCAGCAAAAACATGCCAGGACCCTACAGAGTGTCCCAGGGGTGCTGCCAGGTTAGGGATGTTCCTAGGTTTTATCACTTTGTTGACAACCTAAACCCCATAACACAAGCAGGTTTGGAACTGTTCTCACTAATGATTCCTGGACACGTTAGTATAAACACCCTTCTCTGAAAGTCATATTTGTGAGCATCTCCACATTCTGCATTTTGGTAATTTTTCTCAGTAACATGTGTGCCAAGTCTCTTCGGTCATGTCTGACTTTACGACCCTATGGGCTACAGCCTGCTAGGCTCCACTGTCCATGGGATTCTCCAGGGAAGAATACTGGAGTGGGTTGCCATCTCCTCCTCCAGGGGATCTTCCTGACCTAGGGATCAAACCCACATCTCTTACGTCTACCTGCATTGACAAGCAGGTTCTTTACCACTAGTGCCATATCAGAGATGTTAAGTCATGAAAAAAAAAAAAAAAAAAAGCGCTGGTAATTTTTAAACGCATTTTTTCCCTGCAATTAAACATTTCTGAAATCAGAACACATATTAAAATCAATATCGCACTTTGTCTTCAGTTTGACATGAGGCAGTATTGTTGCTATAACCGATGCCCACTGGGTACACAACTTCCTTCCTGCACAGGCATGTTCCCAGAGTGAAGGGAAGCCATCTGTTAGTGGAAGGACTTCAGCTAAAATGAAGGGAGTACTAGAAGAAAGAGCTGAGTCCTGGAGGGTCAATCAGAGCAAATCAGCTATCATAAAAGGGATGGTGAAAAAGAGCAAACAAGTGACCAATTTTCAGGAGAGAGAACTCCGATCTGCTCTAAGTGTACAAGGACGATCAGAGCAAGGCTGGTCACATCAAGAAACAGGAGCTAGCCACGCAGTGTCTGGAGGAATAGAAATCTGACCCAGTGCTCCTTACCACCTGGGAGAGCCACCTGGGGAAGCCCCAGGGTCATGCAGCGGTCCTGGGGAAATGTGTGTCCCGTCCACAGTGCCCTGCCCGCAACCAGCCTGCAGAGTCTGCCATCAGAACCAGGCCCCTCATGGCCACCAGCCCTGGAGAGGACCCAGGGAGCTCCAGGGCCAGCTGGCCCAAGCAGTTGGGCGTAACTGGTTCCTTCTGCACCTGAGAAAAGCAGCAGTCACATGGACTGCTAAATTGCAAAGCTGCAGCAGGCAAGGTGAGAACTTGCTGAGAGCTTGCTCTGGGCAAGCTGAGAGCTGAGGCTGAGAAGGAGGGAGGCTGAGCCTCCCTCCCTGCATGACCCCACCCTCCTGAGCGCTCCCCCGCACCCTCACATGGCAGAGAAAAAGCAGAGGCTTAAGTCCAGCTCTGCCCCAGCCTGGTGGTGGGGATGGGGACAAAGCTCGTTCTTCCATGGAAAAGGGCATCCTGGAGCAAAACGGGACACCAGCCGCAGACCCTGCCTCACAGGGGGACACGTGGAGCAAGCGGGTGATGAACGAAGATGGCCACCTTGGGCCCCTGTTGCTGAGGTGATGACATGCGCCTTTCCTTTACCACCTGAGCACTTCAGATGGGGGAAACTGAGGTTTCTGAAGACAACGCCAAGAGTCCTGCCCTGGATCTAATATGACATCACAGCCCCAGGCCCAGCTTCTGCCTCTTCGCTGTGCTGGCTATGTGACCCTAGCTGCTTACCTAACCCCACCTCCTCTGTGGAGGGGATAATAACAGTGCCTATTTGAAAAGACTATGTCAGACTGTGACTGCACCAAACCATGACTTGGACCACGAAAAGACATAAGTCAGAGCTATGTTTTTTCCAGTAGCCATGTACAGATGAGAGAGTTGGACCATACAGAAGGCTGAGCGCTGAGGAGTTGATGCTTTTGAGCTGTGGTGTTGGAGAAGACTCTTGAGAGTCCCCTGGACAGCAAGGAAATCAAAGCAGTCAATCCTAAAGGAAATCAATCCTGAATATTCATTGGAAGGACTGATGCTAAAGTTGAAGCTCCAATACTTTGGCCACCTGATGCGAAGAGCTGACTCATTAGAAAAGACCCTGACGCTGGGAAAGATTGAGGGCATGAGGAGAAGGGGCGACAGAAGATGAGATGGTTGGATGGCATCACCGACTCAATGGACATGAGTTTGAGCAAACTCTGAGAGATAGTGGAGGACAAGGGAGCCTGACGTGCTGCAGTCCATGGGGTCACAAAGAGTCAGACATGACTTAGTGACTGAACAACAATCTGAAAAGACCAAAGTGAAGACTGGATGGAATAATGCATCCCAAAGGTTTCGCCTTAGAAATGGTGACCCCGTATCACCATCATCATTGTCACTGACATGGATATCCTGGCCACCAGAGAGAGCCCTTCCACTGTCCTTACTGCCATCAGGCTTCTCTTCAGAATAGTGAACAGATCACCAGCAGGACGGAAGGATATCTTTGTCCCTTTTCCCATCTCCATCTGCCTGGATTGTACAGGGGTGAATGGTTGCCAAGGCAACACTATCAATTCACTAGTATCTTGGGGGTTCCCTGGTCAACAGAGGGCTGCTCTTATTGATCTTTCCTTTGAGACAGTCCCAGTCCTCCAGAACAAGGTAGGTGTCTTTCCAGTGGGGAGTGGCTGGGGGAGGACCCCACTCTTCTTTCTAGTAGACAGGTCTAAGAATCTCCATCCTCACTGGCACCTGAGACTCAGGGAAAGAGGCTGAGGCTTGTGTCTGTTTCTTTCCATCCTGTCCCACTGCCTGGCCCATCAGAAATGCCACTCAGGAGCTTCCCTGGTGGTCCAGGGGTTAAGACTTCACCTTCCAAGTCAGGGGGTGCAGGTTCCATCCCTGGTTGCGGAACTAAGTTCCTCTAAGCCTCACAGCCAAAACACCAAAACATAAAACAAGCAATATTGTGACAAATTCAATAAAGACTTTTTTTTTTTTTTTAATGTGCTATGCTTTAGTCACTCAGTCGTGTGTGACTCTTTGTGACCCCATGGACTGTAGCCTGCCAGGCTCCTCTGTCCACGGGGATACACCAGACAAGAACACTGGAGTGGGTTGCCATGCCCTCCTCCAGGTGATCTTCCCCACCCAGGGATCAAACCCAGGTCTCCCACATTGCAAGCAGATCCTTTATTATATGAGCCACCAGGGAAGCTCTTTTAAAAAGGGTTCACATTAAAAAACAAAAAATGTGGAGGAGGTGACTGCTCTCTTAGAGGGCACCTGAGGGCACCCTTGGGGTAGGGGCAGGAGCTTGGGCACTTGGCTACCTCTTGCCACACACACAGTTTGGAACCGGAGGGAAAAAACCAAAGGCAACTCCATGGGGTTTTTCTAGTGGTTGCTCCCATTGCCTGGGTAGGACAGTGGCTTCAAGCAGTCCCTGCCCCACATGACCAGCTCCCAGTCACAGGGACCAGGCCCCTCGGCGGACACAGAACCAGTCAGAGGAAGGGAGAAACCCAGGAGTCCAGGCATCCCCTCCCCCTTTCAGAGCCCAGGGTGGGGGAGCAGGGTCCAGCGTGGCTCGTCTCCAGCTGGCCCACCTTCATCCCTGCTCGAAGGAAAAGTGGGAACAGTACTCCAGCACATTTCCTGGGAAGTCCCTGGAGGTAGTAAATGGTTTTCAGAAAGCCTTCGCAAGAAGGGTGGGTTCTGATCACTTGCCTGCAGGAGGGAGTGGATTTCTGCAGAAACGGCCACCTCCCTTAGAACAGTTCCTGAGCCCTCGACCATCTGCATCTAAAACCTGCCTAGGCTTTCTTTCTCAGAGAAAAGGAAAAAGCTGTCCTCTGGTCAGCCCTGGCCTGAGCTTGGTCATGAGAGTGACCACAGTGTGAAGGTCAGGGAGGATTTTCAGACGCCTGCCAGCCTTTAAAGCCCAGCTGGCCTTATCCCACGATGGTAGCACAGTGGCACGCCTGGCTTGCCATCTGCTCCTTCCAGGATCCCCTGATCCATCACCCCCATCCTGATTCGTCCCAGGGCACACATCCTGATTCATCCCAGGGCACTCCATCCACCGTAGGATTTGGTGAGCAGGCCTGGGTTCCCAAGCCTGTTGCCACGTGTCCTCATGGGACCCAAGCCATCCGTGACATAGGTGTGTCTCCATATGTCTCCTCGTCCGAGGGAGTGGACACAGTCATGCCCGGCAGTGTTGGGTGGGCCAGGGGGGTGCATGGGGTGGGCAGCTTCCTCTGACTGCTCATCACTCACTCAAGGCCACTGACCTATAGAGCCCCCAGCTGATGGCCCTGCAGAATCTCCACCCTTCTCCCACTTTAAGGACAGACAGACCACACCCCTCTCCCCTCCATGGTGGTCTGCGCCCTCTGTAACCCAACAAATAAAGTTGTTTCAGAGACCAGCAGGTCACCCACTCCCACACAGAGGCCTGAAGACCCCTTTAAAGAACATAAACCTCGGGACTTCCCTGGTGGTCCAGAGGCTAAGACTCCACACTCCCAATGCAGGGGCCCAAGTTTGACCCCTGGTCAGGGAGCTAGATTCCACATGCCGCAACTGAGATCCAGCACAGCCAAATAAAAAACAAGTAAATATTTTTTTAAATAAAGTTAAAAAAATTTTTTTTTAAAGAACCCAAACCTCAGAGGCTAAATACAGCCTTTCTGATTTAGAAACTGAGGCAGGAGAGAATAAAGAATTCAATAGGTCAGCAGTTCTCAAAGTGTGGTCCAGGGACCCCCAACAAACTCCCAATATCCTTGCAGGAATCCTCAAGATCAAAACTAGTTTCGTAATGACACTAAGATTCATCTGATCTTAATGCTCTCACTCTTTTGCAAAAACACAGTGGAATTTTCCAGAGACTACATGATGTGTGGACTCACAACAGGCTGGCTGCTGCTTTCTCTCAAGCCAGACAGTGAGGAGGTTTGTAGAACTGTGAGACAACACCATCCTCCTCCCAACTTTTTTTTTTTTTTTAATTTATAGTCATTTTTATTAAAAAGACGGTATTCGTGTTAAATTTTAGAAGGAAATGGCAAGCCACTCCAGTATCCTCGCCTGGGAAATCCCATGGATGGAGGAGCCTGGCAGGCTACAGTCCATGGGGTCGCAAAGAGTCAGACATGACTTAGCAACTGAGCAAACACACATTCGTGTTAAATATCGTGTCTTAATTTTAAATAAATGTATATGTTTACAGTTTTTCTTTTTGATATCTAATAGGGTAAATATTGACAGGCATAAGCCATATAAACACACACTCTGGGACTTCCCTAGTGGTCCAGCGGCTAAGACTCTGTGTTCCCAATGCAGGGGGCCTGGGTTCAATCCCTGGTTATGGAACTAGATCCCACATGCCACAACTAAGAGTTTAAATTCTGCAACTAAAGGCCCCACACGTTAAAATGAAGATCGAAGATCCCACGTTCCACAACTAAAACCCAGCACATCCAAATAAAAAAATATGTATTATTTTTTAAAAAGCAGACTCTTTGGGATCCTCAATTATTTTTAAGAGTGTAAAGCAGTCCTCAGTCAATTTAGTTTGCCAACAGCTATACTGGTGAAGGAGTCACTGAGCTGAACTCAAACCCTGATTTCACCCCATAGGCCAGGCACCTGCCACTTAGCCACGGTTCACCTGGTTTTCCACGACCCCGATGCCCCCACCCTCCCCGCCTTGTTCCCTATCAGTCAGATTAGAAAACAGTGTAGTCCAGTGGATATAGCACAGGTTTTAGAAAAACCAACCCCATCGCTCACAAAATGTGTGACTTCAGGAAGATCATCTCCCCTCTTGGTACCTTTATTTCCTCACCCTTAAAAGAGGGAGATTGTGGAAGAGATGGAAAGTTGTCCAGATCTATTCCTCCCTTCTTTCTTAGTTAGAAAACCCCTGGGCACAGAGCCACTGAGAACAAAGATTTGATTTTTCAGCCTCCCTTGCAGCTGGGAGTGGTCATAAGACTTAGCTTTACTCCCCTCGCCAACCCCAACATAAGCAGGACGGTCATGTGCAACTCCCAAGAAGCAGCCTCCGAAGGAAGGGGTGCTTTTTCAATCCTTCTCTTTCTATGACTGGAATGTGGTCATGATGTCTGATGCTTAAGCTGCCATTTTGGGCCATGAGGCTGAGGACAACAGGGAAACGAGACCGAAGGACCCTTCACCCAACACCATGGCATCTGTACTGGACATCCCACTCCAAACTCCTTCTCAGTGAGACAGAAATACACTGCTCTACTGTGGAAGCTGTTTCTACTTTAGCTATCCTGGCACAGCAGGACCTAGTCCTGAGATAGCAATGCCTGCCTTCAACTTCCCTGCAAAATAAAACTAAATGACATGACAGGGAGTGCAATGGACTGCTTGTAGCTATTGTCATTGCCTGCTGTCAGGACTAGCCAAAGAGCTCAAAGATGGCTTCTCTTCAGCTCTCTGCTAAACCATCCTGGCAGGGAGACCAAAGAGGGTCAGCTAATTCACTTCCAGCATCTCCCTGGCTCCGAAGCCCGGCATTAGCTACTTCTCTCTTCCTGCATCTCTCGTCTGTGGTGCCAGAGGCTGGCGAGAGCGCGCCAGCCCCAGTCCATCAAGCCATGACCTCACCCTGCCTGGGTGGGTGTGCAGACCCAATTGGAGTCCAACTTAATCACATTTTCAGTTCATTAAAAAGCACCAGGCCTCCTCCCTAGAGATGCCAAGCCAGTTGGAGGGAGAGGGAGAGAAAAGTCATCTCCCCAAGGGCAGATGGGGTGGGGGGGTGGGGATCGAGGAGATAAAAAACAGGAGCAGAGATCTGGAGCTTAGCTCTGGTGTTGGTTCTCAAACAGTTGACAAAGGAGCTAGGGTGGGGGGCATTCCTAGGTCTGGAGTGAACAAAGGGGAGACTAACAGATAAAGTGCAAGATTGTTCAGCCCAGCCCTGGAGTGGGTGTTCAGCGGCTGCCCCCTGGGGAGGTCTGGAGGCGCCTAGACCTGAAGTGGTCCAAAGCCGTGGGTTCAGGAATTCACCCCCAGGGAACGGCCCAGTTTCTTATTGCTCAGCCTACAAGGATGAGTGGGGGAGGGTTGCTGATTCTATTTATAACTTCTGCCTGGCTTGGGATTCCCTCCCACATTCCAAGATCTGGCTCAAAAGATCCCGGGAAACTGGCTGATAGATTTCCACTAAACGGATGCTTTCTGTGAAGCTGGAGAGTCCTCTCTCTGAGATAGTCAGAATACAGCCCTCATGAGAAGTAGGGGAACTGGATATGTCCCTGAAGTCTCCAATGCCAAGGGAGATGGCTACAGAACCCTCCAAAGGACCCATCTCCCCCTCTGTGCTCCTGGGCAGCATCTGAGCAGGGGTCAGAGCAGGACCCATGAGCAGCTGGCCGGGAGGACAAGGGACTGGCATCAGCCCTGAGTTTGGGGTCTGTCCAAACCCTGGGTCTGGAACTGCTCCACCCACCCTGCTCCCAGTCAGAAAGGGTCATCAGCTCTGTGATAAGAACCATTGCACCACATGCCCCTTAACTAACTCCGGATGGCATTCACATGGTTCTCTTTCATGGCTGTTCACCGTCTCCTATGTGTCTTGTCCCTGAGATTGCAAATACAACCTCAATAAAAAAACATCTCAGTAAATACGTGCCATCAGGCACCTGCAGCTTCCTATCCTTGCCAGGAGGGGAGGAAAGGAAAGAAAGCCACTTGGGGAAAGTCTCGGGAATGTGTGTGTGTGTGTGTGTGTGTGTGTGTGTAAACGCATGTGTGTGCATATGTGTGCATGTGTGTCTTTATGTGTGTACATGTATGTATGCGTGTGTGTGTGCATGCGCGCACACACGCGCCTATGTGTAAACTAAACAACAAAAGCATCCATTTAGTGGAAATCTATCAGCCGGTTTCATGGGGTCTTTCGAGCCAGATCTTGGAATGTGGGAGGGAATGTGCTGGGTTAGGGATGCATTTGCATCTGCTTAATTTAAGGGAAGCTTCCCTGGTGTGGCTCAGCAGTAAAGAATCTATCTGCAGTTTCATCCATCTCATTAGGACTGGTTCAAATGAATTCTTTTTAATGGCTGAGTAATATTCCATGGTGTATATGTACCACAGCTTCCTTATCCATTCATCTGCTGATGGGCATCTAGGTTGCTTCCATGTCCTGGCTATTATAAACAGTGCTGGGATGAACATTGGGGTGCACGTGTCTCTTTCAGATCTGGTTTCCTCAGTGTGTATGCCCAGGAGTGGGATTGCTGGGTCATATGGCAGTTCTATTTCCAGTTTTTTAAGAAATCTCCACACTGTTTTCCATAGGTGGGAGAATGTGAGGGTGGGATATTTCAAAAGAACAGCATGTATACTATCTATGGTGAAACAGATCACCAGCCCAGGTGGGATGCATGAGTCAAGTGCTTGGACCTGGTGCACTGGGAAGTCCCACAGGAATCGGGTGGAGAGGGAGGTGGGAGGGGGGATCGGGATGGGGAATACGTGTAAATCTATGGCTGATTCATATCAATGTATGACAAAACCCACTGAAATGTTGTGAAGTAATTAGCCTCCAACTAATAAAAAAATAAATAAATAAATTTTAAAAAATAATAATAAAGTAGAACAAGAAAAAAAAAAAAAAAAAAGAATCTATCTGCAATGCAGAAGACCCAGCAGACTCAGGTTCAATCCCTGGCTAGGGAAGATCCCCAGGAGGAGGAAATGACAACCCACTCCAGTATCTTGCCTGGGAAATTCCCTGGACAGAAGAGCCTGACAGGCTACAGTTCATGGGATCGCAGAAAGTCGTACACGACTGAGCAACTGAACACACACACAATTTAAGGGAAAACTTGAAACCCAGCGGCAGCCCCTGAACTCTGCCATGAGGCTAGACCTCCAAAGGCAGAATGGCCGGGGTCACTGTCCCACCACCACAGCCTGCGGGCTCCCTGCCCCTCCTGACTCCCTGCTCTCAGATGGGTGAGGGGATTTGCTGGAAAGGGAAAGGGTGCTTATTTCCTCAGTGGTCGGTATCGGGCAGAGCTTTGCTGGTCTTCAGAGGGGAGACTCAGCTGCAGAACAGGGGTGCAACTACGTGAGGACACAACAAAGCTCTAGAAACCAAGGATTCTTGGATTTTGGCAAAGTCCCCAAAATAAATCCTCACTCCTTAACCTCTGGATGACTTGAGAGAGCAGTTCTCATACCATAGAAAGGGGAAAGTGTGTGTATGTGTTATACATGTGTGTATTCATATGCGTATGTGTGTATATGTGTGTGTAAGTGCATATGTGTGTGCATACATGTGTATGTGTGTGTTTATAGGCGTGTATTGCATATGTATGTGTGTATATGTGTGTCTTTGTGTGTGTTGCATATGTGTGTATATGTATTCGTGTGTATATGTGTATGTGTGTGTACTATATGTGTGTATGCATGTGTATATATAGGTACGTATGTGTATTGTGTGTGTATATGTGTGTATGTGTATACATGTGTATAAATAGGTGTGTATATGTGTGCATGCTGCTGCTGCTAAATCACTTCAGTTGTGTCCGACTCTGTGTGACCCCATAGACAGCAGCCCACTAGGCTCTGCCATCCCTGGGAGTCTCCAGGCAAGAACACTGGAGTGGGTTGCCACTTTGCTTCTCCAATGCATGAAAGTGAAAAGTGAAAGTGAAGTCGCTCAGTTGTGTCCGACTCTTCGCGACCCCATGGACTACAGCCTACCAGGCTCCTCTGTCCATGGGATTTTCCAGGCAAGAGTACTGGAGTGGGTTGCCATTGCCTTCTCCGATATGTGTGCATACTTGTGTTCAAAACCCAACTCAGATCTACTCATTGCTGGGACCCAGAGGGTGGGCTCCCTCTGCAGAGCCAGGTCGGGTCCCCGATAACTAATTCCTCCAGGGTTCCTGAGTTACAAGGATCTCTTCTTGAGATATACTGACCTTCCCTGAACCAGACTCTCTGGGCACAGTTGCTCTGTCTAAGAATCACAACTATTCTACCAAGCAAACAAACAAACGTAACAAAATTCATCCCAGTCTCCAAGAAAAGTCTATTCTAGGCCATGAATGCAGGAAGCCAGGAGAGGAAGCCAGGAGTGGACGTGGCCAGTGAGCCCTCAGCTCTGCCAGGGCACTGAGTCCCTCCCCCACCAGGTCACCTCCCTCCAGGCCTGTGAGCTTTCTCCCAGGGCAGCTGTGAGCAGAAATAGGAGAAAGAGCTGGGTACGCACTTTGCAAATAAAAGGCGTGGGCAGTGTTTCATGAGGATCTGAAGAGTGAATTGCATTGTTCCCAACAGAAGGGGTATTTTGTGTGCCTCTTTGTGCCATAGAGGGAACTGTTACAGTCATTCAAAGTAAACATGAGTGTTTACAAATGTTAGCTCCAGTGCAGACAGGTGACTTCTTAGGGGAAGAGGGTTTACAGGTGAACCATGGGCTCTTGAGAGGAGGAGGCAAGGGGGAGAAGATGTGCAGACGTGAACAGCAACAGAACAAAAGAAATAAGGATTGTGTTCACTCACATGCATACAAAACGCTAAAATCAGAACCAGAGGAAAACAGGCAATCTGGGACTGTTAGGTGACTGATAGGAGTACCACTGGACATGAAGTCCTGAGTAAGATTTGGAGAAAGCAGACTGCAGGGATCTTGCTTCCCCAGTACTCAGCACCACTGAGGGTGCTTCCCTTGTGGCTCAGACGGTAAAGAATCTGCCTGCAATGCAGGAGACCCAGATTTGATCCCTGGGTCAGGAAGATCCCCTGGAGAAAAGAATGTCAACCCACTCCAGTATTCTTGCCTGGAGAATTCCATGGACAGATGATCCTGGCAGGCTACAGCCCATGGGGTCACAACGAGTTGGACACGACTAAACGACTAACACTCCTTAAACTCCTTAAAACAGCACTTTCCCAGCAGGTGATGGCAAAGTGTCTCGAGAAAAGGGTGTCTTTTTCTAATTAGAAAGAACATCGCATGGACCAGCTACAGCCCCCACCCAGCCTCCCGGAGCCCTGGGCTTCACACTGCAGACAGGACTGCAAGATAAAAACTAAGATCCCCGTGTAAGGTTCAACCCACGCTGACATTTCCTAGGCTGTCAGAAATTTTTTAAAAAAAATTTAAGTGACCTAAGGATCTTTCTAAAATGTTCACTATGCAGTGGAGTTACCTGCAAATGAACACCAATTATTTGAGCATCTATAGCTTGGCACTTTTTATTACTAGGTCTGCACGCTAAGCCCCAGACGCCAGCAGCCCTGCCCTCGGAGAAGCTGAATAGAACTGCAAATCTGTGTGCAATCAAACAAGCCATTATCCGTCCCAGTAGAGAAGCTCCGGTTTTGTTGGCATAACAAGGAAACATTCATTTCCCCGGGTATAAGTAATATGACCTGGCTCTCAACGAGCTGACTCCTTGCTGCCACCTCAGAAAGAGAGAGCTCCTGATGGCTGGGTCAGCACCATCTCCCCCACTGAACACTTGGCCACTGAATGTGGCTCTTGGAGCCACAGTGGCAGACTCTTGTGAAGGGATTTACCAGCCCCGACTTCTGACTGAACCCAGGGACCCAGCGAGACCCAACAGGCTGTGGACAATTCCAGAGATCACGGTTATCACCATGGAGATGTCTTTGTGCTTCCCAGCCAATGAGGGCGCCCCGCTCGTGGACAAACACAGCCTGATTGGATGATGAAGCCCCGCCCCCTCTTCTCAGGTAAACAGCCTGAAACTGGAGTTGAGGAGGAACTTGTGCCTTGGGAGGTGTGAGTGTTTGGGGGCCTTGGCCCAGCTCTGAGAACTTAGTAACCAGTTTCTTAAACTGCTCCCAGGACACTGGTTAGTAAGAACCTTAACGCACCCAGGAGACAAAGTGAGTAGCGAGTGTACAGCTGGAGCCCCCAAAGGCCCAGGGGAGAGAACGGGGCCTCTGTGGATTCTCTGCCCCCACCTCCCATTCCCCTCTGTCTCCAGGAGAAAGAGTGCCAGGCTCCCTCCTCCACTCGGGCCTCTGTATCAGGTTCTGCGTTTGGAAATCCTGTCTTCACCTCCCACTTCTTAGGTGTAAACTAGTCCTTTGTAGTCCAGGGGTGGGAGCATTTATATTGAGCTTACTCTGTGATGCCTGTGTTTTGCAAACTAAAGTGAAACAAAGCCCATGCCCTGGGTGTCAGAGGTGCCCATGAGCTGCCCACCTAACTTGCCAACTAACCCCCTCTTCCCCATCCCCCACCTCCCTTCCCCCCACCCCCACCCCCCCTTAACACACCTCAATCCTACCTCTACCTAGAGAACACTGGAAAGGGTGCCGAAGACAGCTAACCACAACCATCGATGGAAGTGTCAGTTTGGAAACCAAAGGAAGAGATGATAAAATCCCTTCTCCTTTGCTCCTCGCTGCTCAGGGCTCCTGGAGTCTCCTCAGCCCCAAATTCCCCTGGGTCACAAGCAGCCCCAGAAGAAAAGCTGGCTTCTGCCTGTTCCCCACCCTCCGTGTCCATGTGCCTCTGCACCTCACTCTCCTTCTAACCCCACGCTGTGCTCCCCCAGAAAGAATGGCATTATAGCTAGGGGGAGAGGAGGAGAGAAAGAAGGAATTTTGAGCTTAACACTTAAAGTGCTGTGTGTGTTTGGCCTGCTTCCCCCACTCCTGCTCTCCAAGTGCGGCCACCCCAGGGGCAAATGCAGACTCAAAAATAACAATAACAACAATAACAGCGCAGCCAATTGAGCCCCACTGGGCTAAGCTCTCCACATGGATCCTTTTAACCTTACGGTGGCCCTGTTAGGATAAGTGGAGCAGGCACTTGTTCTGTGTCTTTTACATATGTGGAAACTGAGGCTTGGAGAAGGCAAATGTCCTGCCCAGAGTTACCAAACTGGTAAATGGTCCAGGGATAAGAAAGCTGGAAGGGCTACAAGGGCCAGTGTCTGCTATTTCAAAGTTTTCCTGAAAAGAAGAGGGAACTACCCCCTTTCCCAAGACAATACCCTCTCCTCTCAGGGTTTGGAACTCTGTCTCTGTCAGCTGCCAGTACTGTGTTGTGTTCTAGGTGACAGAGGTGTTTAGGGACTAGCTGGGAAAACCTAGCACCACTGAAACTGGAAACCCAAGGAAAAGGGGCGTTAGGAGTGGACTTGTTGATACCTTAGCGATTGGGTTTACAGTCCAGGCAGCTGAATTGAGCATGACCCAGAGCATTTTCCTGTGCCTGACATACTCCTTGGTTCAGAAGATAAACTGTCCCTTGAAAGTGGAAAGACTGAGTAACTAATAATGAAGCTTTCTCATGCTAAGGTAAGGGTGTGTGTGTGTGTGTGCAGTGTGGTGTGTTTCATTTAGTTTCTGGAGTAGGAGTAGGCTAGAGTTTCTCCACTTACGTGCAGATTTGTTCTACAAATGAAGGATCCTCGGTTATGACTGTGGGGTGGCCCATTCCCTGGATAAATGACCCCACCTAATTTGCATCCATCCATCCATTGAATATTTACTGAGTGAAAGTGTTAGTCACTTCAGTTGTGTCCAATTCTTTGTGACCTCATGGACTGTAGCCCTCCAGGCTCCTCTGTCCATAGGGATTTCCCAGACAAGAACACTGGAGTGGGTTGCCATGCCCTCCTCCAGGAGATCTTCCTGTCCCAGGGATCAAACCCAGGTCTCCTGCATTGGAGGCATCTGAGCCACCAGGGAAGCGCTATTATCAACTCTCTCTTTAGCGCACTCCAGAGAAACACAAAATCAAAGAGCTTTAGAGCTGAAGGAAGCAAGATTCATGGAGCCAGACTCCTGAAGGAAAACATGTCTGGAATCATCACTTGGCTGGCCTGAGGTGGCATAGCCAGAACAGCAGAGGAGGGGGCAGGGCAGGGTGTGGACTGTGACTCTGCAATGCTCGCTGGTGACTCAGGGCAGCTCCTTAATCGCACCGCCCTCCACCCTGCTCTGGTTTCCTCATCACTGTGCACAACCACACAGTCCCAGAGGAGGGGCTTACTTGGCCTGTCAAGCCGCATCATGGCAGTGGTTCTGGGGATAAGCAGAGGTCACCCTCTCCCTGCCTGATGGTAGACTGGAACATCGTGCTCCCTGGATGAGAGGCAGGGAGGTGATTCTGTCAGGTAGCCAAGCTCCACAGGGGACGTTGGGTGCAGTGCAGACGCCCTTCGGAGCAGGACTCACTCACCAGAAGCTGGGAGTGTTGGCTGCTGGGGGCTCATAGGGGAGTCACTCTGCAGGCACCGCCCTCCGTCCTGCCTCCTCGCCCAGAGGCAGCCTCCATGCAGTGACCGACTGGTCTGGGTGGGCCCCCTTGCCCCATGGGGCCACCCAGCTCTTAGAACTCCTTGAAGGGCCAGTTGAAGCCTTGATTTTAACTACACAGCGTTCAGCTTCTCCCCCTGCCCAGCCCTGCCTCTCTCACACCCTGAGAGCCACTCCCTGCTCACAAACCTCCACTTTCTGGGAACCTGACTTAAAGGATCTCCTTCCCCAGACAGCGGCGGAGTCTCTGAGCACAGCCTGTTCTGGGCCCTGCGTGTTGACGAGGGCCTGGCCGCACCCCGGAGCCATGCTGCTTCCTCCTGCCTCAGCCCTGGCAGCCTGACCCCTGAGAAGAGGAGGTCCTCCATTGAGGGAGGTCTTTCCCCACCCAAAGCATCATCCTCCCAACACCCCCCACACAGAAGCCCAGAGACCGTCTTGTCCCCACCTACAGATGGCAGAGGCAAGGTGTGTCCTGCAGACCCCTCCCACCCGGACCCCTTCTCCCCAAGTGGGATCCTAAAGGGTAACCCTGAAGGGGAAGGAGCTGCTAAGAACTGGGGGAGGGATGGGCGGAGTCACCGCCGGAGCTGAGACTCAGACGGAGGCAGTGGACAAGGAGGCCACGAGACCACAGAGGGAGCGAGTGAAGGGATGGGGCCAAAGAGCAATGTGCAAGATGGGCAAGGAGCCAAGAAGCCCCGTGCCCAAAGAGCTAGAAGAGGCAAGGGGGCACTCTCCCTTAGACCTCCAGAGGGACCCAGCTCTGCGGACACCTTGAAACCAAATTCAGCCTTCTGGCCTCCAGAACTGTAAGAATACATATCCATAGCTGTAAGCCACTGGGTTTGAGACAGTCTGTCAGGAAACTCTTACAACATCCAAGCTGGAGGCTGGCAGCAGGCCCTGCCCCTCCCCTCCCCGCAACCTCTCTCCTCCCCCCAGCTTCTCCCCTCCCCCACCCAAATGTAAAGTAACCCCCTCCCTGCTGATTGTTAGTGAGACTTCGGGGCCTTGCCCCCTACTTGTGCTTTATAACAACCACTTATGGGGCCCTTAAAAAGATATGGTTTTCCAGACTTCCTTGGTGGCACAGTGGATAAGAATCCACCTGCCAATGCAGGGGACGCGGGTTTGACTCCTGGTCGGAGCAACTAAGCCTGCAAGCCACAGCTACGGAAGCCTGCACACCCTAGAGCCCGTGCTCCGCCACAAGAGGAGCCACCACGATGAATAGGCCATGTACCGCAACCAGAAAAAGCCCATGCAAAGCAACGAAGACCCAGAGCACCCAAAAATAAATATTTTTTAAAAATGGTTTTCCACAGCAGAATTTCAGACAGATAGCAGGTGACAATAGGGATATTTGGAGCTGAGGGGGCGTTGGAATGTAAAGCGGGAAAGTATAGTAACTCGCTGTACCAACTCATTGGACCAGGCCCATCTCTAGAGGTCCAGGCCCAGAACAGTATTACTAACAAGATTAGAGTCAGCCCAGCTCGAACCACAGTTGGTTTTCCAGAGGAAAGGGGTGCACAGGACACAGAGCAGCCAGAGGGACCCTCCAAGGTGGACCCCGTCCTCCCCAGGATGGAGGACCTAGGATGGGACCGCATTCTGCCTCTTGACTCCTGAAGCCCCGCACCACCCAGATCACACCCAGCCTGGGTGACCCACCTTCTGCAGCTCGGAGGAGACGTTGCAGGAGCTGCTGGGAGGGGACACCCGTGGACACCGCTGCTCCTCACTGCTCAGGGCCCAGGAGTTAGCAAAGTCATAGGGGTCCGAGGTCAGGGTCCCTGTGGAGAAAGGTTCGGGAGTTTGGAGCCGTGGTCATGAAACCTGGGACTGCTGAGTGAAAACTCTGGGTCTGTAGGCACCTGAATCAACTTTGTTTAGATTTGAACATAGGCCTCTGCGGCAGGGGTTTTGATGTTATTTAGTCACTCAGTCATGTCCGACTCTTTGTGACCCCATGGACTGTAGCCTGCCAGGCTCCTCTTGGGAATTTTCCAGGCAAGAATACTGGAGTGGGTTGCCATTTCCTTCTCCAGGGGATCTTCCCAATCCTGGGATCAAGCCCATGTCTCTTGCATTGGCCGGCAGGTTCTTTACAACCAGGATTCTTTTCTGAGCCACCAGGGAAGTCCACATAAATTTTTTTGAAATTTTCAGAAGAAAAATGAGGATTAGCAGTGGTTTTCACATAGTCCATATCATCAGACTTCCTATTTCTCATGAACATAGACATGTGCACACACACACATACATATAAACTGGCCTTTTGGACAGTGGAGAGAACCACCTTTTATAGATTTCATGTGTGAAGTTCCATCACAGTGACACAGGAGGACCTGTTCAGGTCATCCAGCATTTATCAAACATCTACCATGTGGGGAACTCAAAGTGAACCAAGTCAGGTCTGAGGATCGCCAAAATCTGATTTGAGGACAGATCTAGGCCTTGAGGTGGAATGCTGAGATAAAGTTCATGAGATAAATTGAAGTGAAGACTCAGGGAAGGTAGAACACCAGGGGAGGAGTTCTAGTGTAGGTTGGTGAGCAGGGTAACACAACCACGCCCTCAGGGAATGCTGTTCCAGAAAATCTAACCTTCTTGAGTCCTGAAGTCATCTTCGGCGAAGATGTTAAAGTCACCGCACAGCCCACAGGTCTTGTTGAAGTGTCTTTCCGACAGCAGGATTTGGAAGTTCCCGCTGCCGTCGATCCTGGCCACAAAGCCATAAGCCTCGCTGGACAGCTTGTGGTACCCAGCCTCGGTTTCCAGGTACAGCCCTCTGGTGGCATAGGGCATGGAGACGCTGGGGAGACAGGAGGAGCTCAGGAAGGGGCCATTTTCTGGGAGTCCCTCCACCCTTCAACCTGACCCTGCTCTGCAGGGTTCAGACTGCCATGCAGAGGCTGAGAGCCTGGTCTCAGAGTCAGGATTCCCCACTCTCACCCACCCTTCTCACCTCCTCTGGGCACATGTACTTTCTCTCTCTGGGCCCCACTCCTTTGTCTGAAAAAACGAGGGGAGTACAAGGGGGATTCTCAGGGCCTCTTATAATTTGAACTTTCTGGGCTCCGACTTACTGCTGGCCCCCCTGCAGCACAGTACCGTTGACAAACACATGGATGTCGAAAAATTCCCCGAGGTACACAGAGAGACCCACTCTTCTACCATCTTGGAAGTCCCCTGAAAAAGAAAAGAATTATTTAAACTGGGTAGCAATTATTACCCCAAAAAGTGAATACATTTATTTATAACCATCATCTCTGTAATCTTATCTCAGTGGGAAACTCCCCCCAAAGAGTTAACAAATGGGCAACAGAAATCTCCCCCAAATCTCATATGCTCACTCATCTTTCCACACATCTGGAAATATTTATTGAGTGCCTTCTGTATACAAAGCCCTCTAATAGTCTATTTCTTTAAAAGAAAATGTAAAATCCTAACTCCTTCCTTCTGGGAGTTTACAATCAAAGTATAGAGATAAAATTAAGCATGAGTCAAATACATTGCAAAGCAGTGAATCAAAGCCACCATGTGAGTTATTGGTGACGTGAACTCTGGGACATGTTATTTAAAATGATCTCTTAGAAAGGGAACCCTCCTACACTGTTGGCGGGATTGTAAATTGGTGCAACCGCTATGGAAAATAGTATGACAATTACTCAAAAAACTCAAAATAGAGTTTCCATATGATCCAGTGATGCCACCCATAGGCATATATCCAGATAAAACTGTAATTCAAAAAGATACATGCACCCCTATGCTCACAACAGCACTATTCACAATAACCAAGACATGGAAATAACCTAAATGTCCACCAACAGAGAAATGGGTAAAGAAGACGTGATACACACACACAATGGAACACTGCTGCTGCTGCTGCTCAGCCATAAAAACGAATGCAATGCCATTTGCCTCAACATGGATGGACCTAGAGATTATCATACTAAGTGGAATAAGTCTGGAAGAGAAAGACAAATACCATATGATCTCACTTATATGGGGAATCTAAAATATGACACAAATGAACATACCTATGAAACATAATCAAGGACCTAGAGAACAGACTGGTGGTTGGCAAGGGGAAGGGGGTAGGAGAAGGTCAGATTGGAAGTTTGGGATTCCCAGATGCAAATTAGTATATATAGGATGAATAAACAACAAGGTCCTACTGTACAGCACGGGGAACTATATTCAATATCCTATGAAAAACGTAATGGAAAAGAATATGAAAAAGAATGTGTGTGTGTGTGTATATATGCATAAAATAAATTTTTAAAAAGTTTTTGCCCAGAAAGTGGAGTAAAAACACCAATGACTTCATAATCCAGTGTGCACACACACACATTTCCCATGACATCCCTATCCTTACCAGAGCCATGAGCTCTGGTAATTTCTGATGTCTTCTATTCTTTTCTGTTTAAATTTTTTTGATGCTGGCAACAACAATAACATTCATTTTATGACCCATAGTTTATTGACTCAGTTTGCAGAACATTGACCTAGACTGACTCCATTCTACAGATGGAGAGACTGAGGCCCAAGTGTACAACAGGTTTTCTCCACCTCGGCTCTGTTGACACTGGGGGCCAGATACTTCTTTGCTGTGGGGGCCACTCTGTGCATGTAGGTATTAGCAGCATCCCTGGCTTCTGCCCGTCAGATGCCACTAGCATCCACCCCCAGCTGTGACAACCCCAAATGCCTCCAGACTCCATGTCCTCTGGGGGGAAAATCACCCAGGTTGAGAACTACTAGTTGACATCACTAACCGCACCAGGCTTTCTGACCCCAAGTCCAAACCTCCCTTTGACACTCAAATTTCTTAAGGGAGCATCTGAGCGCTCAGGGTTGTGAACCGCTAATGCAGAGGAGAACCCTCCATCAGCCCTGATCCTTATTTGCCTCCTACTCTCCCGGCAGAACTCGGGAAGGACCCTGATGATGGGCAGCCATTAGAACGATGAGCCATTAGAAACCGCCAGCGAGCCCAGCGCCAGGGGACACTCCCATGCCCTGCAGACCCGCAGGTCTGCACTTCCTGTGTCTGCCAGAGGATGGGCAAGGTGTCCATCTCAGGGGCGAGCCAGGGAAGCTCCCACTATACCCCATAGCCTTTCCGGCCTCTTGAACTCAGACACTGAGGCTCTAAGCAAGGGAGCAAGACCTCCCCTGGGTGAGCGAGGAGCACCCCAGGAAGCTGAGTTCAACCCGAATTCTGTCTCTGCCTTCCTAGTGTGGGGCTTACTGATCTGCATCTCTAACAAACACTCCGTCCTCCATGCTGTGACTCTGATGCAGGTGGACATGAGCCAAAAGCCGCACAACAGGGATCAGTGAGCAGTGACCTGGCCACGACGCCCTGATTAGAGACAGAGTCTCAGGCTGGGAGCTCACTCAGAACCTTGCAGGTTCTCCGTGACTCTTGGGGCTGCTATGGGAGCCAGGTCCCAGTGTGGGGGCCACCAGGACTCCCGAGGTCTCTCCCAGGTCCCCGTGCTGGCTGGCTAGGAGCCTTGACCTGAGTCCCTGAATGGAGCCTGCTGGCCAGGAGCCAGCACCAGGTCAAAGAGCCTCCCCTTTGCACCAGGTGGCCTTGCATGCTCAGACACAAACACTTTACCCAGGATGTGGACAAGGTCCGCAGGAGAGGAACGGGAATTCGTGATTTGGAAGTGAGGAAACAGGATGTCATTGGAGAACAATGGAGCCCAGGCGTGGGGGAGGGCACCGCTGTGCCTGCAGGACTGAAGGGCAGCATCCACGGCTGCCAGGTTCCCTCCCCTGACCCGGCGACCCCCCTTCCCCGGAGCAGCCATGCCAGCCCACCCTACCCGGCCCAGCTCCTCAGGTTGCCCGCGTCCTGCCAACACCCACCCTCCCCATCCAAAACAGACAACGTAGCTGCCCATTTTCTCCAATGTTATATAATAGCAGCACAATTTGGGGTGAGAATTAAACCAATCTACATTGAAATGTGATTGATTCGTAGCCTAACTTAGGCCAATTACGGACCAGAAAATTGACGCTTGACAAGAGCAAGTTGATAAAAGAAGAACAACACAGAGAGGGTATTCCACGGTGATGCTTTGAACATAGAGAGGCCTAATTCAGCCTGTCCATTCCTCCTGGCCCCTGAAACCCAAAGAAGGACGGCCAGAGAGGCCAGACTTCTGACACCACCCCGCATAGATGTACAGAGGGGAGGTCAGCGTCACCTTGACCTTGAGAGACGGGCCCCCAGTGCTCACAGTGCGTTTATGATAATGTGGGTGGAATTCAAGGGCACGGTACAAGTGAAATATGGCAGATGGAGAAAGACAAAAGCTGTACAATCTCACATGTGGACACTTTAAAACAAAATAAGTGCCCTGTGACTTTCAAGGTAGAGAAATCCTCTGAGATAAACACTGGGACCACTTGAGGAGGAAGGGCCTGGGCCCTCAGCTTCCTGGGGAAGGTGACTGGGTGCTTTTCTCTCTGCTGCTGCCTCTGAACCAAGGTAGGTGCCCAGAGTTCAGAGTCCAGGATGACTTCCTCAATTCATCATGCCCTAGGGACGCCTCCAGTCCTTCTCACCAACTGCCTGGTGACCATGGCCAAGGCCACCCTGCTTCCTGCCTCTCTCCCTTCCAGGATCACCTTGGCTAAGAACCGATTTCCTCCTAACCCTCCCTGTGGAGGCTCTGCACTAGCCCCTCATTGCCTGCTGAATCGAGAAACAAACTCCGCCATCAGACAGCAAGTTTCAGCCCCATCAGCTCTCCCCACCACCTCATCTTTCACCCCCTCCTCCCCAGGCCTGTGCTTCTCAAAGTTGGGCCCCAAACCCCCCAGGAGCAGCCAGGAACTTACTAGAGGTGAATACCTCATGCCACACTCTGAATCCAGTGGCATAGACACCCTGGGCCAAGGCTGGGGGACCCCAATAACGTGTTTTAACCAGCCTCCAGGTGAGCCTGATGGGGCCCACAGATCCCACCACACTGATCCCCCCCCAACTGGGGTGCAAGGCACCAAATTTACCCCTTTCAGACTCTCGCCTTTATTCCTGCTGTCCCCACTACACGGGACACCTTCCTTATCCTATCTGCCCAAGCAAACCCCTCCCCAAGGCCTTGCACGCCTTGCTGTTCATGAAACCTGCTCTTGTATACAACAGAGAACCACGCTTTGTGCAAACCCCCCTTTGGTGTTGACAGAGACCGTAGGGAGCTAAGGAAACAAAGATGAGTGTGTCGTGGTCCTTGCCCTTGAGAGACTCATGGAGCAGTAGGGAAAATGGCATTCCAGTGAAGTTCAGACCACTGAAGCCACACTGGGAAAGGTTTTCCAGCAGAGGCAGGGCCAGAAGGGGGCCGCCAGAGAAGCAGGAGAACCCAGGGGACATCCCTGATGGACCAGTGGCTGGGACTCTGCGCTTCCACTGCAGGGCCTGAGGGTTTGATCCCTGGCTGGGGAACTAGAATCCGTGTTGTTGTTTTTTAGTCACTAAGTCTTGTCCGATTCTTTGTGAGCCCATGGACTACAGCACGCCAGGCTTCCCTGCCCTTCACTGTCCCCCAGGGCTTGCTCAAACTCATGTCCATTGAGTCAGTGATGCCACCCAACCATCTCGTCCTCTATTAGCCTTTTCTTCTCCTTCCCTCAATCTTTCTCAACATCAGGGTCTTTTCGAATGAGTTGGCTCTTGGCATCAGGTGGTCAAAGTATTGGAGTTCAGCTTCAGCATCAGTCCTCCCAATAAATATTCAGGGTCGATTTTCTTTAGGATTGATTTGTTTGATCTCCTTGCAGTCCAAAGGGCTCTCAAGAGTCTTCTTCAGCACCAGAGTTCAAAAGCATCCATTCTTTGGTGCTCAGCCTTCTTTAGGTCCAACTCTCACATCCATACATGACTACTGGAAAAGCCATAGCTTTCACTACATGGACACTGGTCAGCAAAGTGATGTCTCTGCTTTGTAATATACTGTCTAGGTTTGCCATAGCTTTCCTTCCAAGAAGCATCTTTTAATTTCATGCAGTCACCCTTCTCCAGGGGAATCTTCCCAACCCAGGGATCAAACCTAGTCTCCTGCATGGCAGGCAGATTCTTTACCATCTGAGCTGCCGGGGAAGCTCACATGCCTCCTGCATAGTATAGCCAATAATTAATTAATTAACTAATTTTTTTTAAAAAATGAAGCAGGAGAGCCCAGAGCTAGGACCAGCTGTCAGTTCACTGAGTAGCCAAGCCAAGCCTCGCCCAATGCTGGCACACAGACATACTGCGGCCGTCGTCCCAACTGATGGAGTTAACACCACAAGAGCCCTGAGTCTGCATCTCATGTGAGGTCTGTGTGTTGGCCAAGATGCTCTCCTTGATCAAGTCTCCTTGACCACACCTGCATCAGGCTTTTCTGAGCCCTCTGCTTGGTTAGGTCCCCACCTAGACTCTATCCTTGGCCTGCTTGGTCCAGTTTTAGCAAGAATCCTGTAGGTTCATTTAGCAAGAATCCCCTGCCCTCAATATCCAATTATATTCCTCATAACCCACTCTGCACATCGCATTACCCTGGCCTGCCTTCAGCAAGAATCCTGTCAAGTTAGTTTAGCCAGACTCCCCATGACCCTTGATGTTTCCTCCTAGTAATTCACCATCCTGGGACTTCCCTGTTGGTCCAGTGGTTAAGAATCCACCTTCAAATGGAGGGGAAGTGGGTTCCATTCTTGATCAGGGAACTAAGGTCTCACATGCCATGGAGCAACTAAGCTTAAGTGCCATAACTAGAGAGAAATCTGCACACCACAATGAAGACCCCGCAGGCCACAACTAAGACCCAACACAGCTGAATAAATAAGTAATCTAAATAAATATTTTTAAAAATTTCTATCCAGCCACCCATACCTGGCTCCTTGGCTATAAATCCCCACTCGCCCTTGTTATATTCTTTCCTCTGTTGCAAAACCCCCATTGCAGTGATCCGCCCCTCTGTGTAAAGTCTCTCTCACTGTCCTTATAACAATTGCCACAAAAATTTTGCTGTGACAGTGTGGGTCTGTCTATTGCCATTTCCCCTTCTACCTGTGCTGCCTCGCCATGGCTAAGGACTTCACCTTTGCTGGGTTTCACATGATCGCTCTCACTACCACACACATCTTGTGAACTGTTAGAGTGTGAAGCTCACCAAATTGCAATGTCCCATCGCTGCCTCCAGCCCCACTCCCAGCCCTGGACAATGCCCTCTCTCCTCAATACAGGAGCAAGGTCCTTCCTGACACGCCCAGGATCAAAATCCAGCTCATCCTTTCTTACCTGTCAGCCCTTGGGAGGATCATCGACCTCCTTGGGCTTCAACTCTTCACATGTGAAACTGGGGTGACTGCCTGCCCCCCACTCTCAGAGCTGCCTCAGGAGAGCAGAGATAACACAGGCATAGTACCACCCTTTGCCAGGAACACAGATGTTCCACATCAGCTGATACTCTGACCTCCAGCAGGAACCGGCAACCTTCCTTCCCTTTTCTACAGGCTTGGGCTCTTACAGACCACTTTCTGGGTCATCATTTCTCTTGATGCTTCAGGGCTTCCAGAGCATTGCCTGGACCCAGAGCAATGGACCCAAACACTGGAGAAGCACGAAGACTGTCTCCATCCACAAGGCTCCCACAGGAAGAGACCCAGGGAGAAGTCAAGGGAATCCCTATGTGGAGAGGTCATTCCCCACCATGAATCTTGGCTCAGCACTATCATAAGAATGGGAAGCCTCAACCCCCAACCTGACAGCCCCCACCTGCCAAGGCTGAGCTAGGCTGCCCCCACTCCTGCCCACCCCCTTGCTCTGAATTCCCCCCATTAGGGCAAGGACTCACCTACGATTGAGAAGGCGTGTGTCTTGCAGTCCCCTGCCAGGAGGTAACTGCAGTCTCCTGCGAAGCTGTACATGCTCTCATCAAAGGTGTTGATGAAGTCAGTTCCGAAGAGGCTGCACCGGGCCATCGATGACTTGCCCAGAGCCCCTTCTCCACAGAGGGTCCCTGGAGGGAAAGGCCACATGTGAGTACAGCAGTTACCAACAGCTCAAACCACTGCAGCCCGGGAGAAATGAGGCTGCAGCCATCAGAAATCAGGCTACGGGGAAGGACTTTGCATCTTAAACGACACTAAAACTGTTGCTTTCAGCCCCCAAGAATTACCCAGGACTCCCCAATAATGGAAGAACTGCTTTTCAGAAAATTGATTCATTTTAATGATAGATGATTTGAAATGTATACTGCATGCTCCTTAGAGAAAATTTGGAAAATATTGAAGAAGAATAAAAAAGGAAGTTAAAATCATCTCCAACCAACATACAGCAGTAACTAGAGTTGACATTTTAGGCAAAGTGTTTGCCTTTTATTTCTATATTACTGTGTATAAACAATTACAGGTTTTTTTGCAAATTTGTCAGCACACTGACTGAGCAAACTACTTATAACCTGTTTATCTAAAATAATAATAATAATAAATGACCTGTTTATTTCTCAATATATTATGAAGAATTTACCATGTCATACTTCCAAAACATGATTTTTGGTGGGCTGTATTTACCTTGCATTGAAATGAATTTGGTATAGGTTCTAACATTTTCCAGTTTTCTGGTGTGTAAATAGATTGTAATGAGTGTCCTTTAATCTACTGGTATATCTTGAATATTTTAAATTCTAAATAGATCAATAGATTGGTGTGCCTGACCCATAGAACCTATGAAATGTTAACCCCTGCAAGATCATATGCTGACACTAGCTAACTTCACCTCACAGCGTATGTGCGTATGTGTATGTGTCGGCAGGTAGGAAATCACAGCATCTTCTGGCCCAGGACCCTCCTACTGGGGTTAGGGTTACAGTTAGCAGGAAGATGCAGAATGACAAAAGTACATCTGCCCCTGTGGGCAGCGGGTCGGATGCTGCTGACCCAGTTTTCTAAGTGGAGACGAGGGTGAGACCAGGATCAGGAAAGGGTCCCGTTTGCCATTCATAGACTCAGCATCTCAGTGAGGGAAGAAAGGCAGTGTCTACAGTGGTGGAGAGCTGGCCTGAGACCCAGGAGAACTGACCTCTGGTCTTGGTTCTGTGTGAGGTTAGAGCAGTTGTTTTTCCTCTCTGACCCTCGGTCTCTTCATCGCTACTAAGGGATGGACAGCTGCACAAATAAATGAGCCCCACCATCCACTCAAAACCTAATAATCTACCCAAGTCTTGAGTTCTTTTTCCCCATCCTCCATCCCCATCCTAAAGGACTGCTCTGTGTGGCCCTGGTGCTTCTTAATTCCCCAATCAGAGAAGACACGTGCAGGCACCAACTCCTTGAGAAACACACATCAGGGGCGGTGGGCTCTGCAGAACCTTCATAAGAGAAATTAACCAGGTACCAGTGACTCCACGACCCCAACAGGAGCCGAACATAGGGCTGGACACACAGGTGTGCTCCAGACACACCTGCTGATCCCTGGCAGGGCGTGGTTCCCAGTGGCCCGAGGCAGCACCATGGGACCTACCTGGCAAAGTGAGGGCCACAGCAAGCAGCAGCCTTGCAAGCCTGGTGGGAAACATCTGCGGAGAAGTGGGAGAGGTGAGTGGCTACTGGTCTGTGCTACTGGCCACGCGTGAAGTGGGGAGAATTTTTTAAGCAAGAGAAAAGAATGACCCTCATTTCCCCCTTAAACATAGACTGTGCTCAGTTGCTACTGTCGTGTCCAACTCTTTGGGACCCCATGGACTGTAGCTTGCCAGCTTCCTCTGTCCATGGAATTCTCCAGGCAAGAATACTGGAGTGGATAGCCATTTCCTGCTCCAGAGGATCTTCCCCACCCAAAGATCGAACCCACATCTCCTGCACTACAGGTGGGTTCTTTACTGCTGAGCCATTGGGAAGGACCTAAACATGGACTGCTGGTCCCCCCCAAAAAAGCAGGCCCAAGAGTATTAAACACTGGGTCAGGACCCCAGACATCCTTCACCAAACAGGGGTCCCTGTGGCACACCAAGAGGAAAGGTCTGCCTTGCCCTCCCCCTGCCCCCAGCCAGCCTGACCCCCATCATTCCCTGATCCTTCAGCAGCTCAGAGCAGGGAGCAGCTCATTCCCTCCTCCTCCTCATCCTTCCACACTTGGCAGCAGACTGGAGAAGAGGATACGACTGAAGTGACTTAGCACACACGTAGGCAATCCACAAGGTACACGAACTCCCTCTCTCATCCCTACCCCAGCACCCAGCACAATGCCCAGCACCCAGGAGGTGTTTAGGAAAAATCTGCTGAGTTGATCTGGTAAGTGGGCAGTAGTCCAGCAGCCCTGGGTGGCAGGCAAGGTTCCCAGAGGTGTGACTCCCCCTCTCCAAGAAAGGGACCACTGAGAGCACACCCTGAGGCCCTCAGGGCTCCAACCACCGCTGTCTCCTCTGGAAAAGCAGCTAAATTAAGTGCAGGGTCTCCCATTTGGCCTTCTCTAATGGCTCAGACGTAAAGAGTCTGCCTGCAATGTAGGAGACCTGGATTGGATCCCTGAGTCAGGAAGATCTCCTGGAGAAGGAAATGGCAACCCACTCTGGTATTCTTGCCTGGACAATCCCGTGGACAGAGAAGCCTGGCAGGCTACAGTCCATGGGGTCACAGAGAGTTGGACACGACTGAGAGACTAACACTTTTCTGTCATCTGACACTCCCTGGGCAGGGGGTGGCGGGAAAGGGGGTCCTTTCCCACACACTGTCCCATCTGACCAAACAAAGGAGACGTAAACCCCATCCATATATAACTCTTCTGGGGAAGGAACACTCTGATGTCCCATATGGCCAAGCCTTGGTCTCAGCCATACACACAGGTACATCAGGCTGCTTCTGGAAGGTACCCAGAGGTGAGGGTAGGGCTTGTCTCTTCCTGTCTGGTCAAGCACTACAAGCAGTAAAGCCCAGACAGGAGCAGAAGCAGTCACAGAACCCCCAGAGGAAGGTGGAGAAGACGGCATTAGGAGGGTCCTTGGCTGTGAATCACCCCTGCACACTAGTCCCCGGAAGGAGAATCCCAGGTCCCCTGGGCGGGGGTTGGGGGGTCAGTCCTGCATCTCCTTCCACAGTGAGCCAACCCTCCTCCCAAAGCCCGTACCTTCCCCTGCGTAAGGGGGTGCAGGTGTCTCCAAGGAAGCTCAGCCTCCACAGTCCTGCCGCCAGCCCTAGGCCATGCTCTCCAGGAACTTCTGCGGCTTTGGACTGCCTTACTGGTGAGTGATCCCCAGGCCGCGGACGCCCTGTGGCGAGGGGAGATAAAGCCCAAATCGTGACGTCTGCGGTCACACCCCCCCCCCTTTTCCCACCACAGTAGCTGTGAGCAGCCACAACAGGAGACAGGCCTCCTCCTAATGACCCAGAGGAAACAATGGACGGAAATGGTACTAGAAACACCTCCAAGGCGATAAGGCTTTGAACAGTTTGGTGGGACGCCTCTTAGGCTCTGCCCCAGTGAGACTCCTGGCCCTCCAGGGCCTCCCACACAGGCCCTGATCCTTCCATAGGCAGCACCCCACAAACCGGAGGACCAGGGAGGCTGGCTGTCCCAGGCAGGTTGGCCCAGGCTGGGGAGGAATCCAAGCCAGAGCAACAGAGCTTCTGGATCCGGTGTCCAGGGCCAGACTCCAGGGGAGTTTGGAGAAACACCTCCACCTAAGCCAGCTGAGCAACTGTGTTTAAAATAAGGAGGGAGCTGGTGCTTCCTGCCCCGCAAGGTATGAGAGATCCGGTCCCGGCCCCCACGAGGGCCGCCAGGCTGGGTCCCGGACAGAGAATGGGTGAGATACAGGTAAGGGGCCTGGCCACTGGTCCTGGCCTTTCTGAGATGATGGGTGGATGGTTGGAGGCTGTCCTTCCCAAAGATGCTTCCAAACCCACCTGGTGCCCTGACTCTTTCCTAACCTTACACACACACATCACATACACACCATATGAACCACATATACAATATACGCACCACACACACACAATGTATATACACACACATATACACACTACGTATATACACACATACAGTACATATATATATACACACGACACATACACACCACATACAAACCACACACATACACACCACAAACATACACAACATATACACCACTTATGCACCACATACACACACTATATATATACCACACACACATATACCACATACAGACACATACATATACATACACCACACACACACCATACACCATACACATACCACACATACACTTACATATAGCACATACATACCACACACATACACACTACGCACACACATCACATACACATCACACACGCCCCACACACATACTACATATATACCACACACTCCTTACACACATATTACATAAACACACATGCACCACACACACTCCACATATATACACATACACACCACATACATACCACATACAGACACATACCAGTTCTTCTTCCCAAACTTCAATTCCCCTGAGCCTAGTTTTCAATCACCTGCTAAATTAATTCTTGCTAGAAGAGGGAGCCAATAAAACAGCGGAGCATGGGGCCTCTCATGCTGGGACCCCAGGCTCTGCAACAGCTAGCCTAAGAGGCATCTCAGTGAGGAATCCCACCCACTGCTTCTCAGGCCAAGGCACCTGCCCTAAGAGTCTGGGAAACCTTCTGTCTGCAACCTCCCCCTCCCACACGCACACCTCATACCCTACCACCCCCTTTACCACCCCAGGAGAGGAAGATAAACGCAGAATTAGCACAATACAGCAGAAAAGGCACCCAAGGACTTCCATTTCCAACTTGTTTTTAGCTAGATGACCTGAAAATCCACTCCCTACAAAATATCTTGAAATGTCGTGTTAGATACAACAGATGTTCTTTAAATGCACAGCCAAATTGGGAGGAAGATGATGACTACCTCCAAGGATCAAAGAGGAAGAGGGACTCGAATCCACAGGAAGCAGCTCAAGTCCGAAAGGTTCGTGAGCCTGGGCACCTCAAGGCCAAGCCTCATGAGAACAGGAAATGAGGCTTTGGGTCTGGCTCAGGCAGAAAGCTGGAACAAGACCCGTGCACATGGCTAAACCCTGGAAGGGAACCACCTTCCAAAGGGTACACAGGAAAAAAAAAAAAATAGAATTTGTAGCCATGGGCCCACAGTCCTGCAGATTTCAAGTTCAGACTGACATGATCACATGGTCCAGGAACTCTAGAACTGAGAAACTGACACATATGTGAGTCTTGGTAGAAACAAACATAAATGTATCTAAAAAGATAAACCTTTTTCTCAGGTCACATACAATACTCACAGAAAAAAGCTCTCTAGAGGATGAGTTCAAAATCACAAATTTTACAACACTTGGGAATACAGTCCGTCATGGGCAAGAAGAAGCCCTCACAATCAAAAGCAGGATTAGATCCTCAAGAACTTCAGATGATTAAATGATCAGAGAGACAGGAAAAAATAAGAGTGTTTCAAATCATCATAAAAAGCAGGAACTGAAAACAGAAAAATAAGACACCATGAGAAAAAAGAAGGAAGACTTGATGAAGGACTTTTAGAAATGCAAATAGTCAATTAATTTTAAAAATCCAAATACAAACACCAGACATTTTGGAAGAAAAATTGGCTGAAAGATAAAGTTGAAGAAATTGTTCAAAGAGATAAGGAGACAAAAAATGATAGAAGATCCAAAGAGAAGTGCTGAGGGACTTCTTTGGTGGTCCAGTGGCTAAGACTCCCTGCTTCTATTGCAGGGAGCGAAGGTTCGACCCCTGGTCAGGGAACTAGATCTCATGTGCTCCAACTAAGACTGGCGCAGCCAAATAAATAAATAAATTCTTAAGTGCTGAGAAAATATCCTTCAGTGTAAATTCCCAAGGGCAGTGCCTTGGCTTGAATGCCACCGCACCCCACCCCACCCCAAAGCAGGCCCTGAGAATTTTAGTGCAGGCAATGTATCTGGGAAAGCAGAAAACACTGGCAGGCAAGTGGGGACTTGAGAAATGGAGAGAAGTCAATAAAAGATGTTTATTAAGCCAGTTGCCACGTGGGCAACTGAGCTTAATCCCTTGAGGAAAGTCTAGGACAAAGGGTAAGACACATATCTCAGAACTATCCCTTTCTTGGGTCAAGAAAGTGAAGATATTTCTAAAATACCCCGCACTGATCCTTAATTGTCAAGGGGCACATTACCTCCCCAATACTCCGGCTCCAGGGCATAAAGGTGCAGACCCTGGAGTCTAGAAGAAGCACATGAAGGTTAAATTCGGGGGGATGTGAGAGAAGGTTAAGTAGGCTGTTAAATTATCATTTGGAAGTTGGTAGAAAGTAAAGACTTCTTTTTCCAGAAAAATGGTAGCATGTTTATTATTAACAGGCCTTTCTGAAAGAACTACTAAAAAAGGTACCTCAGGAAGAAGAAAATTAAACCCACAAAGAAAATACCAGATTGAAAGGATAAAGAAATTTAAAAATATAGGACTTCCCTGGTAGCCCAGTGGGTAAGAATGCACCTGCCAATGCAGGGAACGTGGGTTCGGTCCAGGAAGATCCCACATGCCGCAGAGCAGCTAAGCCTGTGCCACAACTAAGCCACACCTACTGAAGCCCCTATGCCTAGAGACTGTGCTCTGTAACAAGAGAAGCCATCACAATGATAGGTCCAAGCATTGCAGCTAGAGAATAGCCCCCACTTGCCACAACTAGAGAAAGCCTGCATGTGGCAACAAAGACCCAACACAACCAAAGATAAATAAATAAGTAAAATTTTATAAAACAAAATTGGTCAATATGGGAGTAATAGGAGCAGGCAGTGATTGCATAAAACGATAACAATAATAATGATAAACTGGAGAGTTCAAAAGTTAGAGGGAACCAAAACACCAGACGGTAATAGCACCTAAGTGGGGAAGTGGGTGATGGGAGTGAAAGTGTAGAAAGGTCCTTGTATTGCTCAGAAGAAAGAGGTGATAACTGTAGACTTTGTGGAGGCTAGAATGCACAGTCAAATTTTAAGAGAGGATGCTAAAAGAATAGAATTGAATATATATTTTCCAAACCAACATGGGAGAGGGGAACTGGAAATAAAGACAACTAGACCAACTCAGGAGAAAACATAGAAACAGCAGAACAGATAGCATAAAATAAGACATCAAAAATCCAGACATTGGTCATCAACCATTAAATGAAACAGATAATGACACATATCTAGCAATGTTCAAGAGCTAAGCCTGAAACACAAAGACTGCAAGAAAATAAAAAGGAAAATTCAAATGGTAACCAACAGAAAGTTGATGATACTACTATCAGACAAAACAGACCTTAAGAAAAAAGTCTGGTGAAGGAAATGGCAACCCACTACAGTACTATTGCCTGGAAAATCTCACGAACAGACGAGCGTGGTAGGCTACAGTCCATGGGGTTGCAAAGAGTCGGACACAACTGAGCGAAAAAAAAAGAAAAAAGTCATTATTAGAGACAAAGAGGATACAAAGATGAGACAAAGATGGATGTACCAAGAAGCTATAATTATGTGCACTTCATAATATTTGCTCAAAATGTATGAAGAAAAAATTATTGAATTATAAGGCAAAGCAGAAAAAGCTTTGGGTAAAAATCAAAAAATCCTCTTAGGAAAACAAGCACACAAAAATCTTTGTAACCCACAAAAAAAAGGGAGTATCCTTGTCCTGAGTATTAGAGCAAACCTCACAATTATGATAAAATATGAGCCACTTTCCCTTTAAAAATCGGAACAAGCCAAAAATACTCAATAACATCACTGCTAGCCAACATTGGATCAGGTGTCCAGGTTGGTACAGAAAAAATGAAAAAGCAAATATAAGGCACATGGCTTCAAAAAGAAAAACTGAAATAGTTATTATTTAAAGATATGGCTGTGTACGTAGAAAAATTCCAGAAAATTCTACGTAAGAGAATTTTATCAGAGTTCAAAAGTTTACTAAAATAAGGTATGGATGTGAAAGTAGGACCATAAAGAAGGTTGAGCGCTGAAGAACTGATGCTTTTGAACTGTGGTGTTGGAGAAGACTTTTGAGAGTCCCTTGGACTGCAAGGAGATCAAACCAGTCAACTGTCAAGGAAATCAGTCCTAAATATTCATTGGAAGGACTGATGTTGAAGCTGAGGCTCCAATACTTTGGCCACCTGATGCAAAGAGCTGACTCATTGGGAAAGACCCTGATGCTGGGAAAGATTGAAGGCAGGAGGAAAGGGGGACAACTGAGGATGAGATGGTTGGATGGCATCACCAACTCAACAGACATGAGTATGAGCAAAGTCCTGGAGACGGTGAAGGGCAGGGAAGCCTGGCATGTTGCAGTCCATGGGGTTGCAAAGAGTCAGACATTACTGAGTGACTGAAAAACAACAAAAAAATCTTTAAAACCTATAATGTTTCTATAACTATAAAATGTAATCTTTAAAGTGACCCTATTAGTAAAACAACAAATACTGTAAGGCCCTTAAGAATACATACACTAAAATCTGCACAAACTATTATGTAGAAAATTATAAATTTTGTTGCAAGACATAGGAGAAAATCCAACAGGGGGATACACTGTGTTCATACTTACTTAAATCACAGTATTGTAAAGATACTGACTATCTTCAAGTTAGTATATAAATTAAACACAATTCCAATCAAAACTTAACGTGGTTTTTCATGAAATTAGACAAGCTGATACAAAATCCTTATGGAGAGCAAAAGATTAAGAACAGTTGAGACAATTTGGAATTTTAGATTGTCAATAAGAAATTAATAATAGCTATCATCAAAAAAATGGAAAATAGTAAGTGCTGATGAGGCAGTGGAGAAAAGGGATCTTGTGCACTGTTAGTAGGACTATAAACTGGGAATAGCCACCATGGGAAACAGTATGGAAATTCCTCAAAAAAATTAAAATAGAACTACCGTATGAGCCAGCCATCCCAATTCCCTATATATATCTGAAAGAAATGAAATAACTATTTCAGAGAAATACCCACAGACTCAGGTTCATTACAGCATCATTGACAATAGCCACAATACGGAAACAATCCATGTATCCATGGATGTATGAATGGACATGCAAAATGTGGTATTTATACAATGGAATATTATTCAGCCATAAAAAGAAGGCAATCTTGCCATTTGCAACAGCATGAATGAAACTTGTGGGCATTATGCTAACAAATCAGAGAAAGACAGATACCAAATGATCTCATTTACATGTGAAATCTAAAACGCAAACCACAGAACAAGAAACTCAGCTCATAGAAACTGAGAAGAGATTGATGGTTGTCAGAGGCAGGGGGTAGGGCATAGGCAACAAGCGAAGGGAATGAAGGGAGTCAAAAAGCACAAACTTCCAGCTATAAAATACAAAAATCATGAGATGCATTGTACAACATGGTGACTACAGTTCAGTTCAGTTCAGTTCAGTCACTCAGTCATGTCTAACTTGTCTAACTCAATGCATCTATGAGCCATGCCGTGTAGGGCCACCCAAGACGGATGGGTCATAGTGGAGAATTCTGACAAAATGTGGTCCACTGGAGAAGGGAATGGCAAACCACTTCAGTATTCTTGCCTTGAGAACCCCATGAATGGTATGAAAAGGCAAAAGGATATGACACTGAAAGACTATAGTTAATAATACTGTATTGCATATTTGAAAGTTGTTAAGAGCCTGGATCTTAGAAGTTCTCATCACAAGATAAAAAGTTGTGGTGATAGATGTTAACATGTTAACAAGACTGAGGTGATCATTTCATGATATATACAAATGTCAAATCATATATTGTACCCCTGGAACCAATACAGTGTTACATGGCAATTATATCTTTTGGGGCAGGGCACACATTGGGAAGCTTGGTGGGCTCTTAGTTCGCTTATCAAGGACTGAACTCAGGCTCTGGCAGTAAGAGCACTGAGTCCTAACTACTGTATTGCCAGGGAATTCCCTTTCTTTCTACTTTTTAAATTATATTAATATCTTAATTTTTTAAAAATGTAAGGTATGGACAAACTGACCGGTAGCAACAGATAAGAGATATTGAAAAGCAATTCACAGAAAAGGAAAAAAAACCCTTTGGCCAGTAAACATGAAAAATCACTCAACCCCACTGGTCACCAGGGAAATCCAAAATAAAACCACATAGCTATCTTCCCATCAGATTGGCCAGGATGTGGGGCTATTGGAACTATTTGCTCTCTCTCGGACAAGTGGTATATCACTTTGGAGGAAAATATGGAAACAGCTATTAACGATGCTCTTCCCGTGGCCCAGCACACGCACTCTTAGGCACATCCCCTGGAGAAACTTTCACCTACATGCACAAAGCAACTTGCACCGAGTGTTCACTGCAGCAATGAATGTAGTTCACAAGTATGTAAACAACTAAATATACATCAATAGTATGAATAAATAAATGATAGTACATTTATACTAAACAACAGTCAAAAATAATCAAGGCTACATCTACCAACAAGAATAAATCCCCAAAATAATGCTGAGCAGAAAGTAAAAGCAAGTGTTAGAGCATTTCTGCAGCTCAATAGGATTTCTGTAAAGCGAAATAAAGACCATGGAAAATAAGACAGGGTAGGAAAGTGTAGTCAGTCGGTCATATCTGACTCTTCACAATCCCATGGACTGTAGCCTACCAGGCTCCTCTATCCAGGCATGAATGCTGGAGTGTGTTATCATTCCCTTCTCCAGGGGATCTTTTCCACCCAGGGATCAAACCCAGGTCTCTTGCCCTGCAGGCAGATTCTTTACCATCTGAGCCACAAGGGAAGCCCCAAAGCAGTATATTATTGCCTATAAATATATTAATTGAAGGAAAAGTCAACATGTGTGGTGGAAGACCACTAAATTCGTGGTAGTGACCACCTTTACGGAGGAAGACAGAAGATGGGATCCAGAGAGTGGCACATGATGGGCTATACCTCTCTGTATATGTTTTATTTGCTTAATAATTTTGAAAATATGAGCCAAGTATGAAAACACATTAATATGGCTGGAACATCCTGAGAAATGGATATAACCTAAATTTCCATCAACATATGATGGATAAGGAAGATGTGGTACATATATATAATAGAACACTACTCAGCCATAGAAAAGAACAAAATAATGGCATTTACAGCAACATGGATGCAACTAGAGATTATCATACTGAGCGAAATAAGTCAGAAAGAGACAAATGCCATATGATAATATTTACATGTGGTGTGTAAACTATGACATAAATGAACATATGTATGAAACAAACAGAATCAGGGATATAGAGAATAGACTTGTGGTTGCCAAGGGGGTGGAAGGTGGGAGGTTGGATTGGGAATTTGGAATTAGCAGATGCAAAGTGATAAACAGAATAGATAAACAACAAGGTCCTACTGTATACCGCAAGGAACTATATCCAGTATCTTATGATAAACCATAATGGAAAAGAATTTATCACTTTGCCGTACAGCAGTAATGAACATAGCATTGTAATTCAACTATACTTCAATAAAACATAAATTTTAAAAGCAGATGGCTATAACATGGATATCTTTACATTAGCCTCTCTAGTTTTGGGGACAGTTGATATTTTCCCTTACAAGACAAAGCCCAGAAGCCAGTGACCTTGGCATGTTGGCTTTGCTGTCACAAACAGCAGAGGACCAGTATCCTTACATACCCATTTTCACATACAAGTTCTATTGCCCTAAAACAAATGCCAAGATGTGAAAGAAATCACTAGGTTGAAGTCAAAAAAACTTGTTAAGACTTATATACATCCTGCCAAGAATTATATCAATTCACCCTTCCATAGCGTTTTATTAGTTACGGACTGAAAGCTTGTATCATCCCCAAATTCTTTGTTGAAGCCCTAACTCCCAATGCAGTGGTACAAGGAGCAGAGACCTTTCAAGGTTAATTAGGGTTAGATGAGGTTGTAAGGATGGGCCCCCATGATGGAATTAGTGCCTTTATAAGAAGGGTAAGTCACCAGAGTTTTCTCTATCTGTCAAGTGAGGACACAGGGAGAAGGCAGACATCCACAAGCCAGCAAGCAGTCCCTCACCAGGAATTGAATCTGCCAGCGCCTTGATCTTGGACTTCCAGCCTCCAGACCATCAAAATAAATGTCTGTTGTTTAAGCCATACAGTCTATGATATTTTGTTACAACAGCCTGAGCTAAGACAATTATTTTTTTATTATTATTACTTGGTAATGTAACTGGCAAAAACTGGAAAGATTATTCTTGAATATTCATCCCTTTAATTATTGGGGGATGTTTTCTAACATTGCCCATTTGTGTTTCTTCTTTTGTGAATTTCTGGCTAGTGTCTTTAGCTCATTTTCAACAGAGATGTTTATTTTTTCCTATTGATTTGTAAAAGCTCTTCAGAAATTAGAATAATTTTCTTTCCTCACATTAATATGTGAACTTTTTTCTCAGTTCTTCATTTACCTTTGTTTATTACGGTGACTTTTTATGTTACAAGAGTTTGGGGGATTGTTTGATGTTCTGGGGACAGGGGAGTGTTAGCTATCACAGGTGAAGAGTAAAAGGACAAGCACAAAGTGTTTGAGGACTTCCCTGCTGGTCCAGGGGTTAAGATTCCGTGCTTCCACTACAGGGGCATTAGTTCAGTTCCTGGCAGGGTAAGTTCCACATGCCACCCAGTGCAGCAAAAAACACACAGTGTTTGAAAAGAAACACAGTGAAAAGTCAAATCTCCCTTCCAAGTGAGTGACCAACTGTCCCAGTTTGCCCTGAACAGAGGGACTCTGGGGACATGGAATTTCATTACTGAAACTGGGACAGTTCTCAGCAAACTGGGACAGTCGGTCACCCTACCAACTTCTTAATTCTCTTCTCGGAGGCAATACTGTCTCCAGTATCTTCCTCCTTCTGGGCTATCCAGTATCTTGGATAGCCTCCAAAAAAACATTACAAACGTTTTAAACATTCACCTTCAAATCTGCCGTGTGGAATGTGAACCTTATCCACAAACTTGGGTTGGCAAGATGCATCACATCCCTTTCATTTCTTTAAGTCAGATACAATCTAACCTTCTTCACAATCAAGGTGACCCAAGAATCCAGGAAGATTGTGGAGGGCTCAGAAAACACTGACCTCAAATCTTAAGTCCACCCCTCTCACTGCTCCTTCCTTCCCAAGCCCGAATGACTCCTTTAAAGACCAGTAGTCCAAGGACTTCCCCAGAAATCCAGTGGTTAAGGTTCTGTGCTTCCAGCACAGGGAATGTGGGTTCCATCCTTGGTCAGGGAACTAAGATCTCATATGCCTCACCAATTGGCCAAAAGTCAGTGAATAAAGGCAAGCAGTCCAGCAACTTCCAGGGCCTGTTGGCAGGACCTCTGGGTCTGGCAGCCACTGGCTCCCCAGGCCACTGCTTTAACTCCAACAAGAACACGAAAACAGTGTTAGCCAGGTGGAGCAAGGCAGCAGGTGGGCCCGGAGACCCCACCACTTGTTTTTCTATGGATCTTCCTCCTTCTGGGCCTCATGACCAACACACTTAACTGCCTCCTGGGCCCCCACACACATCACCACCCTACCCCACTGTGCACCCCACTCACGGCCCACTGGTCTCCCTCCCCCAACACCGCCTGTACTCACTCACAGGACTCCACCAACCAGAGGGTCCTCTCTCTTGCCCCTCTCCTCCCTTCTGCTAATTACCCTTCCTGCGAAGAGCCGAGTCATTGAAAAACACGTTGATGCTGGGAAAAATTGGGGGCAAGAGAAGAGGGCGGCAGAGGATGAGACGGTAGGATAGCATCACAGACTCAATGGATATAAGTGTGAGCAAATTCCAGGAGATAGTGAAGGACAGGGAAGTCTGGCAGGCTGCAGTCCACGGGGCGAGTTGGACATGACTTAGCAACTGAACAAAAGCATGCTTTCTATGCATTCTGTTACTCAGGGCTCCTATAGAGCTTCCTGGTGCTCCCGTAACAAGCTGTCACAAACACAGTGGCTTCAAACACCAGAAATGTATTCGCTCAAAGTTCTGTAGGAATCTGAAATCAAGATGACAGTGGGGGACTTCCCTGGCTGTGCAGTGGTTAGGACACAGTGCTCCCAATACAGGGAGTGAGGGTTTGAACCCTGGTTGGGGAACTAAGATCCCACATGCTGCGAAGTGGCCAGAAAAAAAAAAAAGATGACAATAAGGCCCAGCTCCTCCAATGGGTCTAAGACAGAGAAGGAGTTTCCTGTCTCTTCCGGCTTCCAGAGGCTCCAGACCTTTCTTGGCTTGTGGCTACATCGCTCCAGTCTCTGCCTCTGTCTTCACATGGTCTCTCCTTCTCACTCTGGGTCTCCCCTCTGTGTTTCTTAAAAGGATGCTTGTCACAAGAGCCTACATAGGTAATCTAAGGCACTCTCATCTTGATTTCCTTGAGTATATCTGAAAGGACCCTTTTTCCAAATAAGATCACACCCACAGGTCCTGGGGGTGAGAATGTGGATATATGTTTGGAGGAGGGGGCACCATTCAACCCACTACACCTCCTAACAACCATTCATCCCAGAGACAAGAATGCTGAGGCTCAAATGGGCTCAGGACCACCCCATTGTAGCCAGTTCTGAGCCCATATCTCTCTGATGCAAAGTTTGTGTTTTTTCTCCTACAAGTGTAACTATTCTGGAAGTTTTTCCTCCTTCCTTTGCTCCCTCATGCCCCACTGACCTGTCTAGAAACCACTTTCCTGTCTTTCAACCACCCAGATATCTCTAAGGGAACCCAACTTGCCACGTATTTTCCTCTTTAAATCGCCTCTTCTCTTTGCTCTCCTACCAGAAGGACCACACCTTACCCATCCCTGTATCTTTCAAAGTGTGTGGCTCTGAGCGTGGATCATAATAAGTGTTCTGTAAATGCTAGTTGAACTCCCTGCAGTGTTTAATTAGCATAAAATATTAAAAAGGATCTCCAGGACTGATATCACAAGGAAATGATTGCTCAAAATCTGAGAGAGCTGTCAGCTGCTCTGCAATTTGTCAACAGTGAGGTTAAAAAAAAAGCACTCACCCCAAGTCAAGGGAAGTTGCAAAGAGAAAGTCATGGGGTTGCTCTGCCAGAGGACAGTGACATCAGACCCAGTCACACACGCATTTGTCATTCGGCAGCCGTAACTGGTATGACTCTCCAGGACTATTTCTAAATGACACTGCAATTTCTATTTTTTCAGGGTGTAACACTCCTGACTAGAATAGTAACATTTTTTGTTGTTGTTTAGTTGCTAAGTTGTGTTCAACTCTGCAACCCCATGAATGGTAGCCAGGCTTCTCTGTTCATGGGATTTCCGAGGCAAGAATACTAGTGAGTTGCTATTTTCTCCTCTAGGGGATCTTCCTGACCCAGGGATCAAATCCTAGTCTCCTGAACTGGCAGGTGGAGTCTTTGCCACTGAGACACTAATATTTCCCCTAAAAACAGGGGAACGTAGATAAATATAGCTGGGACTCCCCATCTGATAAGAAGTCTCCTCCAGTGGCAAGTGATCAGTCGTGTCCGACTCTTTTCAACCCCAAGGACTGTAGCCCAACAGGCTCCTATGTCCATGTGATTTCCCAGGCAAGAATACTGGAGTGGGTTTCAATTTCCTTCTCAGGGGATATTCTCAACCCAGGGATCGAACCCACGTCTCCTGTGTCTCTTGCATTGTGGGCGAATTCTTTACCTGCTAAGCCATCATCAATAGGAAGGGAGCTGTGTCAACCACTAGCCGCAGCAAAGGTTGTAATGAGCAGAGGGCTCAGGGCTGCAAGGTGATCAATCTTGACTCCTATTGTCACCACAAGGGCCATTTTCTTCAGGAAACTTCCAAGTCAGAGGCCGAGTCATCAAGTTTCACATTAACAGCTTAAATCCTGTGGTTTCAATAAATATTTTACATATTAAGTGCAACGGTGCAGTTAACACTTCCAGTGCAGGAGGGCATAGGTTTGATTCCTGGTCAGGGAATAAGATACCCTGCATGCCTCAAGGTGGCCTACAAAATCAAATCAGATAAAATGAATAGAAGAATGCTATTTGACATGAAAGCTGTAAGAGACTGTAAAGCTGTAAAGACTGTCGCCCACAGTAGCCCTGAGCTACCTGAGTATTTAGGTCACATTGACATATAGTCTGAGGCCTAATTGCACTGACATGATGGAGGCTCCAGCAGCTGAAAACACATCTCTTCTGCCCCCACCCATGGCAACCTCTCCTTCCTCTGCCCTCTCACCACTCACTTGACAAAGATCCACAAGGTATCAGTTGGCAATTTTTGTGTTTGCCTATAAACATAGCAGAGACATTTCTTTGCCAATGAAGGTCCATATAGTCAAAGCTATGGTTTTTTCAGTAATCACGCATGCGTGTGAGAGCTGGGCCATACAGAAGGCTGAATGCTGAAGAACTGATGCTTTTGAACTGTGATGTTAGAGAAGACTCTTGAGAGTCCCTTGGACTGCAAGGAGATCTAATCAGTCAATCCTAAAGGAAATCAATCCTAAATATTCATTGGAAGGGCTGCTGCTGAAGCTGAAGCTCCAATACTTTGGCCACCTGATGTGAAGAGCTGACTCATTAAGAAAAGACCCTGATGAAAAAAAAAAAGAAAAGACCCTGATGCTGGAAAAGATTGAAGGCAGGAGGCAAAGGGGACGACAGAGTAGAGTTAGAGCCAACTCAGGAGATGAAGGACAGGAAAGCCTGGCATGCTGCAATCCATGGGGTTGCAAAGAGTCAGACACAACTGAGCAACTGAACAACAATAAACATATGGTGTTCTGTTGCCTTATCTCCCTAATCAGACCACCAATTCCATGAAAACAGGAATGGAATTTTGAAAACAGCCTAGCTTCTCAGATGACACCCCGCTTCCAGGCATTAAGGGAGGACCCTTGGCAAAAGTGACACTTCAAATCCCTGAGCCTCAACCCCCCTGCCCAGTGGTGTGTTGAGCTCGCCCCTCACCCAGGGCAGCCTCACACCAAGGAGATGGAACCCCACTCCTAGACGCTGCTCTGTAACATCTTCTTAAATACTGATAAAAGGGGTGAGGGTCAAGGGACAGAGCCCTCACCTTCCTCCAGGATGGAGGCCACAGAAGGCCTCAGGAAGAGGCAGGATTGACTTGACCTGGGCAGGGTGGGTAGAATTTTTTTTAATACTTCTGATTATTTTTTATTAAATATTTATCTATTTATTTGGCTACATCAGGTTTTAGTTGTGGCACATGGAATCTAGTTCTCTACCAGAGATTGAACCCACCCCAACCAGCAACCCCCACCCACATCCCTGCAGGAAGAGCTGGGAATCTTAGCCGCTAGACCACCAGGGAAGACCCTACTTCTTTAACATTATAAAAGTAACATGTGTTCACAGTAGGAAGGAAAGTATGGACAAATCAAAATAAGAAAATAAAAGTAACCCATAGTCCTACTACCCAGAAACAACCACCATCAACAGTTTATAATGCTGCTTTCTTACATTTTTAATATATAGGCAATATAATTTTTATTTTTTTATTATTTATTTATTTTTATTTTAAAAATACATAACGTTTCACAAATTTGTGTGTCATCCTTGCATCCTTGCACAGGGGCCATGCTAGGCAATATAATTTTTAAATAAAATTTTCTTATACAGGGGATTTTGTAGTCTGCCATTTTGGCTTTTGAATATATAAAAAGCGTTTTTCAATGCATTAATATTTTGGGGTTTTTGGCTTTTGTTCTCTACATATCTCACTTAAACTGACTTTAAAGTCTTTCTCCAGACTCCCCTGGTGTCCAGTGGTTAAGAATCCATCTGCCAATGCAGGCGACAGAAGTTCGACCCCTGGTCCTGGAAGATTCCACGTGTCGTGGGCAACAAAGCCCATGTGCCACAGCTGCTGAACCTCGTGTGCCCTAGAGCCCATGCTCCACAAGAGAAACCACCACAATGAGAAGCCAGTGTACCACAACTAGAGAAAGCCCATGCACAGCAACGAAGACCCAGAGCAGCCAAAAAATAAGTTAAAAAAATAGCACCTTTCAATACTATAAAGATAGCAGATTGACAGTATGTGAGGTACCTGACTTTTTAAAGTGTTCATACTTTTGGTCCAGTAAATTCCATCTCTAGGAACTAGCTTAAGGAAATCGTCTACAATGAGGGCAGAGATCTGCCTCCAAGATAATCACTGCAGCATTGTTTCTGATCATCAAATGAAAGCACAAGCACCCACAACATCCCAGTTTCGGAGATGAGTCAAAGAGCTTTTGGCAAACACACGGGATGGATTATCACGTAGCCTGGAGAAACAGTGGTGAAGAACAGTGACAAATGACACAGGGAAATACTTGTAGTATAATCTTAAGTGAAAGGAGACAATCTCAACTATCTGAAATAGATGTAAAAGAAAATATTGGAGAGAAAACCACTAACATCTTTTGCACTTATCTCCAGATGGCAGGAGGTTGTCACTTTCTTACCTACGCTTCCACATTGTTTGGCAATGTGTTTACAATAAGATGTAATGTCTTTAAAGGGGGTGTTTACATTTTTAGGGGCTTCCCTGGTGGCTCAGATGATAAAGAATCCTCCTGAAATGCAGGAGACTAGGGTTCCATCCCTGGGTGGGGAAAATCCCCTGGAAGAGGAAATGGTAACCCACTTCAGTAGTCTTGCCTGGAGAACTCCATGGACAGAGGAGCCTGGTGGTCTATAGTTCATGGGGTCACAAAGAGTCAGACACAACTGAGCGACTTTCACGTCACTTCACTTCACATTTTTAACACTAGGAAAAATGGGGAGAGGGGAGAATAAGCACAGAAGGTTATTGAAGATTTAACTTACAGGTAAAGTTGCAGATCTGAGAAGGAGGAAGAAGAATGAACTGTGAATTCCAGGAAAAGGAGAGATGCTTTCTTAATCCAATCAGATTCTTGCTTTCCAAGGAGGAGATAGGGTGAGAAGTTGGGGGGAATGGAAAGAAAACTCCTAAAAGAGAACTGTTTTACCAAAAAAGTTGGATTTACTTTGTATACACCTTTCCAGTGAACCCAACTTAGCAATGCTTCTGTTTGTAATAGTCCCAAACTGGAAACTCCCTAAATGTCTATTCATAGTTGAATGGATAAAGACACTGTGACGTGCTCGCATGGTGGTTATCGCTTAGCAGTGAGAACAATATATAACCGCACATACCAGTAGAGAGGAGCCTCACAAATATAGCGTTGAGTGAAAGAACTTTGACTCAGGAAAGTACTTGCTGGATACCCCATTTGCACGGAATACAAAACACGGCAGATCTGTGTTGTTAGAAGTCAGAAGAGTGTTCCCTTGGTGGGGGCAATGAGGGGAATGGCTAGAAAGGTGCATGAGAGGAACTTTTGGAGTTCTGGTGATGTTCTATTTCTTAACCTGGGTCCTGGTGATGAGAGGGGGTGCTTCATCTATGAATAAATATTGAACTGAGTGCTTATAATCTGAGTACTTTCTCTATGAATATTATATCAATATAAAGTTTTCAAAATGAAAAATGAAAAACAATAACGGTGCCTGGAAGCATGCTTGGAACTTATCTTCCCTTAATTGGATAAAGGTCCTGAAAAGATACTGGGCTTCCTAGAATTTTTATTAATAATTCAAGTCTCTGAAGCAGTGTTCCAGACAAGGCAGCATCTAATTAATTTCGAACTCCTTGTTCTGAAATCCACTTCCTGCTCCAACTAGCTGCTTTGGACCAAATCTGCTTGCCCCTCACACAAGTGCACCCCCATGGGATCTTCCCAACCCAAGGATCAAACCCACAACTCTTGCATCTCCTGCATTGGCCAGCGGGTTCTTTACCACTAGTGTCATCTGGGAAGGCTGCGCCCCCACCTACCACTATTAATTAGATTACATAGTTTGATGTATGCAATATATACAGATGTCAATGTGACATCACATGATGGGGTATAGTGTGACTTAATGGGAGGGAAAGAAAAGGTGTGAACACAGAGCTTATTTGGAGGTGACACTGTCTCATCCTCACTCTGAGGATCCTAACCCAGGGCCCAGCTTCGTTGACTACACTAAAGCCTTTGACTGTTTGGATCACAACAAACCGTGGAAAATTCTTAAACAGATGGGAATACTAGACCACTTTACCTGTCTCCTGAGAGACCTGTATGCAGGTCAAGAAGCAACAGTTAGAACCGGACATGAAACAACAGACTGGTTCAAAATTGGGAAAGGAGTCCATTAAGGCTATATATTGTCACCCTGCTTATTTAATTTCTATGCAGAGTATGTCCTGCAACAAGCTGGGCTGGATGAATTACAAGCTGGAATGAAGACTGCCAGGAGAAATATTAACAACCTCAGATATGCAGATGATACCATTTTTATGGCAGAAAGCAAAGAGGAACTAAAGAGCCTCTTGATGAGGGTGAAAGAGGAGAGTGAAAAAACCAGCTTACAGCTCAACATTCAAAAAACTAACATCATGGCATCCAGTCCCATCAATCCATGTCATGGAAATAGTGACAGATTTTATAATCTTGGGCTCCAAAATAATTGTAGATGATGACTGTGTGAGGCTGTGCCATGACAGGCAGCCTAGATTAGGAGTAGGCCTGGTTTTCCAGGGTAACATGATTATCAGGCCACCTGGAGCCAGCCAATCAACATGCGCCTAGCAAGAAAAAGGGAACCTATCGGGGGAAAGCTGAAAAGCCCGCGAACGCCCAAGTTTGAAAAAAGCCCGCAAAGGTTTGAGCCAATAAGATTACTTTGCAAACATGTAACCAATCCGCTTAAGCCAGCTACCAACTGCTTATGCTCACCCTATAAATTTGTGTAACAGCTTGGGCTCAGTGCTTTCTGACCCTGCACCACTGCGTTGGTTGCGGCAGTAAGCCCTGACTCGAGCCAGCAATAAACTTCCCTTTTTTGCGAGTTGCATTGTCTTGGAAGCCTTCTCTCTTCCCGCTCGGGGATTCGGGCATCGGGCATAACATTTGGGGGTTCGTCCGGGATCCCTTGACCGAGGAAAGAGAACACTTCCAGGACAGAGGGGAAGGATAGATAATAGCACCGGTGCTCAGGCAGGACAGGAAAAGTCCAGTGTAAATCCGAGGCCCTGCTGAGAAGCAGGAAGGTGTCTGGCGCAGGAGAAAGCTTTCTATAAAGGGGGAACGGATTGGACGTTCCAGCCAGCGCAAGACCGAGGCCAGCGAGCGCGCTGGAAGGCAGCCGGCTCTGCGGGAAGGAGAGTTCGTCTCCTGATCCTGAGTCTGGTGAGCAGTGGACGCCATTTGGTAAGGTAAACCTTGTACCGGGGGGCAAGAAAATTCAGGGGGCCCGAAAACCCAGCGCTGTGTTGTCGGCCGACGTTTGTCTGTCCGTGTGTTTGTCTTCGGCTCTCCGTGTTTATGTGTGTGCCGGCATTGTCTCCGGTCTCCCTGTTCTGGAAGCCCAGGGAAAATCTTGTAATGCCTGGGTGTCTGTAGGTGGCAGGAGACGTCTGTAAGTCCACCCCTTTTGCCCCTCTTTCCTGCCTCCTCCTCCTCCTTCTTTCAACCTGGCTTCCCTTCCTCCTTTTGAAATCTTTGAAGACATCTGAAGTTCTGTGTCTCTATAGAAGGTTTTCTGAGAGACTGCATTCTTGTATTTAAGGGAGTGTCTGATGAGGACTGCCAGGTTTATATGTGTGTGTTTTAACTCTGTTCTGTGTTGTGATTTGTGATGGCCGTTTTGCTTTGTCTGGCCACCATTTAGACCTGCCGCCATTTTGTTAGAACTTGATTTTCTTTCCCTGTGCCTTGAGACCAGGGCTCTCAGGAACACTTATCTAGACCATCTCTAACTCCTGAGACTGAGAGAAAAAGAAAAAAAGGCTTTTAAAATGTTATTTATTTAAATTTTATATTGTAATATCTAATTCATGACCAAACTTAGAGAATGAAGCTAGATCTTGCACTGTGTCTGTCTAAATATGTTTTGGTATGTCTTTGTCTCTGGAAAATATTTTTTAGGCTAATTTGTAAATGAGCTGTATTTAATTGGCTTAAAAAAAAGGGGGTAAGTGCTTACAAATAAAATAATTCTAAATTAAACAATAAATTCCAGGTTTAGGTGAACTGGAAAATATTCAGTATTAAATACCTGATATTAATGTTTGTTTGTTGACCTATCTAATATAGACATGTCTTAGAGTGAAATATTTTCATTGTACCTAGGTTTAATATAAGTTAAATATTATACCTGTTACAGGTTTGTCAACAAGGAAATTGCCTCGAGTAAAAAAAACTTCTAAAAAATGTAGATGAGGTATGAGTTTGTATATAAACTCTATTAAAGATAATTGTTCTTTAAAAATATCTGTTTAAAATAGTCTCTCCAGATTGGTGTAACTTGAATTTCTAAGGGTTGTGCTAAACTAAGTATTAAAAGTCTATTACATAATTAGGTCATTTCCAAATAAAATAAGATTTTAAAACATTTACTACTAAACACTGATTTCCTTTTACAGAAAAGCTAAAGAGATTTGGAACTATAAATGAATAATATTTGATGCCATCCTAAAATGTTTTAAAAAAGGCAAGGGTTTTAAAAATTATCACTGGTATTTATGCTTACCAATCTATAAAATGCTAATATAAAAGTTAGCTCTTGGTTGCTAAAGGAAAGCAAGAAGTGTGCTTTCAGTAAAAAAAAAAAAAAAAAGGTACAAAAAAATACTAAAAAGAGTTATGCATGATCAAGATTTTCTAAAATTAGATTACAATTAGTTAAATAAGTGGATTTTATTGGGAATGACATGGTTGTAAGAAAACTGCTTAGAGCCAATTAGGTCCAAGATGGCTGAGCTGACTTTCACTAGACCTTGAGCCTTGGTATTTACGCCCATTGTGACATATCAACAAGCTAAATGATACAGCCATCAACATTGACTAAATCTGACCAAATGTTCTAAATGCTTTTAATTGACCTTTTCAATAAAAATTCCTAAATCGAATTCTTTTGAAGTTCCTTTGACCTCTAGCTAACTTTGGGGTGTTTCAGAGGGCCCCTGAAACATCCCAAAGAGAGATATTAAACTATTTGGTTGGTTAAATTACATAAAAAAAAAGATTATCAAATGAGTAATAAATCCACTCATGTTATAATGTATGAAAAATTACTAATACAGGTATCCTAGAAATTATATGGAGTTCTTAACATTTTGATATGTCTTGGTATTTTAATGAAAAACCTGATGACTTCACAAAAGTTAACAAAGGACTGAATGAACCAGCGAATATGCTTATAATTTTTATGGTTTCTATCTGAGAAATTACAGGTTTAAATCGGGTATTTTCCAGGAGTAGGGAAAACCTTCCTCTCAAACTAATTATAAAAATAATTTGGTAAAATTACACGTTATAAACAAAACAATTATATTTTCTCTCTATCTGACTCCTCCAGAAATTTGAAACTCTTAAGTCTCCAGTAAGCTTATCAAATGAGCTAAAAAGGTTATCTCACTAACAGGTACAAAAATCTCAAGGAATTTTTGAGACCTTAAAAAGAAAAGAGTTCACCTAGATTTGTTAGGCAAAATCTGTGATAAGCCTTTGGTGTGAGTTTCCCAGCCCTGTTTTATATTAAAAGTTCAGTCTGAGATCCAATAAGTGTTTCAGCAAAATAAAAAGTCTATGCTCAATTATGGTTATATAAATCATCAGACCAAAATTAGTGAAAACAGACCTATTTTGCAAGCAAATTAGCCTTAATTTGGTTGTATTTGATAAAAATGAGGGTAACTTTAGAGAAAAAAAGATATTTCAAAAAAATGTTAAATCCCAGTTTGTTAATGGAGGTCTGCATGTAGTAAGACTCATTTCTCAGATAGTTCTTTGCTGTTATGTGATATTAATGTGAAAGTTTGTTTCTGAAGCTTATCTCAGTAATCTATCTTTGGATGAAGATCAGATGCCTCATGACCTGCAACCAGGACTGGAAAAAGACATAATTTAAGAGACTGTCTCCAACCAGGATGGAAAGACTTTTTATCAGGAGAAACTACACTACACCAGGATGAGAAGACAGCAACATCAGAGGTAGACAGCTTGCCCAAGATGCTGGATCTGCCTCGTATGATCACTTATAATGTTTTCTTGACTTCTTAGACCTTTGCATATAAATCAAATGCTTTTCTATCATAGGCCTGATTCTATGCCAGTTTTAGAAATCAATCCAATTGTTGGGTTTGTGGCCAATTACCTGTATCTAGTTCTGGGTTACCTTGGTAAATTTCTCTACTATAAGACTCTAACTGGTTGGCCCTGAGGAAATTTACTTAAAAAAAAAAAAAATTATAGTCATATTCAGGTCACTGTGATACTACCAGACGAGATCCCCTCACTGGGCCAATTAATAATGCCTACTCTGACTCTGGCCATAAATTTGAGCCTTTTTCTATTCCTCAAGCTCAATCAGAGCAACCAAAAAAAGTTTTAACAAAGGAAAAAAATCTCCCACAATTATAAGATAGATTTATATAGATAACATCAGGCTATGGTAATTTAGGTTTAAAGTCTCCTCTGTGTTGAAAACAATTATATCATGCTAAAGATAATCAGTCTAGTAACACTAGAAAACTGGGCTATGTGCCTTATAGATGGTGGTGCCAATGTATAATTTCCCTGAAAGATAAAGATTCGTACAGAGTAGACTAAGTCTGATGACCTGGGATATACTGGGCTACATCTAATAAGAGCTCTTAAGTCTTACTTGTGACTTTACTAGTACTACTGGCTATGTTCTTTGTATTTCACTTGTTTTACAAAATTGCTATTTCTTACAGTGCCAAATGTGTGATTGAGGCCTCTGATAAAATAATATATAGTTCCTTATGAGATCGATGATAATGGCAGTGTAACTCTAGATATGAGAAAAAGCAACAAGAGGGAATGTTTTCCTGGACCAAGAGGCTAGTAAGACAGGTGGTCCAGAGAATTTTGGATACTGTTTTATGGCCTAGTCCAGTAACAGCACATTGAGTGGCCGGTCAACAAAATCTTTGCCAAACCTGAGAATGGACATTCTCAGCACCGTGGGATAAAATGGTCATGAAATGCCCCCCTCAAAATCATGGTCAAGTTTATGAGCAAAAAGTGGCTCTGCCAACTGAAGATTGACACTTGCCATCTACATCTACAGAGATTATATCATGGCCACTGCAACTGCTGACTTCCAACGGCCCTGAAAGGAGTTCAGGGTAAAGATCAGGAATGAGGCACTCCGTGCTCTGGAAAAAACTGGCAGAACAGGCCTTCAAGTAGTTAGATCTTTTCAAGAGATTTTATGAATCCCAATTCTTGCATCTTCTCATACCTAGAGAAACACTGACATCATTAATGGTGCCATCTGCTTTGGCTATTAAAGAAAAATTTTACAATTAAAAGTCAAAATAGAGTACTCAGCTATGGTTCAGACATCCTGAGAAATAACCAGGTGTTACTATGGGTGTAATTTCAGATTAGACATTGTATTGCTAAACACTTGAGTTTTCTGAGTCGTGTCAGGCTTAGATGCCACCATTCTCAAAACAATGTCTGCTAGAAGCTAGTAACTTCTACCTTACTTTTTATAAAACTAGGCAACTGGCCACCTGGCTACAAGTCTCCCTGAAGTGCCAGTTCCAGACTGGGTTTCAGGCCTATTCTTCTACAAAAAAAAGAGATTTATTTTGTCTATTAAAATTCCAGTTATCCCTCCTCCAGCTACTACTAACTGGGTATGTTACAACAAAATGGCAGACCAAGAGATTGAGATTTTAATCATACAAGGCTCAGATCTAAGACTTGGAACTCAGGGAAGGTCAAAGAGGCTGAATAAAGCCTATATTTTACAGTACAGCAGATCTGTACTCCAGAGTCGCCACCCCACAGAGTCCTGCTCAGTTTTAATTTAGAAAACAGGGCAACTATGACTGTGATAACTTTCTGTCAAAATGGGGCATAGGACTGCCTCAGCTTGGAGAAGAGACACAGAATTGGAAGTATTCCTGAGTTCCAAGGGGTGGATTCAAACAATTGCTAATCAGAGAAGGGAAGAAATACAAAAACAGAGGAGAAACAATCAAATGGTGGTACAGCCTTGAGACGGGTCCTGGTTCCTACTCAAAGAAACATGCATAACCATGTCTTTTGAGTTCTTCTACAGAACCGGAGCCCCCACCCAGGTGGAAGATAGTAACTTCAGACTAAACACAAGATTCCTAGAACACAGCTCTGTTGCTTGACCACCAACCAATCACCCCAAATGTTGCCTCCTGTTTCTGGGGACCAGTGATGACCATCCTGTTAGGTCTCCTGTTTGGCCCCTGTCTATTTTATCTCTGAGAGGCGCCAACAGTTTCAAACTAAGTTGCTGTTATTACAAAAGTAAAAGCTGGTTTCAGATATAAAACACCCCAACTTAGGTCAGGTATAGAGAGACTTCTGCTCTGCTAGGCAGGCCTACGCCCAGGCACAGCAGGAAAAAGTTACAGAAAAAAGAGACCTCCGCCCCCAATTCCCAAAAAGCATCTTGAGTATGAAGTCTCTCAAGAGAGAGTTGTTAGAGAAAATACACTGCCTGTCCGTCCACCTAATGTTACTCAGATCTCAATATTCGACTGCCCCCACAGATGATATAGAAGACCCATGATTGGGCCTTCCACAGAAACAACAAGACAGGGGGGAATGTGAGGCTGTGCCATGACAGGCAGCCTAGATTAGGAGTAGGCCTGGTTTTCCAGGGTAACATGATTATCAGGCCACCTGGAGCCAGCCAATCAACATGCGCCTAGCAAGAAAAAGGGAACCTATCGGGGGAAAGCTGAAAAGCCCGCGAACGCCCAAGTTTGAAAAAAGCCTGCAAAGGTTTGAGCCAATAAGATTACTTTGCAAACATGTAACCAATCCGCTTAAGCCAGCTACCAACTGCTTATGCTCACCCTATAAATTTGTGTAACAGCTTGGGCTCAGTGCTTTCTGACCCTGCACCACTGCGTTGGTTGCGGCAGTAAGCCCTGACTCGAGCCAGCAATAAACTTCCCTTTTTTGCGAGTTGCATTGTCTTGGAAGCCTTCTCTCTTCCCGCTCGGGGATTCGGGCATCGGGCATAACAGACTGCAGCCATGAAATTAAAAGCTGTTTGCTCCTTGGAAGGAAAGCTATGACAAACCTATACAGTATATTAAAAAGCAGAGATATTACTTTGCCAACAAAGGCCCATACAGTCAAAGCTATGGTTTTTCCAGTAGTCATATACAGATGTGAGAGTTGGACCATAAAGAATGCTGAGCACTGAAGAAATGATGCTTTCAAATTGTGGTGCTGGAGAAGAATCTTGAGAGTCCCTTGGACAGCAAGGAGATCAAACCAGTGAATCCTAAAGGAAATCAACCTTGAATGTTCTTTGGAAGGACTGAAGCTGAAGCTGAAACTCCAATACTTAGGCCATCTGATGTGAAAAGCCAACTCACTGGAAAAGACCCTGATGCTGGGAGAGATTGAGGGCAGGAGGAGAAAGGGGCAACAGAGGATGAGATGGTTGGATGGCATCACCGACTCAATGGACATGAGTTCTAGCAAATTCCAGGAGATGGTGAAGGACAGGGAAGCCTGGTGTACTGCAGTCCATGGGTAGCCGAATGTCAGACATGACTGAGCAACTGAGCCAAAAAAAAAAAACCCAGGTACCTAAGTCCAGAACTCCCACTGCTACACTCCTGGAACCACTCTGCAGTCCTGATATGTATCAGATATCTGGGCTGGGTCTAGGGATGCAAAGATGAGCAAAACACCATCATTCTCTGCTCTCAAGTAGCTTACAGTCTAGTGACAAGAATGACATAGATTTCAACAAATCATATAGCTACAAATGGTGATAAGATAGTGGTTCTGTGGATATATACCTGCAACAGAGTATTCCAACCTAAATTGATGGGGGAAGGGGTGCCAACTGAGCTGAGTTCTAGAATAAATAGACTAAAATCAAGAAAAAGATGGGAGAAGCACTTTGGGTCTTGGAATCAGCATGTGCAAAGGCCCAGTGGCCAGAGGAAGCTACCTATGAAAAACCCCAAAGATGGTTTGCGTGGCTGGAACACAGAACACAAGGGAAGCATGGGGGGTAATCAGGCTGCAGTGGTAAGAAGGTACCAGATGTGATGTGAATCCTTTCTGTTTTCAGGGCACTTTCACCACCACCAGGTGTTAGCAAGAGCCGGCATAGTCCCAACCAGCAGGGGAAGAAGTGCGTGCTCTGGAAAGTGACTTGAGAAGCTACACAGGGAGGATGTGGAAAAGCCCGTGTTCAGCCCTTGCTGTTGTCTCTTGGTCCCGTGTTCTCTGCCCTACATCACCACTGCACCCTGTATCCAGTCTAAGTTGAGCCTTCCTAGGGCCCTACCCTCAGGTCCAAGGCGGAGACTCCAGGTCACAAAGCTGGAAGACCTTCCTTCTCTAACACTCTCCCAGGGGGCGTCCTGAAAGTGCTGATGCATCCCTGAATCTCCAGCTACATTCTCCCTGCTTTATACCATGAAACACAGGCTGGAACCCTTTGAGCTCAGACTTCCTTGGTGGGAAAAGACTTTGGGATGATATGGTTTGGCTGGACATAGCAACCCGGCCTTTAATTCAGTTACTCCCCATTTCCAGATGTCGGCTTTGAAACACAGAAAATGCCCCTCAGCCAGTGACATCCTCTCATGGGAAGGTTTTGCTCACTCATTTGGGAACCAAGGGAACTTTCCCCTTATCTTTATGGCTTCCTGAAACACAACCATTCTCTATTTGAAATGGCCTCGCCCACATTATAAAATGTTTGTTGATTATGGGAAAAGCACGTCTCTCTTTCTTTTTCCAAAAATGCTCAAGGGCAAATTCTTTTCTCCTAAATTTCCAGCCTCTCTCTTTCTAAAAATTGTGACTGAATTTACCTGCTATAATTTGCATGAAAAATGTAAACATATCCTAAATCATGGGCCTTGAGCAAGCTGCCACCACCCTCCCTGAAGTCATTCAAAAAAGATGGAGCTTCTTGCTGAAAGAGAATACCTTGGGACATTTGGGACACTGCCCTTTGTAGTCTGCAAGCTGTAGGATATAATTGTGCCTTTGACTGGAATTAATAGCTGCATCTACTTCCTCACAGAGTCTCAGAAATGGAAGAAGTTTCAGAGTCCCAGAGGTCAGAGTCTGCACCTACTTAATCCTCCACCTTGAGAAAGTTTCAGAACTTCTCTGGCCCTCTCTTTTCCATTAATAGTCAGATGTGTGTGTGCATAAGTGTGTGTGTTTGTGTGTGTGTATAACTGTGTATGTGTGCATGTGTTTAACTATTGTCTGTTTTTAAATTTTGAGCCAATATTAACATCTCAGGATCTCTTACATTAAAATGTGGACTTCCAGTTCACTTAGAAGATCAGCAGGAAGACTGGACCATGTTCTCATGGAAAATCAACAGGGGATGAGGGGCTTCCCTTTCTGGATTGGCATGTCCTCTAGAAGTTGCCAGTGCCTTCCACTTGCTTTATTGTCTCCAGCAATGAGGCCTGTTATCAGTTGTCATTTGTCATTCCACTTATTTTATCATTTTTTTTTAGAGTACAGAAACATTTCTTTGTAGCTACTTCTCTATCAAAAGTGGAGAAAATCAGACACACCAAGAGAGTTGAGTTTCAAGAAAAACAAGAGGTCATTCTTTTAGAAGCTGAAAAGGATTCCTCTGCATTTGGTTAGCTTCTCTCCATGGTCCTGGTTACAATGCATGTAAATTTTGGAATATTTTCAGTTTAATATGAAAATTGTGTTGGTTTATATGTTTAGGAGCCAGCTTTCTTATAACTGAAGAAAAAAATTTTAAAGATCTTTTTAAAAACTGAAAATGGTTCATAAGTGACATTCTTTCATGCAAATAGTAGCTGGTTTAATGACTCCAACAATTAATATTCTTTCTACTTAAGGTGTCTAGAGAAGCTGCAAGTATAGATCAAGGAGCAATGAATAAATTTTTCTAATTCTACACAGATGTATAAATATAAATATATATGAAGTCTATATACTAGATCATGTTTTTAGTTTTAATGAAACTAGTCACGATTAGAAATAAAAGCCCTCAGAGACCTATTCCTCAAAGTAGAAATCATAAATTTCAGGATTTGGGTCCATAAAGAGTTGACTTACTGTGGTTCTGTTGAGCGGATACTCGCCAAAATTTAATCATATGGAGGAGTGTAAGACAGGCTGGAAAATATCATCTTTAACTGTGTGTCCAGTGAAAACCTGGAGTTCTGTTGCTAAAGAAAGAAGTCCAGAGTAAGTATTAGAGACTCAGCAGCAGACTCTTCCACAAAGAACATTATCCCTAATTGAGACTATGAATCTAATATAAGCTTGATCCCAAAACCAGACATGAACAATATAAGAAAAAAATCCCTGCCGGACTTAATCATGCACACACCTGTACGTATGTGTGTGCTCGGTCGTGTCCAACTCTGCAACCCCATGAACTGTAGTTCACCAGGCTCTGTCCATGGGATTTCCCAGGCAAGAGTACTGGAGTGGGTTGCCATTTCCTCCAGAGGATCTTCCCAACCCAGGGATCAAACCGGCGTCTCCTGCATTGGCAGGCAGACTCTTTACCACTGCACCAGCTGGGAAGCCCCAGAATCATCCTTACTAATGTGTTAAATATATCGGTGTCACCATTCTGTAAACTGGTCAAAACCCAAACTCTTTTAAGCAAAGTAAGCAGCTCACAATTTTGTTTCTTTTCTACTGAACATTTTAAATGAGCCATTTCTTTAAATTTTCATCTGTATTATAGCCATTAACATCTCATTTCACAATTGTATTAGTCATATCTTAATGAAGCTGTAATGAGGCAATATTTTCCAATTTAAAGGCCTCTGATTGAAGCCTAAATTCTTATAGAGTAACAAGTAAAAGTAAAAAGTCCTAAACAAAATATTAGCAACTGAATACAACCATATGTTAAAAAAGATAATATATCGTGACTAAGTTTTATTTATTCCAGAAATTTGAATGGTTTAACATTAGAAAATCTATCATTATCACATGCCACAGTAACAAATTAAAAGATAAAATTCTGAGCATCTCACCGACAAATTTACTGATTTATAAAAACCCTTAGCAAACCAGAAATAGAAGAAAATACCTTAATATAACTAAGAATAAGTAATAAAACCTACCGGTTACCATTTGCAACGATGTAGATGGACCTAAAGGATGTTATGCTTAGTGAAGTAAGTCAGAGAGAGACAAATACTGCCTGTTTTCACTTATACTCTGAATCTAAAAAATGAAACAAATTAACTATAACAAAACAGAGAAAGACTCATAGATACAAAGAACAAGTTAGTGACAACAAGTGGGGAGAATAGTGGGAGAAAGGGCGAGATGGAGAGGGATATTAAGAGGTACGAACTACTAGGTATAAAATAAACAAGATAGGAGGATCTAATATAGAGCACAGGAAATATAATCAACATGCTATGATAACTTTAAGTGGAATATAATCCTTAAAAAATCGAATCACTATGTTGTACACCTGAAACTAGCATAGCACTGCAGATCAACTATATTTCGATTTTTTTTAAACCCTATTCTAAAGGAAATGTAAGGATGTAACATCAGTCCTTTTCAGATGAAAAACAAGACAATGATACCCAATCTTACCACTTCTGTTTAAATCACATTGGAAATCCTAGAAAATGGAACAAGACATTAAAAATAGGGACTTGCCCAGTGGCCCGGAGGGTAAGACTCCACATTCCCAGTGGAGGGGGACTAGGCTCAATCCCTGATTAGGGAACTAGATCCTGCATACCTGCTGCAACCAAGATCAGTGCAGCCAAATAAATAAATATTTTTTAAAAGAAAGAAAAACAGAGTCAAAAAGGTCAGAAATAAGCTATCGTTAATAACATATGATATAATCGTCCTGAGTATCTACAAAAATATTAAAAATTAATAGAAATGCTGGCAAGGTAACCAAATATAAGATCAACATTTTGAAAATCTAGGGACTTCCCTGGCAGGCCTGTGGTTAAGCCTCCACATTGTTGACACCCATAGAATGTACAACACCAAGTGAACCCTAATGTAAATTGTGGACTCTGGGTGATATTGGTGTGTCAATGTATATTCATTAGTTGTAACAAAAGTACCTTCTGCTGGGGATGCTGGTATTGGGGGAGGTGGTACATGTGTGGGGACAGGAGGTATACAGAAAAACTCCATACCTTCTGCTCGATTTTGCTGTGGACCTAAAACTGCTCTTTTAAGTAGAATCTTGCTCGATGCATGATACAGGGTGCTCTGGGCTGGTGCACTGGGATGAACCAGAGGGATGGGATGGGGAGGGAAGTGGGAGGGGAGTTCAGGATGGGGAACATATGTACACCCATGGCAGATTCATGTCAATGTATGGCAAAACCAATACAATATTGTTAAGAAAATAAATAAATGAATAAATAGAATCTTTTTTACATTGTTCAAAGAGAAAGCCAGAAAAACATCATTTAAAAAATATATGCATCCAGGATTTCCTGCTGGTCCAGTGGTTAAGATCCCAAGCTTCCAATGCAGGGGGCGTGAGTTCAATCCCTGGTCAGGGAACTAAGATCTCACATGACTCTTGGCACAGCCAAAAAATAAAAATAAATAAGATAGCAATAAGAATAATAAGATATTTTTAAAATATATGCATCTGTGTTGTGAAAAAGATCTAAAAGATATAAACAAAATCAGAAACAGTGGTTACCTCTAAGGTCACCTTTCTCAAACACTAACATGCATACAAGTTACCTGAGGACGTTAAAAGTGTTAGAATTCATATTCTGATTTAGTAGGTCTGGAGTGGGGCCTAAGATTTTGCGTCTCACACAAACTCCCAGGTAATGATAGCTGGAACCAGCTCATCCTGGCTCACAAGAGCCGATTGCTATATTTTTAAGAATTTTGTGACTCTGTTAGTAAGTAGTCATAATTAAATAAATTACATTTAAAGCAGAGATAACAAATACTGGAAACATCATTTCCTGATTATTCTGCATTTTGCCATTATCTATACTCTTTTTTGGGCTTCCCTGGTGGCTCAACTGTTAAAGAATCTGACTGCAATATAGGAGACCCCGGTTCGATTCCTGGGTTGGGAAGATCCCCTGGAGAAGAAACAGGCTATCCACTCTAGTATTCTTGGGCTTCCCTGGTAGCTCAGACAGTAAAGAATTCGCCTGCAATGTGGGAGATCTGAGTTCAATCCCTGGGTTAGGAAAATCCCCTGGAGGAGGGCATGACAACCCACTCCAGTATTCTTGCCTGAGGAATCCTCATGGACAGAGGAGCCTGGCAGGCTACAGTCCATTGAGTCACAAAGAGTTGGACACGACTGAGTGACTAAGCACAGCACAGACTCTTTTTTTAAGTACTAGCAACATTTTATTTTATTTTTTATTGGAATATAATTGCCTTTACAATGTTGTGTTAGTTGGAGCTGTACATTGTTGTTCAGTTGCTAAGTCCTGTCCAACTCTTTGTGACCCCATGCACTGCTGCACGATAGGCTGCCCTGTCCTTCACTATCTCCCAGAGTTTGCTAAAATTCATGTTCATTGAGTTAGTGATGCTATCTAACCATCTCATCCTCTGTCCTCCCCTTCTCCTCCTGCCTTCAATCTTTCCCAGCATCAGGGTCTTTTCCAATGAGTCAGTTCTTCACATCTGGTGGCCAAAGTGTCAGAGTTTCAACTTCAGCATCAGTCCTTCCAATGAATATTCAGGTTGATTTCCTTTAGGATTGACTAGTTTGATCTCCTTGCAGTCCAAGGGACTCCCAAGAGTCTTCTCCAATACCAACAGTTCAAAAGCATCAACTCTTTGGCATTAAAGTAGTACATACATATCAATATATATCTAGACAGTGGTGTGGTGCTTCGCAACTCTTTTCCAATTTTGCCCTCAGTGACACAGAAACCACAGGTTAACAGAAACTGGTGACTGGCAGAAATTCTTGAACTTGTCTTATAGAACAGCAGGTAAGGGAACAGCTTGTTAAAATTCTTGTTTGTAACCTGACTATACTGATTAAGCTCACTTTAGTTGTTTCTTTCTTTAATTGCCTACCCTCCAAGCTTCACATAGCCTGGATAAATATATCGCTAGACTCCTTAACCACCCCTATTAGACAGTACCTCTGACGTATGAGTTGTTATAGTAACAGAAGCTTAGGTTGTTTTTCAGAAACTTGGAGTCAGTTCTTGTCCAGTTCAAGACGGCCAAGACTGGTTGGGACCACTGACCCTAAAACTGGACTAGCACAAATGTCCAGTGAAAGACATATTGACGTCAGAAGGCCGAAAACTCCACCCTCAGATCATGCTAAAGCACCTCCACTTTTGAACATGCATCCCATGGAAAAGCACATAACCCAGATACACCTACATTTTTTGTTGTTTGGTCACTAAGTCACATCCAACTCATTACGACCCCATGAACTGTGTAGGCCACCAGGCTCCTCTGTTCATGGGATTCTCCAGGCAGGAACACTAAAGTAGGTTGCCATTTCCTTCTCTCCGGGATCTTCCCAACCCAGGGATCAAACCCTTGTCTCCTGTGTCTCCTGCATTGGCATTGGTCTTCTTTACCACTGAGCCACCAGGGTCTTCTTTACCACTGTGGTAGCCACCACATTTGCCTACACAGAATACCAAATACCCCACCTTTTCCCTAATTTCAATCACCTTTCCCCAACACCTGAATTCATGCTGCTTCTTTATCCCATAAGTCTCCCAAGCCACTCACCTCTGGGGAGGCGGATCTGAGACTTATTCTCCTGGCTTGGCTGCCTTGAGAATAAACTCCTTCTCTACTGTCAACCCCCATGTCTCGGCGCTTGGTTTGCTGAGAGGCGGGTAAACAAACCTGGTTTCAGTAACATCATATCAGTAGTGTGAAAATGCAGCCTTGGTGGAGGCTCTGAAAGCCAGCTGTTAATCTTTTAACAGCTCACCAAGCTCCCGGGCATAGAGCAGAATCACAGAGCAGGGCTGCTATGAACCCTGGATCCCTAGCCTGTTAGTGGCAGGTAGTGCTTGACAGGTACCTCAGGTGGTAAAGAATCTGCCTGCAGTGCAGGAGACCAGGGTTCGATCCCTGAGTTGGGAAGATACCCTGGAGAAGGGAACGGATTCCCACTCTAGTATTCTTGCCTGGAGAATTCCATGGACAGAGGAGCCTCTGAGGTTGCAGAGTCAGATATGACTGAGCGACTTTCACTTCACTTCTTTCATGTCTATGAACGCACTAATGGGTGCTATAAAGAAAAACCAAGAAGCTTCTGCTGGGAAACACAGGATGCCCCATTTCATTTCCCATGGGAGCTGGGAATAAACGCGCCAGGCAGGCGTGAATGCACTCCTGGGAGCCCCTGGCAGGGGAAGCCCAGGACTGGCCCTCGCCCTCTCTCCCACTTCATTTCCTGCATGATTTTGATTCCCGTATCTGGAAGCCAGTATTTATTTAACTCCTGCCCTGGAGTTCAGCAAGAAAAGCCCAAGGCAACCCAAAGTACTGGCCAAGTAAACAAATGACCAGGCCTGGAAGCAGACAGTGGGCGCCCAGCAGACTCCGGGACTCAGCGCCAGTCACAGCCTGGAAAAGGCAGTGCCCGTGGCCCCATCCCTCTGGCCCAGCCCACCACCACCCCTGCCTCCTGCCCCTCCCTCTCTCTGCCCGCACCCTCTCTCCCTCCCCCCCTTGCCTCACTCCTCTGACCACCCAGGCAAAGTTCCATGATTAATGGAACTGGCTCTCCCTCCAGCCCCTGCGTGCCTGCTCCCTCCCTCCCACCTGCTCCCTCCATCCCACCCTCCAGGGCTCAGATCCACCTTACCTTCCCTGAACCCCAGGCAGAGGCTACTCTGTTCTGCTATTATTGCCACCCACCCATCAATACTCTCTACATCCCACCCAGGGAACCTCAGCTGAGTCCTACTGTGTGCTGGCATTATTGCAAGTGATGGAGACCCAAAGAGTCAGACAGACCATTCCAAGAGCTTATACTCGGTGAGGGAGGAAGCTGATGAACAAGTGTTTATATCCCCCTAACATTCATATGTGTGCATGCTCAGTTACTCAGTCATGTCCAACTCTTTGCGACCCCATGGACTGTAACCCTCCAGGCACCTCTGTCCGTGGAATTCTCCAGGCAAGAACACCGGAGTGGGTTGCCATTTCCTTCTCCAGGGGATCTTCCTAACCCAGGGATCAAACCCAAGCCTCCTGCATTGGCAGGCATGTTCTTTATCACTGTGCCACCTGGGAAACCCCAACATTCATATGGTAAACCCTAATTTTTACCTGGTAAAACCCCAGGTAATGGTGTTTGGAGGCGGAGCCTTTGAGAGGTAACTAGAACTAGAATGGGTTGCGGGGTGGGGCCCTCATGATGGGATTAGTGCCCTGATAAAAAGTGGAGGAGCCAGGAGATTTCTCGGCCTGCCTGCTCCCAGGAAGGTCCTGTGAGCGTCCAATGAGAAGAGAGAAAGACAGCTGAATCTGCAAGCACCTTGACCCTGGACCCCCAGCCTCCAGAACTATGAGAAATAAATGTCTATTGTTTAAGCTTCCTAGTCTGTGGACATTTGTTAGAGCAGCCCAAGCTCATGAAGGCACAAGGGAATAAGCATAACTCAAATGGTGACTGCACTAGGAAGAGGACATAGGATAAGGGAAGCGAGTGATGGGGGCGAGTGGTATTTATGGACGGTAGTCAGGAGGGCCTCTCTGAGGAGGCAAGCTGAGAGCAGAGGCCTGTACAAGGGCTGAGTCAAAGAATATCTGCCTGTGTGCTGAATCGCTTCAGTCGCTGTCCGACTCTGTGCGACACAATGGACTGAAGCCCTCCAGGCTCCTCTGTCCATGGGGATTCTCCAGACAGGAATATACTAGAGTGGGTTGCCATTTCCTCCTCCAGGGAATCTTCCCAACGCAGGGACTGAACCTGCATTTCTTACATCCCTGCATTGGCAGGCAGGTTCTTTACCACTGTTGCCACCTGAGACGCTCTTAGGTGCCCTTTAGGGAGTTTCTTTTATTCTTCCTTTTTTTTTTTTTTTTTTTTAAGTGGGGATCATTTTAAATAGAGAAATCACCAACAGAAAGCACAAACATGAGAAAGACGTGGCACGAAACAGGCCAAGAACAGGAGAAACAAGAAGACTTAGCATCTCCTTATTTGGCTGGGAATGTGAGTTTCTGACAGCTCACACTAGCCACCGCTCCGCACACATGCTCCAAAGACCTCAAAGCACTTTGAGTACTGATTCGAGGGATTACAAGTAGGCAAGTTTGAAAATCAGGAATCTGCCAATAGCAAAGATCAACCATATGGAGGAAACCCTGGGAACAGGGTCTGGCATATAGGAAGTGTTGGATGAATAGAGTTACCTCATAAGCCTGCTGAAATGGAAGTTGCTGTTTCCACTTTATAGATGAGGAAAGGGAGCGCCTGAGAGGCTGAAGATCTGGACGGGTCACAGAGTGGGTGAGCGCTGGTGTCAGGACTTGAACCCATGTGCACGCCAGGGTTAACCCTTTCTCTGCCGCCCAGATCCAGGACCACAGCTCTTCCCATGCTGCATCCACAGGGGCTCATGCAGGCTGGCCCCACGCACACAAACAACATCTCCTGTGTCCACACCAGAGCTTCCTTTCCCAAACCTCCTGGACTCCGCCGGCCAGAGACCCCTGAGGAACAAAGAGTTTTCCTGGCTTCCTGCCAGGCTGGGCATTCCTCACTCTGGAGGCAGCATCCCACTGCGTCCCCCACCAGGCCTTCTCACCCCCTCTGCTCCAGCACCTCCCACCCTACACCGGACACCAAGGCAACCTGACAGAAGGGGGCAAGTAGCTGATTGTGGATCCTGCTGCCCACGCCCCAGTGGATCTCCAGTAGACCTGGGGTCCACCAGGAACAGACAGGTCACCCCGCCTCCCTCCCAGGCCTGGAAGTCTCTGAGTGGGTCTGAGATTGGCTCTGTCAACTGGAAAGTTACCATTCTGCAGCCATCTGCATCTCTGTTCACCTCTTAGCAGGGGTCAGTAAACTAAGGCCTGAAGGTCCAGTCCAGCCAGTGGCCTGTCTGTCTCAGCTCACCAGCTGAGAAAGGTTTGTACATCTGTAAAGGGTGGAAGGAAGAGAGGAGGCAGAGGACAGAAGACTCTATGTCACCCACAAACCCTAAAATAGTTACTTCTTCCAGAAAAAGGGTGCCCACCTCTGACCGGGATTGACCCCACTGTGGGGGCCAATCCCCCATACACAAAAGGTCACAGAGAGGTCCCTGGTGTGTGACCTTGGATGTGTTATTTAACCTCTGGAAAGCTCAGTCTCTCCATCTGTAAAACCAAGGCAGGAACAGCACCCATGCCCCAGGGTTGTGAGAATGAAAACAGTTGTAACTGGGACCAAGTCCTGAGCCCAGAGTCCCCGGGCTCCTGCACATGACGCATTCTGTTGCCAATGGCAACAGTGGTGGTTGTGCTGAGTGTGTAATGGGAGGATGAGGAAAGGGCTCCTATCCTGACCATCTGACACTTCCCCACAGGGAAGTGGGGAAACTGAATCAGGGGACTCATCTGAGGTCACATGACTATAAATAGGACGTCACCAGAACCACTTCCCACAGATTCATGAAGGTCCTGGTCGCCTGTTTCCCCCTCCCTGTCATCAACCCCTTGTCTCCCCGTCCCTGGTCTTGCAGCCTTGGTCTGACAGCCCTGCCCTCCACCCTTCTCCACACTCCATCTTAGGTCCCACTGTCACAGGAGGACCTTGCTCTTTTCAAGAAGCTGATTGCCAGGACTTCTCTAGTGGTCCAGTGGTGAAAACGTCACTCTCCAATGCAGAGGGTACTGGTTCGATTCTTGGTCAGGGAACTAAGATCCCACATGCCTCATGGTCAAACACTCAAAGCATAAAACAGAAACAATTTTGCAACACATTCAATAAAGACTTCAAAAATGGTCCACATCAAAAAAAGAAAAGAAAAGAAAAGAAGAAGCTGATTGCCCTCCTCTACTAGTTGCCAAGAGCTAAAGTCATTTCATACCCTAGGGGTATTTTCACGTACCAAATAACTTCCAGACCCCAAACATCCACAGGTATTTTTCTCTAATAGTGTAACATCAGGCAGAGGGACAGGTATAAGGAACTGTGCTGAAAACCACAGATGCCACTTCAAACCAAAGCACTGCTTCATTCTTGCCAGATTCTTCCCAACATTAGGAACAAAGTCTCTCAGATCCGCTATCCAAATCCTACCTCATCTGCCTGGCTCACACCCTGAAACAGACAGATGAATGTAAATGCATGTCTTGGTCACAGAATTCAGCTCTGCCCTGGTCCAACTGGCCCTCTGGTCTCCTCAGGCCCCCAGCCCATCCCTCACCAGCCTTCTGGTGCTGGAAGGATGCAGGGTCTCTCCTAGCTCACAGGAGGAGGCTCAGGCCACTTCCATCTTTTGAGATTACTGGTACATATACTTTATGAAATGAACAAATGCCCAGAGAGGGTTATGAAACTTGTGATCTATTTTAAACATTTACATTTTGGGGACTTCTTTGGTGGTCCAGTGGCTAAGACTCAATTCTCCCAATTCAGGGGCCCCGAGTTCTATCCCTGTTCAGGAAACTAGATCCCACATGCTGCAGCTAAGAGTCCAGATGCCAAAACTAAAAGATTCATATGCTGCAACCGAGATCAACGATGCCACAGTGAAGACACGGCACAACCAAATAAATAGCTATTTTTTTAATTTTTAAAAATAAACATTTACATTACAAAATTTACACTTTCAACCCCAAAGTATGATGTAATCTAACAGTGTTGATGCTCAGAATAACTTCAGGACTTACAACAAATACTCACTTATCCTGAACTCTCAGGCAAAGTTGTCCAGTGGGGAGACAGAGGGGATTTTAAAGCATACTTCAGTGGCAGCTTTTTTCAGTTTCATGGGTAAGTCTCTATGATGACTGCAACCCACTTTATTGGGAGATGAAGTCCCTGAAAATAAGATGGCAGGCCAGGGGTGAAGGTCATCTCTCCCGGCTCTCCAGGGAATTCCTAGACCCTCTCCTGTCACTGAGCTATGCTGAGAGGCTGCCTTCACCCACATCCTGACCGGGACTCTCTTCTCTTCCATCAAGTCCCATCAGCTTCTCCTCCTGGCCAGGTGCAAACTCGATTTCTGCTTCATGAGACCTGCTACTATGCTGCTCTGCCCTCTCTCCCCTCTCCTTGCTCCCAGGAGAGTCGCCAGCTGCTTCTCCTCCTAGTGCTCAAAGCATAACTCAAGTACACTAAGCTTTGGAAGGGAAGAGGAACATTACAGTGACAAAAACTACCCTGCCAGGCAATCAAGGTCAACATCATCATCATGGGTCAGAGTGTTAGAATGTGCCCTTGAAATATGATGGAAATGGAACTTGACCTCTGTGATCTCCCTCCTTCCAGTCCAATTATGAGACAAAAAACATCAGACAAATTCCAGTTAGGGAACATTCTGCAAAATCCCTGATCAGTACCCCTCCAAACTGTCAAGGCTGTCAAAAACAAGGAAAGTCTGAGAAACTGTCACAGGAGAAGCTGAAAGTTTGCTGCTCAAGCCATGAACCTTCCTCAGTGATCAATGCAAAGAAATAGGGGAAAACAATAGAATGGGAAAGACCAGAGATCTCCTCAAGAAAATTAGAGATACCAAGGGACTATTTCATGCAAACATCGGCACAATAAAGGACAGAAATGGTGTGGACCTAAGAGAAGCAGAAGATATTAAGAAGAGGAGGCAAGAATACACATAAAAACTATACAAAAAAAGATCTTCATGACCCAGATAACCATGAGGTGTAATCACTCACCTAGAGCCAGACATCCTGGAATGCGAAGTCAAGTGGGCCTTAGGAAGCATCACTAGGAACAAAGCTAGTGGAGATGATGAAATCCCAGTTGAGCTATTTCAAATCCTAAAAGATGATGTTGTGAAAGTGCTGCACTCAATATGCCAGCAAATTTGGAAAACTCAGCAGTGGCCACAGGACTGGAAAAAGTCAGTTTTCATTCCAATCCCTAAGAATGGCAATGCCAAAGAATGTTCAAACTACCACACAATTGCCCTCATCTCACATGCTAGTAAGGTAATGCTCAAAATTCTCCAAGCCAGGCTTCAACAGTATGTGAACCATGAACTTCCAGATGTTCAACTTGGATTAAGAAAGGCAGAGGAACCAGAGAAGTTGCCAACATCCATTGGATCAACAAAAAAGCAAGAGAGTTCCAAAAAAACATCTATTTCTGCTTTATTGACTATACCAAAACCTTTGACTATGTGGATCACAACAAACTGTGGAAAATTCTGAAAGAGATGGGAATACCAGACCACCTTACCTGCCTCCTGAGAAATCTGTATGCAGGTCAAGAAGCAACAGTTAGAACTGGACGTGGAACGACAGACTGGTTCTAAATTGGGAAAGGAGTATGTCAAGGCTGTATATTGTCACCCTGCTTATTTAACGTATATGCTGAGTACATCATGCAAAATGCCAGGCTAGATGAAGCACAAGCTGGAATCAAGATTGTTGGGAGAAATATCAATAACCTCAGGTAAGCAGATGACACCACCCTTATGGCAGAAAGTGAAGAAGAACTAAAGAGTCTCTTGATGAAAATGAAAGAGGAGAGTAAAAAAGGTGGCTTAAAGCTCAACATTCAGAAAACTAAGAACATGGCCTCTGGTCCCATCACTTCATGGCAGATAGATGGTGAAACAATGGAAACAGTGACAGATTTTATTTTGAGGGGTTTCAAAATCACTGCAGGTGGTGACTGCAGCCATGAAATTAAAAGACACTTGCTCCTTGGAAGAAAAGCTATGACCAACCTAGACAGCATATTAAAAAGCAGAGACATAACTTTGCTGACAAAGGTCCATCTAGTCAAAGCTATGGTTTTTCCAGTAGTCATGTATGGGTGTAAGAGTTGGACCATAAAGGAAGCTGAGCACTGAAGAATTGCTGCTTTTTAACCGTGGTGCTGGAGAAGACTCTTGAGTCCCTTAGACTGCAAGGAGATGCAACCTGTCCATCCTAAAGGAAATCAGTCTTGAATATTCATTGTGATGTTGAAGCTGAAGCTCCAATACTTTGGCCACCTGATGCAAAGACCCGACTCATTGGAAAAGACCCTGATGCTGGGAAAGAATTAAGTCAAGAGGAGAAGGGGACGACAGAGGATGAGATGGTTGGGTGGCATCACTGACTCAATGGACATGAACCTAAGTAAGCTCCGGGAGTTGGTGGTGGACAGGGAAGCCTGGTGTGCTTCAGTTCATGGGGTTGCAAAGATTCAGACAGGACTGAACGACTGAACTGACTAAACAAACTGTGAACAATGCCGGGATCTGTGGCCTCCAGAGGAGAGGAATTCAGACCAGGGCCAGTGATCTCTCTGATCTCTCAGTGTTTTGCGGGGTAATAAAGTTTTATTAAAGTATAAAAGAGATAGAGGAAGCTTCTGACATAGACACCAGAAGGGGACAGTAGGAGTGCCCCTTACTAGGTTTTATATACCTATTGGTGGTTGAGTTGCTAGGTTGTGTCCAACTCTTGCAACACCATGGACAGAGGAGCCTGACAAGTTACAGTGCATGGGATTCTCCAGGCAAGAATACTGCAGTGGGTTGCCTATTAGCAAGCTGCTAATTAGAGAAAGGAAATGTCTCAAAACTGAGAGTCGCACCAGGCCCCTCACCCACAACAGGCATTCTGAGATAGCATTGACACAGGGTGAGTCATCCCTGGGCCATAAAACAATGGACTTGAATCTTGAAGAAAGGCAGATTTCCTAGCAAATACACAGTTCATTAACATATCTTAAGAAAACATATCCATAAGAAAAGCACAGTGGTTAGCTCAAGATTTGAGATAAAGTTAAATTCAGGCTGAGCCAGGTGTCCCAGGACAACACAGGATTAGAAGAGGGGAAAAAAAGCCTGCCACTTGCATTTTTATTTCATCCTGCCCCTTGGGGACCTCGGGCCTCCCTACTGAGGCCATTAACATTCTCAAAGCCAAAGGACACAGGATGACTAAATGTAATGTGGGGTCCAAGATGAGATCCTATAACATTAGAAAAGGAACATTAGATTTAAAAAAGGAAGAACTCTTGGGACTTCCCTGGCAGTCCAGTGGTTAAGACTCCGAGCTTCCAGTTCAGGGGACGCAGGTCTGATCACTGGTCAAGGAACTAAGATGCCAAGTGCCACAAGGTGCGGCCAAAAATAAATAAAAAATAAATACACCAAGCGAAGGACAGTTAGGTGTCCCTATAGTCTCCTCCAGGACACCACTTGAGCCCTCAGCACCTGCACCTCCAGCATCTTCCCTCCCATACTAAGATCCCACATCCTGTGTGGCCAAAACTAAAATAAAAAATTAAATTAAATTTTAAAAGTAAAATGCAGATTATTGGTAGAAAAAAATGATCACGTGAAAAAAGTAAAGTTTACAAAATAAAGAACTCTGAATAAACTATCCAAGAAGGAAATGGCAACCCACTCCAATATTCTTGTCTGGGATAGACCTGACAAGGTACTTATATGGCTTCATCAATAGCAACTTGTATATCATATTAACTTAAGATGTCAAAACTCAGGGAAACTGGGTGTTGATTATATCGGAATTCTCTGTACTATCTCTGTACGGTAATTCTGTGAATCCAAAATTAAAAGTTTATTATAAAAAATGAGTCATGAACTCTGTCTCATCTTCACTCATCTCTGAAGCACAAAGTACCAGGCTTAACTAGAGGACAGGGCAGCAGGCAGCTGAGAACACAGGCGCTTGCCTCAGATGCGTGAACTCTGAGACCTGGCTCTGCCACTCACCACTGCTGTGTCCTGGGGTGGGGGTGGCAGGCTGCTACTGGACCTCTAAACTTCCTATTCCTTCATATTTATGAGAAGAGCTGACAAAGAAAGCTGAGTGCAGAAAAAGAATTGATGCTTTCGAACTGTGGTGTTGGAGAAGACTCTTGAGAGTCCCTTGGACTGCAATGAGATCCAACCAGTCCATCCAATAGTTTGGCCACCTGATGCGAAGAGCTGACTCATTGGAAAAGTCCCTGATGCTGGGAAAGATTGAAGGCGGGAGGAGAAGGATGACAGAGGATGGGATGGTTGGATGGCATCACCAACCCAATGGTCGTGAGTTTGAGTAAACTCCAGGAGTTGGTGATGGACAGGGAGGCCTGGCATGCTGAAGTTCATGGGGTCACAAAGAGTCAGACACGACTGAGCGAGTGAACTGAACTGATAACTAGGGCATCTATTTCATGAAACTGTTGATTAGTGTGTAAAGCTCTTAAGCAGTATCTAAGTCAGAAAACATTCCCTGTGCTGTTGATCTGCCGTGTGGCCAAGATCTAAGGATATCTGGAGCATGACTGCCGGTCATGGGGAGAGCTGGGCAGCTGGAAGCCTCTTCCATGAAGAGGATGGAGTCCGGAAGAGGGAGAGGAAGGAGGGTCTGGGAGACCTCCCGTAAGTGACCACGCTGTAGGCTTCCTTGGAATGTGGGGAAGTACATACAGGGTGTTACTGCATCTACAAAAAGGCTACAAAAGCATCCTGAGCACAATAGCCGGAAGAGCCACTCAGGGCGCAGGTCAGCAAAACACACAGCAATTGCGCCTCCCCTTCAGGTTCCCCCTCCCTTAGGACCCATCACTGCACCACCCCCAAAGAAACGGCAGGGAACCTGGGCCTCCAGCGCCCTCATCAGCCAGCCTACAGCAGCAAGGCCACCTCAGAGTGGCCAGGCCAGCAGGGCCCTGAGCCCACCCCTTGGCATTTCTGGGCCACGTCCATCAGTGAGCAACCCTGGGGGCACTTGCTATTCAGACCAGCATGGTGGGTGGGAACAGAGGCCTGCACTGGGCCAGTTAGGGTGTGCAGATGCAACACTTCACAACGTGGGACTCAAAGGTCCCAGGAGGATTTAGGGGCTGGGGGAGCCCTTCAGGCCCCCCAGCTTTCTCACTCCCTAAGAAGCAGCAAGGGCACTGGGAGACTCTGTGTGCTATTGAGCAAATTTGTACACAGAACATGCTGGTTCCTGTAGGTGAAGGTTGTGGCCCCATTTGAAAGATGTGGAAACTGAGGCCCGAGGGCTAAAGTGACGTCAAGTCACCCAGCAGGTCAGTGACAGAGCTGGTCCCAAGCCAGTGATTATTCCTCGTCTTAGAGCCAAGAGGCTTCACCGCTGGCCTCAGCTGGGTCCGGACACTAGACTCCTGCTCCACGCCTGCCTCGGCTCGACGCTTCATCTCTGAGCTTCTGTCCTCCTTCACCGTATGGAGAGAATAAGCACAAAGAACAGTTAGTTTCTTTCAGGGACTTTGGCAAGTCTCTGTGGTTCTACAAAGCAAACAAAACCACCCCAGTTTCTGCCCTCAAGGAGAGTAAAATATAAGAATAACTAAAGTTAAAAAAAAAAAAAAAAAGAATACCTAAAGTTTGTTTTACAAACAGGGGTCCGAGACAGAAGTGTTAACTCACAATGCTCTGGTTGAATACTATCATACTTTCTACCTGAGGCGCCATCCCCCAGGAGACCTAGAAAGTGAGACAGAATTTGACGGTGACCATCACTTCATGTAGGAGTCTCTCAGCTGCAAGTGACCAAAAACTAAATAAATAAAGAAGAAACAGAAACCAAAGGGGAGCTTGCTTAGGTGAAATCAGGAGTCTGGCTGGGCTGCCTTCCAGTGCAGGCTGCCTGGGGCTTACGCTACCTCAAAGACCTGGTTTCTCTCCATTTCTCAGCTGCCGTCCCCTCAGGCCACCTGTGATAACAAGGGGAGACAGTGGTCCCAGTGTCTAATGCATCCAGGTTCAAGCCCATCAGGGAAGAGACCCTGCATTTCCCCCTGGAAACCTCAGCTGAAGTCTCTCTGCTCTACTTGAAGCCCAATCTCATGACCCCAGACTCATCGCTGTGGCTTTGGTGAGCCAATGGAGCTTTGGTCAATGGGGCTGAGTTACAGAGATGGGTCAATCTCACCCAAAGCAAAAGGGCAGAGGGTGGGGAGGGAGAATCTTGAAGGAAATTCAAGATACCATTTTATCCAAAGGAGGCGAGGTGGGCTGACAGTTGTCATTCAGTCACTGAGTCGTGACTCTTTGTCACCGACTTTTTGTCACCCTACGGACTGCAGCACACCAGGCTGCCCTGTCCTTCACTATCTCCCAGAGCTTGCTCAAACTCATGTCCAATAACTTGGTGATGCCATCCAACCGTCTCATCCTGTCGCCTCCTTTTCCTCCTGCTTTCAATCTCTCCCAGCATTAGGATCTTTCCCAATGAGTCAGCTCTTCACATCAGGTGGCCAAAGCATTGGAGCTTCTGTGCACGTGTGTAAAAATGAATTAAACACTGACTGAGCTCATCTGAGTCCAGCGGTTTTGTCTCTGATTCTCTGAACCTCCTCCACCAGATAACAATTTCTCCCTTTCAGTGTCTAAAGCACAATCTCGAAATTCTGTGGAAGTCCAGTGGCTAGGACTCTGCACTCCCACTGCGGGGGATCATGGGTTGGATCTCTGGTCATCGAGCTAAGATCCGACAAGCCTCTTGGTGCAAGCAAAAAATCAAAACAAACAAACACACAAAAAAACATAATCTCCAAGGATACGTAAGTATTTTCAAGACAGGGGAAGCTGAGTAAAAACTCCACAATCCTAAACTAACATAACATCATAAAGCAACTATACTCCAAAAAATGTTTTTAATTAAAAAATAAAAAATAGTGGGAGAAGGTGAGGGTGGGATGATTTGAGAGAATAACATTGAAACATTTATATTATCATATCTGAAACAGATCACCAGCCCAGGTTCAATGCAAGAGATGGGGTGCTCAGGGCTGGTGCAAAGGGAAGACCCTGAGGGATGGGATGGGGAGGGAGGTGGGAGGGTGGTTCAAGATGGGAAACAGGTACACCCATGGCTGATTCATGTCAGTGTATGGCAAAAACCACTACAATACTGTAAAGTAATTAGCCTCCAATTAAAATTAATTAATTAATTTTTAAAAAATAAATAAATACAATTAAAAAAAAAAAAACGTTGCAGTCCTCCTGAATTTGAATTGGAAATCTCAGAATTTACAGCTTGCTATGCAGCAATCATGGAGGCCTTTAAGGCCTTTTTCTGGTGGCCCCTCTTCCATGCAGACTGGACCAAGTCCCGAACTCAAAGTATCTCCTCTCTTCCCACAGCACTACACAGAGGCCATCAGAGCTGCCATGACCTTGTCCTGGGACCGTTTCCTTGTCCATCTCCCTTCAATAGTCACTGAATCTATGAGTGATGAGGAGGAGACTTGTTTCCTTCTCATTCCCTACCCCATCTGGTGTTCCACAACGGAGAAGCAGGATTGGGCAGGGGTAAGAGAAAGAGGGACGTGTACCCCAGTATTCCCCCGCACTTTACTCTCCCAATCCAGTTCCAGGCTCAGACTTATAGACTAAAAGAAGACTTTCTTCTTGGTCTTTCCCCTGCTGGACAAGTGCTAGGTGTGAATTGTGTGGACCTGTTATCCACCAGGCTCCCTGCCCTGCCCCCAGGGCTCCAGGGCTACTCCGGCAGCCTCTGCAGGACTTTCTCCAGAGTATCCCACCCGACTCTCTCCTGGAGGGTCTCAAGGGGGACTCTGCTGCCCCTGCTTATTATTATTTGTTGTTGTTGTTCAGTCACTAAGTCCTGTCTGACTCTTTGGGACCCCATGGACTGCAGCATACCAGGCCTCTCTGTCTTTCACTATCTCCTGGAATTTGCTCAGATTCATGTCCATTCAGTTGGTGACGCTACCTAACCATCTCATCCTCTGCCACCCACTTCTTTTGCCTTCAGTCTTTCCCATCATCAGGGTCTTTCCCAATGAGTCAGTTCTTCCCATCAGGTGGCCAAGGTATTGGAGCTTCAGCTTCAGCATCAGTCCTTCCAATGAATGTTCAGGACTGATTTCTTTTAGGATTGACTGGTTTGATCTCCTCCTAGTCTGAGGGACTCTCAGAGTCTTCTTGAGTACCACAATTTGAAATTATAAGCACAGACTTTTGTCAGAGCCTCTTAATCAGCCCAAGAGGATGAAATTAATTCTTTCCTTCATATATTCATTCATTTACCAAAGTGTGCTGAGCACCTCCAGGGTGCCAAGCGCTGAGGACACAGAATCAAGTGAGCACAAAGGACCTATAGTCTAGTGCAGGTGACAAATACTGAAACAGCAAGCAATCCCTGTGATGAGATGGGGAGAAGGGGACAGACAGGGGAAACAGGACAATAGGTAAAGAAAGCCTGAAGCAGGAGGGTTCTCACAGGCAGCTCTCCCTCCCCTTCCAGCCTGAGCTCCAGAAATCAAGGGACCAGGAGACGAGCATCAGCGGTCAGGAGGTCCCGCCTTTGTTTCCTGGGTTCGTCACACAGGCCCACAGGCTGGGGGCTTAGACACCAGGCATGCGTTCTCTGCCTTTCTGGGGCCAGCAGTCTGAGATGGAGGTGAGGGCGGGCCGGCTCCCTCTGACCGGCAGAGGGCGAGGTGGGTGAGCGGGTTCTTATTTTGTTGACCCCTGCGCCCGTTGTACTCCTGACAGGCCCTCTTCCCTAGTGTGTTTCCCGGCAGGCTGACTCACTGGACAGGAAGGGAAGGGCAGCAATGGCTGGCTGCTGACCAGGGACCCCTCACATCTGGACACGCCCAGCACGACCTCCAGGGGTCCCCCGCTCCACACACCAGCCCTCCCTACTCTATGTGTCCTGCCTGGCTAGCAGCCACCCACCCACCCTCCAGGGGCCAGGGGAGACCACATGCACCCCGCCCAGCTCTCCCTCCCTGGACAGTCTTTCATCCAAGGGCCCAGCTGTCCTGAGAGGCTTCCATGCAGGTCACTCATTCATACATATGTACTGAGCCTTCATTTCCATTTCAACAAATGAGTATTAACACCCACATGGGCACGATCTAGGCCCTGGAGATGTAGTGGCAAATAGAAGGAGCAGCCATGGTCCCCCTGAAGTTCACTTTCAAGTGGGTGGAGACAGAGACCAGGAAAATCAACATACCCCACATCAGCTGCTGAGAAAAGCAATGAGGGGACAATACATGACAGGTGACAAGGGTGCCTGGGCTGGGCTGGACCACACGTTGAGGGGAGAAGCTGATAAGGGTCCTTTAGAGCAAGGCTCAGAGAAGTATCCTCAGGGAGAGGATCGAGGCTGAGGGACCAGCAAGACCAAGGCAGGAGGCGCAGTGTGCCTGTCAGTTTCAAGAAGCATCCTAGAGTCTGGGGTGTATGTTTTGGGAGAGGGGGAGAGGGGACCAGACACGCCATGTGGTATGGGCATCATATATCGCAGGCCCTGAGGAACTGGGGTTTTACCCTGAGGGACTGGAAATGTTAAAGGTTGAGAACAAGATGTGCCATGTCTTCAAGGAGTTCCCTGTCTAGAATCAGAAGTGGGGCCAGGGCTATGTTGACAGTGCTTAGAGAAATACTGATGATTACATTAGACATGCTAAGGATGCTTGGAGGAACTTCCCTGGTGGTCCAGTAGCTAAGACTCTGTGCTCCCAATGCAGGGGACCTGGGTTCCATTCATGGTCAGAGAACTAGATGCTGCCTGCCTCAACTAAGACCTGGCACAGCCAAATAAATAAATAACAATTTAGAAGAGAAAAAAAGGTTGAAACTCAGCCTCAAGATGGAAAAGTATCCTCTGCCAGGCTCAGGGAGACACTGCCCGCCTCGGTTCAGAACTGCTGTTCTGCATCAGTGTCAGCTCTGGATTCTTTTGTCTCCAAAGGGAATGCTTGTTTGCTCATCTTAAATTTAAACTGAGGAGGAAAGTGTTGTAGACTCTTGGGTTAACTGCCTCAGAAAACCAAGCTGATCCAGCCACAGCCAACCTTATGCCCATGGAAAGCAGAACATAGTATGTGTGTGTGTATGTGGTGTGTGTGTGGTGTGTGTGATGTGTGTGTGTGTGGTGTATGGTGTGTGCGTATATGTGGTGTGTGTGTGGTGTGTGTGATGTGTGTGTGGTGTATGGTGTGTGCATATATGTGGTGTGCGTGTGTGGTGTGTGATGCGTGTGTGGTGTGTGGCATGTGTGTGTGATGTGTGTATATGTGGTGTGTGTGTGGTGTGTGTGTGTGTAGGGTGTGGTGTGTGTGTGGTGTGGGTGTGTGTGTGGTGTGTGTGTTGTGTTTGTGTGTGTGGTGTGTGTGTGTGGTATGTGTGGTGTGTGGTATGTGTGGTGTGTGCGATGTGTGTGTGTGGTGTATGGTGTGTGCGTATATGTGGTGTGTGTGTGGTGTGTGGCGTGTGTGTGTGATGTGTGTATATGTGGTATGTGTGTGGTGTGTGTGTGGTGCGTGTGTGTGTAGGGTGTGGTGTGTGTGGGGTGGGTGTGTGTGTATATGTGGTGTGTGTGTGGTATGTGTTTGTGGTTGTGTGATGTGTGTGTGCGTGTGTGATGTGTGATGTGTGTGTGTGGTGTGTGCGTATATGTGGTGTGTGTGTGGTGTGTGTGTGGTGTGTGTATATGTGGGGTGTGTGTGTGGTGTGTGTATATGTGGTGTGTGTGTGGTGTGTGTATGTGGTATGTGTGGTGTGTATATGTGGTGTGTGGTGTGTGCGATGTGTGTGTGTGGTGTATGGTGTGTGCATATATGTGGTGTGTGTGTGGTGTGTGGCGTGTGTGTGATGTGTGTATATGTGGTATGTGTGTGGTGTGTGTGTGGTGCGTGTGTGTGTAGGGTGTGGTGTGTGTGGGGTGGGTGTGTGTGTATATGTGGTGTGTGTGTGGTATGTGTTTGTGGTTGTGTGATGTGTGTGTGCGTGTGTGATGTGTGATGTGTGTGTGTGGTGTGTGTGTATATGTGGTGTGTGTGTGATGTGTGTGTGGTGTGTGTATATGTGGGGTGTGTGTGTGATGTGTGTATATGTAGTGTGTGTGTGGTGTGTGTATGGTGTGTGTATATGTGGGGTGTGTGTGTGGTGTGTGTATATGTAGTGTGTGTGTGGTGTGTGTGTGGTGTGTGTATGGTGTGTGTATATGTGGGGTGTGTGTGTGGTGTGTGTATATGTAGTGTGTGTGTGGTGTGTGTGTGGTGTGTGTATATGTGGGGTGTGTGTGTGGTGTGTGTATATGTGGTGTGTGTGTGGTGTGTGTGTGTGGTGTGTGTATATGTGGGGGGTGTGTGTGATGTGTGTATATGTAGTGTGTGTGCGGCGTGTGTGTGTGGTGTGTGTGTATATGTGGGGGGGGGGGTGTGTGTATGTAGGGTGCATAAACTCATTGCCATCTTCCCTTGTCCCTTCCAGCGTTGAGGTTTTCCTAGGGCTGTTCCTCTCTTCTGGAGGGAGCGGCAGGGGAGGGGACAGGAGAGAAGGAGGCGTTGGGAGACACTTTGGAGAGTGTCTGTGGCAGAAATAGACTGTGTACAAGCAGAGAGAGAGAGAGAAGTTTGAGCAGAGCCCATGTAAGTGTAGAGCCGGGAGCATTCCTGCGGTTCTCAGGACTGGGGAAAATGACTTGCAGATCTGGACAAGCCCAGGCAGGGAGGGGTGCAGTGAGATGGACGAAGGCCAGAGCTAAAAATAAGACGGTATTTCTAGCCGAGCAGAAGAGTTAGCATCTGTGGGACCGTGTGGGCAGAGGAGAGTGTCGGCGCCACCGGGCACAGTGAGGCCAGAAAAGTGGGGAGGGGTCGCCAGGCCTCAGTCTCAGCCTTGAGAGAGGATGACGCTGCCCCCAAAGAGGAGACTGCTCTCCTCTTCCCAGCCCAGAGAAGCCCAGAGTCTGGGCAGGGGAGGACCCAGGCAAAGCCTGTCCGGCAGCAGGACAAAGGCTCGGGGCGTTACTGCAGGCCCACCCCCCAGACTGACCTGATTGCCCCCTCCCCCAGAGTAGCAGAGCCAGGAGGGCCCGCCTGCAAACCTCCTCCCCATCGACCACTAAGGAACCCAAGAGTGGCCTGCAGTCGGGGGAAGGGAGGCAGTATTTAGTGGGTGTTCACTGTGCAGAGATGTTTCCCACAGGGCCCCACAGTGATCCTGGAGGTGGATATTTTGTCCCTTTTCTACAGATTATGAAAATATGATTAAGGACTTCCCTGGTGGTCCTGTGGTTAAGACTGGGCTTCCGCAGCAGGGGGTCTGGGTTCAATCCCTGGTCAGGGAAGTAAGATCCCCAGGTGCCATGCGGGGCAGGAGAGAAAGAAAGGAAGCAAGGAGAGGAGAGAGGGTGAGAGGAAGACAGAAAGAAAAACAGGGGGCTGGGGGGCACAGAGGACGATGGCAGGGTGGAGGTGGGTAGAGTTAGGGAGCCCAAGAGTCTGGCATTCTGGGGTGTTTCCCAGGCTGCTTGGCAGAGGTGGGTGGAAGGGTTGGGGGGACACCAGCGACAGCATAAGCTGGAACAGCCTGAGGAAAGTCCCTGAGGCCAAAGATAATGCAGTGGTTTTTTGTTTTTTTTTTTTAATGCAGTTTTATCTAAATGTGCAGCTGCTGTGAAACCACAGGAAACCCTCCACCCACCAAACCAAGCCAAGTGTTACACCAAAGCACCCCCAGACCGGGCAGTGCAAGAACGTGGAGGTGGATCATCACACACGACAGAGGAGCCGAGGAAACTCCCGGAGGTCAGAGACCTGGGCTCTGTTCCAACTCTGCTTCCAGCCACCTGCGCCATCCTGAAAAGCTCACCTGTAGATGCAGGCTCTTGAGTACGGGGGAGCAGGGAGTGAGCAATAATACACACTAGCTTGGACTTGCATAAAGTTTACATCAAAACCAGGGCTTCCCTGGTAGCTCAGAAGGTAAAGCATCTGCCTGTAATGCAGGAGACCCGGGTTTGATCCCTGGGTCGGGAAGATCCCCTGGAGAAGGAAATGGCAACCCACTCTAGTATTCTTGCCTGGAAAATCCCATGGATGGAGAAGCCTGGTAGGCTATAGTCCATGGGGTTGCAAAGAGTCAGATATGACTGAGCAACTTCACTTTCTTTCTTTCTTTCTTACATCAAAACCAAATGACAATGGCTGGGGTGGTGGGGGAGAAGGAGATAGTGGGAGGTATAGAGAAAGTAACATGAAAGCTTTCATTACCATATGTAAAATAGATAGCCAATGGGAATTTGCTGTATATGACTCAGGGAAATCAAACGGGCTGGATAACAGCCTAGAGGGAGGTGGGAGGGATGTTCAAGTGGAAGGGGACATGAGTAAACCTATGGCTGATTCCTGTTGTTTGGTAGAAACCAATGAGGTACTATAAAGCAGCTATCCTTCAATTAAAAATAAATAAATAAAAAACCAAATGAGAGTCAAATGAGATCCTGAGTATAGAAAGAACAGTGGAAATTCTCCCCATTTAATATTACAGCCAGATCCCCTAACCCACTCCTATCATCCTCCCCATGGTATCCCTGCTGCCAAGAGGGCTTGTAGCAGGATGAATAGGACTTCGACCGGAACTGGGAATGGGAAAGTTATTATTGTTGTTTTTTTTTTTTTGGCGGGGGGGGGAGTTATTGTAAATGAAGTAAATGACAGGGTCAAAGGTAGAAAGGCAGGATGGAGCCCAGTTCACTCACAGAATTAAAAGGAATGCAAAGTGTTAAATCCCTGTGGGCTCTTGGACTGGACTCTGGGAGAGAAAAAGAATGTTAGTGGAAAAATGGGTGAAATCTGAATAAAATATGCAGTTTAGTTACTAGTACTGTATCAATATTAACTTCTTAGTTTTGACAAATAAACCATGATTTTTTTTAAAAGATGTGAACATTACTACTTTCCTGATGGTTCAGTGCTTGGGACTCCACCTGCCAATGTAGGGTACACGGGTTGGATCCCTCATCCAGGAAGATCCCTCATGCTGCAAAGCAACTAAGCCCAAGTGCTATAACTACTGAGCCTGTGCTCTAGAGCCTGCAAGCAGCAACTACTGAAGCCTACACACCCTAGAGCCCGTGCTCCACAACAAGAGAAGCCACTGCAGTGAGAAGCCTGTGCACCTCAACTAGAGTGACCCCCGCTCCCTGCAACAAGAGAAAGCCCAAGGGCAGCAACGAAGGCCCAGGGCAGCCACAAATATATAAATAAATAAATTTTTAAAAGGATGTGAACATTAGGGGGAAGTTGTACTATCTTTGCAACTTTTCTGTAAACCTAAAATTATTCCAAAATAGAAGGGTTATTAAGAAAGAGAGACCTGGGAAAGGAAATGGCTACCCACTCCAGGATTCTTCCTGGGAAATTGCATGGACAGAGGAGCCTGGCAGGCTACAGAATATGCAGTCACAGACAGTCAGACACGACTGGGCAACTAACACTTCTGCCTTCACTTTTTCCTTCAATTCTAACTCATCAACATTAAGACACTGTTATCTGTCTAGGTCAGGTGACAGCTTCCCGCCTGAGGACATAGCTGTTGATGGCTAATGTGTGTTGTACAAGATCACTTGTGCAAATATGTATTTTCTCTGAAATTTTGTTTAAAAAATTTATTTACAATGCTATTTGAATGATTTCTTATAAATGCTGTGAATCTATGTTTGTTGTTTTTATATCTGTATATTAAAGTTAATTTGGAAAAAAAAAAGAGAGAGAGAGAAGGAAAAAGAACAAAAAGTATAATTGTACAAAAAGGCTAAAGCAGATAAGATGCCAGAAGAGGGAATGGGTGCTGGACATTGACAGAGACCAGGTTACGGTGAACTCTTGGGGGACACCATGAGGTCCAGATTCCATCTTTCAGCAAGCGACACTCCAAGGTGATGTCCCCTCTCATCTCCCTCTCCATGGGCCCCAGGGGGCCACAGCGTCTTCCGTTCAGGTTCATCTTACCTATATTTCCCCTGCCCACATGTGTCCGAACCCACACACAAAGAACCCAGGAGCCGCATTCAGTGAGCAGGTGTGGTACCAGTCGGAGTACAGGAGTGTTGGGTTGGGGGTGGCAAGGATTGGAGCTGACTTTGGGGGAGAACAGGGGTCGGGGAGGGGGACAAGGAGAAAGGAAGTCAGCCTCTTGTACAGAGAGGCCCTCAGAGATTACGAAGTCTGATCTTGATGTTTATTTTGAGACAAGTCTTTCAGTTTTCCATTGCTCCGGTGACAAAGTACTGCAGATATAGTGGCTTAAAATAGCACATATTGGGACTTCCCTGATGGCCTAGTGGCTAAGACTCCATGCTCCCTACACAGAGGGGCTCTGTTTCTATCCCTGGTCAGGGAACTAGATCCTACAAGCCACAGCTAAGAGTTTACATGACTCAAGTGAAAAAGATCCTGCATGCCACAATGAAGATCTTGTGTATGCAACTAAGACCCAGCATGGCCAAATAAACAAACATTTTTTTTTTAAATAGCACATGTCACTTTAAAACTCTGCAGGTCAGAAGCCTAAAACAAGTCAGTCAGGCTCTACTTTTTGCCTCTGGCAGCTCTAGAGGAGAATCTTCTTCCTTGCTGTTTCCAATTTCCATTGTTGCCTGCATTCCTTGGCTTGTGGCCCCATGTCCCTCCCATCTCAGCTTGCCTCCTTCTCTGGTTCTGACCTGCCTACCTCTTCTTCTAAGGACTCCTGGGAGTATACTGGGCCCACAAGCACACTCCAGGATAACCTCCTCACCTCAAGATCCTAACATAATCACATGTGCAAGATCCCTTCTGACGTGGAAGGTGGTGTCTTCACAGATTTTGGGGGTTAGCAGGTGGGGATATCTCAGTTCAGTTCAGTTCAGTCCCTCAGGCATGTCCAACTCTTTGGGACCTCATGGACTGCACCACGCCAGGCCTCCTGGTCCATCACCAACTCCCAGAGTTTACTCAAACTCACGTCCATTGAGTCAGTGATGCCATCCAACCATCTCATCCTCTGTCGTCCCCCTCTCCTCCTGCCCTCAGTCTTTCCCAGCATCAGGGTCTTTTCCAATGAGTCAGCTCTTCACATCAGGTGGCCAAACTATTGGAGTTTCAGCTTCAGCATCAGTCCTTCCAATGAACACCCAGGACTGATCTCCTTTAGGGTGCACTGGTTGGATCTCCTTGCAGTCCAAGGGACTCTCAAGAGTCTTCTCCAACACCACAGTTCGAAAGCATCAATTCTTCGGCACTCAGCTTTCTTTATAGTCCAACTCTCACATCCATACATGACCACTGGAAAAACCATAGCCTTGACTAGATGGACCTTTGTTGGCAAAGTAATTTGTCTGCTTTTTAATATGCTGTCTATGTTGGTCATAACTTTTCTTCCAAGATGTAAGTGTCTCTTAATTTCATGGCTGCAATCACCATCTGCAGTGATTTTGGAGACCAAAAAAATTAAGTCAGCCACTGTTTCCACTGTTTCCCCATCTATTTGCCATGAAGTGATGGGACCGGATGCCATGATCTTAGTTTTCTAAATGTTGAGCTTTAAGCCAACTTTTTCACTCTCCTCTTTCGCTTTCATCAAGAAGCCCTTTAGTTCTTCTTCACTTTCTGCCATGAGGGTGGTGTCATCTGTGTTTCTGAGGTTATTGGTATTTCTCCCGGCAATCTTGATTCCAGCTTGAACTTCATCTAGCCCAGCGTTTCTCATGATGTACTCTGCATAGAAGTTAAATAAGCAGGGTGACAATATACAGCCTTGACATACTCCTTTTCCTATTTGGAACCAGTTTGTCATTCCATGTCCAATTCTAACCATTGCTTCCTGACCTGCATACAGATTTCTCAAGAGGCAGGTCAGGTACTCTGGTATTCTCATCTCTTTCAGAATTTTCCACAGTTTGTTGTGATCCACACAGTCAAAGGCTTTGGCATAGTCAATAAAGCAGAAATAGATGTTTTTCTGCAACTCTCTTGCTTTTTTGATAATCCAGCGGATGTTGGCGATTTGATCTCTGGTTCCTCTGCCTTTTCTAAAACCAGCTTGAACATCTGAAATTTCATGGTTCACATATTGTTGAAGCCTGGCTTGGAGAATTTTGAGCATTACTTTGCTAGCATGTGAGATGAGGGCAGTTTTGTGGTAGATTGAGCATTCTTTGGCATTGCCTTTCTTTGGATTGGAATAAAAACTGACCTTTTCCAGTCCTGTGGCCACTGCTGAGTTTTCCAAATTTGCTGGCATATTGAGTGCAGCACTTTCACAACATCATCTTTTAGGATTTGAAATAGGGGATTTCTAGGACTAAGATCATGGCATCTGGTCATCACTTCATGGCAAATAGATGGGGAAACGGTGGAAACGGTGGCTGACTTTATTTTTCTGGGCTCCAAACTCACCACAGATGGTGATTGCAGCCATGAAATTAAAAGACACTTACTCCTTGGAAGAAAAGTTATGACCAACCTAGACAGCATATTGAAAAGCAGAGACATTACTTTGTCAACAAAGGTCCATCTAGTCAAGGCTATGGTTTTTCCAGTGGTCATGTATGGATGTGAGAGTTGGACTATAAAGAAAGCTGAGTGCCGAAGAATTGATGCTTTTGAACTGTGGTGTTGGAGAAGACTCTTGAGAGTCCCTTGGACTGCAAGGAGATCCATCCAGTGCACCCTAAAGGAGATCAGTCCTGGGTGTTCATTGGAAGGACTGATGCTGAAGCTGAAACTCCAATAGTTTGGCCACCTGATGTGAAGAGCTGACTCATTGGAAAAGACCCTGATGCTGGGAAAGATTGAGGGCAGGAGGAGATGGGGACGACAGAGGATGAGATGGTTGGATGGCATCACCGACTCAATGGACATGAGTTTGGGTGGACTCCGGGAGTTGGTGATGGACCAGGAAGCCTGGCCTGCTGCAATTCATGGAGTCGCAAGGAGTTGGACATGCCTGAGCGACTGACTGAACTGAACTGAGGGGAAGATTAGAGTAGAAATGGCCAACAGGCCCAGGAATATCATGATGAACTTAGGGAGAGGTCAACTCAAAAGAAAAATGGAGGGAGGAAAAGGGAGCAATGAGTGTCCAGGGAGGGAGGGGAGTAGAGAACACAGGACAGGAGCTGTGCCCCGAGGAAGACTCACCCCCTTGCAGCTTTTCCACCTGTTTGCAGAGGGTTCCTCTGGGCCATCGAGGAACTGGAGGCTTGTAGAACATAGGAATCAACCATGCAATTGTGTTTAAAGGAGTTCACCACCAAAGCATGGACACAGACTTGTGTGTGTGTGGCAGTCAGCCGTGTTAAACTCTTTTGTGGCTCATGGACTGTAACCCAAGAGGCTCCGCTATCCATGGGATTTTCCAGGCAAGAATGCTGTAGTGGGTTGCCATTTCCTACTCCAGGGCATCTTCCCAACTCAGGGATCCAATCCAGGTCTCCAGTGTCTCCTGCATTACAGGTGAATTCTTTACCACGGAGCCGCCAGAGAAGCCCAAGGAACAGCAAAGAAGTTTCTAGAAGGAAAAAGAGTGAACCAAGATGGTGCAGCACCTTGGGACAGTGAGTGGGAGGTGTCTAGAAGGAAGGGCTGGTCAGCAGGGTTACAGCAGGAGAAATGGCCACTGGTGTGGGGGCTCGGAGGCCTTAAAGGCCCTTGAGAGTGGGTCTTTCTGCCCCCTTCTGCATCGGGAGGTGAAAACACCCCACGCAGATGGGCGTGGCTGGTCTTCGTAGCCCCAGCCCTGTGTTCATGTCTTACCAGCAGGTGGGGCACAAGAGCCAACGTGGACCCTCAGCCCCAGGAGCAGGGTTTTCCAGAAACAGGATCCCCTGAGGGAGGGGAGGAAGTCTTCCCACTCCTTCACCCTTCACCGCAGAGCCTGGAAGACCTCGCTGCCTCCATGTGATCTCTGACTCAGGGGCTTACCCAGATTTTCCCCTTCCAGTTAAAGCAAACCATGTTTTTTCCATCGCTCCATTTCCCGGTTGCCTGTAGGACAAAACACTCATCACAAACACTCTCTGGAACAGGGATTCGTGGCACCGGGAATGGAGCTAAAGGCTAAACGTGCGTGCTCAGTAATATCGGACTCTGTTCCACACCGTGGACTGTAGCCTGCCAGGCTCCTCTGTCCATGGGATTCTCCAGGCAAAAATACTGGAGTGAGTAGCCATGCTCTCCTCCAGGGGATCTTTACCATCCAGGAATTGAACCCTTGAATGGGGGAGACCTGCTGTCTCCTAATTCAAAAAGTCATGATACAGCTACTATGTCTGAAGTGGATGGCTGGTGAGAGCCTACATATAGCACAGGGAGGAGAAAAAAGAAGATATAATCTGTTTGTAGGACATATATTAACTTAACCCTAAAAATGCATTTCAATATACTTTGTTGTTGTTCTTCTTCTTCAGTCACTAAGTTGTTCCATCTCTTTTCAATCCCATGGGCTGTAGTCCATCAGGCTCCTCTGTCCATGGATTTTCCAGGCAAGAATACTGGAGTGAATCCACTATGAGGATCCTAGGATCCTTATGAGGTACCTAGAACAGTCAAATGCATAGAGTCAGAAAGTACATTGGTAGATGCCAGGGGCTGGGGGTGGTGGGGATGGGGACTTAGCGTATCATGGGGACAGAGTTTCAGTTTTAGGAAGCTGAAAGATTTGGGAGATGGATGATAGTGAGAGCTGCACAACTGTTTGAATATACTCAGTGCCACTGAATGGTACAGTGAAATATGATTAAAATGGTGTGTTTTATATTATGTGACCTCTGGAAGAGGAAATGGCAACCCACTCCAGTATTCTCACCTGGAAAGTCCCATAGACAGAGGAGCCTGGCGGGTTATTGTCCATGGGGTTGCAAAAGAATTGAATGTAACTGAGTGACTGAGCATATATTATGTGACTTTCACCACAATTAAAAAAAAAAAAGACATTAAAAAAATGTTATTATGCAGGTGAGGAGCCTGAGGTGGTTCATTGGATATAATCCAAAGAGTTGGACCAAGAACAGAACTCGGATGGCCTCTTTCACATTCTAAGGACCCCCTTGATTATAAGTAATTTGATGTTTCACCATGGCCCCTCCCACGGTTTCTTGAGGGCAAATGATATCAGTAATAGTACAAATAATAACAGTAATAGTAACTGCCGCCAACATTTCCTGGGCACTCCTGTGGCAGGTAAATAAAACAGTCAGTGTTCAGAATCACCCTAAGAAGGAGTTTAGGTTAGAAACTAAATGTTTCCTGAGCTCCTCCCATCTGGGCTTGTGAACAAGGGAGCGAGAGCGGTTCAGGGGTTTGTTGTTTAGTGGTTAAGTCATGGCCTACTCGTTTGCAACTTCATGGACTGTAGCCTACCAGGTTCCTCTGCCCATGGGGTTCTCCAGGCAAGAGTACTGGAGTAGGTTGCCATTTCCTTCTCCAGGGCATCTTCCCAATGCAGGGATCAGACCCAAGTTTCCTGCATTGCAAGCAATTCTTGACTGCTGAGCCACCAGGGAAGTCCAGTACAGGGTGAGGGTTATATTAAAAAGATAAAATCTTTCCTCTCCTTAGACCTGTTCTCAAAAGACAGGTGGACTCTGGCTGAGCATATGAGCCCTTGTCTGCTTTCCTGCCTTCTCTCAAGGCTGCCCTACACGTGGCTGGACCAAACCGTCCTAAACCCCAGTGGGTGAGGGGCAGTGACAGAGGGAAAACTCCCATGAGTGGCTGCTCATGGCAACATGAAGGAAATTCTGTTTTCTCTGCTCCTCCTTCCCCTCCTCCTTCCTTCCCTGTCTCACCCACTGTGGTGATTCCCCAGCAGCGACCTGTGGTTTCCTGCCCTGTGCCTTTGCACGTGGTTCCCTCTACCTGGAATTCCTCCCCCGCCACCCCGCCACCCCTGTCCCCCCACCACCCCCTTGTCTACTGGCCCGCCTTCCAAAGTTGGCTGCCGTGTCCCCCACAGAGGTGGGAAGCCTCTTCCTTCCCAGGCAGACCTGCGGGCACACCCCAGGCCCCTGTGAGTTCCTAGGCCAAATCTCCCCTCTACAAGCACAAGTTCGTGCGTCTGGCACACAGGGAGGCCAAATAAACTGAAACGTCAGAGTCTGGAGCAGAGAAAGATTTATTGTAAGGCCATGCAAGGAGGCGGGTACCATGTGCCCTAAAAAAACCCAGGCTCTCCAAAGGGTTTCAGTAAAGCATTTTTAAAAACCAGGTGAGGGAGGTGGGAGGGGTCACAGGGTCTGTGAGCAGCTTGTACACAATTCTCTGATGGGCTGTTGGTGAGGCAGCAGATGGTGTCACAGGGGTGAACGTTATCAGTTCTTAGGCTTCAGGAGGCCTGGGGCTGTGTGATCTTGGTCATCTGGTAGTTAACATCTTCCTTTTGATGAGGAGTTTTCACATCTCTGAAACAACTCAGAAAATGTGCTTCAGATACTGTCATGTAGGTACCTTAGAGGGCTTCCCAGTTGGCTCACTGGTAAAGAATCCGCTGGCCAAGCAGGAGATGCAGGTTCTATCCCTTGGTCAGGAAGATCCCCTGGAGAAGGAAATGGCAACCCACTCCAGGATTCTTGGCTGGAGAGTTCCATGGACAGAGGAGCCTGGCGGGCTACCATCCACGAGGTCACAAAGAGTCAGACGTGATTTACTAACTGAACAGCAACAACAGGGTATTTCAGAGAGGAGCTAAAGCAGAGGATGTGGGGAAGGCCTGTCCTGGGGAAGACCCCATAGGGTCCTGCTCAGTTACACCCCGAACAAAGACTCCTGGGGCTTAGTCTGGCCTGCCCTGGGATTCTTCCAGGTGAGACAGAGGGCGTTGTCCTCTCAGCACCCACTGTGTCCAGGACACAGAGCAGGCCCCGAGAAACACCAGAAGAAGTGAATGAGCTGCCCTGACTCTGACCTCCCCCAGCCGCCCCCTCACACACTCATCCCCTCTCCCCATTTGCCACCTTCTCTCCAGCCTCCACTCTGCTGTCCCACCTCAGTGCCCCCCTGGGTCTCTGACCTGAACCCACATCTTCCTGATGTACCTCTGAGGGTCCCCAGATCACCTCCGTCTCCAGCTGCCTCACTCCCCGACTGCAGTTGTGCCCACCTTTCAGTGTTAGTCACTCAGTTGTGTCTGACTCTTTGCGACCCCTTGGATTGCAGCCTGTCAGGCTCTTCTGTCCATGCAATGCTCCAGGCAAGAATACTGGAGTGGGTTGCCATTCCCTTCTCCAGGGAATCTTCCTGACCCAGGGATCGAGCCTGGATCTCCTGCTTTGCAGACAGATTCTTTACCATCTGAGCCACAGTCTAAGCCCCCAGTGCTCTGAGCCAAGGTCTGGAGACACAGACAATGGTCCTTATAGTCAAGGAGCCTTCTGCCTGCCCCTCCTGCTCCCCCACCACCCAACTACCCAAACACAGGTTCCCCTCACTTAAATCCACCAGTGATTCCCTCACCCCCGAGGGCAGAGTCCAGTGCCAGGAGGCACCTCTAGCTAGATGCCTGCCTCACTTCTCCACACACCTCCCCGCTACTGTGAGCTCCAGCCCAGACTCCAGACAGCCCCTGCCCAACTTTGCCCAATTCTCCCTTGATTACAACCACTTTTCAAGGCACTCTGCAGCCTGCTTCCCTATTTGGGTCAAAAATCTGCTTTGAGCTCCCCTGGCCTTCAGGCCTCACTCCTTGAGGTCATGTAACAGGCTCAGTCCCCTCCTGCTCTAAGAATATACCCTCATGTGCCTGGATACTGAAACCACATTTGGCCTGAATGAGCAAATTGATAAGACAAGTGTAACAGTGATAATAAACAGAGCAAAACATAATTTCAAAGTGGTAATACAAGCTGTTTCGGGTGGGTGTTATTTTGAGTTATGTTCTTTTTACCTATTGGTATTTTCTGATGTTTTGGTAACCAAAGAAGTTTTGCTTTTGTCATTTAAAAAAAAAAGGAAACTTTATTTTGGAAAACAAAAATGTGAAAGGGTTTTGAGTTTTTAAAAGTAGGGGGAATCTCCTTATCCTTTGGTGAGAACCAGAAAAGGAATGTTTAAGGAGGCATGGAAGTTTTACAAGTGAAGAGAGGAAGGTTAGCCAGCCAGAGGGAACATACCACATGCCACATGCAGGGCTGGGGTGCTGTGGAGGGCAAAATAAAGAATTTTGACTTAAGTCATTGAATGTAGGAGAGCTGCGGAAAGTATTTTTTTCTTCTAGTTTCTTTGAGATGTCAACTACAAACCGGCACTTGCCAAGAGCATTGCAAACGACTGAACAGCAAGGGCATTTGCCATCTGCCTCTGCGGAGACTGAACCCCGCGCTGCTGCAGCTACTGACCTTAAACACCCCGAGGGGGTTCGGGGTGGAGAGCGAGGCACTCTGTGCTCCAGGGAACCTGGTGGAACTGGTTTTTAGATAGTTGGATATTTTCAGGAACAAATTTTATGATTCCAATCCTTGCCATCTTCTTATATCTAGAAAAGCACTAAATCCCTTCATGATGACATCAGATCCTCATGACGAGCAGAAAACCTTTTGTAAAATGAGTGCTTGATGGTATCGAACTCCCCCTTCACCAAAATCTCATATATTGACCTTCCTCTCACTGCCCCTTTGGAGCAGTCTCTCGGAGCTATCTGCGGTGGTGCCTCCTGGGCTACTGTCCTCATTTTGCCCCAAATAAAATTTAACTCGCAACTCTCACACTGTGCATCTTTTTTTAGTCGACAGAGATATAATTGATGTACAGCACTGTATATGTTTAAGGTGTATGACATAATGATTTGACTCATATACATCATGAAATGATTACCGCAATAGGTTTAATGACTATCCTTGTCTCATATATATACATGAAAGCAATGGGTTTAGTGAATGTCCATGTCTCATATACATACATGAAAGAAACAGAAAAATATTTACATGTTTTTCGTTGTCCTGAGAACTCTTAGGATTTGTTTTCTTAACCGTTTTCCTTATAACTTACAGCACTGTTGATAATATTTACCATGTAAGTTGTACATTAAATCGCTAGTACTTATTTATCTTATAACTGGAAGTTTGTATCTTTTGATCACCTTCATCCAATTTCCCTTCTCCTACCTCCCCACCTCCACCTCTGGTAACCACAAATCTAATCTCTATCTCTGAGCTTGTTTGCTTGTTTTTGAAGTATAATTGACCTACAACATTGTGTTAGTCCCTGATACATACATAACATAGTGATTTGATATTTCTATACATTTCAAAATGATCACCACAATAAGTCTAGTTATTATCTGTCACTGTCCAAAGATATCACATAATTATTGACTATATTCCCCACACTGTACATTTCATACCCGTGACTCATTTATTTTGTAACTGAAAGCTGTACCTCACCTATCTCCCTCACCTATTTTTCTCCTCCCCCTACCCACCTCCACTTGGCAACCAACTGTTTGTATCTCTGTATGTATATCTCTGTTTCTGTTTAGTTACATTTGTTTTGTTTTTTTAGATTCCATTTGTCTTTCTCTCTCTGATTTATTTCACTTAGCAAAATACCCTCTAGGTTCATCTATGGAGTTGCAAGTTTTCCTTCTTTTTATGGGTGATATTTCATCATTTATATATATTTTTTTCTTTATCCATTCATCTATTGATGGACATTTCTGTTGTTTCCATATCTTGGCTACTAGAAATAATGTTACAATGAACATAGGGGTGCAAATATATTTCCAAGTAGTGTTTTCCTTTTCTTTGGACAAATACCCAGGAGTGGAATTGCTACGTAGCTCTATTTTCAATTTTTTAAAGAACCTCCATACTGCTTTCCATAGTGGTTGTATCATTTTCCCCCTCAACAGTTCAGGCGGCTTCCCCGGTGGCTCAGATGGTAAAGAATCTGCCTGCAATGAGAGAGACCTGGGTTCAATCCCTGGGTTGGGAAGATCCCCTGGAGGAGAGCATGGCAGCCCATGCCAGCATTCTTGCCTGGAGAATCCCATGGACAGAGGCGCCTGGTGGGCGGCAGTCCATGGGGTCGCAAAGAGTTGGACACGACTGAGCGACTACGCACGGCACAACAGTCTTGGAGGCTTCCCTTTTCTCCACATCCTAGCCAACATTTGTCATTTGCTGGACATTTTGGAGCAGAGGAGAAACACCCTAAGAACTCTGGCACAGGAGCTCAAAGATGTGGCAGTGGGAAGTGTCAAGGGCAAGAAGGAGGGTGATGAGAAGAGGCAGGAACAGAAGCTAGGCTACAGCCCTTCTCTTCTCTGGGGCATCTGAACCACAAATCCAGGAAGCAATCCCACATTGCCCAGCTCTCAGACTTATTACTATTCAATGATGGTATTTCAGGATTACTTCCATAAGCCCCTACCGATCCTCCCATCCGGAAGGCAAGCCTCCGTGTGCCGAGTGAAGCGTGTGCTTCAGAGTGGAAGTGTGCAAGGAGCCGCCCAGGGAGACAGAAATCGGGCAGCTTCTCTTCAAATCGGGCCCCAAGCAAGAAGAGCCCTCATTCTGCGGGCCACCTTGGGTAAGGGGCCTCTGCCCTCACCACCCACCGGGGAAGTTCTCCCCAGAGGAGAGGGCTAGGGAGGGGCAGAATCCAGGAGAGAACCGAAAGGGCGAGGCCTTCACATAATTCCGGGATGAAATCGGCCAGGGATGACGGCCTGGAAAGACCCCAGGACGGTTGAGAGGAAAGGGAAGGCAAGGCGGGAAGTCAGGTCCGGCCGACTAGGTGGGGAGCACCAGCCAGACGTGGGACCGGCGGCGGACCCACGGACCTAGGCGGGGCGGGGCAGGTGGGCCAGGGGCGGGGCCTGCCGGGCGGGCGGGGGCGGGGGCGGGGCCCGGCACATGCGCAACGCGGCGGCGCGCGCCCGAGGAGTGGCACTTTTTAAAAGTGCAGCCCGGAGGCCAGCCCGCAGCCGCGCGCACCTCGGTCCCACAGCCCGGTCCCGCCCGTCCCGGCCTCACGCGGCCCCGTTTCACATCAGTCCAACCCAGGCCACTCTAGCTCGCATCATGCCGGTCAAAGGAGGCACCAAGTGCATCAAATACCTGCTCTTCGGATTTAACTTCATCTTCTGGGTGAGTGAGTGCGACCGCCGCGCGCGCCTCTCGGGGGCCACCTGTCCGCCCCGTGCATTCCGTCCGCGATCGGGGTTGCGGGCAGCCGCACCGCCTGCGCGGGGAAGACTCCTGGCGGGGAGGAGAGGGCGCTGCGGCCGCCAGCTAACTCCTCGGCCCGAGCCGAGACGGGCGGGGCGGGCGGGTTGGTCCGGGGCGCGTCCGAAGCGAGGCGGGCGGCCGACGCGCGGCCCTGATGAGTTGCGGGTGGGGTTGGTGTCTGCTCCCACCCCGAGTCCCTCCGAGTGCAGGAGGAAGAATCAGAGCACCCCTCTGCTAGGGACTCAAGGCCCTGGTCGTGAGGGGCTGTGGCGGACTGTGCGGCTTGTGACTCGGGCGGGGTCCCCCGAGTGTCCGGGGCCGCGAGGAGGGGAAGGATGCGGACGCGAAAAGGGACTTATGTCCCGCCGGGGGCGCTCAGCCAAGAGCTGTTGGCACGTTTGCGCGAGAGGGGAAGGGACGCGCCGACCGCGGGTGTTGGCGTCCCGGGACCCCACCCGTAAATGAAAGTCGGGGTCCCTCCTGCACCCCCGAGCTCTCAGACTGATTCTGAGCCGGCGTGAGAAAGTCCGAGCTCCCTCGAAACAACCTGAAAGACCAGCTTGTCTTGATTTTCTTTTTCCCCCAAGGGCGATAAGTATCTGGACTTGAGAGAACTCCGGGACAGTTGGGGAGAGTTGGGGCCGATGCTTATCGGCGCCCGTGTGGGATGAGTCCCGTGTTTCTCCATTTCCGGGAGGGATCAGGTGGCCGCCCCACCTCCTCCCCCGCCAGCCCACCCAGAAGCCGGGTGGGGCCCCCGGGAGTTGACTGTCACCTGGGGAGGACGCAGACCTGGGGGTTCCAGGACTCCCGCTGCCGGTCACGGGCAGCCTCTCAGCCTACGGCAACCTGAGGCGGGCAGCAGGGAAGGGGAGATTTCCCTCCGAGCCCTCCCTAGGGGGATTAAGGGGCCACCCAGAGAAAGAGGCAAAGAGTAGGGGACTTGGTGTCCTGGTTCCAGGGCCACATCCCCCGCTCACCGGTGGATGATTTTTGCCCCTTTGCCATCAGGAAGGTATTTGGAAAGGCAGGCCCTGTGCCGCTCTCCAGAGGGAGATGGCTGTAGAAGCAGGGACATGCCACAGGAGGCTTGTAGCAAAACTGTACTTATTCACCGGGATCTGTTTCCCCATGAGCCCCAGGGAAAAGTCTCCTAAGATTTACTCCTCTCCCTGGAGCTGACTGGGTATGAGACGGACCTGCCCTTGCACAATTCATCACACCAAACACCTGCCCTAGTGAAGGTGGAGCATAGATGTGCCCTGCCCAGCCCAGGGCCTCCTCTAGGTAGACCCTCCTGCGCTGGGCACCCCTTCCTCCTGCTGTTCCCACCAGTCCCAGCAGCCAGCCAGCTAGCTGCCAGCCTCGCTTCCTCCTCACCCCAACGGAGGCACCAGAAAAGAATGTGGAAGGCCGGCTAGCCCCGCCTTGCCCCACCCTAGTCCTTTAAGGAGTTTTCCTCTAGCCCCTCCCTAGCACCTTCTCTCCCCTGCTAGTCCCCTGGTGACTCCTTGGCTTCCCAGGTGGCGCTAGTGGTAAAGAACCCACCTGCCAGTCCAGGAGATGCAAGAGATGGGTTTGATCCCTGGGTCGGGAAAATCCCCTGGAGGAGGAGGGCATGGCAAGCCACTCCAGTATTCTTCCTTGGAGAATGCCATGGACAGAGGAGCCTGGCAGAGCCACCCATGTCCAGAGCTGCCCTCACCTGGGCTCACTGCTGCTGATGGGCAGTGTCACCTGAAACAGAGATGACTCACTCTGGGAACTGTTGGGTGTAGAATTAGGAATGACTTTCGGGGTCATCCTGTCCCACTTCTTCACAGTAAAGAAGTGGGAACCGGAACTGGGCTGATTGATCAGCATCATGGGAACCAAGCCAATACCTCGGCTCCTAGATCCTTTAGGTCCTGTCCTCTTCTGTCTCCATCGCAAAATCAACAAGGGGACCTGGTAACAGGTGGCGTGGGGGGTAAGCAGTAGCTACATGAATCTGAATCAGTTATTGTTAAGTTGTGGTCGTTGTTGTTGTTTCGTCACTAAGTTGTGTCCAGCTCTTTTCTGACCCCATGGACTGTAGTCCACCAGGCTCCTCTGTCCGTGGGATTTCCCTGACAAGAATACTGGAGTGGATTGCCATTTCCTTCTCCAGGGGATCCTCCTAACCCAGTGATCAAACCCACATCTCCTGCATTAGCAGGAGGATTCTTTACCACTGAGCCACCAGGGAAGCCCGTTGTTCGGTACTCCTGTATATGAAGCCCTCATCTCCTAGGAGGTGATGGAGTAAAGGAACACTGTGATCCCTTGTGCAGCACAGTACAGCCTGCAAAGTCCTTTTCCAAGTTCCCCAATACAGTCAGAGCAGAAAACATAATCCCCGTTTTTACCAATGACCAGGAAACCAGTCCCCAGAGAGGTTCCGTAACTTAGCCAGGGTCAGGTGGCTGGAGAGTGTCAGGGGTAAATTTGTAAACAGGTCTGGTGGGCTGCAGTGTACCCAATGCGCTTTATGTCACTGCTAGCCACCATACCCAGCTGGATGAGAATGACAGGAGGGTGGCAACAAGCCCTCAAAAAATGATTTTTAAGGGAAGCTGTGACCTGAGGGAACTGTTTGCTTGGATCATTATGATGTCATCACTTCCCTTTCTCTCTTGAGACCCAGAATTTATAAATTCAGTGTTTGGGACCTGATATGGGCCTCGAAGAGCAGGAGTTGGGAGGGTAGGAGTCACCTATACCTCATGGACGGGGTTGCTGAGAGGAGTGGTCCAGCAGGGATCCAGAGAGGAGAGGCCCACCTCAGTGGCAGGGGCAGTCAAGGAGGGAGGGTGTACCTCTTCCCTGGCCCCCATTCTCATTCCTGAGGGACCCCTCAGTGACAGCAGAGCCTGCACCACCTGCCCCCCCACCTCCAAGTAAGACCCCCGGTGCCTGCAGCCAAGTCAGCAGTCAGTCTGTACTTCCAGTGGCCCCAGGACTCTTAACTTCCCAGTTCCATTTCAGTTGTTTCTGGGTTTCCTTTGACCTGCTTGCCCAACCACCCTCCAGAAAAGGTTGAGAGGGGAAACCTGTTATGATGCCAGAGTGGCAACCTCCGCTGTTTAGTGGGGAACCAGAGCTGGGCCAGGCCAGGTGTTCCCATTCTACCCTCACCTCCCTCTGCCCCTTTGCTCATTGTGTCCCCCCACCTCATCCCTGTCCCCTCCCTCACTGATGGGAAGAGCAGGGAATTTCTCTTTCCCAAGAAACGGTATCTCCTGGGCCTAACTCTGGCTTCATGGAAACCAGAGTTCAGGGACCTGGGTATTAGTCAGCTCTGCCCTCAGCCCACTTTGAGCATGTCACTTTTGTTTTTGTGTGTGTGTTTTATTTAGCTGCGCCAGCTCTTAGTTGTGGCATGTAGAATCTAGTTCCTTGACCAGGGCTCAAACCCATGCCCCCTGCATTGTGTGAGCACAGTCTTAACCACTGGACCACTAGCAAAGGTCACTTTTTTTTCTTCTTAATATATACATTTTATTGAAATATAGTTGACTTACAGTGTTTCAGGCACACAGCAAGATGATTCAGTTATATACATACACATTTATTATTTTTGAAGTTATTTTCCATTATAGGTTATTAGAAGATAGTGACTTATAGTTCCCTGTGCTATACAGTAACCAAGCAGGTCACTTTTGAACTCCATAGCTCAGCTTCTTCATCTGTAAGACCAGTGAGTCAGAGCAAATGGTCCCAAAAGTTCAGCCTAAGAAACCAGCCCCATCTCCGTGACCTTACAGCAAAGGACTTTCCCACACAACCCAAAATAGGAGTCCGGAAATGGAAGTGTACAGTGGGTACCCAGGCTTGGCTCAGAGAGTGGCTTCATTTGACCTTTATTTCTGGGACCTGAGTATTGCCTCTCCTGTTAACCCTAGAGTTGCCTCCACTCCCCCTGGGTGAAGTCTCCCCCTGGGTGAGCCTTTCATGGCAGTGCTGCCCAATGGTTAGAGCACCAGCAGCTCTGGGTTCGATTTCCCCATCATCACGTGGAGCTGGTGCCTGCCAGCACGTGCTCATGATGCACTTGGCCCAGGAGCTTAGTCCTAGGTGCTGACTAAGCTTCCAACTGTAGCTCTTATCCCTGTGGGGAAAGGAGGTAGGGAGGGTGGGAGCCACCGCCTGAGAAGTGTGGCAGTTGAAACCAGAGAGATAGCCAGGTGCACACCCCTCGTCCACACACGTCCGGGCTTCTCCTCCTCCTCCTCCTGCGTCACTGCCAGCCTCGTTCCTCCACCCACCTCTGCAATCCCCACTTCAGGACACTGACTCCATTTCATGGGTGGCCCCACCTCTGGAAATAAAACTGCAGAGGCGCCGGTATTCGGGGTCTGGGTGGGGGATGGACCAGCAGGGGTGGCGCTGACTGGTGCCCCTCCGACCTAACCTGCGTCTTCCCCGCAGAGGATGTTTGCCTTCTGTGCGGGGCTCGGCAGGCCGCTGGGCTCTTGCATGAAATGGCTTCCACCCTTTGGCACCCAGACAGCCGGAGCCCGGCAAGAGCCGGCTGTGTTTGCACAGAGCCTGGCAGGTTAGGGGAGAGGGGAGGGGAGGCCAGGTGTCTGCCTCTGCTCCGGAAAATAGAACTTCTCCCTGCCTGGCTCCTGATGGCTTTTACCCCCTCCACTTTGCCCTCCAGTGGTTGTCAACAACAGGTCTGACTCCTGATGGGGGGCCTGGGGACGGGGGACGGGATTCCTACACAGGCGCACACACTCAACTCTTTCTTTTCAAAGTGGCCCACAGCACCATTCCACACCTTCCTCTTCGTGCTCAAATGAAACCACTGCTGGTTCAGAACCATTTCGATAGACAGCCCTTCGGAGGGCTGTCCTCACCGGAATGCTTACTCTGCTAAATGAAGCCTTCTGCGGTTTTAGACCTCACCCATCAGAGTTCTCACGCTTTTCCTTTCTGTGTCCGAGGCGAATCTTCCCTCTTACACTCAGAACTGTGTGTCCGTGTTTGATGTGTCTGTTTTCCTGTTCAATTCCATTTTGCAAGGAGGCCTGCCCTTTGGGATCCATTGCACAGTCTGGAGCTTAATACCCCTGGGACTTAACACAAGCACCTTTTCTACTGAAGAACACAGCCTTGACTGGCTTTCTTGGGTACCTCTGGCTGTGAGGTTAGGGACCTGAAGTCACAGGTCACCATGGCTTCTGTGGTCCTGTAGCCTCCTTGGTGGATAGTCTGGGCAGAGGAGCTTGGAGAAGTTTCTGGAAGCTGCATATATATAGTTTATATATAGTGTTCCTGCCGCCCCCAGAGTAGGATCAGGGGAACCGCTGCAGGTCTTTTCAACCAAAGTCTTGCAGAAACCATCATTCCCTCTAACCTACAGAAGAGCACTGACTTCATGGTTCAGGAACTTGAAAATCTGGGGAAGAGACTGTCGAACCCGGGTTCACCCAGAGATCATCATTTGCAACTAAGGGAATTCAGGAGATCAAAAGCGCTAAACAATACATTTTTTTTTTAATTTATGTTTTCCAAGTCTTAACTGCAGATACTTGCCTGCTTCGTTCTGTGGAAAAAGTAACACTGGTCCAGGGACATGTTCGTTTTCCGTCAGACGATGGCAGGCAGCTGTGGAAAGCAACATCCTGTGTCCAGATGAGATAATTTTATTTTAATTACATCCATCCAGTAATTCTTCCCCGCCACCAAAAAAACACTGACTTCTGGATAGTTTTTAAATACTGCATGCTGTCATCCTTGATTGGCAGGTCTGAATTTGGGGGGGCGGGGAATCCCATGAAATCAGTAGGACTTGCCTCCAAAATCATAGTGATTTGACATTTGTATACCCTGAAAAATGAAGGTACCATCTGTCACCAAAATCACAGCATTTGTTTTTCTTGAATATATATATACCACATCTTTTTATCCATTTACATTTAGGCTGTTTCCATACCTTGGCTGTTACAGTGCCGCAATGAACATCAGGGTGCACGTGTCTTTTTCTTGAAATGAGAGCGACTTTCAAATTTGCAAAACAGTATCACTGACTACAGTTGCCATGCTATATATCACATCCCCATGACTTATTTATTTTATAACTGAAGATTTTGTACCTCTGGATCCCCTTCACCCATTTCGCGCCCCATCCCCCAGCCTTCTTCCCCTCTGGCAGCCACCCATCTGTTCTCTGTGTCTGTGGGTTTGGTTTGTTCATTTGTGTTGTTTTTCAGATTTCACCTAACATAATACTTTCCAGTTCCATCCGTGTTGTCACAAATGGCACAGTTTCTGTCTTTTCTTTATGGCTGAATAATATTCTGTTGTGTATATGTATGTGTGTGTGTGTATATATATATATATATACACATATATACATGTAAGTATGTATATATATACATACACACCACATCTTCTTTATCCATTTACATTTACATTGTTACCATATCTTGGCAATAGCTGTTTACAATAGGAAATACTATTTACAATAGTAACTAGTGCTGCAGTGAACATCGGGGTGCATGTAACTTTTCAAATTAGTGTTTTTATGTTCCTCGGATACGTAACTGCAAGTGAAATTGCTGGATCACTTCCATTTTTAATCTTCTGAGGAACCGCAATACTGGCTGCACCAGTTTACATGTCCACCAAGACTGCACAAGGATCCCTTTCCCCACATCCTCGTCAACACCTGTTACTTGTTGTCCTTTGGATAATAGCCTTTGTGACAGGTGTAATATATCTCATTGTGGTTTTGATTTGCATTTCCCTAACGATTAGTGACTATGTGCATCTTCTCATGTGCCTGTTGGCCATCAGAATGTCTTCTTTGGGAGGTTTGGTGTTTTTAAGAGATAGTTTGCTATAGGGACTTCTCCGGCTGTCCAGTGGTTAAGACTCCTCACTTCCACTGCAGGGGGCATCGGTTTGATCCCTGGTTGGGGAACAAAGATTCCACATGCCATGGGGGCATAGCCAAAGCATTTGTTTAAAAAGATAGGTTGCTATAGACTGTGTCTCTTCACATTCATATGTTAAATCCTAAGGTCTAATGCAGTGGTATTTGGAGGCATGGCCTTTGGGGTGATGAGCTCATGAGGACGGAGTCTTGATCTTGGACTTTTCCACAGGTCCATGGTACTTTGTTATAACAGCCTGAAAGGACTAAGATGTAGTTATTTAAAGGTCCCAATCGAGAACACCTCTTCCCTTCTAGATGAACAATTGTAGTGTGCCCGTTTGCTTGCAGTCCTCCTATCCATGTCTCCCTCTGATGGGTGGGAAGCTACCCCAGCAGAATGTGCCCTCCAGGTCAGGAAACTGTCCCCCTTAAGGCTCTTCCTCCTGCTCATCCTGATACACTTATAAGCGCCTTCTTCTGATGTGGGGCTGTGGATTTCATCCTGTTTTACTATTGTGCTCAAACTTTTTAAAGCCTCCTTTCTGCCAGCCTACTTTCCCCCACTTCAATCACATTATAGCCCTGATTCCCCAAGACAGGTAACCCTTAAGAGACCAGAAAACTCATTTCAGCTAGGCATTTAGATGCTCTTCCAGTGCTGGGGAGGAACCCTTAGGCTAGGGGGCTGTGACATGACCCTCATGTCACAGGTGTCTCCCAGGGTCCCATGCCCAGGGCTGTAACACAGGCATCTGCTGGCAGGATGGGCTGAGGGGGAAGGGCAGAGGCTCTGGGTCCCACCGTGGGGCCATGCCTGTAAGGGATAGAAGGACGGTGGGCAGCTGCACCAGTGTCTGCCTGCCAGGCTTGCAGCAGTGGCAAAGCTAGGACAAGAAGGAAATGTACTAGGTTACTCTGGAGAATCTGTTTCCCAGAGCAGGGCTGTGTCCACACTCAGTTTCTGGCCAGTTCAGCAAAAGCATGGGCAGAGCTTTCCTGCCAGAGGTCAGGAAAAGGAATCAAGCCTCCATCCGTCAGGCAGCTCCCCTAGAGAGAGGCCAGGTGGAGTGGCAGGTCCCTTCCTGTCTTGAGAAGGTAGATGCTCTATTCATACACAGGGGCTCTCTCTTAGGGCCTTTACGGTGAGAAGATGCCACTTTTGAAATAGAATCAGACGTGACTAGGAAGGAGAAAAGACAAAACTGAGAACTTCTGACCCTGAAATTAATGGATCCGCAAGACTTAGCAACATGAGAATTTAGGCTCTGTAGTCAGTCTGTACTGGGTCCACGTTGTAACTCAGATACCTGTGTGATCCCAAGACACGCTATTGAACTTCTGTGCCTAAAGTTTCTCATCTCAAAACTGGAAGTTAATATTACCTACCTGGAGAGTTCATTGAGAAAGTATAATGATTCAGGTGAAGTGCTTCGGGTGGGACTAGGAACCTGGCAGATAGCAGACAGCTTGTTGTCTGAATGTTGGGACTAAAATGAAGGGGGCATCCTGGCAAACGAATAGGACAGGTACATCTCCCACTACTCAGGGTTGTGCAAGCAAGTGGTAACTGGTTCTACAGATGGAATGAGAACCAGGTCCTCATGGCTAAAGTATGTCAGCAAGAATGTGTGTGTGTGTGATCACCAGGCATCTTAGTGAGGCGTACACAATGGAAAACACAATGGTATTCTGGAATTTAAAGCCAAACAGCCCCAAAACAATCTCCCACATCAGATGATTTTGGTTAAGATCAGAATGCCTGCTTTCAGCAGAAAATGGATTTATGGGCTGGCTGACGTCTGCTACAAGTCTGGCAAACAGGCAGTGGAAACTTGAAATGAGATTTCTTGTTTAGAAGGAAGTTACCTTGGGCAGAGGCCTCCCTCCCATTCCCTCAGCCCTAAACCACTTAACACCAGCACCTCATAGGAACTGAAACTTTTCTCCTCTTAGACAGAATAAGGCTATGACTTTTGTTGTTGTTGCTGTTCTTTTAATCTATATGGCTGCACCAGGTTTTAACTGTGGCACATGAGATCTTTTAGTTTGGCATGTGAACTCTTAGTTGCAGCATGTGGGATCTAGTTCCCTGACCAGGGATCGAACCTGGGCCCCTGCAGTGGGAGCATGGAGTCTTAGTCACTGGACCACCAGGAAAGTCCCAGGGCTCTGGTTTTTTAAACGATGCTGGCTCAGCCCTCAGAAGGGAGGCTTTCTCAAGTCTCGAACTTGTTCAAACGTAGTCACTGCAGAATTCCCATAAAGATGTGCTATATAAAAGAAAAGGCTTTTATAGGTCCTTCATTCTCCACCACACCCCAGAGAGGGGACCAAGCTCCCTCCGTTCCACCAAGGATGAGACAGGCAGTCAAGTAGCTGACGTGTGCGTGGCACATGCTGTGCATACAACAGAGGGAGAGAGCTGTCTGCCAAGGCACTGCATGTCTGCTCTGTGACCGCGGGCAAGTTACTTTACCTCTCTTGAGCCTGTTTCCTCATCTCAAGCTGGGATGATGGGAACTACCTCGAAAAAGGCAGTCCCACCCGCATCCTCAGGTTTAGAAGGAGTGTGCATGCGTGCTCAGTCGCTCAGCCCGACTCTTTGCGACTCCATGGACTTACTGTAGCCCACCAGGCTTCTCTGTCCGTGGGATTCTCCAGGCAAGAATATTGAAGTGGATAGTCATTTCCTTCTCCAGGGGTTCTTCCCAGCCCAGGAGCAGCAGGACCCAACAGTAGGACTCTAGTTTCCCATTGTTCCTCTTCTCCCCTGGAAATCCACTCACTGTGCGCCTCCAGGGATTGTTCTTCTGTTAGCAAGCTGAACACAATTGCCCAGGAGAGACCAGCAGAGCAAGATGGTGGCAGCCACCGGCTGTAGCTATTAAGCCACCTCCCCTCCTCCACCCAGGAGGCCCTCAGATTTTTAATATCCCAGGAAAGGTAGCTATTAAGCCACCTCCCTTCCTCCACCCAGGAGGCCCTCAGGTGTTTTAATATCCCAGGAAATGGAGGTGAAGGATCCGTAGGCAGGCTGAGCCTGTGCTCAAGGAACCCTGGGGAAGGTTACTTTAGACTTACATTTCAGTTTTGATTTTTTTGTTTTTAAAGTTGAATTATCTAGGTGGTGGGGTAGGTGCCATGATCTTCTTCTCAGTGTGTGTGTTAGTCATTAAGTCGTGTGTGACTCTTTGTGACCCCATGAACAGTAGCCCGCCAGGTTCCTCTGTTCATGGGATTCTCCAGGCAAGAATACTGGAGTGGGTTGCCATTCCCTTCTCCAGGGGATCTTCCTGACCCAGGGATCAAACTTGAGTCTCCTGCATTGCTGGTGAATTCTTTACTATCTGAGCCATCAGGGAATCATGTTAAGGGCACAAAATAGCCATAAGAAGGGCTTCCCAGTTTTGATCCCTGGGTCAGGAAGATCACCTGGAGGAGGAAATGGCACTCCACTCCAGTATGCTTGCCTGGTAAATCCCATGGACAGAGGAGCCTGGTGTGCTGCAGTCCATGGGGTCACGAAGAGCCGGACACGACTGAGCGCACACACGCACACGCACACGCACACACACTTGGCCATAGGAAGCAGAAGTCTTGCCTCCCCGTGTCCTGGCTTGGGGGAAAGGGGGCAGGGGATGGTTGGATTTTGGTTTTGTTGCTGTTGACAGCACCTCAAGGTGCCACATTGTGTAAAAGAGCAATAGAGAGCTGAGCCGCAGGGGGCGTCTGTGACCCAGGAGATTATTGGGGGAAGGGAGGAAATGACTTGTTAGAAATGCAGATTCCTGGTGGGGGGGGACATCCAGTGGGTGACTCTCCTTAGGTCTCAGTTCACTTAGGTGGGGAATGAAGGTAATGTGGCAACCTTCCTACAATAATTCAAGGTCATTGGGAGCAGTAACAGGATATTTAATGTAAAACTCCTATTGTGACATATTAGCCAGAGCTCAACTTCTGCAGCTCTCTGTAGTTGATATTACGTAAGCTGCCTCTCCTTAGAAGTTTTCAGAGGCTGAGGTTGCCCTGAGCTTTCATGTTCAGCCGCGTCATTCCTTCAGCTCTGTCAACCCGCATCCCCCGGCATAGCTCAAAGCTGAAATTTTGCCATAGGCTTCATCCCTTTCAGAAGGTGAAACAGAGAAATTATCTTTCCATCTGACTGCAAAACGCCCATTTCAGAGATTTCCCCAGTTTGGGAAAGGCAGGGGAGGGAGGTGTCAGTTGGGGGCACATCAGAAGGCCGGGTTGGCAGGAGCCCCTCTTGTGGAATCTGTCCCAGAGGAAAATCTGAGGAAGAGTTCACTTCCATACGGGGCTTCCCCGGTGGCCCAGTGGTGAAGAATCTGCCTGCCGGTGCAGGAGACGTGGGTCCAGTCCCTGGGTTGGGAAGATCCCCTGGAGAAAGGAATGCCAACCCACTCCAGTATTCTTGGAGAATTCTGTTTACAGGGGAGCCTGGCAGGCTACAGTCCATGGGGTCGCTGACTAAACAACAAACAACCACCCCTTCCATACACAGCACAGCCTGTCCTAGGGAAATCACAGGCTGCAAACATTAGGGATGTTTCTGCCAAGGATGCCCAGGTCGTTTTGGCATCTCAGGGAGGAGGGTTCACCAGGTGAGTCTGTGGGTGGAGGCATGTGGGGAAGCCAAATGCAGGTTCTGACTTGAGCATTTACTATGACTTCTTCCCTGCTCAATGGGTTCAAGAGAGTGTTGTCCAGCCAGTATGTATCTTTCTTACCTCTTCCTTCCTGCCTACCTGTCCTACATCCTCCCCCTTACCTGTCACTGTGTAGCCACTGAGGTGGTCCTCGGGCTCAGGCCCCCTGGCTTTCCAGTGCCAGCAGAGCAGCCGTGTGCCCAGGGGAGGCTCAGCCCTCATTCTGTGACTTTGTGCCCTTTGGCACTGGCATTTCGAAAGCTGGTCTCTGGGTTCAGAACCACCCCCCTGCCGAGAGAGCTTCACCATGTCCTCCAGTTGTTCGGTGTTTAAATGAAAATCTCGGAGCAGTGGTTCTCAAACTCGAGTGGGCAGCAGAACCATCTGGGGGTGCTTGTTAAAACATAGCTTGCTGGAACTTCCCTGGTGGTCCAGGGGTTAAGACTGTGCTTCCACTGCGGGGACCTAAGATCCCACACGCCACATGGTGTGGCCAAAAAAAACAGCACAGTTTGCTGGGTTTCACCTTAGTTGGTGTGCTCAGTCGTGTCCGACTTTGCAACTCCATGGACTGTGGACTGGAACCTGCCAGGCTCCTCTGTCCATGGAATTCTCCAGGCAAGAATACTGGGGTAGGTTGCCATTCCCTTCTCCAGCTCAGGATTTCAACCTGCATCTCCTGCATTGCAGGTGGATTCTCTACCACTTGAGCCATCGGGGAAGCCCACCTTACTTGGGTTTCTAATCAAATAAGTCCAGGGTGGGTACAGCAAGTTTACACATCCAACAAGTTCCCAGGTGATGCTATTGTCACTATAGCTGATTCAGGGACCACACATTGAGAACTGCTGGCCTGGAAAGAAGTCTCCCTGTGGCCTTTGAGGGTACTGGTTTCTGTAGATCCTCAGCTCAGCAGAAGCCCCAAGGGAACAAGATGGCCCCTGGGATGATCATACCCACGAGGAAGGAGAAAGTGGGGATCGGTCATTCCCCAGGACTGTGGTCTCTGGGGCTTTTCCATCATCTCTAATAAAACTAAGGTCGGTAATAGGCCCTGGTTGGCCTCTTTCCATTCTGCCATAACTAACAGTTTACTTGTGAATGTTGCAGAAAGTGAGTTATGACAGTTTTGTTTTTTTTTTTTTTTATCAGAGTGGAATTTGGTTTCTCTTCTTGTTATCTTGTCTGGCAGACCTGGAGAAGGCAGAACCCCAAGATGTCTGCTGTTGCCAAAGGGCTTCCTCCTTCCAGAGACAGCAGCTCAGGGGAAGTGGGCACCGGGAGAGGGTGAGAGAGGAGGTGGGGATCCGGCTGCTGGTTGCTCCTGTTTCCTCCTGCCGGCAGCGCCCAGCCCAGACTTCTGACTGTGAATCAGCCCATCCAGCCTTCGAGGCTTGGCAAGCCGCCCTGAGCCCAGGTTGCCATGGAGATGGGTGAGGCCAGAGCCCACAGGCCTAGGTGGCCCGACTGGTTTTTAAAGGCCTCATGAACACCGAGCCGCTTATCTGCACTCCCAAGGCTTCCATCAGGCATGGAAGCGGTGGGGCTGCTTGCATCCTCTTGTTAGCCTCTTGGGGCTCCCTGCGTGCCTCGGGCAGCTATGCCAAGATCTCCCAAGCCCAGTAAGTTAACAAAAAAATTCCAGGGCTGATACAGATCTTACCCAAGGAGGAAAGTCAAGAGGTCAAATCCTCTTCCTCTCTGTGATCTGCCCCTTTAATAACTGCCTTCTGCAGAGTGACTTTGCTCTCAGAAGCAGCCTGGATCCCAAGAAGGACAAAGGCCTCAGCCAACCGTCTCCCTAACCCTCCCCATTCCACCTCTCTCCGGCTCATTCCAGCTGGTCCCTGTGGAGCCCTGGGAGGCATGTCCCCAGCCACCACACAGACTCACAGAAGACAGACCCGCTCTGTCCTGTTGCCTTGTGCCCACCCGGCCACCTTCTCAGATCAGGGAAGGACACACCGCTGAGGTCGTACGTTTCCCCACTGTTGTCTTCATGTCATTTTCAAGGTTTATTTCTTAAAACAAAAACTCCTTTATTTTGTATTGGGGTATAGCCAATTAACAGCGTTAGGATAGTTTCAGGTGAATAGTCAAAGAACTCAGCCATATATATACATGTATCCATTCTCTCCCAAACTCCCATCCCATCCAGCCTGCCACATAACTTTGGGCAGAGTTCCCTGTGCTATTCAGTTGGTCCTTGCTAGTGGTCCATTTTAAATATAGCAGTGTGTACATGTCCATCCCAAACTCCCTCTCTCCCCATCCTTCCCCCCAACTCCGGCAACCGTAAGTTCATTACCTAAGTGTGAGCCTGTTTCTGTTCTGTAATCATTTGTCTGATTTCTTTTGAGATTCCATATATAAGGGATGTCACATGATATGTCTCCTTCTCTGTCTGACTGACTTCACTCGGTATGAGTCTCTAGGTCCATCCATGTTGCTGCCAATGGCATTTCATTCTTTTAATGACTGAGTAATATTCCATCGTGTATATAGGCACTACATCTTTATCCATTCCTCTGCTGATGGACATTTATTATTATTGTCATCATCATTGTTTTCCCCACAGAGTCTGGTTAGCTCTAGCACTCACAGTTTTCAGAGTGTTTTACATGCATCACTGCATTTATTCTTCACCTTCAACCTGGGTCACAGGCAGGAAGGTATCAAACGCCTTTTTTACACACGGGCACTCTGAGTTTCAGAGACGCTAAGGAAAGTGCTGAGTGTTACACAGCTCCTTGGAGGCAGCTCCTTGGAATCAGACCCCGAGGCCATGCCATCACTCATGCAACCCTTCTCAGCAGAGGTGTGCATTCTCCTGGCAGCACCTGGATGCCCTGGGGTGGAGCTGCAGCAGGGGCTTGCATAGAGCTCCACCAGGTGACTCTCACATCGCCCCGTGGCCAGCAAGTGACAGGGACAGAGCCAGGGCCCCTGCTCCTTGCCCTTTATTCTGTCCCGCCACCTGTCCCCTCACTGAAAAGTCTGCTGCATTCCTTAGGGGACCACTGGCTCACCGAAGTCACCAGATAGTCAGGGCTTCATAGGATGGTGGGATGAAGGAAAGAAAGCCCTGCCTTCTCCCCCACCTGCTCCTGTCACCACTGTCACCTCCAGCCGCTCCCAGGGTGGCAGCTGGGACCCCTGCCATCTGTGGTCGGCCCAGAGATCCGGCTCGTGAAGAATGATCCACCCTGCAACCGCCCGGGCTGGGGCTGCTGGGTGGAGAAAGAGTCAAGTGTATGTGACCAGGGGCTTTGCTGGTGGTCCAGTGGCTAAGATCCCACACTCCCAAGGCAGTGGGGGACCGAGTACCATCCCTGGTCAGGGAACTAGATTCCTTGTGCCACAACTAAAGATTCTGCATGCCGCAAAGAATATCGAAAGGCCCTCGTGCCGCAGCTAAGAGCTGGTGCAGCCAAAGAATTTTTTTTTAAAAATGTGTGACTAGTCAGTTCGTATTACAGAAGACAGAGGGGACCATGTGGAGAGAGGGTAGAACTGAGACCACCCAGTGTGTTGGCCGGAGTCGGGGGTTGTCCCATGGGGAGACATGGTTCCTTCTACCTGAGGGATGGGGCGCAAGGCCACATACATGCATATACACACATGCACGCACATACACACACACATTAAACCTCTTCAGTCAGCCAGCTGCTCTTCTTCTCACATCCCATCTCTCAGACTTCAGGTGTTCCTGTTGGTGGGTCAGGCGCCTGATCGTCCACCCCTCCTCAGGCTCTGGCTGGAAGCAAGCAGCCTTGCAGATTTGGCAGTGGGTCCCGGGCAGCCAGGAGCCTCTGAGCAACACTGCGTTTGAATTTGTTTTCAGTTCCCCCCTTGGAACTGGAGATTTGCGGGTCTGGCACTGTCCTTTTGGGGGTGACTTGCTGAGATCCCCATCACCACGTGGGCGTCTTAGATGCATGGTGCATTCAGTGCTCGCCGAGGGCCTGGGCCTGGGGTGGGGCGTGGCTTTCATGTCTCTGGGGGGAGAGCTGGCACACGCCCCCAGAGACTGGGGCACCTGTGTTCTCAGCAAGGATCGCAGGGTCTAGCTGGACCTCCCTGGATGGTGAGGACAGCGGGGCATGGCCTTTTTATAAAAACTCTCATTTTCCAAAAGAACTGATGTGGATCTGCCCCTAAATCTCCTTGTATACCCTTAAGACTCTTTCTCGGTGTTTATTCTGGGCAAGTAATTGTTCTTTGTAGTTTCTGACTCTTGCTGTGAGATGTTGGGAAATGAGTCTGGATGACAAGCCCGTGGGAAAGGTGGTTTGTCCAAGGGAAGAGAACCCAGGAGAGGAAATTCTGGTGGGCCTCAGAGATTCTCTCTTTTTAATATTTATTTGTTCATTTCTTCTATTTGTTTATTTAGCCAAGCCAGGTCTTAGTTTAAGTACACAGGATCTCTGATCTTAGTTGTGGTATGTGAAATCTAGTTCCCTGGCCAGGGATTGAACCCCGGGCCCCTGCACTGGGAGCATGGAGTCCTAACCACTGGATGACCAAGGAAGTCCCAGAGATTCTCTTTCATTGAAGTCGTCCCTCACTTGTTGTTCAATCACTAAGTCATGTCCAACTCTTTGAGACTCCAAGGACTGCAGCACACCAGGCTTCCCTGTCCTTCACTATCTCTCAGAGTTTGCTCAAACTCATGTCCACTGAGTCAGTGATCCCATCCAACCATCTCATCCTCTATCACCCCCTTCTCCTCCTGCCTTCAAACTTTCCCAGCATCAAGGTCTTTTCCAATGAGTTAGCCCTTGGCATCAAGCGGCCAAAGTATTGGGCCTTCAGCTTCAGCATCAGTCCTTCCAATGAGTATTCAAGGTTGATTTCCTTCAGGACTGACTGGTTTGATCTCTTTGCTGTCCAAGGAACTCTCAAGAGTCTTTTCTATCACCACAGTTTGAAAGCATCAATTCTTTGGTGCTCAGACCTCACTCACTGAATAATGATTTACCAAGAACTGTTTGGTCACAAGTGTGGATGGGGCAAGGGAGCTACTCAAATGACTTAAGAAGTCACCCTGCCCTCCAGGAAACTGTGGACAGAAAGGGAGGGGGCGAGGGTGCTGGGGAGACCAGTGTGGAGTAGGGGTCCTGTTTCCTGGGGTGAACATCTTGGTGGGGAAGCAGCTGGCCTGGATGGCCAGGGCAGCTGGCCAGGAGGAAGGGCTTGTTTGAGCGATTCCATCTAAGGGACAGAAGAGGAGGCAGCAGCAGGGTTCCACGGAGTCATTGCTCAGAGATCCAGAAGTGTGAGGACGCAGTAGAAGCCTTCACCAACTTGGTGATGACCCAAGCCATCTGATCCTTTGAACAGCCACCATCCTGTGTGAAGGATGGGGGACAGGGAGAGGACAGGGGACCTCACAGGGATTCCTAACTGAGTGAGTACTCGGAGATGGTTTAGCTACAAACTCTGGGGTTAAAGCACCGAGCATCCAGGAGGAGCAATGCAGTTGGAGGAAGAGAGGGCTTATTTTCTGATGGGTTTTTTAGGACAGACAAACCTTCCTCTGTGTGTTGGCAAAAAGTGAAACAGCGGCTGAGACAGGCCACAGAGGCAGGAAGGAGGTGGATTAATGGAGCAGGTTCTTGAAGGAGACAGGAAGTTTTAAAAGAGAGGCCCCACCATACACATACACACACACACAGAGTTTTATGACAGCTTTTGATCTACAGAAAAGTTGCAAAGATACTACAGAAAGTTCCCTTGTACTCCCCACCACCCCCATCTTCTTTCTCCTCCACAGTTCATATTCCCTCGGTACAGTTGTCACAGCGCAGAAACCAACATTGCTATATTACCCTTAATTAAACGAGACTTCCTCAGATTTCACCTGTTTTTCCGGTCCCGTCACCTTTCTGGTCCAGGATCCCACCCAAGATACCAGGTGATGGGTGTGCAGTCTCCTCTATCTCCTCTGGTCTGTGACAGCATCTCTGACCTCATTGTCCTCATTTTTCATGACCCTGACAGTTTTGAGATGTTCTGGTCAATTATTTTGCTAGGTTTGTCTAGTGTTTCTCTCACCTGGCCCATCCTCTTAGAAAATGAACATTCTTGAAGAAATAAATCTCCAATAAAACAATGGAAAAAATTATACTCTTGCCCCAGTCTATCAAATGTATAGGACTATTTCTGGCCTAAAGGTAGAATCTGTCCCATGGGCTTTTGTTATAGGTGACTGGGGCCTGGGGCTGGGAGTGGAAGGGCTGTACTTTCTACTTCATCCCCACCAGACAGGTTGGTGATGGCAGGCAGGTTGCTGCTCCCTTTCCAAGACACTGTGAGCAGGGAATCGTCAGCATCCATGATCCATGTGCTCGAGTCCTGCCATAACGGGTGAGAGGCGAGAGCAGCAGCATCGGTGTGGCCGACATTCATGCCACGTGCTGTGCGTTAACCCAGGAGGAAACTGTCAATTTCATGCCCCACCCCGACCCCAGACCCCTACTTCCTTATTTTATGGAGTCCTTCCATAACTTCCTGACACCCTTTTAATTGAAGTATTGTTGATTTACAATGTTATCCGTTTCCGGTGTATAGCAAAGGGACTCTGTGATACAGATATATACCTATTCTTTCTCATATTCTTTTCCATTATGGTTTATTACAGGATATTGAATATAGTTCCCTGTGCTATTCAGTAAGATCTGTTGTTTATATATTTTATATATAGTAGTCTGTAAATGGTAATCCCAAACTCCTAATTTGTATCATTTTCTTAGATTGCACATATAAGTGATATCATGTGGTGTTTGTCTTTCTCTTTCTGACTTGCTCACCTCGCTTAATAATTTCTAGATCCATCCATGTTGCTGCAAATAGCATTGTTTCATTCTTTTTTTGTGCCTGAGTAATATTCCATTGTATATATCTTCCACATCTTTATCCATTCATCTGTTGCTGAACACTTAGGTTGTCTTGGCTATTGTAAATAGTGCTGCTATGAAACTTGGGTGACACTGTTTTTTAAACGGTAAAGCTCTTTTTGGTTCTTGCTGGTCGTTCCTGTTTGGTTTCTCCTAGGACTCAGGTAGCTAGGGGCGAAAGCCAGGTGGGGGGCTAGGGAACCCTCTGTGCACACCAAACAGTGGGCCCTCCTGAGAAGTGCTCTGAGCTCTCTGGATAGCACTGTCTGCACACCCAGGGAGGCTACTGTTAAGAGGTGTCATGGCCCTGAGCTGTGCTATGCTGTGCTTAGTCGCTCAGTCGTGTCTGACTCTTTGTGACCCCATGGACTGTAGCCTGCCAGGCTCCTCTGTCCATGGAGATTCTCCAGGCAACAATACTGGAGTGGATTGCCATGCCCTCCTCCAGGAAATCTTCCCAACCCCGGGATCAAACCCAGGTCTCCCACATTGCAGCCGGATTCTTTACCATCTGAGCCACCAGGGAAGCCCATCATGGATGGCCCTGTGACCTCTAGCCAGTTCCAGCTGTTAGAAGACAAGGCAGTTGTTGGCAGCATCCCCTCAAGCCAGTTAGCTCAACAATTCAATCAAAGCAGGCAGCAGGGCTCATTTGTTTGTGATTTTGGTGAGCATATATACAATGGAATATTACTCAGCCATAAAAAAGAGTGAGTGGGAACTGATCCCCTCAGTCCTGCCCCTGATATCCTTGCCTCCTGGAAGGCTGAGCCTTCTTCCTTGCTCATGGTGAGTTTTTAGGCATCAGAAACTGAGATCTATTACTGCTTTTTCCACTTCTGTAGAACCAGCCTTTTCCTTCCTCTTGATGTTAGGTTTGGGATGGGTTCCAGATATGGCAGGACCCTGGACTGTCTCCTGTGTCTGGCCTTGTCCTTGGCCAGGTTGGGACCTTCTGGGTCCAGTTGTCACCTTGCCACCTGTGCATGTGTCCTTGAAATTACAGAATGGGAGTTTCATTTGTGTGTCATTACCCATGCATGGAATCATTCCTCAAGAGACCCAGCTCCTGCCCCGTGAAGCTTCTGGACAGAGTGTAGCCATCACCATCTTTTGTAGCTTAGTTCTTTCAAATGGGATTGTTTTTATTTTGTGTGTGTGTGTGTGCTGACTCATTTAAGAATTTTCCCGGCAGAATAAAGGGTGGATGAGTACATTTATCCACAGGGAGAATGACTGGAGGATAATTCTTGGATGAGAGCAAGCAGCCTGGAGCAGAAAGGACGGGAAAGGACAGGCCTGTCAGGCCCAGGTGTTCTCAGTAACATCCCTGCCAGGATGAGGGCAAGAGGAGATACGGAGGCCAGGGTTTGTTCTCAGTGCTAACCACTGTCTAGGACTACCTGCAAGTGTGCTCAGAGCTCCAGCCTCCAGGCTTTTCAGGTTAATGCTTTCATATCCCAAAAGAAGCCAGTGGCCTTCCATTTTCCAGGGGCCCAACTGGGTCTCCTTGTGTTGGAAGTGGAGAAGGGGAAAGTCTTACCTTCTTTCTTGTAACTCCAAGGCCAGGATCTTGGGCCTTAGTCCCCAGTACATGGACATTTTCTAGCTGGGCCCCTATTCTGGGCAGTCCTGAGAGTTGGGAGAACCCAGACTGAGTCAAAGGACCTGGGCTCATTACTCCTGTTTGCCAGATGGGAGAACCAAAGAGATAGAATTCTAAGGAATTCCAGACCCTCACTGTGGACACCGCTGTGGGTATAGACAAGGTTTTGTTTCTACTGCAGTCTGAAGTCTTGGGTCACCCCTCCCACTGTAGCCATCTACATGCTCCACTGAACATACCCAAATGCTGCCAAGTCATGTTGAAAAAGAGAGAAGCAGAGAGAGAGAGAAGAAGCCTGTCTACACCGCAGGGTGTCCTGGCCCCTGGGGCAGAGAACCCAGCTCCCTGAGTAGGGCTCTGACACAGGGTGCCTGTCTCTGTTGAAGAGGGTGGGCCGGTAAAACTTGGGGCTGGGTGTTGGCCCCAAGCCCACACGCCCTCATCTAGCCGGCCACCACCCACAGCCTGTGAGTCACCCAGGCAAGCCCTGGTACAGGCCAGCTATGGGGAGGGGAGCCCAGTCAGCTGGGGGGCTGGGCAGGGAGCCTCCTCCTGGCACCGAGTTCAGCAGTGCCTGAGGCCAGGACTGATGCCTCAGGCTTTCCTTGTTGGGGAAATCTGCCCTTTCAGGTCTAGTATCTCAACTTGCCCACCTCTGAAATGGGCATGTGCATGCTTAGTCATGTCCAACCCTTTGTGACCCCATGGACTGTAGCCCACCAGGCTCCTCTGTCCATGGAATTTTCCAGGCAAGAATACCTGAGTGGGTTGCCATTTCCTGCTGCAGGGAACTTTTCACTAAATTGTAGGATCGAATGATCCCTTGAAGGCTTCTTGTCTAATGTTTATGAGGATCACTCATAATGATGTGTCCAAAAAAACAAAAAAAAAAATAATGATGTGTCCGGCTAACCCTAGAGTTGGGTGGGTCAGGTTGTGAGGCTTCCCTGTGTGAACAGGATGGGACCAGATATGGGGGAGGCTTCACTGGGCGACCTGGCTCACGAATCACAGCTGCCTGAAGAGCCGGGGATGTGCCTGCTCTTTGGGTGATTTTTTTCTTTGTTTTTTTATTGTATGGTATATGTACAGAAGAGTGCAGAAAACAGACTAAAGAATAATTGTGAGGTGAATATCTGGACCACCACCACTCAAGTCAAAGCTAGAACATTGCCAGTGCTATAGACCTATCCACCCCACCCCACCCCCAATGCTGTTCCCTCATCAGAAACCCCGCCTCCCTATTGACCACCACTCACTTGATTTTATGATCGTCACTTTCTTCTTTTTCTGTTATGATTTACATGCACCCCTAAATATTCATTTTTTAACTGTTTGGAATCCTATTGTGTTTGTTTGTTGCCTTTTGCTTCTTCTGTGTTTTTGTTTTTTAATATTTATTTATTTATTGTTGGCTGTGTCCAGTCTTGGTTGTAGGATGTGGGATCTTTGTTGTCACACTCGGGGTCCAGAGCTCATAGGCTCTGTCATTGGTAGGCTCTGTAGTTGTGCTGCATGGGCTTAGTTGCCCAGAGGCACATGGGATCTTAGTTCCCCGACAAGACATCAAACCTGTGTCCCCTGCATTGGAACCATTGGACAGCCCGGGAAGTCCCTGCTTCTGTTTAACATGGTGAGAAGCATTCACAGTGTCACAGCTGGTTCATGTTCACTGCTTTATAATATTCTGTCCACACGATAACCATCCCTGTACTGCTGGTAGATAATTGTTTATTCCCCACTGGTTGTTATTTTTAGCAAATGACATGATCCCCTGTCCCCACCCCAGCCTGGCTGCTGCTGCTGCCAGGTCCCTGGTGAGGGGCAGAGGCCAAGGGCGGCTCCCCGGGATACCACCATGTCCCTGGCAGCCAGGCTCACACCGACATCCTGTGTGTCTTGCAGCTTGCCGGGATCGCGGTCCTTGCCGTCGGCCTATGGCTCCGATTCGACTCGCAGACCAAGAGCATCTTCGAGCAAGAAACTAATGATTCCAGCTTCTACACAGGTGAGTGGGGGGCCTTGCTCTTCCCTCCATCCAGCTTCAGAGAGAGAGTCCGTGTTGATCCAGGGACTTGGGCAGGGGGGGACTTTTGCTCTGGCCCACATTGCCAGTCAGGTCCACTTCCAGCCCTGCTTTTGTGTAGTTGCGCCCATGAATTTGCATTTGACTGATGTGGTTTCTTTTTCCAAGCTGACCGAGCCTGGCACTTGGACCGTTCTCTGATGTGAAATTGGCTCTGCCAAAGCTGCTGCCACTCCCAGAGGGCTACAGAGCTTCTGTTCTCATCCCTGGATTTCTCTCTGAATTTCATGTCTGAGAAGGTTCATTCATCTCTTTAATTTAGAAAACTTGGTCCTGGGGACCCATGGTGCCAGGAGAAGCAGAGGGAACATCTCCCCATGGTTCAGACAGGGACTCAAGAGGCCCGAGGTCCTGTCTCCTGCACAATTGTCAGATTAACGTGAGTGACTAGAAGAGGCACCAGCTTTTTCGACCCCCTGCACTGGGGCACAGGCCATGCATGTTAAGTCTTACTAGTTTTCTAAAGTGCTTTTGCTTCAGGGCAAGGCATCCAGTTGGAACATGAATAGATTTAGCAGGTTTCTTTCTGCACATAGGTCCTTTGGCATCTTTTTCTGGCACTGTTCTGTCACTTTCACCGGCAGTTTGCCGTGAAAGCGCCTCTCGCAGGAGCGAGAGAGCCCCGGCCTGTCCACGGCAGTTCCCCAGTTTCTGAGTTGCCTCATAGAACCTGAAGCTCTCCCCTCAACCGGCTGGGGGATAGGAAACAAACACTTCATTTGCGAGAAACAAAAGCAGCCCCCTATTTTAGGAGCATACTGTCATGTCATCAGTCTCAAAGTGTAAGTTTGGTCACTTCCTTTCCACCCACCAAAGAAGTTATTTTTAAAAAAAAAAAGACGGAGCAAGCAGTCTAAAGAGCGTTATCACCTGGACCTTCAGGAAGAACGCGGTGGCCGGAGGCCCATGACCCCCACCCGTCTCCCAGCGCCAGCCTTGAGCTGATGGCCCAGCAGGCGCCTGGTTTCCCTACTTTCTTGGCTTTTTTGGTGGTGGCGTTAGTTGGGTTTTTTAGGGCGTGCCTCCCTGTTGTCAGAAAGAAAATGAGAGAAGAGAAAGCACAACATGTGTTTTTTTTAAAAATTACACACACACAGAGTTTTTGAAAGCAGATTTCCATAGTGCCCTGACTTGTTTTCGCCAGAGCAGGGTTTTCTGGTAAGTTTTTTGGTGGCTGCGGCAGGCCTGGAATGCCACCCCTTGAGCTGGGGCAGTGGGGCTGCAGGGTGGGAGTGGGGGCGGGAGGGTGAGAGCAGGTCTTGAGCTGTGCATGTCATGTCACAACAGGGAGCTGGGGACCCTCTGTGGGGGGAGAGCGGGTCTTGGGACAGACATGTGCAAGAAGTAGGCAATGACCAAGGGAGCCCCCTGCCCCCCAACCCCATCCCGATGCTCTGCAGGTGGCTGGCTCACACCATCATGCCCAGCAATTGTTTCTGTCTTGTTATTTAGGACTCTGGCTCATTTTGTGTATTTTTTTTGGTGAGGGAGGAATGTATAGTTGATTTACAATGTTGTATTAGTTTCAGGGGTATAACAAAGTGATATATGTATATTAGTTACATATATACATATATCTGCTCTTTTTTTTTTTTAACTTTTTAATTGTTTTTTCCTTTTAACTTGATTTTTTTTTTTTTTTCTGCCTGCAAGGCTTTCAGGATCTTTGTTCCCCAACCCAGAATTGAACTTCCTCAGTGAAAGAACAGAGTCCTAACCACTGGACCACCAGAGAAGTCCCTCTTTGGGCATTTTGAGTTCACCCCAAACTGTGCTCGGGAGACAGGCCCCCAGCCCTAGCACCCTGGCAGGTGCCAGGTGGGAAAGTCAGGCAGGAGGTGGGACAGTGCTGAGCATACAGCTGGAGGGGCCAGGCCTGCTCCGGGGACCTCCCGGGGCTTGGGTCCCCCAGGTTATTGCAGGGCCCTTCTGATGACCCGTGTCCTAGCTGAAGTGACCAGGAGCTGGTCTGAAAGCACATCCCAGAGAGACACAATTGTCCTCACTCAGGGGCCAGCGGCCACTGTCCCCTGAGCTCTGATGGACAAATACAAACCTTCTGCGCTGGATCCTCTTCTGGGCAGAACTCAGCTCTGAAGACTCGTTCTGCTGGCAGAAGCCTGGGACCTGGATGGGATACAAGTGACATCACATAGAACACAGTCAGCAACTAACCACCTGGGTCTGCCCGGGCCCCGTACTTAACTGAGCGCTGTGGGCAACTGAATAATTGTCATCTCCGGGCAAATGGCCAAGGAGGCTCCATTCTCTGTGTCCCCTTCCCCCTCAGGCTGTGATGTCAGCCTTTGCCTTGACCCACAGCCCCTCTTCCAGCCTAGAGCACCACCAGCCCCACCCAGCCACTCTTCTGACATCATGGGGTGACTGTCCTTGCACTGGGGCACAGACTATCTGCAGGGCAACCCTCAGGCCAGCCTGGTCACGGAACTCACCCTTCAGGAAAACTGAGGGACCCAGGGATGTCTTTTCTCCAGCAGAATCACAGTGTTCAAAGTTGAAAAAGAATTCAGAAGGAGGCTGAGAAGCGAGAGAAGAGACTTTGCCACATTCAGAGCAGTCTCTAGTGGATCCTGAACAGCTGACGGCCTTATATGGGCCTTCTCTCCAGTTCAGGCCCTGGAGATCAGCCTGTCAGCAAGACCTGTAATCCCTGCTGCAGACAAATTTGGGAATGGCTTTTTCTTGGTCCCAGGCCAGCTGCCCTTCTTAACTCCTTGGTGTCCCTTCCAGAACCAGAATCACTGAATGAGGGCATCTGGGGGGGCTCTAACCAGAGGCTAGGCATGCCCACCCTGCAAGGACTGTCCCCAAGATGGGCTGAGCTGGCTTCCCCAGTCCAGCTCGTGGTCTGGGGTGGTTTGTTTTGTCACTCTGCACCTGGTTTCCCCATCCTGACACTGGCAGGGCCTATACACACACCTCTCCAGGCAGAGAGATACCTGCTTGACAACCGGAGTTCACTATGGCCTCATGAATGGGAAAAGCCATTGGTGGGATGGAGAGGGATGAAGAGAGAGCCTCTGGGGAGCCGACTTAGGGTTCCTTGGAACCCCCGCTTGAATTATTGGAGATGATAAAGTGTCCTCAGGCTTCCCTGGTAGCTCAGTTGGTAAAGAATCCACCTGCAATGCCGGAGACCTAGGTTCCATCCCTGGATCGGGAAGATCCCCTGGAAAAGGGAATGGCAACCCACTCCAGTATTCTTGCCTGGAGAATCCCACGGACAGAGGAGCCTGGTGGGCGACAGTCCATGGGGTCACAAAGAGTGGCATACAACTGAACAAACACATGCACACTCGCACGCACACACACACACACACACACACACACACTCACAAGGTGTTACCAGCAGGTGGAGGTCAGAGGCTCTGCCCAGTGTTATCCTGCACACAAACAGGTGTGCTGACCGCTGTTTTCATGATGGGGTTGGGGTGATGACAGGAAGCTGATTGTCCCCTCCCTTCCCTAGGCCCAGAGCCCCAGTAAACAGGTGAAAAAAGAAGGTTCTTGTCTAAAGGACCCTCTGGCAGATGCTACAGCTTCATGAGAAGCTTTATTTTTACTTATTTATTTTTTTGCACTGGGCCTATGTCAGCCTGAAACAAGCAGAATAAACAGCCCTTAAGCAAATGAACACAGTAATCCTAGAGAAGGCTCCGTGACGAATAACTTTCCATGAGTCAGACCGAAGGCTAACATCCACTTGCTTTATAAAGGGGAATGCTTTGTCATTTATTACCGGCAGCCTCTGCTAACAAGCTCTGGGTGCAGACTAGGAGGAGCCTGTCCAAAAGGGAAGCCCCAGATGGCCTTTTGGAGCAGCAGCCTCGCCCTGCAATGGATCAAGGGTTTCAGGGCTTGCTGCTCACATCTGAGCCACCCTGTGGCTTGATGTTGTGTATGCTCAGTCATGTCCTTTGCAACCCCATGGACTGTAGCCCACCAGGCTCCTCTCTTCATGGGATTTTCCAGGCAAGAATACTGGAGTGGGTTGCCACTTCCTTTTCCAGGGGACCTTCCTGACCCAGGGATCGAACCCGTGTCCCTTATGTATCCTGCATTGGCAGGTGGATTTTTTTAACCACTGAGCTTCTGTGGCCTGATGGCCGTTGCCAAAACCCCCATAGATAGCTACCAGGGAATTGCTCCTCTTCATCCCCACCCGGAGAGGGTAAAGCCAAGACACCTGAGATCTGCAAACTGTCTGAGCAAGATTGAAAACCAGAACACTTGGTCCTAAAATCTTTGCTGAGCCCAGAAATGAATATTTAATATTAACCGTCAGGCCCATTAGGGGAATGTTCTCTCTGCATGGGAAATGCTTTTGCCTTTAGTGGCTCTCTGAGGCCACCAATCCAGCGCCCCACCTTCTGCCAGGGTCACCCGGGCTTGTGGACTGGGAGCTGGACAGAAAGAAAATTGTCTGATCATCCCCACTCGACTCTATATTGTGGGCTAGTAAATCAGTCACTAAGTCATGTCCGACTCTTTGCAACTCAGTGGACTACAGCATGCCAGGCTCCTCTGTTCTCCACTATCTCCAAAAGTTTGCTGAAATTTATGTCCAATGAGTCGATGATGCCATCCAACCATCTCATCCTTCTCCTCATGCCTTCAATCTTTCCCAGGATCAGGGTCTTTTCCAACAAATCAGCTCTTTGCATCAGGTGGCCAAAGTACTGGAGCTTCAACTTCAGCATCAGTCCTTCCAATGAATATTCAGGGTTGATTTCCTTTAGGATTGACTGGTTTGATCTCTTAATATGCCCTATTTTTCCAGCCCCTGCAATAGGGCTCAAAGGGGTGACCTCATCCTTCGTTGTCATGCCCTGATGGGGAGAGAGGAGGCATGGGGAGAGACAGGCCCAGTTTACTGCCCCCGCTTGCTGGGGTCCCAACCTTGGAGTCCAGACCCAAAAGCACTGCCCTGTGTGTGGGCGGGGCGGTCTGGCCTGTGGGCCTCGGAGTGGAGGACTAGAAGGGTGGACTTGACTCGAGGACAAGCTGCATTTGTCCCCTTGCCCAGTCTGGCTGGACGTGCACGGGAACAATACCCACATTCATCAGGGTTTGCCAGCCAGCCCACGTGACCTGACATCACAGCAGATGTGGGGGGATGAGCGGAGGACAAATGCTCCCTTGTGTGCACTCCGCGCTGCGCTGCCGGTGAGCCTCAGCTGCGGGCCTGCTGCGTGGTTTGCTGCCTGCACAGCTCTGACGAAGCGGAGGGCACAGATGGGGGCGGTGAAATCATTGTGACACCTGCCGTCAGGAGAGGGTTCTCATCGCAGCATCCTGTTGTGTATTGTGGGGAACATCCCCACTTCGGGGCAGTCTCCCTGATCCCAGGGAGAGGACAGCAGGGACGCCTGTGAAAGTCATCGTCACAGTCGTGATTATTCACAATTGTCGTCCATCCTTGCTATTGTTAAGATTGACAGTTGTTGATTGTACATCTTTTGTTGCTGTTATTTAGTCGCTCAGTTGTGTCCGACTCTTGCAACCGTGTGGACTATAGCCCACCAGGCTCCTTTGCCCATGGGGATTCTCCAGGCAAGAATACTGGAGTGGGTTGCCATTCCCTTCTCCAGGGAATCTTCCTGACCCAGGGATCAAACCCAGGTATCCTGCATTGCAGGCAGATTCTTTATTGTCTGAGCCACCAGGGAAGCCCTGATTGTACCACATCTATACCTTAATGAAAAGATACCAATTTTTTTTTTAAGTTGTTTCAAAGTAGTTTATTTAGGGGTTCCATTTTCATTCCTCAATAGATTTTATGTATTTTTCATATGCTTCTTCACTCATTAGTTCATCTAGTTCTGAAGGGTTACTGAATGTCATCTTGATCAGCCAACCATCTTCATAACAAGACTTGTTGACAAGTCCTGGATTTTCTGCTAGAGCTGTATTAATTTCAGTTACTTCTCCTGATAGAGGGGAATAGAGTTCACCAGCAGCTTTCACACTTTCCAAAGCACCAAACTCCTCTTGTTTGTTCAACTTTGTCCCAACTTCAGGCAGACTACAGTAAACAACATCTCCCAAAGCTTCCTGTGCAAAATTGCTGATTCCCACTGTTCCAACACCGTTTTCTGTTGTTACCCATTCGTGTTTTTCTGTGAATTTCCACACGGACAGCAGAGCAGGGCCGGTGCGCAGTGCCCGGACGGCACCGCCCGCAGTCCCCATGGCCGCGGCGACCAGGGCGCGCTGGGTGCCGAGATGGCACGCAGGCTGCCGACCGCGGCCCGCACGCTCCGCACCGCTTGCAGCGCCGTGTTCGCACGGGTGCAGAGGGTCGCGTCGCGGCACCTAGAGCACCCCGGCCGGTGGGGGCGGGGCGGGGCCCGATACCAATTTTTTAAATTTAAGTTAGAAAAATCAACAGTAGCTAGCACTCGTGTGCACTTGGAGCACATCCCCTGACCCTCAAGGCAGTCCTGGAGGCAGGCATTTTTCTCACCTCTGGATTGCAGATGAAAAGCTATTGCACAGACAGTGAAGTGGATTTCCCTGGGTCACATAGCCGGCTTTCAAACCCAGGCATTTGGTCTTCAGAGCTGGTGTTCTCACATGTGACAATCGCCCCTCCCAGGAGTGGACAGAACATGCCTGCAAGCTGGGGAGGCCTGGGACATTTTTGCCAGTTTTCCCGCGGGGCCATGGGGGATGGGGGGGGGGCTGGGTTAAGAGGATGGTCACTGCAAGACAGCTGTGCTTCTCAAGAAGATAACTGCATGCTGGGCCTCTCTGGGTGTTCCCTGGGGGGAGTGTGGAATGACCAGGCCCGAGCCTGTGTTCCCCATCCCAGGCCAGAGTTGTAGAACTCACAGCCTCTCGCCACCCTTCTCCATCAGACACCCAACTCTGTTTAGAGACCATGTCACTCAACCTCCCTTTACCAAGGAGGATCCTTTGCACGCTTAAACTGGGGTGACTGATTTGCAGCTGTTAAGATCCCATTGGTGTGCTATAAGGCATCTTTTGAAATTTCCTAGCAACCAACTTCTCATTTTACTTGTAAGGAGATTGACACCCAGGGAGGGAAAGTGTCTTACCCAAGATCACACAGCAGTTAGAAGCAGAGTTGGTACTGAAGCAGGGTTCTCTTGCCCTTGGACGTTGTTAACTGCACGTGCCTGGCCCCCACCTGCCATCAAGCATCCCCTCTGGGAACCTGGTCGAGCTGCCCTCCCAGAGCGTGGTTGTCTGCTTGTGTGCAGCCCCTTCCTGATGAAGGCTTGTTTTGCTCTGACAGCCTCCTCTGTCAGGTAGAGAGGTCAGCACGACCTTGTCAGAGTCCCCGGGAAGTTAGTCCCTAGTTCGGAGGGTCTAATTTAGCAGGAGTGGATCCATCCCAACTGGAAACAGCTGATCGACTGGACCAGTCTGTCCTGGGTCAGGGGGGACAGTGGGCACCTTGCAGGAGGGCTGAGGGTCTGGTGGGAGCGGGGACTTGATGGGCAGGTCATGGAGGTGGGAGAAGACCTGCCCACAGAGGTGGAGAAGGCTGATGGGCTTGGATGCAGGGCCCGTGAGGACACGGGAGAGGAAGGGCATTAAGAAGCAACTGGGCCTCCCCGCTAACCCTGCCCTGTCCCCCAGGAGTCTATATTCTGATCGGAGCCGGTGCACTCATGATGCTGGTGGGCTTCCTGGGCTGCTGCGGAGCCGTGCAGGAGTCCCAGTGCATGCTGGGATTGGTAAGTGTCCCCTGCATGCCCACCGCCCCTGGCCTCCCAGGTCCCCCTCCCGGGGTCCCATAGACCAGTGGGTGGAGCGGGGTGGGGCGGGTCCCCAGGGCCCTAACCCCAAGTGTCTCCTCCCCTATGTGGTGACACGCTAGCCCCTCTTCCTTCCTGGAGCCACTGTCTTGTCACTTCCCTAGGCAACTAAATGCCAGGACTTTGTTTATCCCTTTTTCGAGGACCACGTTTGCCTTTTTTCCCTGAATCCACAGGTACCTTCACCTCCTCTTCTTATTTCAAAGTTTGTGTTACAGTTCTCCTCATACTCCAGAGTGTATTCACTTCCTTCTTTCCTCAAATCTCTGTGGGTTTTGTGAGCGGGTGAGGTGTTTTTTTTAATCCCTGCCTCTTCATTAACACCTTTAGAAATAATGGTTCTGACCCGGAAACTAATCCCATCACCTTAAAACCAAAGACTTTCAGCCACGTGGCAGAGCAGTCCTCCTGCGTTCCCTTACCCTCCTGCTCTCCCCCACGGCGCCCCTTCCCAATCAAGTCTCTTGCTTTGTGAGAAAAAAAGAAATACTAGTCTGGGGTCTCTGATGCTTTCCCCCTGTAGCTTTTCCCCGCTTCTGGCCTTGGCCAAGCGCTGGCAGCTCTGAACCTCCTCCTGCCCCTTCCAGCCCCCGATGCCAGGTCCCCAGAAGCCTGGTCTCCAAAATGCCCTCTGCTTGTTTTGGCCAGCTGGCTGGGCCTGCGCCTAATTCCAGCCCTTTCTCTTCCAGTTCTTCGGCTTCCTCTTGGTGATATTTGCCATTGAAGTGGCTGCAGCCATCTGGGGATATTCCCACAAGGAGGAGGTAGGTTTTCCCGTAAGACCTCTTAGGAGTCGGGGGCATAGGGGTGATGGCGGCAGAAGGGTATCCCAGCCGGTCACTTGGGTCAGCCTTCAGCCATCAAACGTGCCTCTAACAGGGGCTCCCCAGAGCAGGGGATGGGAGTGAGCACCAGCCTCCCGGGCGCTGTCGCAGAGAAGGGTTCGGGCAGTATGGTAGGGTCAGTGTCTGCCTCTCACACCTCTGCAGCATTCCCGCAACTTCTCTGGTACACAGCTTGGGAAAAGAGTGCTTTGTGTGGCCTAGCCCCCTCCCCTAGTTTATAAACACATGCCACCAGCAGCCAAGAGCTATGCCACACTCTCCGCGGGGTCCAGAGATGGATGAGCTGTGCTCCCCGTTTCAAGGAACTTTGCCACTTCATGTGGGATAAGGACTGACTGGTGTTACAAAAGTCATTTTTATATTCCAGAAACCCCCTAGGATTTGAAAAGCTGGCATAGGTAGGCGAGGGGTGTCTCTTCTGGCTTTGTGGAGAGGGAGACATTGACCAAAACCTTGATGGAGAAAGGGGATGTCAGGAGGAAAGTTGGTGGAGGCAGGGGCTTCCTGGCAAAGAAAGGGTCTGAGCACAGCTGGGTGTGGGCTGGGTGGGGGACCAGGGTGGGGCTCCATCAGAGCAGTGTTTTAGGGAGGGATGTCATGTCATATTTAGCAGGAGGGGCGAAAGAAGAGAGACAGTGGAGGTGGGGAATGGGGGGAGGAAAAGATTTAATTATCCGGATGATGAAGCCCACGGCCATGGAAATAGGAAAGGCTAATTATGAAAGCTGCTACGGGAAATGCTGGATGTTGATCAATTCTGGTTTTGGGGGTGGGGAGCAAGGGACAAGCATTTGTTAAATGGAGATGTGCCCAGGTGCAGGAGGATAAGAGTATCTCCATCATGTTATAATATAATAGCCAGTTCTTATCCCATATGTACTCTGCGCCAGACACTGTGCTACAGGCTTAATGCAATATCACCAGTAACTCTTCAAGATAACCTCTGAGGTTAGAACCATTACGATCTCCATTCTACATACGCAGAAACTCATGTGCAGAGAGGTTTGGTAATTTACCAAAAGTCACACAGTCTCAAAGTGAAGGAAAAAGATGGAAGCTAGAAGGAAAAAGAACTAGCTGGATCAGGAGTAGGATTTTTGCTTTTAATTCCTTATATTGAGGCAATTTAATTTTCTTTTTCTCGGTAGAAGGGAAAGAGCCAAGTGGGGCTACAGGGGCCAACCAAAGGTTCAAGCAGAAGGGGAGATGGCCAGAGGGGTTCCTAAAGGATGTGGGAGGAGATGGGGGACCCCAGAGACTCTGAGGGGGCTGTCCTAGCCCAGTGGTGCCTCTGCCCTGTGACATTTCAGAGCAAGAGAATTTGTGGCTGCATGTGAGCAAGATGGAACAGGTAACATTTGTTCATAAAGAATCCATCCCTGCTCATCTCTTGTCTGTGCTTCACAGGTGATCAAGGAAGTCCAGAAATTTTACGAGGACACCTACAATAAGCTGAAGAACAAGGACGAGCCTCAGCGAGAGACGCTGAGGGCCATCCACACTGCGGTACACCAGCTTCCCGTCCCGCCTGACTTTCTTCCGAACTCATGTGCATCTCTGCCTCAGTCCTCGTTATCTGTCTCTCTAACCCCCAACCCTGTCCTTCTCTCTGCAGCTGGACTGCTGTGGTTTGACCGGGGTGGTAGAACAATTTTTCACCGACACCTGCCCCTCAAAGAATTTAGTTGGCAGCTTGAAAATGAAGGTAAGCTTAGCACAAGACCCTGTGCCTTGCCCAGCTGGCTGGGTAAATCCCACCAAAGAGGACATGTGTTCAGCCCCCTTGATCTGTGAGGACAGCACTGTGGTGCTTCCTAAATACCTCTTCCCCGTGGGAAGCACCCAGGGTGGCTGTCTCCTTTCTCCCCTGCCCTGGGTCTCTGATTCCTCCAGGGCAGCAAATCAGAGAGCAGAGAAGTGGCAAAGCCTTCTAGCTGCCTGCAGCCACTGGGCCTCCATCCAGCCCTCGTGCACAGGGGGTGCTCCCAGCCCTGGACTCTTGCCTTCTAGACTTGTGAGCAGCTCGTGTGTGTGAGCTGGAGCAAATGTACAAACTTCCATAATAGTAATAGGAAGTAACTCTATGGCCAGGCTACCCTGGTGGCTCAGTGGTAAAGAATCTGCCTGCCAATGCAGGAGACACAGGTTCAGTCCCTGGGTTGGGAACATCCTCTGGAGAAGGAAATGGCAACCCATTCCAGCATTCTTGTCTGGAAAATTTCATGGACAGAGGAGCCTGGCGGGCTACAGTCCATGGGTTCGCAAAAAAGTTGGACACAACTTGACGACCAACAGTAATAAAAACCCTATGGCCAGATAAGACACGGATCCCAAAGCAGGGGCTCAGCCCTCTTCCTTCCGTGGTTTCTTGCCCAAACTTGAGGGACCCTTTCCTGGTTCTCCTTTCCACCCATCAGCCAGTCCCCATCCCTCACTTTGGAATCACAACACCCCAGAAGTCAGGTGAGTGCCATGGAGGGAGGGGGTGAGCCTGGAGTAGGACTGTGTGTTGATCTGGGTCTTCGTTTCCCCACTAAGCCCTGCCCTGAAGCCATCGACGAGATCTTCCGAAGCAAATTCCACATCATCGGCGCCGTGGGTATTGGGATCGCCGTGGTGATGGTGAGTGTCAGGGGCTTTGGGAAAACATCTTAGTAATTACAATTTATGAAGCTCTTACTCTGACCAGACACTGTTTTCACTCACCATTAATTTATCAATGTATTTAACCCTTGCCATACCCATGAGGTGGGAACTATTCATATTCTCGTTTTACAGATTCCAGAGAGAGAGAGGTTAAGTACATTGATCAGAGTCTCTGAGGTCAGGAGCGAAGCTTCTGAGACTTGAACTCAGTGTTTCTCCAGAATCCATTCCCACTACCTGAAAGGTTTCAGGAATAAATGCAAGGTGATTCCATTGTGTTTGGTCCACGGGCCACACTTGGAGCAGCAAGGATGTAGGTCGCCCAGACACCCTGTTAGTGATCCCCAGATAATCTTCAGGACATGTTTTCACAAAAAGCACCTGCTTTTCTTTGTCCCATGAAAGCAGTTTCAGTAAAAGCAACGTGGATGTGAACTGTCTCACGTCCTGCTATGGTCGGAAAAACACCCAAAGGTGAACAACTAGAAAGGGACTGAAAGTTTCTAACCATCTCTTGCCAGTCAATCCCCAGAAGCCATCAGGGGCCAATCAGGTTCCCCAGGGGAGCCCCCACAAGGGAGTGATGAGATTCAGTAGGAAACACAGCCCTCCTCTGCCCGTTGCAAAGACTCTCCAAGAGAGAGAACCACTTCCTCTCTTAGTGGTAATTGGCATCCCTCCTCTGCATCTAGGAAAGCCTTGAAGCCACTTTCAGTAAAAAGCACAAAAGTATCTTTAAAACTAAAATATAAGGGCTTCCTGGTAGTCTGGTGGTTTAAGACTCCTCCACACTTCCATTGCTGGGGTCACGGGTTCATTTCCCTGGTCGGGGAACTAAGATCCCACAGGTCACGTGATATAGCCAAAAAATTTTTTTTAAGAATTAAAAAAAAAAAATAAAAGTAAAACTAGAATATGAAACACAGGCACAAAGAGGAAAGTGAAAGTTTTGTGAGGGATATTGGAATAGTTGGAATTTGAGCATTAAATTTTGCTGTGGGTCCGTCTCACACTGAGCATTCACAAGAGCTGGCTTGTGCAGTGGAAGTGTGGAGTCTGAACCACTGGAGCACCGGAACCCCCCAATGTCCTGCCTCCCTGTCGTTTGTCATGGCCTCAGTGGCTCCCGTCTCCCCCCGGCCCCTCCACCTTCCAGCAGAAAGTCAGGCAGTCCCTCACACCGCTTCCTGTCTTCCAGATATTCGGCATGGTTTTCAGCATGATTCTATGTTGTGCCATCCGCAGAAACCGAGACATGGTCTAGAGTCAAGCTTTGTGCCCTGAGCAGGAAAGTTCACCCGTGAAGACCGCTGGTTATTTTTCCGGGGTTCTGTTTTTATGGGGTGTTTTGTTTTTTTTTTAACCCTTTGCCACTAACTTTAGTATTCATTCTGCATTTCTAAACAAAGAAAGTTATTCGATGTTTGTGTTTTTAATGCTTTATTCAACTTTAATGTTTGTAGTTAAGGGACTTGGGGATTTGGGTTTGCTTTGGTTTTATATAAATATATATATTTTTTGGTCATTTGTTTTTGCTTATTATATTAAGCAGAAATCCTGCAATGAAAGGTACTATGTTTGCTAGACTCTAGACAAAAGATATTGTACATAGCGAGATTTTTTGTGTGTGTCTTTAAAGAGATAAAAATGTCTATCAAGTTTAATCAGGTTGTAACTTAATGTTAAAGACAATTTGATACATAATAAAAGATGATGACAACATTCCAAACTGGTTTTGGAGTTTTGCCTCTTATGATTTTTTAGAGCTGTTTATTTTTTCAGGCGTCTTTCACCTGCTCTTTGCTCTGTGTTTTGTTTTAATATTTATTTATTTGTTTGGCTGTGCCAGGCCTTAGTTGTGGCATGTGGGAGCTAGTTGCTGGACCAGGGATTGAACCTGAGCCCTCTGCATTTCGAGCACAGAATCTAAGCCACGGGTCCACCAGGGAAGTCCCTTGTTTTGTTGCAATATTTGTTTATTTACTTGACTGCACTGGGTCTTAATTTTCGCATGCTAGATCTTTCATTGCAGCTCACCACAGGCTTAGTTGTCCCAAGGTACATGGGATCTTAGTTCCCCGGCCAGGTATGAAACCCACGTCTCCTGCATTGGAAGGCAGATTCTTAACCGCTGAACCATCAGGGAAGTCCTGGCTCTGTGCTTGGATGAGAAGTGGGTGAGAAGGCTGGTCTCCCTGTTTTACTTGTGAAGATATCAGGACATCGAGAGATGAAGGAATTTTGGCCCAGATCTCACCATTGTTCACACATCAACCCTGGAACCTGGCCCAGGGTTTTTCTTGCAGCAACACAATGTGTCTGGAGGATACAACTATAAACATGAGCTCCCTGATGGCAAAAGTCTTTGTTTTACTCCCCGCCCTACCCTCAGGACCCATTGTCTAGTCCATGGTAGGTACTCAAAATTTGTTGGTTGAATACATGAGGATATACCCATCAGGGTTTAAACAGAGATGCAGAATATTAAATACTTTTCTAAGGGATCTGACCTCACCCAACCACAAGAGCTGGTTAAGCAGCCTCTGTAAGACTATTGTCTTTGCCCCATCGTTGGAACTCAACGCCCACAGGCAGAGAGTCAGGAAACACAAATAGATATAACGTGGGTGAAAGGGAACACGTGGAGCCCATGAGGACAACAAATCCGAATCTCCTCTTGTTCTTTTATTTATTAATTTTTCTGCGCCAGGTCTTAGTCATGGCATGTGAACTCTTAGTTGCAGCATGTGGGACTAATTTCCCAACCAGGAATCAAACCCAGACCCCCTGCATGGGGAGCACAGGGTTTTAGCCGCTGGACCACCACAAAAGTGCGCGCGCGCACACACACACACACACACACACACACACTCCACCACCACCACAGAAGTGCGTGCGCACACACGCATGCACACACACACACACACACCCGTTCTGGTGCTTGATATTGGTGGTGTGGGTCCTACAGAGGCCAGGATCTGATGCGATGGAGCCAAATACACACAGGCTGGGACGTGGAGAAGCTGAGTGAGCCAGGAAAGCAGTAGCAATTTGTGTGAGATAGCCAACAACCCCTGCTCCTCCACCCCCACCCCTAGTGGTGCTCCATGCTAACCAGAAAGGAGGGGTAAGGGGATGCTGGGGGTGTCACTCAGTCTCACCAGGCCACCAGGTGGGAGACAGTCTTCACTCAGAAAGTCTGCAATCTAGCGAGCTGTTGAGCATCAAGCCAGCAATTATGACAGAGTGAGATAAACAACATGAGGTTGGGGGCAGGGGAGAGTACAGAAGCATAGGAAACCTGTCTTTATTTTCCACTTCTTGATTCTGTTTGGGCTCTATCTTCACATTTTTAAAAAAAAGGAAGAGAATCAAAATAGCCCTGAAAGCCATTACAATAAGAATTCAGAACACCGATGAGCAACATTATTCACAATAACCAAAAGGTGGGAACAACTCACATGTCAGTCAATAGATGAAGGGATACACAAAAATGTAGCAGATCCTTAAAATGGAATATTATTTCGCCTTCAAAAGAAATGAAGTTTGAACACAGGGTGCAATAAGGATGAGCGTTACCAAGCAAAATAAGCCAGATAGGAAAGAACAAATACTGTCAACTTTTGCCCCAATTCTATGATGAACTCTCCTCTCCTCAAGCCTCTTCATCAATATGCATGGACTCTTAGTTTAAATCTTCCCTGATTTTGCTCTTTGGGGAATGTGCTAAATCGCTTCAGCCGTGTCCAACTCTTTGCGACCCTATGGGCTATAATCCGCCAGGCTCCTCTGTCCATGGGATTTCCCAGGCAAGAATACTGGAGTGGGTTGCCATTCCCTGCTCCAGGGCATCTTCCCTGCTCAGGGATCAAACCCAGGTCTCCTGCATTGCAGACAGATTCTTTACCATCTGACCAAACGACCCCACTTTGAAAAAGACCCCCAGTGTTCTCATTAGTTTCAGCAAGTAATAAATCCTTTGATACGATCTTAGGTGACCTTGGCCTGCAATGCATTGAAGCAGGGCTTGGATTCCCAGCCCGAGACTGAGGCCAGGTCTAGACAGTAAGCACACCCGATCCTAACCACTAGACCAGTGGTCAGTGACAAGGCCCTGGCCCTTTGGCTTTGCAGAAAAGAATTTACACAAAGACAGAAAGTTTTGAAGTAAGTAAAATTGTATTAAGAGGACAAAGTGTACAGTACGTGTGGATAGGCGCACAGTCAGACTCAGGCGGAAGAGCAAGTCACCGAGTCGCACCCTCCTGGCAGTTTGAATCACTTTTTTGGTGTATTTCTTCCAGGTTTCCTTTGGCTAATCATTTTGATTTGCCTGGTTCACAGACCATATTTCGTATATCTCAGGATCCTCCCGGATGTATGCACACATCTCTGTCAAGCTGGATTCTACCACAAAGGCCTCTGGGTAGACCGCCATTAGTTAGCATCATTCCCCTTTGACCTCCAAGGACCCCTTCTGCACACATGTGGTCAGGGAGGTCTCCAGACTTTAAGAATAAGAAATATATACTCTGGGCAGGGCCCCTTTCCCGCCTTGTGCTGTTCAGTGGCTCAGTCATGTCCACTTCTTTGCGACCCCATGGGCTACAGCATGCCAGGCTTCCCTGTTCATCACCATCTCCCAGAGCTTGCTCAAACTCACGTCCATAGAGTCGGTGATGCCATGCCATCCAACCATGTCATCCTCTGTCATCCCTTTCTCCTCCTGCTCTCAATTTTTCCCAGCACAGGGTCTTTCCCACTGAGTCAGCTTTTCACATCAGGTGGCCAAAGTACTGGAGATTCAGCTTCAACATCAGATTATCTTGCTATTCTCATCTTCGAGTTTCAGTGCACAGGGAATGAATCTTCAATCACTTTACCCTGGGGGCCCCATCTACCTCCTGCCTCACTTCTCCCTCTCTGGTTTGACACCCACCAGGAGGCAACCCAGTTTGGGGGTAACAAAAATGCAAAGAAAAGAGCACCCCAACCCTTAAACAATGGAATTTGGGAGCAGATATTCAGCATCTCAGTAGCCACACTGGAACTTGTAGCCTGGACTGCACAACAGACCTGGCAGAGGCCCAAGACAGTGACTCATCCCAGCTCTGCATGTGGCATCTCTTTACAGAAAGGGCATCTCTACAGAAAGGGTCTAAACAGGTGGCCGGCACTGTCCAATAAGAAAAAACCCTACCAGCACCTCTTGTCAGGATGCTGACCCCTGGTCCTAGGGGTCATGGCAAAGGGGGCAGTGTCCCCGTTCAGGGCACTCCATGGCCCCATGGCCTTCCAAGCACAGGAGATTAGGCAAAAAGAACTTCCTGAGATACCTTCCCCTGTTAGAGCAGATTGGCTCGTGGACCATCTGGGACAGCCTCCCTAGACGAGCCCGCCTCATCACGTTCACACCCCATGGGGATCGGCAGTGGAAATCTCAGTAACTAAGCTATGGAGGGGTGATTTCCTTGAATAAGTGACCATACTCCGAGAGGGCTGGGATTATTCCTGTGGGTGTTTGGGAAAGGGAAGTTCAGGGAGGGTCTAAGAGCCATGCAAAGTCAATGTCAGAGTCAGCTGCGGGTTCATGGTTCCCAAGCCAGGGCTCATGGGGATCTTAGGACTTTATTCCACCAAGCTAAGTTCTCTACTCTCCCGCTCAGCCCACCTCACCCTCAGTTTTAATGCTGTCTTAGAGAAGCCTGAGCAGCTAATGCAATAGTTTTCACTCAAGTATTGGCTGGCAGGCCCTTGGAGAACTAATTTGATTTCTTTCCTTTTAAATTGGATTTCCCCAAACCATCTGCTTCCCCTGTGGTGATGCAGACAGGATCAGGACTTATCCCAAAGTAGAATCCCCACCACTCTGCAATGCCGCAACGGAACCAGAGTTGGCCAAGCCAGGCAGTGAGGGACCCAGTGCTGTTCTATACACCCTGATATCTAACGACCCATAGATCTTGGCAGAGGTTGGGCTGTCCAACTGGCCCCCAGGACTGCCCTGAGAATCAGGGATTCCAGCCAAAAACTGTCGCTAACCATCTGATTCTACAAGGATGAAGTCACGAGCCACTGCAGTCGGTGACCTTCAACACATCTTAAAAAGGGTACAAGGTGAAGATCAGGAATGAGGCACTCCATGGTCTGGGGCAAAACTGGCAGAGCAGGACTTCAGACAGATATTTGCAGGAGAAGATATAAGCCCAACTTCTTGCATCTTCTCATATCTAGAAAGCACTAAAATCATTAACAAATGTTGTTTTTTGTGGGTGCTGCCTTTGCTGACCCAGCAGAAACAGATTCTTGGTTTATTTTTTACTTCCACTGTATCATAGTTTAGCAAACATTGTTTTTATCTTGGAAAAAAAAACCTTTTTGTTTACAAATAAACAAGTGAATGTTGGGAATTAGTTTGTTAATGTACTTAATAATAAAGTGTTCTTAGAGTTTAACCTTAAAAAAAAAAAACCCGCTGCCAAAATGTGTGCTTGATGGCACAGAGCTCCCTCCACCAAAATCACATTGTGTACATGTATACACTACTCTGTTTAAAATATATAGCTAGTGGGGACCGGCTATAAAGCACAGTAAGCTCAGCTCTGTACTCTGTGATGACCTTGAGGGGTGGAGATGGGAGGGAGGTCCAAGAGGGAGAGGATCAGTTCGGTTCAGTTCGATCGCTCAGTCGGGTCCAACTCTTTGAGACCCCATGGACTGCAACACGCTAGGCCTCCCTGTCCGTCACCAACTCCCGGAGTTTGCTCAAACTCATGTCCATTCAGTCGGTGATGCCATTCAACCATCTCATTCTCTGTCGTCCCCTTCTCCTCCCACCTTCAATCTTTCCCAGTATCAGGGTCTTTTCAAATGAGTCAGTTTTTTGGCCACTTAGGTGGCCAAAGTATTGGAGTTTAAGCTTCTGCATTAGTCCTTCCAATGAATATTCATGACTGATTTCCTTTAGGATGGACTGGTTGGATCTCCTTGCAGTCCAAGAGACTCTCAAGAGTCTTCTCCAACACCACAGTTCAAAAGCATCAATTCTTTGGCACTCGGCTCCATACATGACTACTGGAAAAACCATAGCTTTAACTAGACGGAACTTTGTTGGCAAAGTAATGTCCCCGCTTTTTAAAATGCTGTCTAGGATGGTCATAACTTTTCAGCCAAGCTGTAAGCGTCTTTTAATTTCAAGGCTGCAGTCACCATCTGCAGCGATTTTGGAGCCCAAAAAAACAAAGTCTGTCACTGTTTCCATTGTTTCCCCATCTATTTGCCATTAAGTGATGGGACCAGAGGCCATGATCTTAGTTTTCTGAATGTTGAGTTTTAAGCCAACTTTTTCACTCTCTTTCATTTTCATCAAGAGACTCTTTAGTTCTTCGCTTTCTGCCATAAGGGTAGTGTCATCTGCATATCTGAGGTTATCGATATTTCTCCTGGCAATCTTAATTCCAGCTTGTGTTTCATCCAGGCCAGCATTTCTCATGATGTACTCTGCATATAAGTTAAATAAGCAGGGTGACAATACACAACCTTGACGTACTCCTTTCCCACTTTAGAACCAGTCTGTTGTTCCATGTCCAGTTCTAACTGTTGCTTCCTCACCTGCATACAGATTTCTCAGGAAGCAGGTCAGGTGGTCTGGTAATCATATCTCTTTAAGAATTTTCCACAGTTTGTTGTGATCCACACAGTCAAAGGCTTTGGCGTAGTCAATAAAGAAGAAATAGATGTTTTTCTGGAGCTCTCTTGCTTTTTTGATGATCCAACAGATGTTGGCAATTTGATCTCTGGTTCCTCTGCCTTTTCTAAATCCAGCTTGAATATCTGGAAGTTCATGGTTCACATATTGTTGAAGCCTGGCTTGGAGAATTTTGAGCATTACTTTGCTAGAGTGTGAGATGAGTGCAATTGTATGGTAGCTTGAGCATTCTTTGGCATTGCCTTTCTTTGGGATTGGAATGAAAGCTGACCTTTTCCAGTCCTGTGGCAACTGCCAAGTTTTCCAAATTTACTGGCATATTTAGTGCAGCACTTTGACAGCATCATCTTTTAGGATTTGAAATAGCTCAACTGGAATTCCATCACCTCCACTAGCTTTGTTTGTAGTGATGCTTCCTAAGGCCCACTTGACTTCGCATTCCAGGATGTCTGGCTCTGGGTGAGTGATCACACCATTATGATCATCTGGGTCTTGAAGATCTTTTTTGCATAGCTCTTCTGTGTATTCTTGCCACCTCTGCTTAATATTTCTGCTTCAGCTCAGTTCAGTTCAGTCACTCAGTCGTGTCCAACTGTTTGTGACCCCATGAACCAAAGCACGCCAGGCCACCCTACCCATCACAAACTCCCAAAGTTTACCCAAACTCATGTCCATTGAGTCAGTGATGCCATTTAACCATCTCATTCTCTGTCGTCCCCTTCTCCTCCTTCCTTCAATCTTTCCCAACATCAGGGTCTTTTCAAATGAGTCAGCTCTTCATATCAGGTGGCCAAAGTATTGGAGTTTCAGCTTCAACATCAGTCCTTCCAATGAACACCCAGGACTGATCTCCTTTAGGATGGACTGGTTGGATCTCCTTGCAGTCCAAGGGACTGCTTCTGTTAGGTCCATACTATTTCTGTCCTTTATTGTGCCCATCTTTGCACGAAATATTCCCTTGGTATCTCTAATTTTCTTGAAGAGATCTCTAGTCTTTCCCCTTCTATTGTTTTCCTCTATTTCTTTGCACTGATCACTGAGAAAGGCTTTCTTATCTGTCCTTGCTATTCTTTGGAACTCTGCATTCAGATGGGTATATCTTTCTTTTTCTCCTTTGCCTTTCACTTCTCTTCTTTTCACAGCTATTTGTAAGGTCTCCTCAGACAACCATTTTGCCATTTTGCATTTCTTTTTCTTGGGTATGGTCTTGATCACTGCCTCCTGTACAATGTCACAAACCTCCATCCATACTTCTTCAGGCACTCTATCAGATCTAATCCCTTGAATCTATTTCTCACTTCCACTGTATAATCGTAATGTTAGGGGAAGCACGCTGATTGAAACCGCCCACCCTGGCCAGGCACCATAGTAACCATTTGCATGAGTTGTTTTATGACAGGAGATCCTGATAAGGAATACGGAACTAATAAGCCACCACCAGCCGGAAGAGTTCGGGAAAGGTCAAGAGGAGACAGTGCGTGTCCGTCCACTTCCCAGACTCCCTCTTGCTAGCATCCATCTTGGCTGAGCGATGTGTGCGCCACCAGGAAAGACTCTGAATTAGAATGATTGGCCAAAGACCACCCGGAAACTAATCCCATCACCATAAAACTCAAGACTGAGAGCCACGCGGCAGAGCAGTTCTCCTGGGTTCCCTTACCCACTGCTCTCCACTCGGGTGCCCTTTCCCAATAAAATCTCTTGCTTTGTCAGCATGTGTCTCCTCGGACAATTCATTTCCGAGTGTTAGACAAGAGCCCAGTTTCAGGCCCTGGAAGGGGTCCCCCTTCCTGCAACAGCAAGGGATTTGACTTAGGTCATAACTGAATGATCTAGTGGTTTTCCCTACTTTCTTCAATTTAAGCCTGAACTTGGCAATAAGGAGTTCATGATCTGAGCCACAGTCAGCTCCCAGTCTTGTTTTTGCTGACTGTATAGAGCTTCCCCATCTTTGGCTGCAAAGAATATAATCAATCTGATTTTGGTATTGACCATCTGGTGATGTCCATGTGTAGAGTCTTCTCTTGTGTTGTTGGACGAGGTTGTTTGCTATGACCAGTGCATTCTCTTGGCAAAGCTCTATTATTAGGCTTTGCCCAGTTTCATTCTGTACTCCAAGGCCAAATTTGCCTATTACTCCAGGTGTTTCTTGACTTCCTACTTTTGCATTCCAGTCCCCTATAATGAAAAGGACATCTTTTTGGGGTGCTAGTTCTAGAAAGTCTTGTAGGTCTTCACAGAACTGTCCAACCTCAGCTTCTTCAGCATAGTACTGGTCAAGGCATAGACTTGAATTACTGTGTTATTGAATGGTTTGCCTTGGAAACAAACAGATCATTCTGTCGTTTTTGAGACTGCATCCAAGTACTGCATCTCGGACTCTTTTGTTGACTATGATGGCTATTCCATTTCTTCTAAGGGATTCTTGCCCACAGTAGTAGATATAATGGTCATCTGAGTTAAATTCACCCATTCCAGCCCATTGTGATGACCTAGACGGGTGGGATGAAGGGTGGAGATAGGAGGCTGTTCCAAGAGGGAGGGCATATTTATATGCATATAGCTGATTCATTTCATCTTACAATAGGAACTAACATGACATTGTAAAGCAATTACACACTAAATAAATAAAATCTTATATGTACTGACCTCCCTGATCTCGGGTGGCCTCAGCCTGCAGTGACTTGAAGCAAGATTTTGATTCCCAACCAGAGATTGAGGTCAGGCCTAGACAGTGAGAGTACCAAATTCTGGCCACTAGACCACCAGGAACCAGTGGCCAAAGACAATGCCCTGGCCCACTAGCTGTGTAGAAGTGAATTTCCACACAGAGACAGAAAGTAGTAAACCAGTAAAGTGTTTATTAGGAGGTAAAGAGTATGTGTAGATAGACTCATGGGCTGGCTAAGAGAGTCACGCCCTCGTGGTGGTTTGAATCACTTTTATGGGACATTTCTTCCAGGTTTCCTTTGACCAGTCCTCTTGTTTTGCCTGGTTCTGAGTCTGTATTTGCTTTATCTCTGGTTGTACCAAGTGTGCACTCGCATCTCTTAGCCAAGATGGATTCTAGCAAAGAGGCTTATGGGTAGGTTGACATCACTCCCCTTTTGGATCTCCAAGGAGCCTTTCTGCGCATGTGTAGTCAGGAAGGTCTAGGTGACTTCAAGAATGAGGAATATGTGGTCCTTAATCCCAGATAAGATCTTTTATCTTGGATTTTCTGTCCACAGGGGAGAAAACAGCTGTTTAGCCTGGGGCCATCTTATCTCCTGCCTCCTGCCCCCTGCCTCTTCAGAGCAGTTCCTCTGAGCTGCGAGGCTGTCTCCCAGTTACAGTTCTCATCTGGGGCTGTGGATGAAAAATGCTGCCTGCTATATCAGTAAACAAAGAAAATTGAGGCTAACAAGCCATCAGCCACTGCAGATGCCCCAAGCTGTGCACCCCGAGGGAATTCAGGATGGAGAAAGCAGGATCTTGGCCCCAGATAGCTGAGGTGCATGTCAAAACAATCTTCCCAGATGTAGAAAAGTGCTAAATTCATTAACTTGACATGACTGGTTTTTCTTTAACGAACAGTGAGCCTTTGATATTCCAATTTTGTTGTTTTTTGGTAGCTAAGTCGTGTCCGACTCTTTGTGACCACATGGACTGTAACCCTCCAGGCTCTTCTGTCTGTAGGATTTCCCACGCAAGAATACTGGAGTGGGTTGCCATTTCCTTCTCCAGGGGATCTTCTCAGACCAGGGATCAAATCCGCATCTCCTTCATTGGCAGGTGGATTCTTTACCACAAGGGAAGCCTGAAGTTCTGATTACCTGGGTTTCTCATTGTTTTTTTGTTTTTTTTTTTTTTTGCAAAAGCTTAGCTATCCTGTCTCCTCACTCACCTCTTCAGAGCAGTCCCTCAGAGCTACCTGAGAGGCTGCCTTCTGAGTGTAAGTCCTCAGAAAATCCACCAAATAAAACATGAATCTCAACTTTTTGGTTTTGCTTTTTTTTCCCCTTAATTTATTTATTTTTAACTGAAGGATAATTACAATATTGTGTTGGTTTCTGCCATACATCAACATGGATCAGTCATAAGTATACATACATCCCCTCACTCTTGAGCCCATTGTGGTTTTTTTTTTTTTCTTTTCAGTCTACAAGGAGACACATAGATTATTCTACATTCTCAACATGGGGAACTCAATGGGCCAAGAAAAGAGGTGTGAACTTGCCCAGGACCACAAAGTCCAGGCAGGCCTAGAGAAGCCCCACAACCATGGGGAGGGGGTGTCAGGGAGGAAAACCTTGTTCTTACCCTCCAGGCTCATCTGGATGATATAAGAATTAAATTGGCATGAAACAGGTTAGCAGGAGAAAATCAAACAAGAGTTTCTAACTTGTCTATGCAGGAAAGACCCAGGAAACTTAACTAACCTTTGCCTCAAATACCATCCTTAGCAGAAAGGTAAAACAGGGTGCTAAGGGTGGGAAGAGCCAGTTGTAGAAGGGAACCAGAGGAAAAAAGCTCAGCAAACAAGGTTAAATGTTGCGATGCAGATTAAAGTCTTTGCTTCTCCAAAGAGTTTCTAGAGATCTGGTCATTCTCTTCCTGGTACAATGAGAAAGACACCCTTACAAATGGAGATTTCCCTTACAAATGTCAATGTTTCTTACAAAAGAATGACCCTTCCTTTGGTTTGCAGCATTTTTTTCAGGTCTCCGGTTTCTTAGAAAACAACAAGCTTAAAATAATTAACATGCCAATGAAACACATTTGAGGGTGGCAAATTCTGGTCCCCTACTGGCCAGAGACATTGAAACTGATCTACATTAAAAAGGCCGGACCCTGGCATTTGATTAACAGGGCCCTGGGTCTTAATTTCTTCCTGTGTAAGTTGGAGATGATAAAATGTATTTCAGAGAGTAATTTTGAAAATTAAAAAGAAATGAGGGGCTTCCCTGGTATTGCAGTGGTTAAGACTCTGCCCTCCCAATGCAGGTGCCCTGGGTTCAGTCCCAGGTCAGGGAACTAGATCCTACATAGCTCAACTAAAGATCCAACATGCTGCAGCTAAACAGTGCAAATGCTGCAATTAAGACAAGGTGCAGCCAAATTTAAAAAAAGAGACAAAGAAAGCTTATCAAGCTGCGGAAAGACCTGGAGGAATCTAAAATGCATATTACCAAGTGAAAGAAGCCAATCCAAAAAGGGTTATCAATTATATAATTCCAACTACATGATGTTCTGGAAAAGAAAACTGCCCCACAGGGTCAACAGAAACTGGTAACTAAGAGAAATTCTTAAGAAAGAAAAAAAAGAGAGAGAGAGAAATTCTTGAGCTTATCTTACAGAACACCAGTTAAGGGAACAGATAGTTTTAAAAAAAAAAAAAAAAGCTCTCAGGCTGTAATTTGCCTTCAGTTACTTTTTTTTTTTTTTTTTGATATTTTATTTGGCCATATCAGGTCTTAGTTGGGGAACCTGGGCTCTTCGTTGTAGCACACAGACTCCTTAGTTTGGGGTACTCTTAAGATCCCCGTGGCATGTAAGATCTTATTTCCCTGATCAGGGATGGAACCCATGTCCCATGCCTTGCAAGGTGGCTTCTTAACCACTAGACCACCAGGGAAGTCCCCCATTCAATTATCTTTTGACTCCTTAACCACCCCTACAGATAACACCTCTCACCTGCGGGGTGCTTTAGTAATGGGGTGAGAGTGGGGTGCCTTAGGATGTTTTGATACTTGGAGTTAGCTCTTGTCCAGTAGTAGTTTTGTTGCAGGAAGGGGGACCCCTTCCAGGGCCCGAAACTGGGCTCTTGTCTAACACTCGGAAAAGAATTGTCCGAGGAGACACGTGCTGACAAAGCAAGAGATTTTATTGGGAAAGGGCACCCGAGTGGAGAGCAGTAGGTAAGGGAACCCAGGAGAACTGCTCTGCCGCGTGGCTCGCAGTCTTGGGTTTTATGGTGATGGGATTAGTTTCCGGGTGGTCTTTGGCCAATCATTCTAATTCAGAGTCTTTCCTGGTGGCGCACGCATCGCTCAGCCAAGATGGATGCTAGCAGGAGGGATTCTGGGAAGTGGACGGACAGGTAGTGTCTCCTCTCGATCTTTCCCGACCTCTTCCGGCTGGTGGTGGCCTATTAGTTCCGTATTCCTTATCAGGATCTCCTGCCATAAAACAACTCATGCAAATGGTTACTATGGTACCTGACCAGGGTGGGCGGTTTCAATCAGTGTGCTTCCCCTAACAACTCCCCCCTGAGAGACTTCATACTCAAGATGCTTCTTGGGAATTGGGGCGGAGGTCTCTTTTTTCTGTAACTTTTTCCTGCTGTGTCGGGGCCTAGGCCTGCCTAGCAGAGCAGAAGTCTCTCTCTACCTGATCTAAGTTGGGGTGTTCTATATTTGAAACCAGCTCTCACCCTTGTAGTAACATCAATTTGGCCTGGAACTGCTGGAGTCTGCTGGAGATAAACTTTGTAAGGAGTTGGAGTATACAAGGGCCAAATAGGAGGCCTAATAGGATAGTTATCACTGGACCCATGAATGGTAAGAGCCAAGAAGGGAAAGAAGGAGAACTCCGTACACCTGTTGAACTTAAATCCCGGATCTTTGTAGCCTGTTTTAAAAGCCCCTTGATATCTTCTTGGACCTGCCCAGACTGGTTATAATAAAAACAGCATTCTTCCTTTAGATATAGACAAGTGCCTCTCTGTCCTGCAGTCAATAAGTCTAGGGCCCGACGATTTTGTAGGACCATTGCGGCTAGGGAGTCTAACTGGGATTGTAGGTGTTGGAGGGTCCTCGCTGTTTTTTTTATGGATACAGCAGTGTCGGTAGAAAGCTGCTGAAATTTATGTAAAGAAGTTTTCCCCACGGCAACTCCTGTTAAACCAGCAGTCAGTCCTAATGCCAGGAAAATAGGGGTAAGTATTACCGCACGACGTATCCTCTGGTTGGTATATACTGGTAGAGGCAAGGAGGTATTACTCCAGGCCAGATCTATGTGGGGCGTAACATACCCTAGGGAGCAAGTTTTTGACCAAAAAGGTGGTAGGGATAAATAAGCTTTATCCCCACATATGAAATAGACACCATGACTAGGTTTAAGTTGGGCAGCAAAATGGGTTTGCCAAAGAGGAACAGGATTTTCATCTGCCTTACAACTGGAACATGGCATAATGGAACAGGGGCAGTCCTTTAGCAGCTGGGAGGAGACTGTCACCCCACTTGCTGCAAAACCGGCAGCAGTGAGGGCATTTAGAAACGGATTTAAGTGTTGTGAGGCATCCTCATCAAAAAACAAATCAGAAGTTAAGAATGGACGTCTACACATCATTTTATAAGGACTTAACAATAGTGGCCGTTTGGGGGATGTCCGTATCCTCATGAGGGCTATGGGTAGCATGTGTGTCCACTTATTATGTGTTTCTTGGCATAGCTTAGCCAGAGCCCTTTTAAGAGTCTGGTTGGCTCTCTCTACCTTTCTTGAAGCTTGAGGCCTCTAGGATGAGTGGAGCCGGTATTTTATGCCTAAGCATGCGGCTAGGTTTTGGGATATCGTGGCTGTAAATGAGGGCCCATTGTCACTCTGAAGTGACCGAGGCAGCCCAAACCTAGGCACTATCTCTTTCAGCAGAGCCTTACAGACTTCTGTAGCTCTCTCTGTCTTAGTAGGGAACGCTTCGATCCATCCTGTGAATGTGTTAATAAAGACTAGCAAATAAGAAAACCCTTGGGTCTTTGGCATGGCTGTAAAATCTATTTGCCAGTCCTCTCCTGGGTATGATCCCCGATGTTGGACAGGTTTAATTAGAGGTGGCAAGGGTCTGGTTTTTTGGATTATTTCTTAGACAGGTATCACAATTCTGTGTGACCTGTCTAACAACCTTAGCTAACTGGGGATGGTAGAGAATAGACTTAAGCAAGATTTCTAGATTATCTCTTTCAAAATGGGTGCTCTTATGTAAGGAGTTAGTAATTTTTCAAACCTGAGAATCAGGGAGTATTATTTGGGCCTGATCAGTCTGAAACCACCCATGTGACCCAATCTCCCACCCCCGCTCAGCATATCGGGAATGTTCCTCTGGGGTATAATCTGGAGTCAGGGTTTCCTTGGGGAAAAGGGGGCAGATAGCAGTGGCAGAGGTAGCTTTCCTGGCAGCTCGTTTTGCCTCTTGATCAGCTTTCCTATTTTCCTGGGCCTCTTTTTTTTGCCCCTTTTGGTGACTCTTGCAGTGGATGACAGCTAATTTTGCAGGAAGTTTGACTGCCTCCAGGAGCCTGAGAATGAGCTCTTTGTGTTTAACAGGAGAGCTTCGGGCACTGAGCATTCCTCTTTCTTTCCAAATTGCTGCATGGGCATGCAGAATGAGGAAAGCATACTTAGAGTCCATATACACATTAATCCTCTTTCCTTTTCCTAACTCCAAAGCTCTTGTCAGGGCAAAAAGTTCAGCTTTCTGGGCTGAGGTGTCTGGGGGAAGAGATCCACTTTCTTTAGTTTCTTCTAGGCTCACTACTGCATATCCTGCTTTCCTCTCTCCTTTTTCTACAAAACTGCTGCCATCTGTGTACCAGTTTTTCTCTGGGTCAGATAAAGGTGTCTCTGATAGGTCCGGGCGAGAAGAGTATAACTCGTCTATGATTTGTATGCATTGGTGATCCAGAGGGGAAGTAGGGGGATCTGGCAGTAAGGTTGCTGGATTTAAAGTCTGGCAGACCCTCAACCTTATTTCTGGAGTGTCAAGGATGAGGGCTTGGTATTGGGTGATCTTTCCCCCTGTCATCCACCTGTCCCCTTTAGTTTCCAAGACTGCTTGCACCTGGTGAGGCATATACACTGTGGTGGGCTGACCCAGGGTCAGCCTAGATGCCTCCTTAACCATAAGAGCGGTGGCTGCTACTGCCCGGAGGCAAGTGGGCCACCCTCTGGCCACCTCATCTAGTTGTTTTGAGAGATAAGCCACGGGTTGTAATACGGGCCCCATCATCTGCCCTAACATCCCAAGAGCAGTTCCTATCCTTTCAGAAACATAGAGTCTAAAAGGCTTCTCCAGGTTTGGGAGGCCTAAAGCTGGGGCTGTAGTGATGGACTCTTTTAGGGCATTAAAGGCCACCTTGCAGGTCTCATCCCAGTCGAGTGGCTCTTCCTCTTTCTCCCTTAACTTTTTATATAGGGGTTTGGCCAGATTGCCATAATTAGGAATCCAGATCCTGCAAAACCCGGTCATTCCTAAAAATCCCCTAAGCTGTTTTTTTGTTTGGGGGTACGGGGTATTTAAGATGAGGGATTTCCTCTCGGGGTCAAGCATTCTTTTTCCTTCTGTAATTATAAATCCAAGGTATTTTACTTGGGTTAAGCTAATCTGAGCCTTCTTGGGGGATACTCGATAACCCTTTTTATATAGGAAATTTAGAATTTTAATAGTGTCCATTTGAGAGCTGGTAAAATCTGGACTAGCTATGAGCAAGTCATCCACATACTGTATTAGACTACTGTTCGTTAAAGTTAATTCCCTTAGTTCTCTCCCCAAGGAAGTCCCAAAGATATGAGGGCTATCCCTAAACCCTTGTGGTAGTCGAGTCCAGCAGAGTTGTATGGTCTCCCTCGTTTCCAAGTCCCGCCACTTAAAAGCAAAGAGTTTTTGGGATTCAGGATGGAGAGGAATGCAAAAGAAAGCATCTTTAAGATCCAAGACTGAGAAGTACTTGGCTTTTTCTGGGACTTGGGATAGGAGGGTATACGGGTTTGGGACTATGGGGTGGATGGGAACCACAGCTTCATTAACAGCTCTTAGATCCTGGACGAATCGATAAGATCCATCTGGTTTTTTAACGGGCAAGATTGGAGTATTGCAGGGGGACTCACAGCTGATTAGAATTCCAGTATCTCGGTATTTGTTAACTAATGGTCTAAGACCCTCAAGAGCTTCTGGTTTTAAGGGATATTGTCTTTTCCAGGGGTAGGGAGCATTTGGCCTCAGAGAAATCTTTACCGGTGGAACATTTATGGCTAAACCAGGGCTGGAGACATCTCACACCTGGGGATTGACCTCATCTAGGAAAGGGACAGACTCTTCTTTTTCTACCTCTGACTGTAAATATTCAGACACTAGGCAAAGAAAATTATCGACTTCTACCTTTCCCCAAGTCACTTTGGTTTGGAGGCGGCAAAGAAGGTCTCTCTCCAGTAGGGGAGCAGGGCAACCAGGGATGTATAAGAAGGGGTGGGTTCTTTGCCAATTTCCCACCTTACAATGGAGGGGCTTAGTAAAATTCTGGCTTTGGGGTTTTTTATCTACCCCTATCACCATTTTAGTCTGGGAGTCTAAAGGTCCTAATCGGAAAGGAAGAACGGAGAAGGCAGCCCCCGTGTCTAGAAGAAAGTTCACATCTTTACCTTTTATCTGTAGAGTCACCCAAGGGTCGAGAGGAGTGATCTGGATCTCACCATTTGCGGGGGTTTTTCGAGCCGCTGGGCACCGTCAGTCGTGGTCGCCCAGAACTAACACAGAGGGAGCAGGTGTAGGGGTCGCCATACGCCTTCCCTTAGGGCGATATGGACACTCCCTTTTCCAATGTCCATCCTCTCTGCAGTAGGCACATTGGGTGCGGCTCAGCCGCGGTGGATTGTTAAGATTTTTTTTTTTTCCTTGCTCTCCCCGGGACTCTCGCATAGTGGCAGGATGAATCAAGGCCAGGATTTTAGCCTGTTGTTGGGCCAAGGCCTGGGTCTGCCTCTCTATTCTCCTATCTTTTCGGACTTCTTTTTGCTCCCTTCTTGCTTCTTCCTCCCGGTCCCTGTTCAAAAACACCCTATTTGCCTCCTCCACCAAATCGGAAATTGGGGTCTCTGGTCCTTTTTTTAGTTTTTGTAATTTTCTCCTTATGTCTGGAGCTGCCTGGGTTATGAAGGAATGGGCCAACAGGACTCGTCCTTCCATACTTGTTAAATCTGTCTCGGTAAAGTTTTTAAAGGCTTCTGTGAGTCTGCCCAAAAAAAGAGCTGGATTTTTATTTTTTTTCTGTGTAACCTCTTTTATCTTATTATAATTAACAACCTTTCGCACACCCTGGGTCATTCCCTGTAGTAGGCAAGTAATGAGGTGTCTTAAGGATTCCTTTCCTGCCCTTGTATTAGGATCCCAGTCTGGCTCTGTCGAGGGAATTGCCTCTTCGGCAGGGGCCAGACTGACATCTACCCGCTGTCTTTTATCAGCCACTTTTTTAGCCTGATCTAGGATTCGAGCTTTTTTTCCATCATTACAACACCGGGTGAGGATGACCATTATATCCCTCCAGGTGAGGGAGAAGTTAAGGCTAAGACGCTCAAATTCATCCTTAAATTTTTGGGGGTTCTCGGAATATGAACCCAGTTGTTTCTTGCATTGGGTAATGTCTTGCATAGAGAACGGAACATGAACGTGCATAGTTCCCCCCTCCCCATCTGGTACCTCTCTTAGGGGGCAGATTTTGTCTGAGGATGACCTTTCCTTCTGTAGAGGACAAAGCTTACTTCCTGATCGTAACCCCATGGGGGAGGGGACATATGGAGGAGGAGCCGAGGCACTGGGAGTAACTCCCCTTCTGATTTCATGTCTTCCGGGCCCGGGCTCCTGACTTCCGGGCGTGTCTGACCCTCCCTTCCTCGTGGCCTCTCTGCTGAAGCAGGGGAGGTCAAGAGAAGGTCAAGGGGATCTTCTGTTTCAGGCCTTGCTAAAAGGGTTTTGGAAGAGCATTTATTGAAGTCCTCAAGCTTATATTTTCCCTTTTTTTCAGAATCCTGGTAGAGGGCCATAAAGGCCTGAACATAGGGAACTTCCTTGTATTTACCCACACGTTTGCAGTATAGACTGAGCTGTAAAATGGTGTTGTGTCCAAGTGATCCTGACTGGGGCCATTTTTCCCCTCCTCCCAGGGAGTAAGTAGGCCAGTACTGAGTACAGTATTTGATAAGTTTTTTTTTTTTTAACCCTCCCAGTTGGTGTCCCTCCCAGTTGGCCAAAAGACAACCGGGGTGTCTAGAGGGAAGCTAGGCTTATTTCCCATTTTAGCGATGGTATAGCCTATATCTCGTTCCCAAGGGACCAGTACTGGGGCGGATGCCTCTATATCTGACTCTAGAGAGATTGTAAGCTCTCTCCTGGTCCCAAAGGGCCTGATTGTATAAGCGCCAAAGGAAATGTTCGGTAGTAAGCACAATCAATGGGGCTGTAGGGCTGGTCCCAAAAGGTAAATTAACCCCTAAGGATGTATCTAGGGTGTTAATTTTCACCCAAGACCAGGTGTGACTATACTGAACCCCGTCAATCACTTCCACGTGGAAGCACTCAGCCAAATGCGCAATTAAATGGCTGAATTTATAGAAACAGGGCACCCGATGGAGGGCTTCTAACGCCCGATCGTCTCCCCAGGAACAGGAAGCACAGTTGATGGGGAGCAGAGGGCGTAGCCTCTCTGAAAATCTCTTACAAAGACCCAGAACTTCAGGTCCAAGTATTGACAGACAGAGTAAGCGGAAATAACTTGGGTCTTCAAAGAGAGGGAAGAGGGCCAGGTTGAGAGAAAAGGAGTGGGAAGAAACAGAAGGTCTAGGAGTGGGGGAGAGAAAGAGAAAAAGGGGTGGCCTTACAGACGTCTCCTGCCACCTGCAGACACCCAGGCGTTACGGGACTTTTCCCTGGGCTTCCAGAGAAGGGAGGACTGGAACTCGGCCCTACCAGAACCAGAATTCGAGTTCTCTGCCAAGAGGAGGTGATCAGTCTCCAATCCTCAGCTTAAGCTGAGGCCCTTCGACCAGATTCCTGCGTCCAGGACCGGGGGACTAGAAAAACAGGAAGGATAGGAAGGGCTAAGGAGAGGAAAGAGAGAGGGAAGAGGAGGGAGGTCAATAAAGTCTCTTGTTCCTTACCGGTCGGGGCACTCTGGCCAGTTGTCCACGTCAGGAGGAGACCAGGGACAAAAGGGTCCCAGTTGCGGCCGCTGGGTCTGGTCCATTGGCAGGCAAGCTGGCCCCTGAGTACCCCGAGTGGTCAGGATGTCAGTCTCAGCGAAGAAGATGTCCCTTCGTGGTCGCCATTTGTTGCAGGAAGGGGGACCCCTTCCAGGGCCCGAAACTGGGCTCTTGTCTAACACTCGGAAAAGAATTGTCCGAGGAGACACGTGCTGACAAAGCAAGAGATTTTATTGGGAAAGGGCACCCGAGTGGAGAGCCGTAGGTAAGGGAACCCAGGAGAACTGCTCTGCCGCGTGGCTCGCAGTCTTGGGTTTTATGGTGATGGGATTAGTTTCCGGGTGGTCTTTGGCCAATCATTCTAATTCAGAGTCTTTCCTGGTGGCGCACGCATCGCTCAGCCAAGATGGATGCTAGCAGGAGGGATTCTGGGAAGTGGACGGACAGGTAGTGTCTCCTCTCGATCTTTCCCGAACTCTTCCGGCTGGTGGTGGCCTATTAGTTCCGTATTCCTTATCAGGATCTCCTGCCATAAAACAACTCATGCAAATGGTTACTATGGTACCTGACCAGGGTGGGCGGTTTCAATCAGTGTGCTTCCCCTAACAGTTTGGCCCATGAATGACATTCTGGGCACATTTTGGTTTAAGCAAAAGCAGAGAAGGACGGTCAAGGCACTTCAATTAAGTACAAATCTCTCTCCCAGGAAAAGTAGTAGTTTATCCAACCCTGGCTGACGTAAGCAAATATTTCATCATTTCCTTCATAAATCACTGGCTGTTATATTTAGTATATTTTATATCCGCCTTCTTTTACTTATTGCAGCTCTCAGGCTCTAGAGCTCAGGCCTCAGTAGTTGTGGCACATGGGCTTTTTTACCCCACAGCACGTGCAATCTTCCCAGACCAGCCATCGAACCCGTGTCCCCTGCATTGGCAGGCAGATTCTTTAGCACTGAGTCACCACCACTCCACACCTACAGCCACTACATCTGCTCCCAATTGTGGTAGGTTGGAAAGTGTTAAATAACCAATATACAACCATGATCTGGTCAAGAAGACAGAATCCAAAATAGGTAATTCACCAGAGAGAATTTAATATAGGGAATTGGTTAAACAAATTCTGGAGGACTGAAAAATCAGAAGAACGAAGAAATGCAGAAATAATAACCACAGGAAACAGCTCTCAGTCCTAAGGCCGGGGACAGAGGGTGGAGGTGGGGTTCCCAGGCCCTAGAAGCTCAGAGGAGGGGCCGAATCCGCACTGCCACCGGCACCTCTGCCCTCGGCCAAGAGGCTGGTTCCGTGCGAACCTTGTCCTATGCTTGTGGCTGTCGGCATGGCATCCCTGAACCTACACTACATGGGAGCTCAGGAGCAGAACCTGAGGGAGCAGAGGTGAGCTGGCCACACAGCTTCCCAGGAGCAGGCCCCTCGAGGCCCGAGGAAAACGGTGGTAACTTTGCAGTTGGAAGCCTTGGCTAATATCTGAGACTGAGCGCATCCTTCTCGAATGAAGGTCCTTCTATACCTCGAAGTTACTGTAGACTTTCCCCTGAGAGTCGCCAGGGAAGTGTAGGGGCTGCCGCACAGCACCGCAGGGCCAGGGAGAACTGCCCCACGGAGCACAGGTCAGGAACAGGGCCAACAACAGAGGGTCACTTTGTTAGGGGAAGCACACTGCCTGAAACCATCCACCCTGGCCAGGAACCATGGTCACCATTTGCGTGAGTTACTTTACGACAGGAGGTCCTGATAAGGAGCATGGAACTAACAAGCCACCGCGAACAGGAGAATTCAGGAAATGTCAAAAGGAGACACCGCGTGTCCTTCCACCTCCCAGAATCCTTCTTGCTTGAGTCTATCTTGGCTGAGCAATGCTTGCGCCACCAGGAAGGACCCTGAGTCAGAATAATTGGCCAGAGACAACCCAGAAACTAACCCCATCACCATAAGACTTGAGACGGAGCCACGTGGCAGAGCAGTCCTCTGGGTTCCCTTAGCCTCCTGCTCTCCACCCCAGCGTCCCTTCCCAATAAAGTATCATGCTTGGTCAGCATGTGTGTCTCCTGGGACAATTCATTTCTGAGTGCTAAGACAAGAGTCTGCTTTCAGGTCCTGGAAGGGGTCCCCCTTCCTGAGACAGCTTTGACACTGCCACCCACAGGCCTGGTTCACCTACTAGGTGCAAACCTAAGGCGCCAGCCCCACAGTAGACACACACCAAGTGGAATTGTTATTTTGAACCTGGCCCCCCTGCCTTGGGAGCATGGAGTCCTAGCCACTGGACCACCAGGGATGACCAGTCATTCAAGAATTTTAAAGTTTATGCCTCAGCACTGTGGGAGAACTGGTGATATTGTGAATTATATTGTGAATTATAATAAGAAATGTACTTGATTTTTATCCTGTTTCTGGCACAGAGCTCTGAAAACCCTTGGAATTTCCTCAGTGATAAGAACAATAAAGGCGCCACTATCTTAGCCTATTTCTTTCAGCCACACTTGAGGTTAAAATGAAGTGACTTTTGGAAAGTACCTAAGGATGGGGCTGGTTGTCAGGGCAACCAACCAGATGACTGGAAGTTTGGACAGTTAAGCCCCACCCCTTCACCTCTGGGAAGAGGAAATGGTTTAGAGGTTGAATCTACCAATAGCCAATGTTTTAATCAACTATGTTTACATAATGAAGCCTCCATAAAAACCCAAAAATGGTGGGGTTTGGAGGGCTTCCAGCCTGGTGAACCAGAATAACACATCCATGGGTACTGTGCTGGCCTCAAGACTCCCCAGGAGCAGAAGCTCCTGCCTTGGAGGCCTCACTCCATGCATCTCTTCCTCTGGCCGTTGACTCATATCCTTTCATGCCCTTTGTAATAAACCCATGATCTAGTAAGTAAACTGGTTCCCTGAGTTATCTGAGCCACTCTAGCAAGTTAATGGGACCCACGATGGGATCGTGGGAACCTCTCATGTATAGTTGGTCAGAGCACCGGACATGCACTGACATCTGAAGTGGGGTGGGCCGTCTCGTGGGATTGAGCCACCAACCTGTGAAATATGGCCCTATCTCTGAGTAGGTGGTGTCTGAACAGAGTTAAACTGTAGGACACCCAGCTGCTGCTGGAGAACTGGTGTCAGAGCTATAGAACACAACATCCCTGAAATGAGTGCTTCGTAGTTGTACTGAAGCATGAAATCTGAACCTCATGCTGTGGAGATGTTCCATGAGAGTGCATCAGTCAGCTGGTAGGGGAGGTTGGAAGGTGCTTGGCAACGGCTACACCTGGGAGTGAGAAGGACCTGAGTATAAACCCTGCCTCTGATGCTAAGTGACCTTGGACAAGGCTCTCAACCTCTGGACTCCTACCTCTCCTCTATAAAACAAGAGGTAATGTGTGCCTTGTGGGGTTGCAAGAAGGGCACATAGAAGGGCTCCAAAGACGGTGACTGACCTTGACACTGTAACCAAAAGTGAGGCCCGCTCACCACTCAAAAGCAAAAGGGAAGTTTGCTTTATTTTGGATGCCAGCAACCTGAGGCAGTTGGGGGAGAGCAGACTCCTGTGTAAAGGTGACTCCCCACTCTGACAGTCAAGGGGCTAGAGCTTTTATAGACAGAGGGAGGGGACTCCATGCAGAAACAGCATAGTCAGCTCTGACCATCATCTTGAAATTGGTCATCAGTGGTCCGACCCGCGTCATCTAGATTGTTTTAAGTACAGTCAATCTTCATTTCCATAGTCAGTTTGTTTTCATTTCCTTGAGGCCAGTTCTCAGAATTGTGGCAGCTTAGGTCCATGGCAACAGTCTGGTCATCGTGTAGTTAAATTATTCCACCCCGTGGGGATGTCAGTATCTACAAGACAGCTCACAGGATATGGCTCAGAATATTATCTTTAAACCGGGAGGAGGAACTAAGATCCTTTGACTACGCTTAATGACTAAATTATTGTTATTTGGTCTCCTTTGATTGTTTTCCTGTTTGCATCTTCTCACTTCTCCGATTAAACTTATTGTTTGGCTAAAGTTTTTCCATAGACAAAAGGCAGGCAGAGGATATGGGGTGGGGGAGTTGGTAAGAGCCTTAGGATCCTGCTCCGTTTCAACATTGTACTGCTGTTTTCCTGATGAGCACACTTGGAAAGAGTGAGAAGTATGAGGGAGGAAACCCAGCCCAGGACCATGACCCAGCATCGGAGGCAGGTTGCTAGGATACCGAGGCAGGTTGGAATCACTGGTGGGCAAGGAGCCACGAGCTGCTCTGGGCTGGAGGACCACTGAAAAATTTAGAACAAGAAGTCTTGGGCAAGGAGGAAAGACCACTTGCAGACTCATGGGCATTTCTTGAAGAGTTTTGACCTGGGTTAACTATCCTTCTCTCCAGCACTACCCCCTAGGAAGCATTGATGATTTCAAGATTCACAACAAAATCCTTCTAGTCACCTGGCCCCTGAGCTCTTCTACCTCCTCACCCACAGTCAGAACCAGTGGCTTTAAATTTGTTTGTTTTTGACCCAACCATGTATATGACTCAGGACACACACGCACCATGTATACAACCCTCAATGAAATAAAGCTTTATCGTGACACCTATCCTTCCTACACACGTTGAACTCTGCTATTTCCTATTCTGTTCTATTTCATTTTTATAGATGTACTAACTTAGTTTGGGACCTTCCCTGGTGGCTCAGATGGTAAAGAATCTGCCTGCAATGTGGGAGGCCCAGGTCCAACTCCTGGTTGGGAAGATCCCCTGGAGAAAGGAATGGCTATCCACTCCAGTACTCTTGCCTGGAGAATTCCAAGGACAGAGGAGCCTGGCAGACTGCAGTCTGTGTGGTCGCAAAGAGTCAAACACGACTGAGAAAATAACACTTTCACTAACTTAATTTTACAAGTCTTCATGACTCCAGTTCTAGAGAGGAGGAACCAGCAAAGGTGCCTGAGAAGAAGCAGCCAATGAGGCAGGAGAACAGAAAGCCTCTGCATCACTTGACCCACGTATGCACCCTCTCATCCCCTCCTGTCTCTCCTTCCTTTAGAACCCCAAACCCAACCACCTTCCCACCTTACCCAGGGACTTCTGTCCCTTGACCCCGCCACCTGCTCCCTGCTTCTCACCCCTCCTGACGTCACCTCCTCTTTGTCTGGCTTAGGTTACACAGCTCAGATCGCTCATCCGCTCATTGATTCATCCAATAAACAGCCACCCAGGACCCATACTGTGCCAAGCACCATTCTAGGTGCCGAAGATACAAATGCCCTGCTTGTGAAGCGCTTTTTATTAAGGGCAACAGACAATAAACACTGAATAAAGCAGAACACTGAAGCTATTTTAGTATAGCAACCACTGCAAAGGCCTGAGGCAGCAGGGTGTCGGCAGGTCCCAGGGACAGAGCAGAGGCCAGCAAGAGCAAGAGAGTCACAGAGAGGGAGTCAGACAGGAAACAAGAGACAGATGGTCTCATAGACCATTCCAAGGACGTTCCAAGGGTTTTCCTCTGAAGGAGGTGCTGCCATTGCAGGGTGTGGGGAGAGGAAGGGTCCTGACCTGACTTGGGTCTCCAAAAGCTCCCTCTGTAGGGAAACCAAGGAAGAGGATGCAGTTTAAGTCTTCCCTGGTGGTCCTGTGGTAGGAGTCCTACCTGCCCATGCAAGGGACACAGGTTCAATCCCTGCTCCGGGAAGATTCCACATGCTTCAGGGCAGTGAAACCTGCATGCCACAGCTCTGGAATCTGTGCTCCAAAACAAGAGAAGCCACCAAAACGAGAAGATCAAGCACAGCGACTGGAGAGTATCCCCCGCTCGCCGCAACTAGAGAAAGGCCTCGCACAGCAAAGACCCAGGGCAGCCAAAAATAAATAAATAAAAACTTTTTAAAGAGTTATATTTTAAAAGAGACTATTGGATTAATCCTGGTGAGAGATGATCGTGCTTTAGACCAGGGTAGTAGGCAAGGAGGATCTAATTAGGAAGGGTCAGGTCAGTCTAATAGGATTCGGTGACAGTTTAGAGTCAGGAGGACACAAAAGTGTTGACCTGAGCAGCAGAAAGTATGGAGTTGCCTTTTACTGATATGTGGAGACTTTAGGAAGAGACTTTGCTAGTGAGGAAATCAGAAGTCAGATTTTACACCCTTCAGTCAGAAATCCAAGTGAAGGTGGAAATCCAATACGTGGTCAGAAGTTCAAGATGATGTTCATCCCAGTGATTCATCTCGTAGGTATGGAAATGGAAACCCCCACCCAATGGAAATGCTTATCTAAGAACACTAGGAGATGTGAAAACTGTGTTCATAACAGCTGTTCATAACAGCTTATTATTGCAAACAGCATGCCGGGAGCTTATGGAAGGAGAGTGGACAAGTAAATTTTTGTTTATTCCCCCCCACACACACACATACGATGAAGTACTATATAGCACTGAACACGTATAGGTCTGAGTCATGTTTTTAAAAGGGCTTCCCTGGTGGCTCAGATGGTAAAGAATCTGCTTGCAATGCAGGAGACCCAGATTGGATCCCTGGGTTGGGAAATGGCAATCCACTCAGTGTTCCTGCCTGGAGAATCCCATGGACAGAAGAGCCTGGTGGGCTATAGTCCACGGGGCTGCCAAGAGTTGGACACGACTGAGTAACTAACACCTTCACTTTCATCCTTGTAAAAGGGTAAGTCAGATCATGTACTCCTCTGCTCAACCCCCTCAAGGGCTTTGTATCTTCCTTGGATGGAAAACCAGTCTTTTTTTTTTTTAATGTTACTTTTTAAATTTTTTATGTATTTACGGCTGTGCCGGATCTTCACTGCTATGTGCAGGCTTTAGTTGCGGCGAGCCAGGGCAGCTCTCTAGATGCGGCACAGGCTCTAAAGCACGCAGGCTTCCGTAGTTGTGCCACAGAGGCTTAGTTGCTCTGAGGCATGTGGAATCTTCCTGGACCAGGGATCGAACCCGTGTCTCCTGCATTGTCAAACAGATTCTTAACCACGGGACCACCAGAGAAGTCCCTGAAAGCCAGTCTTTACAAGGGCTTGCAAGCTCTCCGCCCGATCTGGTCTCAACGAGCTCTCTGTCCTCATGGTTTTCCTTGTGGCTGAGGCCAAGCAGGCAGCCACCTTCCTGTTCTCCTGTCTGAGAAACCCTCCCCTATATACACCCAGATATGTTTCTCACTGATCTTAAGGTGCCATCCTATCAGTGAGGACTCCCCAGCTGGCCTCCTCATTGCTGTCTACCCCATTCACCTGCTTGCCTTCTTTCCCAGCCAGATCACCCCAATTTGTCTCCCCCAAGGAGAACACAGGCTCCTGGAGGGCAGTTGTTGTTGTTCAGTTGCTGAGTCGTGTCCGACCCTTTGCAACCCCATGGACTGCAGCATGCCAGCTTTCCCTGTCCATCACCAACTCCCGGAGCTTGCTCAAACTCATGTTCATTGAGTCAGTGATGACATCCAACCGTCTCATCCTCTGTCATCCCCTTCTCCTACCTTCAACCTTTCCCAGCATCAGGGTCTTTCCCACTGAGTTGGCCCTTCGCATCAGGTGGCCAAACATTGTCCAGTTGTCCTGCCACCAGGGCCACCTCCAGGGTGGCCAAGCCTCTGCCCAGATATTCTTTTTCTGGTCTTCTGTCTAGGTGGACGATTGCAGACACATTAAATCATCATGTCAGTGTCACTCCCACAGCTCAGTCTCCCGTGATCCCACACCAGGCGGCAGTACAAGCTGACTCCTGGAACTGAGGCCAGGCCACAGGGCCCAGAGCTCCTGGGGTCAAGTTCAGGCAAAGGGTACAGGATCAGAGATCCACTGAGCGAGGGGTGGGAAAATGGGGACCCAGCTCCGTTCTAAATGTAGCACTGCCTGACACACAGAAGGGATCACGAAAAATTATTGTGAAAATACACTGAGCTTGACCTTTTTTTTTCCTTGTTCAGTCCCTTCCTGTCCAAGTTCTGGCTAAGAGACCACAAGAATTCATTTAAACAAAGGCTGTCCACCTCAGCATGCAATTTACCAGGTCACAAGAAAGGAAGTCTCTGAGAACAGTAGTGGGTGTCCCTGTGAGCCCAAGGTTGGGTCATCTGGAGGCATTATTCAGGGAAACAGAGCATCTTGACTTGCATGAATGAGCTTTCAGAACCCCCAGGGTTCAACTGAGCAACAGGGAACTGCTTCAGCAACATAGAACATCTCAGGATTGCAGAGGACTCCAGAGCCTGGGCATCAGAACTCCCTGGAGCTGGATGTCCAGCCTTCTACACCCACAGTAGAAAACAGGGTATGTAGATTCCTGCGAGGCAGAGGAGGGTCCCTGAAAACCAGAGCCCGGAGTATTTGCAATGAGGCAGGCAGAGGTGGGGGGATGTGGATCCTGTGAACACCATGCCGGGTGTCCACCTGAGCACAGAGTTTTCCAGACACCAGAAAGTCAAAGGCGATTTCCAGACCAGACCCTTCTGCCATCAGCTCAGGGTGCCCAATCACTGTGGACAAGCCACAGGGGTGGATGAATCACAAAGCCGTGTGGGTCAGAGCTGGGGGTCCTCCAGCTGGGATCGATGGGGATCTGTGTCGGTCTCAACTGGCCGGCGGCAGGAGTCAGACTGGGGAGGGAGGACGCCCACTTCTCTCATGAAGAATTCTCAGAAGGCCTCTGCCCACTCCCAGGACAGCCAGGGCGAGGCCCAGAGCCAAGACAAATGCTCTGGGTGACAAAAGATGGAATTTCCCCACCAAGGAAACCGGGAGGAGCTTAACGTTCTTTTCTGAGAGAAAGAGGATAGTGATGAGAAGGCAGAGGAAGGAAGGTGAGGAAATAGGGAGGGACAAGCAACCGGGAGCTGGAACCAGGCTGCAGAAAGACCTCAAGAAGTTCATTTGGAAAGAACAGGTGGGCACCTGTCCAGCCTGGAGCCCTCACTGTGCATTCCCTCCATCACCCCTGCCAGGCACCTGGAAAGCCGGCCACAAGCACGGATGCCTCTCGGTTTGGGGAGAGGAGGTGGATTTTGAAGTAAAGGAGAAGCTTGCTAGGTTGGCAAACAGGATCGTCGCGGAGAGTGGTGATAAGATTGCTGTTGGCCCGAAGCAGGAGGTCAGGGCCAGTTTACCAAGAGAAGCACGGGGAGGAAGATGTTAGACTTTCCACAGTGAGGTATGAAGAAATGAGGCAATCTTAGCTAAATGGTGAGAGTTGTGCGCTCCCAGCTGCCCAGTGTCTCCCTTCTGTTCTTTTTTTTTTTTTCTTTAGTGACTAACTTAATTGTGACTGTCTCTAGTACCCACAAGCCAATGAAGCCTGGAAAAACTTGACACATAAATAAGCAGGATTCATTGTTATTTCCACTAGGAATATTTCCAGCAGTGTAAGTGGTCTTGATGTGCTTAGCTTTCTGATATGCAGAGTCCTTCCGATGAAGGATAACACGAACCCTGTGTGCTCAGGCGTGTTCTGCTCTTTGTGACCCCACAGACTATAGCCCGCCAGGCTCCTCCATCCATGGGATTCTCCAGTCAGGAATACCAAAATGGGTTGCCATCTCCTTCCCAGGGGAATCTTCCCGACCCAGGGATCGAACCCACATCTCCTGTGACTCCCGCATTGACAGGTGGATTCTTTACCACTCAGCCACCAGGGGAGCCTGCAACACAAAACGCTCTTTTCCCCTCTTCACTGAGGATGCTCAGCTTTAATGCACTATGAAGTTATAACACTATAAAGCATCAAAGCAAAGTAAGGTGGAGAGATTATCTTTATCAATAGGTTGTCTAGATGCTTCATGATTCCCAAGCCCAAACCCTTGTGAATCCTAGAAGTAACAGAGCTATGAATAAAAACTGAAATGGCTATCTGTTTCTATCGAGTTCTGAGCATAACCTCATAAGTCCCTACTTTGGGCCCCTGGGGGCTGGTTTTCGAGTAACACCCAGGGAGCATTCTCTGTGTAGTTGTGGAAGATGCCCCTTGGTGATGGCATGCACTACAGCCCTGAGTCAACCTCATCACTCCTCTGAGCCTCCCTTTCCTTACCATCAGTGGAGACCCCAAGACCTACCTCCCAGGTTGTAGGGATTAAACAGAAAGCCCCTGTGATGGTTAATGTGATATGTCACTGTGTTTAGACCCTGGTGCCCAGACATGCAGACAAACATTATTCTGGGTGTTTCTATAGGGCTGTTTTTGGATGAGATTTACACTTAAATCTATGGACTTGAGTGAAACAGACTGCCCTCCATAATATGGCGGGGACACGGCCCTCATTCAATCAGTTGAAGACCTGAGTGGAAGGCAAGATTGCCCTTCTCTGAGCAAGAAGGCATTCTGCAGCAGGCAACCTCTGAACTTGATCCACAGCATCAGCTCTTCCTGTGGCTCCAGGTTGGCAGCCCACCCTCTACTCAAGACCATCCCCCCCACCCCCAACCCAGGGCTGTTGTGAAGCTGAAAGAGATAAGCTTTGCATGAAAATTGTGGTTTGTTGTTTTTTTTTTTTTTTTTTTTTTATCAGCTGTGGGTCTTATCAGCTCTTCCTGTCTAGGCACCCAGAGTCAACGTAATTCCCAAGCAGCCCTATGGCGCGGACTGTTCCACCTGCATAAACAGCTTCTATAATTGCTCCTCCAGGTGGGCAGGGCTGTGCCATCTTGTGGGTGTAGGACAGCCAGGTGAAAAGTCATCACCTCCTTCCTCTGGGAGAGAGGTTCGTTGCTGGGTTGAACTTTCAGAGGTAAAATCTAAGCATACACGGAGGTAAGGGAGTTTGAACATGGGAATGCCCTTGGAAAGGGTCTGGCCAAGGCGCTCAACTCTAAGTTGGACAACAGTGGCGTGGAGTGGGGGCCATTTACACAAGGACACATGAGGACAGAGAAAGAGCAGAGCCCTGGCCCACTGCCCTGCGGTTTCAGGTGGCTTCTGTCAATGAGAAACAAACAAACCGGTTGAGGAACTTTCTCTAGATCACACTGCAGCTGGTGGTGGGGCAGGACATGAACACATCCTCCCCACTTGAACCTAGGCTCTTCCCACGGCTCTTGGAGGGGAAGGTGAGAGAAGCGGGACCCAGACAAGCCTGCCCGGCTATGTGCATTTCTATGCTTCTGTGCTTCTCCTTTTGATTCTTCTCTTTTTCTTTCAATCTTGCCAAATTGGCACACATATTTTTAGTCATACTTTTTTTTCCTACAGTTCAATGAATTTCTATGGACAGTGTCTATTTAGATATTTCTTATCTTTTTTTCGCATTCATTTTATTTTATTCTATTGAAGGATAGTGGATTTACAATGTGTTAGTTTCAGGAGTATAGCACAGAGATTCAGTTATATATATATATATATATACATATATATATATTCTTTTTCAAATTCTTTCCTCATTCAGGTTATTATAGAATACTGAGCAGAGTTTCCTGTGCTATTCAGCAGGTCCTTTGGGTTTTCTATTTTAAGTATAGCATGTGTATATGTTCATTCCAAACTCCTACTTTATTCCTCCTCTCTTTATCTTTTTTTAACATTTAAATTTATTTATTTTTAATTGAAGGATAATTGCTCTACATTATTTTTACAAATTTTTATTTTCTATCGGGGTATAGCCGATTAGCAGTGTTGTAATAGTTTCATATACATATACATGGATATGATATGTATGTATCATATGTATGTATGGATACATACATATACATGGATCCATTCTCCCCCAAACCCCCATCCCATTCAGGATGGCACTTGACATTGAGCAGAGTTCTTTGTGCTATACAATAGGTCTTTGTTGGTTATCCATTTTAAACATAGCTGTGTGGACATGACCTTCCCAAAGTCCCTAACTTACTATTAACAATTCTGCGTTGGTTTCTGCCATACATCAACATGAATCAGCCATAGATAAACATATGTCCCCTCCCTCTTGAACCTCCCTCTCTTTGATTTCTCTTGAACCAAACCACCACTTTGCAATTCCTTTCCCTCCCACAGTTCCAGCCAGATCCACATCATTGAAATGTCACTCAGCACACATTTATGGAGTGCTCTCAACAGGCAAGGCATGAAGCCATCAGATCTAAAAGGAAACACACTCCCCAGACGTGGTGGGGGACAGGGCCCTTAAACCAGGAAATGGACAATTACAGTCCAGAATAAGAAGCAATCTGACACTGCCAGATGTGGATGTGAAAAGCATACAGAGAGATGGTCTTTGGAAGCCTCCTGAGAAAGTGACCTGTAAGCTGAGATCCCAGGTGGTTAACTGACTGCGGCAAACAGTGCAGACTGGAGTCTTTGTAAACCCCTAATGGGATCAAGGGGCTTCCCTGGGGGCTAAGTGGTACAGAATCTGCCTGCTAATGCAGGAGACACGAGTTCAATCCCTGGGTTGGGAAGATCCCCTGGAGGAAGAAATGGCAACCCACTCTAGTATTCTTGCTGGGAAATCCCATGGACAGAGCAGCCTGGCGGACTATAGCTTAGGAGATCCAGCAACCCCTGGAATGGGTGGATTCACCCAAGGAAAGGGAGAAGAAAGGGGAAGAGAAAGAGGAACACCAAGATTTAAGAAACCAAAGTGTTCCAAGCCAAGGCAGGATGGGGGAATCAAGACTCACCGACAGCCGCCATTGTTTGGACAAAGAGCTGGTTGCTGACCTGGCATGAATCTGCTTCCTGGATCCCTGCACGTGGGAACTAGACAGACTGCCTGGTTTTGCAACCACTCACTCCCTGGGTGTGGATTGTACTCAGCGTGACCACACTCAATCTCCCTCCCTTGGTTTCCTCATCTGTCAAATGGGCTAGTAACAGTGCCTACCTCTTTGAATTGTTGTTCTGGGTATTCAGTGGGTCACTTACACACAAGTGCTTAGAAAAGCACCCGACAGGTAGAGTTCCATAAACATTCTATTAAAAAATATGACAGGGGAATTCCCTGGTGGTTCAGTGTTTAGGAGTCCACACTTCCCCTACACAGGGCGAGGGTTCAATCCCTGGTGAGGGAACTAAGATCCCACATGCTATGAAGCATGGCCAAAAATTTTTTAAAAATCGTGAAACTGGCTAAGAAGTGAAGAAAAGAGTAGGGGTCGTGGTTTGAGGCTCATCTTTCAAGGAATTTGACTTTGCAGTGGGGGAGAAAAACAGCAGTTGAGGGTGATGTGGGGTCAGGGGAGGGTTTGCTATGAGTGAATGAATGTTAGTCGCTCAGTCGTATCCAACTCTTTGTAACCCCATGGACTATAGCCTGCCAGGCTCCTCTGTCCATGGCATTTTCCAGGCAAGAATACTGGAGTGGGTTGCCATTCCCTTCTCCAGGGGATCTTCCTGACCCAGGGATCGAACGCAGGTCTCCTGCATTGCAGGCAGATTCTTAACTGTCTGAGCCCCAAGGGAGCCCAGGTTTACTATGCCAGATGGAAAAATCTGAACATGTTGGAATACAGGCTGAAAGGAGCCAGGAATGAGGGGAAGGTGGAAGACCTGGGGGTAGAGGGCAGAGGTAGAAAGTTTCAGGTTCCAAGAAAGGGCAGGAGAGAGGTGAGGTGAGGCTGAAGCCAGTCTGTGGGCAGGAAGGTGGGGGTGGGAGGCTGGGGCAAAGGCTTCTGTTGACTCCCCAGGGTGAGATGATGTCGGTTCCGGAGAACGAGGCAGTGGGCGGGAGGCCAGCAGAGAAGGGTCAAGATGCCCTTGCGGGGAAATGGAGAACCTCTTCCAGTCTGACCAGCTGAGAATAACCCCTCACCTGGCAGGATGGTTTCCCAGCACATCCTTGTCCCACCCTCCCAACAGCCCCAAGGGATATTCTTGTCACTCCCCCATGTGGGAAGGAAACCCAGTCTGAAGGTTAAGACAGCAGACCTAGAACCAGGTGTAATGTGGGGCTCTGCACTAGGGCTTTCCTAAGGCTTCCTGGAGGCACGTGCGCACACACACTCACACACATACAGACGCTCACACACACACACTCACACACATATACACTCACACACATACACACACATACTCACACACCCTCACACACATACAAAAACATACACCCTCACACACCCTCACATGCATACAGACGCTTACACACATACACACATATACACACACACATACTCACACACCCTCACACACATACAAAACATACACACTCACACACCCTCACACGCATACAGACGCTCACACACATACACACATACACACACACACACATACTCACCCTCACACACATACAAAACATACACACACACCCTCACACACATACACACTCACACACACTCTCACACACATACACACACACTCACACATATACAAAAACATATACTCACACATCCTCACACACATACAGATGCTCACACACATACACAAATACACACACACACACACATACTCACACACCCTCACACACATACAAAAACATACACACTCACACACCCTCACATGCATACACACTCACACACACACACACATCCTCACATACATGCTTACATACCCTGACAGATATAGACACTCTGACACACATACACACACACACACACACACACACATCCTCACATACACACTCACATGCCCTGACACACATACACACTCACACACACATACACACACACTCACACATACACACACATACCCTCACATACACACTCACATGCCCTGACACACATATACACTCTCACACACATACACACACACTCACACATATACAAAAACATATACTCACACACCTTCACACACATACACTCACACACATACACACATATACACACACACATACTCACACACCCTCACACACATACAAAAACATACACACTCACACACTCTCACACGTATACACACACACACACATACAGACGTTCACACACACACACTCACACACATATACACTCACACACCCTCACACACATACAAAAACATACACACTCACACACCCTCACACACATACACACTCACACACACATACACAAACACATCCTCACATACACACTGACATACCCTGACACACATATACACTCTCACACACATACACACACACTCACACACATACAAAAACATATACTCACACACCCTCACACACATACCCTCACACACACACACTCACACACACCCTCACACACATACACAGTCACATACATTCACACATCTGCACACACACTCATACACATATACACTCATATATTCTCATGCACATACACTCTCATACACCCTCACACACTCTCACCAAAACTCTCACACACACATACACAGTCGCACACACACAACCTCCCTGAGGGCCTGGCCAGAACAGGCTGCCGCCCACTATGTCCACCTTCCCGGCAGACTGCAGCCCTATTACCTGTTCCAGGATGACCTCTAATCTCCCCTTACCCAGGAGAACATTAGTCACTTATTCACAATGAAGAAAACCAGGCGCAGGACGATGGGAATCACGGGCTAACATCTGCATCATCAGGGCACCGTGTGAGTGAGCTTGCTTCTATGTGCATGGAACATTTTCGGAAGGGTGAGCAAACTCTCCAGTGGTTGCCTGGGGAGGGGAGCTGCCGACTGGGAAAGAGGGAGATTTTCAGTGCACTCCCTTCTGTGCCTTCTGAATTTTGAAACAGTTAAATCAGTCAGTACACACGTTAAAATACAAACCCGTGCTTTGACCCCTGTGAGGAAAACCCTATTTACAGCACACCCCGTGGCCGAGCTCCATGATGATGTCGTAAGTGGAAGCCCACGGTGCGCCCTTGGTCCCTCTGGCCCTTCCTCTATCTTCCCCTGGGCTTCTAGTCCACATCTTACCCCCTCGTCAGGCTCTGGCCCTCACGCATCCCTGTGACTCTGAACTGCAGGAACCAGGAACCCAAGTGTGGGTGACAGCTCCCCAAGGACAGCCAATGAGGACGTGGCGGGCAGACCAAGTCAGGTCTGTGATCCGGGTCTTTCCTCATTGGTCTCATTGGGTCACCACAATCTCTCTCACTCCGTTAGGTCTAAAAATGTAACTGTAAGGAATTCACAGCAAGAAGGCTCTGAAGGATTCTAGGGACCCCAGGAACAACCACCCTCAGGAGGCCATGTAACAGGAAGGGGACAGTGCCCAGGACCCAGGGTGCAATCACCTCTCGGGTGGGCCGCCTCTTTTTCTGCTCTTTCTGGGCCTCTTCCTGCTTCTGCCCCTCGAACATAAGGCCTAGCCCATCCCCAGCGCTCTGATGTGGCCACAGCCCTGACACCAAAGCCCATCATGGGCCCTGGTCAGCCTGTGGTGCTGAGGCTAAACCAACCATTCGTGTCCAAAGGAGGCAAGGCCACGTGGTTTAGGACAAAATCCTGCAGAAGAGGCTTTGGGCCTTCGGTCCCATGTTGTTGTTGTTCAGTGGCTCAGTTGTGTCCACCTCTTTGCGATCCCATGAACTGCAGCAGGCCAGGCTTCCCTGTCCTTCACCATCTTCCAGAGTTTACGCAAACTCATGTCCCTTGAGTCAGTGATGTCATCCAACCATCTCATCCTCTGTTGCCCGCTTCTCCTCCTGCCTTCAATCTTTCCCAGCATCAGGGCCTTTTCCAACGAATTGGCTCTTCACATCAGGTAGCCAAAGGATTGGAGCTTTAGCGTCAACATTGGTCCTTCCAGTGAATATTCTGGGTTGATTTCCTTTAAGATTAATTGGTTTGATCTCTTTGCTGTCCAAGGGACTCTATGGCAGACCCCAAGTCCCCAGGGTACCTGTAATCTGGGAGCCATAGTTCTCCCCCAGCTATCCTGGCCTCACCTGACCTCTGGGTACTGCCTCTCCTGGGAAGTGTTCTTGTGAACACAGGGGAGGAGACCTTGCTTGAATCTGAGAGCCAGAAGAAATACCTCTGATATTTGTTGTGAGGGAGAAGATCCAGGTTTATAAATACCTGACACAAAGGACCCACACAGGCGTACCCCGCCTCCCAGTCTCCTCTGTGGCCACAGCCCCTGGCAGCCACCCCACTGGCTGATGCTGCCAGGACTCCAGCAGTGGTGAAAATATTTGGAGCTTTTGGGCAATCCATGCACATAAAAAGAGAAAAATAAACTCCAGAAGCAGCATGGAATTTTTAGTCGAAATGTTCTAGATTTTATTTCTGTATCTGCCGCTTACCAGTTATACAATCTTAGGCAAGTCCCTTAAAGTCACTGAGCCTCAGTTTCTTCATCTGTGAAGTGGGAGTAACAATACCTAATTCACAAGGTTGACAGGAGGATTAAAAGAAAGAATGTGAATAACAAAACATGTAGTAGATGCCTCGCAAAAGACAGCCCCGCCCCTTCACTCTCCTCCTACCTTTCCTGCAGGAAATTCCCTCCACTTAAGTCAACCAGAGTCAGTTTCTGTTGGCTAAAACCAAGAACACGCACTGACAGAGCCTGGTAGAAGCCAGAAAAGTTGCTTTCCCAGCCTCATTTTAAACCAGGGAATAGGCATGTGACCTAAGCTCCACCCAAGGCAACCAACTGAGGTTTAAAATTTTGAGTGAAGAAAGAGTGTGAGGAGGCAGGTACCAGTAGGGATACATTTCGTGGCAACGGAGGAGATGGAGGCATGGACATCTGGGGCTTGAGGACATGAGGTTCCTGTGTCTAGGGGACCCATGTTGGCCGTATGAGATGCCCTGCCCATGACTAGGGATGGGGGGCGCACCTTCGCTGGCCTAGTAATAGGTCTGTGTGGCTTGCAAGCTCGTCTCTTGGCTCTTCTTGGAAGTTTCCTGGGCATCAAATATCCTAAAATAAATTATTTTTCTGACCAGGAGTTTTATATTTTGCAGCTACAAACACTGATACACACACTCACAGAAGCGACCTGATTTATTGTATTTCAGATTTAATGAGGTATAATTGACATACAAAATTGTAAGATATTTAAGGTGTACATTGTGGTTATTTGATAGACATATGCATTATGAAAGGATTACCCCATCCAGTTTATTAACATATCCATCACCTCATATATTTATCTTTGGTTTTAGGGGCTTTTTTTGCAAGAACATTTAAGTTCTACTATCTTGACAATTGCAATTTTACAGTACATTGAAGTGAAGTGAAGTGTTAGTTGCTTAGTCATGTCCGATTCTCTGCGACCCCATGGACTATAGCCCGCCAGGCTCCACTGTTCATGGAATTCTCCAGGCAAGAATACTGGAGTGGGTTGCCATTCCCTTCTCCAAGAGATCTTCCTGACCCAGGGATTGAACCCAGGTCTCCTGCATTGCAGGTGGATTCTTTACCATCTGAGCCACCAAGGAAGACTTATAATGCATTGTTATCACCTAAAGTCACCATTAAGTCACAGCTTATTAAAAAGCAGAGACTTTACTTTGCCAACAAAGGTCCATCTAGTCAAAGCTATGGTTTTTCCAGTAGTCATGTATGGATGTGAGAGTTGAACTATAACGAAAGCTGAGCACCGAAGAATTGATGCTTTTGAACAGCAGTGTTGGAAAAGACTCTCGAGAGTCCCTTGGACTGCAAGGAGATCCAACCAGTCCATCCTAAAGGAAATCAGTCCTGAATATTCATTGGAAAGACTGATGCTGAAGCTGAAACTCCAATACTTTGGCTACTTGATGCGAAGAACTGACTCATTTGAAAAGACCCCAATGCTGGGAAAGATTGAAGGCAGGAGGAGAAGGGGACATCAGAGGATGAGAAGGTTGGATGACATCACTGACTCAGTGGACATGAGTTTGAATAAACTCTGGGTGTTGGTAATGGACAGGGAGGCCTGGCACGCTGCAGTCCATGAGGTTGCAAAGAGTCGGACATGACTGAGCAATTGAACTGAACTGAAAGTAACCATGTTTACATTAGATCCTCAGATCTTATTCATCTGAAAATTTGCAAGCTTTTACCAACCTCTCCCTATTTCCCCTACCCACCACACACACCCAGGCCCTGACAATTAATTTTCTACATTCTGTCCCTATGAGTTCAACTTTCTAAAATTCTACCTATAAGAGATAACATGGAATATTTGTCTTTGTCTGTCTGGCTTATTTCACTTAGCATAAAGCCCTCAAGTTTTGTCCATGTCATCACAAACCATAGGATTTCCATCTTTCTCATGACTGAATAGTATTTCATTGTGTATATATCTTCTTTATCTATTCATCCATTGGGGACATTTAGGTTGTATCTGTATCGTGCTGTTGTGAGTATGCTGCAATGAACATGGGGCTGCATATATTATTTCTCTGAGATCTTGTTTTCCTTTCCTTTGGATAAATACCCAGAAGTGGGGCTGTTGGATTATATGGTAGTTCTATTTTTAATGTTTTGAGTAAATGTCATACTAATTTTCATAATGACATATTAGGGTTTTTTGGTGGAGGAGGCCAGCATAGTATACAGAACTTCCTCAACTAGGGATTGAATCCATGACCCCTACCTTGGAAACTCAGAGTCTTTTTTTTTTTTTTTTGGCTATGTTGGGTCTTAGTTGTGGCACGTGGGCTCACCAGAGAACACAGGCTCAGCAGTTGCAGCACGTGGAATTAGTTACTCTGAGACATGTGGGATCTTAGTTCCCTCACCAGGGTTCAAATCCATGTCCTCTGCATTGGCAGATGGATTCTTAACCACTGAACCACCAGAGAAGTCCCAGCCATTACTTTTTTGAATAAACTTTCTGTCCTTTTCTCCCTCTCTTCTCCTCATGGAATTCCTATAAAGTGAATATTGGTCCACTAATGGCATCTCACAAGGTATCTTTAGGGTTTCCCTGGTAGCTCAGCTGGTAAAGAATCCACCTGCAATGCAGAAGACCCCAGTTTGATTCCTGGATCTGGAAGATCCACTGGAGAAGGGATAGGCTATCCACTCCAGTATTCTTGGGTTTCCCTGGTGGTGCAACAGGTAAAGATTCCACCTGCAATGTGGGAGACCTGGATTCTATCCCTGGATTGGGAAGATCCCCTGGAGAAGGGAATGACTACCCACTCCAGTATTCTGGCCTGGAGAATTCCATGGGCTATAGCCCACTGGGTCCCGTGGGATCACAAAGAGTCAGACACAACTGAGCAACTTTCACTTTCACAAGCTATCTTTACCCCTTTTTTTTCTTTTGTTCTTTTTGCTCCTCTAATTGGATGAATGCCACTATCATGTCTTCAAGTTCACTAATCCTTTCTCCTACTTGATCTAGTTTGCTATTGATCCCCTTTATTGAATTTTTCAGTTCAGTAACTGAATTCTTCAGCTCTGTGATTTCTGTTTGGTACTTCCTTATATTTTTCTAATTCTGTTGAAACCCTCACTTTGCTCATGCGTTGTCCTCCTGACTTCAGTGAGTCTCTTTATGACCATTATTTTGAACTCTTTATCGAGTAAGTAATTTATGTCTGTTTCTTTATCTTGTTATCTTTCTTTTTTGAAGCATGTTCTTCTGTTTCTTCTTTTTCCTTTACTTCCCATGTTGTTTTCTGTGCAATAGATAAAACAGCCACCTGGCCCAATCTTGACAGGCTGGTCTCAAGTAGCAGATGAACTTTATCATTCAGCTCAGCTCAGCTCCTGACAGGCTGGTTCTTGATTATCTTTCAAGCCTCTGTGATTGTCCAAACTGCATTCTTTGTTCTCCATGGCTCCCAGTAGTTGAGGATATGCTGAGACCTGTCAGTGTCCCAAAGTCGAAGATCTCTGTCTGATGTCAATCTAGATTCAGGCTGATTGGAAGCCAGACTCTGAAGCAACAGTTTTTAAGTTATGCAAATAGGACTCCTTCAGGGAAAGACTGAGAAAAGGACATTTCTGTCTACTCCCTCTCCACTAAGCCTGGAGGTGCGTAGCTCATTAAGAACTATTTTTTCGTTTGCTATAGTCTTGTGGACCCTATGAATGCAAGCCCCATTGACTTTCAGAGCTAGGTGTTTTGGGGGGCTGATCTCAGGTGGCCTCAGCCTGCAGTGGCTTGAAACAGGGCTTCAGTTCCCAGCCAGATATTGAAGCCAGGTCACAGTGGTGAGATCACCACATCGTAGACACTGGACAAGTGGTCCTTGACAAGGCCCTGGCTCCTCAGCTTTGCAGAAAAGAATTACCACAAAGACAGAAAGTAGTGAAGCGAGTAAAGAACTTATTAGGAGGAGAAGAGTACAGTATGTGTGGATAGACACATGGGCAGGCTCAGAGAGAGAGTTGATGAGTCGCACCCTCGTGGAAGTTTGAATCATGTATATGGGACATTTCTTCCAGGTTTCCTTTGGCCAATCATTTTGATTTGCCTGGTTCCAAGTCCATATTTGGTACATCTCAGGGTCCTCCCATGTGTCCATGTTCATCTCTTAGCCAAGATGGATTCTAGTGAAGAGGCCTATGGGTAGTTGATATCACTTACTATGAGGTGGCACTCCCTCCCTTTTAAACTTCCAAGGAGCCTTTCTGGGCATATATAGTTGAAGAGGTCTCCTTAACTTCAAGAATGAGGAATATATGGCCTTTTATCTCTTATCTGGGCAGGGCCCAGCCTCCTCCATCATCCTGCACTTATAGAGTATCTGCTATCATGGAGTTTCTGTCCAGAGGGGAGACACTGTTCAACCTAGGGCCCATCTATCTCCTGTCTCAGGCCCATCCCCAAAAGTGGAAGTCCTAAAAGCTAGAGCACAAGATATTAGGTCCAAAGCCTTGACTCCCGAGGGAGACACTGGGAGTTGAGTCCCCTCCTGACTGCATAGCACTGTGTAGGATGGGGTTTATGTCTCAGTCTTTCTACTCATTTTGATGTGGATATTTTCCCATTCATCCAATGTATAGAATTCACTCAGCTGATTTCTGCAATTTTTTATGGAATTTTTGCACGTGTTGCTATAGATTTGCCGTGCTCATGGGAGAAGGTGAGTTCAGAAACCTCCTACATCACCTTCTTGGATCAAGCAGTACTTGATTGCTTCTAACACAGTCATTTACACGCCATTAAGTTTCACCAGTGTGGGGTTTATTATACAACATCCACCGTAAAAACTCCCTAGTAGCCACAAGTATCTCCTTTGTTAGGAGCCTCTGCTTTCCTTGTCAACTGTCTCTGAAATAAGATACACCAAGGAAACTTGAAGAGACTGGTCTGCTTAGCCCAAGTGGTGCTAGTGGTAAAGAACCCACCCACCAAAGCAGGAGACATAAGAGACTTGGGTTCAGTCCCTGGGCCAGGAAGATCCCCTGGAGAAACAAATGGCAACTCACTCCAGTATTCTTGCCTGGAGAATGCCATGGACAGAGGAGCCTGGCAGCTATAGTCCATGGGGTCACAAAGAGCAACTTGGCACAGTCTGCTTGTAGCAAAGGGGACAGAGGAAGTCTGGATGCGCCTGTGGGGTTCAGTGAGGTTCTTCAGAGGAGGTAGCAGGCTTTGGACACATACACATCTACATGTATGCATGCTAAGTCACTTCAGTCGTGTCCAACTCTTTGTGATGCTATGGATTGTAGCCCATCAGGCTCCTCTGTCCATGGCATTCTCCAGGCAAGAATACTGGAGTGAGTTGCCATGACCTCCTCCAGCAGATCTTCCTGACCCAAAGATCAAATGTGCATCTCCCATAGCTCCTGCACTGCAGGTAGATTCTTTACCTCTGAGCCACCAGGGAAGCACCACATATATATATATATATGTATATAAAATATACTGTTCATCTCTCTGCCTGAAGGGGCTCTTTATCTGTTTGTTCATTAATGTGTCCCAAGCATCTAGAACACCTGGAACACAGTAGGTGCCCAGGAAACATTTATTGAATGGGGGATGAATCTATTCAGCAGATTTTTTTTAAGCCTACTCTTCACCAGACCCCATGTCATGTCTACACAAGGAAGATAGTCTTCGCATCTTGAAGCTTATGGTCAAGCTTCTTATCTGCTGAAACTATTATAAAGTACATTGAGAAATGAATGAAAGTAATGTACTCACCTTCCCAGGGAATGTGGGATCTTTACAGAGAAACTTTTTTTTTTTTAATTTATTGATTTCAGTTGGAGGCTAATTACTTTACAATATTGTAGTTGTTTTTGCCATACATTGATATGAATCAGCCATGGGTTTACATGTGCTCCCCATCCTGAAGCCCCCTCCCACTTCCCTCCCCATCCCATCCCTCTGGGTCATCCCAGTGCACCAGCCCTGAGCACCTGTCTCATGCATCAAACCTGGACTGGTGATCTGTTTCACATATGATAATATACATCTTTCAATGCTATTCTCTCAGATCATCCTACCCTCACCTTTTCCCAGAGTCCAAAAGACTGTTCTATACATCTGTTGGTGGGAATGCAAACTAGTACAGCCACTATGGAGAACAGTGTGGAGATTCCTTTAAAAACTGGAAATAGAACTGCCGTATGACCCAGCAATCCCACTGCTGGGCATACACACCGAGGAAACCAGAACTGAAAGAGACACATGTACCCCAATGTTCATCGCAGCACTGTTTATAATAGCCAGGACATGGAAGCAACCTAGATGTCCATCAACAGACGAATGGATAAGAAAGCTGTGGTACGTATACACAATGGAATATTACTCAGCCATTAAAAAGAATACATTTGAATCAGTTCTAATGAGGTGGATGAAACTGGAGCCTATTTTACAGAGTGAAGTAACCCAGAAAGAAAAACACCCAATACAGTATACTAAAGCATATATATATGGAATTTAGAAAGATAGTAACAATAACCCTATATGCAATACAGAAATACAGAGAAATTCTTTAACCCAGAGAGTGACCCTTGGACTTCAGGATTACAGCCAAGCTATTTCTGGGCAGGGCAGCCTTCTGGGTACAGCTCAGATTACACCTTCAAGGCTACCCCGCCCACGCGGCCAGCCTGCCAGAGCCTGATCAGAGAAAGGAGTCCTGAAGTGCCTGCCCTCCTTCATCCCTCCCTCCTTGTTAAAAGGATCCCTCCAGCAGCAAATAGAGAGGAAGGGGTGCCCAGGGAGGGGCTAATCACGGAGGGGCAGGTGGGGGTTGAGGGAGACCAGCTAGGGATGGTGAGGCTCCCTGGGCTTCTGACCCAAAGTCAGAGAGCAAGAGAGCCCAGGAGGAGGGGCCCACAAAGGTGAGCCGGCTGGGGCACAGGGCACGTGGAGAAGGTTGGAAGGTCTGCAGGGGCAGATGGAATACTCAGCATATGCTCTTTACCTTCCTTTGGTCAGGCTGGGAACCTGAGGTGCGAAAGTTAAATCTGGGGGTCTGGACCCCGTCCCAGGAGGCAGCCTAAAGGTATCAGAGCAGGACAGGAAAGACACACAAGTAGCCTTCAGTGCCAAGGACAGGAAACCAGTGGCAGCGTGCTTTTCTGACCATCACCACAGCAACCGCCCTGCCCTGCCTTCCAGGCTCACATCCAGGCAATGGCTGGCAGTCACTTTTTCCATCACCCGCCCCTTCCATTCCCGTCCCTCCTTCCTTCCTCCTTGGCCCCAGTGATTTCCCATGATGCATCCGCTCCCAAGGAGAACAATGGATGGCAGCTCTGGGTGGAGGGTGGAGCACTCGGGCAGGGACAGAGATCGGGAAGGGGGTGATCTGAGTGAAGTGGCACAGGGGTGCCAGAGGACCTGGAGTGATGGGGAGAAGATCACAGGGGGTCGTGGAGCACACAGTCCAGAACTCTGGTCCCTAAACTCCTAGCCTCACACCTAACATGAGCACCAAGAAACAAGAAGAACTCACAGTAGCCAGATTCACGGGTTGGCTATCAAGCTGGGAGATGACAGATTAACTTTACTCCATGGCAGAAGATGTTATTTTATTGTTGTTGTTGTTTAGTTGCTAAGTCTTTTCAAACTCTTTATGACCCCACGGACTATAGCCCACCAGGCTCCTCTGTCCATGGGATTTCCCAGACAAGAATAATGGAGTGGGTTGCCATTTCCTTTTTCAGGGGATCTTCCAGACCCAGGGATCCAACTCGAGTCTCCTGCATTGGCAAGAGGATACTTTACCAGTGAGCCACCTGGGAAGCCCTCAGGGCAGAAGACAACATGAAAAAAGAGGGCTAAAAACCCGTCCCAGAGGAAGTGGGGAGCAGTCCCTCGAGCCAGCTCACTTGTCATGACAACACCATCTACTGAGACCTGGGGAAAGAGGATGGGCGTGAGGGTTCCCTGAGGTCCTTGGGCGGTCAACATGGCTGAGCCCTCAGGGTGCAAGAGTTCCGCCTCCAGGTGACCACCAGCTCAGAGGAGCTGACCACCCTGCCCAGAACTTTTAAGCAATGAAGCTGACAGGATGGGTGAGAATGCTGGTCTCTGGTAAGAAGAGAACGCCTATAAACTAAGGTAGGGGCTTAGGAGAAGCTAAGCAGGGACCCTGCACCCTTTCTTGCATGGGAGAATTAATGCAGTTTCCAAGACAACCTGCGAGGCAGTTCACACGCAGAAGGCAGATAGTTCAGTTGTAAGAACCTGGGGCAGTCTTCAAAGACAATTAGAAGAAAGTGTGTTCTACACCAGAGGTTGGCAAACACGGGAGCAACTTGAAAACCACATGAGCAGCTTCTTAAACGTAGAGATTCCTAAGGCCACCTTCACCCTCCGGACTCTACCACTGGAGCGGCTGTGCTCAATCTCAGCTGCACTCGAGGATCACCCCAAGGTCCAGGGGGACCCCCGAATCTATCTAATTAGAATCTGCAGGGGGCAGAACCTAGGCATAAAGTCCACTGAGCACCAATGTAAGATCAAGGCTGAGAATCACCCCTCTGCCACGGGCTGGGTCTGTGTGTTTAACATCCTCAAGTCGGTCTCTCTCTGTTGGCAGGTATTTGGAAAACTCTGCTAAAGGCAATGTTCCCCCAAGCAGTGAGTGTGGGCCACCAAAGGAGCCAGAAGAGGGGGCCCGGAGACCAGGGAGCAGAGGGCTAGCCAATGACCAGACGAGATGACACCCAGTGCTTCTCTTCTGTCCTGTGGCACCTGGGAAACTGCAGAACTTGGGCACTGGTTGGAGGGACAGAGCTCACCAGACCCCCACCCCTAGCATCTAGCCAGCTCTCAGTTTAACACCATTGCTCTTCAGACACCCTGAGAAGCAAACCACCTGCAGCATAGTCCTGCGATGAAATAAAATCCAAATTCTAAGGCAAGACATAATTTAAACATTAATTTTTTCTTTGTCCTTTTGGGTTCCTTCCTCCCCTTTTTGCATATGTGTGTGTGCGTACATATGTGATGTCTCTGCATTAACCCAACCTCCTCTTCGATCATGATCTTTCTTAATCTCATAAAGGGTCGCAATTCCTTAAGAGATAAACTTCTTTCTTAACCTTGTAAGATGATAATCCATGACTGTGCTTTGCGCCTGTGGATCTGGATCGTGTAAACTGTCATTTAATGTACAGCCCCCTCTCTCAAACCTTGTTACACAACCATGTAACCTCTAACAGGCCAAGTGAAGTGAAGTCGCTCAGTCGTGTCCGACTCTTTGCAACCCATGGACCGGAGCCTATCAGTTCTCACTGTTTGCAACCCAGGGACTGGAGCCTACCAGGTCTCCTGTCCATGGGATTTTCCAGGCAAGAGTACTGGAGTGGGTTGCCATTTCCTTCTCCAGGGGATCTTCCCGACCCAGAAATCAAACCCAGGTCTCCCACATTACAGGCAGACGCTTTACTGTCTGAGCCACCAGGGAAGCCCCTAACAGGGCAAACAGTTCTCAAAGCTTTCTGAGAGGCTGTTCTCAGGTTATAACCCCACAGTTTGGCACCAATAAAAATCTCCCATTTCTTTCTTAGATCGACTAGTTAATTTTTGTGTTAACACCTGCACCTCACCAATATTTGAAGTCAGTCTCATGCACACAGTCTCTGAATTCAGGGGGTCTGAATCTAACTCCCACACACTTACTTCCTAGCTGTGTGATCTTGGGCAAGTTACCTAACTTCTCTGAGCATGTTTCCCGAGCCCGCATATGAGGATGAGAATACTGTTTATGTCTTAGTGCAGTTGTGAGAATCAAGCAATCCATGAGGCACACAGTAAGTACCCCACAAAGATGAGCTATTAGGCATATATATTATTTATTATACATGACGGCTGACTAGGTGCCAGGAACTATTTTAAGCACTTTCCACGGGCTCGAATTGACTTCCCTGGTGGCTCAGACGGTAAAGCGTCTGCCTACAATGCGGGAGACCGGGGTTCAATCCCTGGGTCGGGAAGATCTCCTAGAGAAGGAAATGGCAACCCACTCCAGTATTCTTGCCTGGAAAATCCCATGGACTGAGGAGCCTGGTAGACTACAGTCCATGGTCCATGGGGTCGCAAAGAGTCGGACACGACTGAACGACTTCACTTTCACGGGCTGGTGAGTAGGAGGTCCCGATTCAGGAGCTCGGTCTCCCCTCTGGGGCTTTTGGACAGTCACCTCCCTGCCTGTGCTGGATCGCCCACGCGAGGCCGGGGCCCAGGCTCCGCGAGGTCTCTCGGTCAGCTCTGACCCCCAAGGTCTGAGTCAGACCCTCTCCGGGAACCGGGTATCGGGCACCAGGTTGGAAAGACCCGAAAACAGCCTGCGCGCCAAGGAACAGGGCAGGTTTTCAGGGTGCGGCTTTGGCGGCAGGGCGGGGCGACCCGGTTCTCTGCGCCGCCCGCAGCCCACCGCACCCGGAGCATCCTAGCGGACCCCACCGGCCTGGCGAAAGCCGCTCCCCAGGGAAGCACTCCTTCCCCCTCCACCCCGCCCCGCAGGCAGGACCACCGCCCACCCCGAGCCCGGGGTGGCGGGGGCAGCGCCTCTGCGGCTCCCAAGCTGGCACCCGCCGCTCTGGATCATCAGCCCCGGTCGCTCGCGGAGTCTCCTCCCGAAGCCCCGGCCCGGAGGGAGAAGACGCCGAGAGCTAGGCCCAGCGCGCCCCCGCTTCGGGGAATCCCGGGCCCTGCCGGTTGCTGGAGGCTACTCCGGGGCCCCTCCCTAGGGTCAGCTCCGGGCGGCTGCCGGGGCGCGGCGGGCGCGGGAAGCCGGAGGACGGCTGACTCATCCTCCCTCCCCACCGCCGCCGTGAGTCACCCGCTCGCCCGGAGGCCCGCTCCCTCCGCCCCCGCGGCGCCCCCTCGTGGCCACCCGGACGCCCTGCTGGCCCTGCTCCCCGCCCCACGCTCTGCGCCCCGCCCACTCCCAGCCCCTGCCCCGCCCCTCCTCACCCTCCGCGGCTCCACCAGAAGCCCTCTAGACCTCAGTTCCGTTCAGTTCAGTCTCTCAGTCGTGTCCACTCTTTGCGACCCCATGGACTGCAGCACACCAGGCCTCCATCACCAACTCCCGGAGTTTACTCAAATTCAAATCCATTGAGTCGGTGATGCCATCCAGCCATCTCATCCTCTGTCGCCCCTTCTCCTCCTGCCCTCAATCTTTCCCAGCATCAGGGTCTTTTCAAATGAGTCAGTTCTTCGCATCAGGTGGCCAAAGTATTGGAGTTTCAGCTTCAGCGTCAGTCCTTCCAATGAATATTCAGGACTGAAAGGGAACTGAATCCCTTTTAGGATGGACTGGTTGGATCTCCTTGCAGTCCAAGGAACTCTCAAGAGTCTTCTTCAACACCACAGTGCACGTCAGTTCTGTGCTTTCTTTATAGTCCAACTCTCACGTCCATACATGACTACTGGAAAAACCATAGCTTTGACTAGTCGGACCTTTGTTGGCAAAGTAATGCTTTTTAATATGCTGTCTAGGTTGGTCATAACTTTTCTTCCAAGGAGCAAGGGTCTTTTAACTTCGTGGCTGCAGTCACCATCTACAGTGATTTTGGAGCCCCCCAAAATAAAGCCTATTACTGTTTCCATTGTTTCCCCATCTATTTGCCATAAAGTGATGGGACCAGATGCCATGATCTCAGTTTTCTGGTGGCTCAGCTGGTAAAGAATCCACCTGCAATGCAGGAGACCTGGGTTCGATCCCTGGGTTGGGAAGATCCCCTGGAGAAGGGAAAGGCTACCCACTCCAGTATTCTGGCCTGGAGAATTCCATGGACTGTATAGTCCATGGGGTCATAAAGAGCCAGACACAACTGAGTGACTCTGTGCTTAGTTTTTGCATTCATTTCACACTCACAGCCACCCTGGGGGAGACAGGTGCCATTATGCACCCAAATTCAGAGAAGGAAAGGAAGACTTAGGTCATTGTCTAATGACAATTTGTAGACCACTTATTTAAGCAACACGTTAATTCCACAGCAATTGGGGAATGAGAGATTATCCCCCCCACCCCCACCCTTACAGGTCAGCTAACAGAAAAAGTCTCAGGAAAGGTAAATGCTTATGTCCTCTGGCCTCTTGGCCACTCTCCCTCCTTCCCTGAAAACCGGGCTCCTGGCTCCAGGCTTGCTCGTCCCGGAAACTGCTCACTCTACCCAGCGGCATCCACGCGAAAGACCCACCCATCACCGTGGCCTCTGATCCGGGTCCTCTTCCTCCCCGGTGATGAAAATTCTGATTCAGGCTACAACACAGATGAACCTTGAGGACATAATGTTACCAGAAATAAGCCAGTCACACACGTGTACTGTATGATTCCACTTACATGAGGTCCCTACAGTGGTTAAATCCACAGAGACAGAAGGAGATGGAAAGCTGGTTGCCAAGGGCTGCAGGAGGTGGGGGCAGGGGGACATGGGAGGTTGTTTGATGGGTACAGAATTTTTGTTTTACAAAATGAAAAGAGTTTTGGAAATTGATTGCACTGCTATTGAACTGTAAACCTAAAAAGATGGTTAAGATGGTAAATTTGGCATTGTGTGGGAGTTTTTTTATGCTTAAAAATATCTCTCATTATTAGCGAAATGCAGGTGAAAATTACAATGGGGTATCATCTCACACCGGTCAGAATGTCCATCATCGAAGTCTACAAACAATAAATGCTGGAGAGGGTGTGGAGAAAAGGGAACCCTCTTACACTGTTGGTGGGAATGCAAATTGATACAGCCACTGTGGAGAATGGCATGGAGATTCTTTAAAAGACTAGAAATAAAGCTACCATATGACCCAGCAATCCTACCACTGGGCATATACTCTGAGGAAACCAAAATTGAAAAAGACATATGTATCCCAGTGTTCACTGCAGCACTATTTACAATAGCTAGAACATGGAAGCAACCCAGATGTCCACCAGCAGATAAATGGATAAAGGATTTGTAGTACATATACACAATGAGATATTACTCAGCTATGAAAAGGAACACATTTGAGTCAGTTCTACTGAGTTGGATGAAACTGGAACCTATTATACAGAGTGAAATTAGTCAGAAAGAGAAAGACAAATATCATATATTAATGCATATATGTGAAATCTAGAAAGATGGTACTGACGAGCCAACTTGCAAGGCAGTAAAGGAGACACAGACATTTTGGACACTGGGAGAAGGAGAGGGTGAGATGATTTGCAAGAATAGCATTGAAACACATACATTACTATATGTAAAATAGATGGCCAATGGGAGTTTGATGTATGATGCAGGGAACCCAAAACCAGTGCTCTGTGACAACGTGGAGGGGTGGGATGCTGAGGGAGGTGGGAGAGGGGCTCAAGAGGGAGGAGACACATGTATACCTAATGCTGACTCAGGGCTTCCTTGCTGGCTCAGATGGTAAAGCGTCTGCCTGCAATTCGGGAGACCCAGGTTCGATTCCTCCCTCAGGAAGATCCTCTGGAGAAGGAAACGGCAACCAACTCCAGTACTGTAGCCTGGAAAATTCCATGGACAGGGGAGCCTGCTAGGCTACAGTCCATGGTTGCAAAGAGTCGGACACAACTGAGTGACTTCACTTTCACTTTTCTAGTGCTGATTCCTGTTGATGTATGGCAAAAACGATCACAATATTCTAAAGTAATTATCCTCTAATTAAAATATATATGTATGTAAAATAAAAATAAAATAAGAAAAAACAAATTAGCTGGTATTTCTTCCCTAGAATGGCTTCCTAGTTCTCTAAGAATAGAATCTGAATTCCTTATCTGGTCTAGAAAGCCCCGATGACTTCTGCCTTTCTGTCACCCTCCCCTCTGCTCTGGGTCCCCTGCTCAGCTATGTTGGACGCTTCTCATATGTGTACCCAGACCAGGCTTGTCCCTCCCTGAGAGACTCTGTCTCTATCTCTTCCCACAGCAACCTCCGCCCTTTACTCTGAGTTAGCATGCTCAGGTTTTCCCTGGCCCAATTATCTGTTGTTGTTGTTCAACTGCTGAGTCGTGTCTGACCCTTTGCAACCTCTTGGACTGCAGCACACCAGGCTTCCCTGTCCTTCACCATCTCCCAGAGTTTGCTCAAACTCTTGTCCATTGAGTCAGTGATGTCATCCAACCATCTCATCCTCTGTCGCCCCCTTCTCCTCCTGCCTTCAATCTTTCCCAGCATCAGGATCTTTTCCAATGAGTCTGTTCTTCACATCAGATGGCTAAAGTATTGCAGCTTCAGCTCCAACTGTCTGTAAATTTCCCCATTTTTCTATGTCGCTGTTCCCTTTGTTTCCTTCAGAATACCTTTCTCAATTTGCAATTACAGGCTTATTTGTTTACTGCCTGTTTCCTGCTGACATGACCGCCATCGCCACCATTACCTCCAGGTGCTAAGCTCCAAGAGGGTTGGAAGCAGGGCTGTCCAGCTCCCCCTCTATCCCAGCACCCAGCTCAGGGTGCTGGACACACACCCAGTCTTCACTGATGAATGAGCGAATCTCTGGCTTCTTTTATTTCTCAGCGTAGCAACAGCGCAGTTCGAGGCAACCATTCCTGGAATTAAATTCAGCCTCACCATTTATTAACTGTGTGACATGAGGCAAAGTACTTTCATCTCTTTGAACTTCAGGGGTTTTTGTAAGGTTTTTTTTTTTTGGTTTTCTGCAAAATAGGGATATCTTGCAAGGAAATTTTAGAGATTGTTATGTTATACTGGGTTTCCCCAATAGCTCAGCGGTAAAGAATCCACCTGCAATGTGGGAGATGCGGGTTCAATCCCTGGGTTGGGAAGATCCCCTGAAGGAGGATATGGCAGCCTGCTCCACTATTCTTGTCTAGAAAACCTCATGGACAGAGGAGCCTGTTGGGCTACAGTTCATGGGACCGCAGAGAGCCAGACACGACTGAACATGTACTCAGCCTCTGTGACATTACATATAACAAGTGCTTACTACTAATAGATGTCAACAGTACCTAACATCATTGCATTCTACACTCTCAAGGAGATGCTGTTGTTTTGGGGGGATGGGAAGGTTGCAAATCCCTTTGAGAGTTTGATTTACAACTATAAAACCTACCTCCAAGTACCTCCATGATGGTCCAGTGAGTAATAAGACTCTCTGTGCCAACACAGTGGGGCCCGAGTTCCATCTAGTCGGGGAATTAGATCCCAAGAGTGGCAACTAAGACCCAGAACAGCTTTTTAAAAAAAACCCTCCCCCTAGAAACAATAATGAAGCTAAACATAGGCACACATATTTTACACATAAATATTGGATGGTCACTGATGATTAGAAGACTGTCCAGAGTCACCAGGTTAAGAGCCCTGAGTATAAGGGAGAAAAAAAGCTAGAAGTTAGCTGGCAAGAACGCCTGGGTCAGAGGCTTCCCTGGTGGCTCAGGGCTAAAGAATCCACCTGCCAATGCAAGGGACATGGGTTTGATCCCTGATCCCAGAGGATCCCACATGCCTCGGAGCAACTAAGCCTGCACACCACAACTACTGAACCTGTGCTCTAGAGCCGGTGCTCTGCAACAAGAGAAGCCACTCCAATGAGAAGCCCACGCACTGCAACTAGAGAGTAGTCCCAGCTTGCGGCAACTAGAGAAAAGCCCTTCCAGTAATGAAGACCCAGTACAGCCATAAATAAATAAATAAAATCATTTAAAAAAAGAAAAACGAAGACGAAACTAAACTCATCTTTGGATATTCAAGGGATTTAAGCTGGCTGTGGGACGAACTGTGAAAGAAAAGAGCAAAGTGAACATCTAGACCGTTTCATGGAAGATTATGTCTTAAAAAAAAGAAAGATTAAAAAAAATCAATAATGCCAGCTGCTGCCGCTGCTAAGTCACTTCAGTCTTGTCCGACTCTGTGCGACCCCATAGACGGCAGCCCACCAGGCTCCCCAGTCCCTGGGATTCTCCAGGCAAGGACACTGGAGTGGGTTGCCATTTCTTTCTCCAATGCATGAAAGTGAAAAGTGACAGTGAAGTCGCTCAGTCGTGTCCGACTCTTCGCGACCCCATGGACTGCAGCCTACCAGGCTTCTCCACCCATGGGATTTTCCAGGCAAGAGTACTGGAGTGGGGTGCCATTGCTTTCTCCGAATAATGCCTGGGGAATAACTAAAGCGACTCAGCAGGTTCAAGGCTACCATCTCTAGTTTTACAGCGCCCTCTGGTGGTGACATAGAACTGTTGCATAGGATTCCCAGGCCAAGGGGGAGAATTGCAAGAGTCCCGGCTACCAGGGCTTCCCTGGTGGCTCAGAGGTTAAAGCGTCCGCCTGGAATGCGAGAGACCCAGGCTCGATCCCTGAGTTTGGAAAATCCCCTGGAAAAGGAAATGGCAGTCCACTCCAGTACTCTTACCTGGAGAATCCCATGGAGGGAGGAGCCTGGTAGGCTACAGTCCATGGGTCATGGGGTTACAAAAAGTTGGACATGATTGAGCGACTTCACTTTCACTTTCACAGCTACCAGGATCTCCCAGCACCTTGGGTGGCCTCTGTCCACTTTCTTCTGTCATCTTCCTTCCCCACAGCCTGTCTCTTAAAATTTAAAATCTCTTGTCACTTTGCAATGTTTCTAAGGCAAGTTGTATCACTGAGCCCACAGATAGACTGAGGGGAGTTTTAGGGAAAGAAGTAATCAGCGTCCTGCGTGTGTGCTAAGTCACTTCAGTCGTCCCCGACTCTTTGCCACCCCATGGACTGTAGTCCTCCAGGCTCCTCTGTCCATGGGATTCTCCAGGCAAGAAGACTGAAGTGGGTTGCTGTGCCCTCCTCCAAGGGATCTCCCCAACCCAGAGACTGAACCTGTGTCTCAGGTCTCCCGCATTGCCAGGCGGATTCTTTACCGCTAGCACCACCTGGGAAGCCCAATAAGCAACCTAGTTCGCCACTTTTCACAAATTTGAAATGTGGCTTTGATCACAGCTATCACTGCCTCTCATTATATTAATAGCTATTACAATCCTAAATATTTCGTGTTCTTAAATATTTCGTCAATGAGGGCAGTTGACACTGGCAAATCATTTTTCTTTTGTATGCACATTTTTGTTTACCTTGTAAAATATGCCTTATATGTCCCTACCGCCCTGCTGTTATAGCCCTGAATTAGAAAAAAATCATCAATGCCTCAAAAGTGCTTCCTTGACTCATAAAAGCGGGGATGAAGGTAGTAATAGGGATCTGACAACTCAGAACAATGCCATCCGTAAAGTGTGAACAGCATTCGGTGGGGTATAATATGTCCAGAGGGGCTGGGATGAAGGAAAATATGAGCGATTATTTCGCACAATAAGAAAAAGAGAAACTGCAAATAGGAACTACCATAAACATTATCTGGGAACTGGAAGGTTTGGGAGTTTGTTTCTTGTTTTTTGTTTTTGCCACACTATGTGGCATGTGGGATCTTGGTTCCCTGACCAGGAACCAAACTAGTGGAAGCCTGGAATGGAAGCATGGAGTCTTAACCACTGGACCACCAGGGAAGTCCCAGAAACTGGGTTTTGTTGATGATTCACCCCGTCCCCAGTACATTATCAACACTAAAATGTCAAATCAAGGCTCAAAGTCATCAAAACCTGTGTACTGGTCACAGGTAAAGCCTACTGATTTTTTTTTTTTTCCAGAATAAGTCCAATATAGCATTTCCCAGAATAAAAATTTAATTTTGTGATAGAGATAGAAAAAGGTCCCCAAAATAGAGCACATGACTCCTAGTTGCCCTCACTCTTCAGAGTAACAGAACAGAAAAGACAGACAAACCAGTTGTGGAGTTAGTGATATAAATACTTGGCAAGAAAGCAGTTTGATGAAATGCCACTGCTGGATGTCATAGAACAACGGTACACCAAGTTCAGTGAGCAATTGCCATCAGGTACAGATGCCAACGTTCAAGTCTCCTGGTGGAAAGTTTCATCTCCAGACTGTGCAATAGCTTTTAGAAAGGGGAAAATGTAGATGATGGCCAAGTAGTCACTGAATTTTGGTTCCCCTTGTCTCTAAAATTCTCTACTGCCAGAGGAAAACATTTTGTTTTATTAGAGGTTATTTGGTAAATGAAAAGGATACCTTGGAATCAGGACAGATGAAACACTGGCTTTGGGAGCAAGAAGTCAGGAGGTTGAAATTCTAACAAATGAGATTTTCCGATTCTGTGTTTCAGTTTCTCCCTCTGAAAAGTGGGAATGATGCTGTTAACAGTGATAATAATGTCTGTTTCCTACAGAGGTGGTTAAGATGAGTGAAGAACTACACATAAAGCAATGTCTGGCTTATCAAAAGCACTCAATGGGGACTTCCCTGGTGGTGCAGTAGCTAAGACTCTGGGCTCCCAGTGCAGGGGGCCTGGGTTCAATCCCTGTTTAAGGAACTAGATCCCACATGCTGCAACTAAGAGTTTGCAGGTCACAACTAAAGATCCCGCATGCTGCCACGAAGATCCAGCAATTAAAAAAATAAGGAAGTACTCAATAAAGATGAGTTATTATTATCATTACATGAATGCTGGTTTGAACACTGCTTAATTCAGAGAACCACTGACTGTCCTCAATATGTGTCCTGAACCCAATTCAGTGTTGGAGGAAACAGAAAACATTTTCATCATGAGTCAAACTGCAGTCACGAAGGATACATTCTTTTCAACGTGGTCATAGAAATAGAAGTACAGGAACCTGCTTCCTTCTGCCAAGCCCTGGGAAGTACATAGATGCTGGAGGGCAGAGAAGTTCACATGAATTCTGTTTTGTTTTAGCATTTTTATTGAGATACAATTCACATAGCATAAAATTCACTTTTTTTTTTAATTTAGTGGGGGTTTTTTGGCCACACTGCTGTGATCTTAGTTCCCCGACCAGAGATCAAACGTATGCCCCCTGCAATAGAAGTGTGGAGTCCTAACCACTGGACCACCAGGTAAGTCCCCAAATTCACCATTTTAAAGTGTATATTTTTAGTATATTCACTCTGTTATACAACCATCAATGCTATCTAATTTCCAGAATATTCCTATCACCCTAAAAAGAAATCCCATACCTATTAGCTGTTAGTCTAAATTCTCTTCTTCCCCCAACCACTGGCAACTGCTAATCTACTTCCTGTCTTCCGTGGCTTTGCTGTTCTGGATATTTCCGTGTAAGTGGCATCTTACACGATGTGGTCTTTTCTGTCTGATTTCCTTCACTTAGCACCATATTCTCAAAGTTCATCCATGTTGTGGCACATAATAGTACTTGACTCCTCTTTATAGCTGAATAATATTCTGCTGTATGGACAGACCCCATTTTGTTTATTTATTCATCAGTAGATGGACACTGGATTGTTTCTGGTCTGGGGCTATTTTGAATAACACTGCTATGAAGATTCATGCACGAGCATGTGTGTGAATGAATGTTTCCAATTTTCTCAGGTAAATGTGAATGAAATTGCTGAGTCAGATGGTAACTCTGTATTTTACCTTTTGAGGAACTGCTAAACTGCTTCCCACAGCAGCTGAAATATTTTACACTCCCAGGAGCAATGTATGGGGGTTCCACTTTCTCTACATTCTCACCAACACTTGTTGATGCTGTTATATTATAATTATATATTATAAAGTATAATTATATTTTAATTATTATAACTATCCTAGTGGATGTGAAGTATCATCTCATTATCATTTTGATTTACATTTCCCTAGTAACTAATAATGTTAAAAACATCTTTCCATGTGATTTTTGGCCATTTATTTACCTTCTTTGGAGAAATATCTGGTCAAACCCTTGCCCAATTTTTTAACTAGGTGATCTTTTTAATATTGAGTTGTAAGAGTTCTTTTCATAGTCTGGACCCTAGCTCCCTATCTTATATATGATTTGCAAATATTTTCTCCCATTCTGTGAGTTGCATTTTCATGTTCTTGTTAGTGTTCTTTGACCGCAAAAGTTTTATTTTTTATGAGGTCCAATTTATTTGTATTTTTTCCTCCTCGATTGCTTGTGCTTTTGTTCTCATTTCTAACAATCCATTGCCTGATCAAAGGTCACACGAACTTTCATATATGTTTTCTTCTAAATTTTTATAGTTTTAGCTCTTACATTTAGGTCTTTGATCTGAGTTCAGTTCTTTTTTAAAGATTTTTTTTTTTAATGTAGACCATTTAAAGTCTTTATTAAATGTATTATATACAATACTGCTTCTGTTTTATGTTTTGGTGTTTTGGCCTCAAGATATGTGGGTTCTTAGCTCCCCAAAAAGGGATGGAACCTGCACCCCCTGCACGGGAAGGTAAGTCTTAATCACTGGGCCACCAGGGAAGTCCCTTGAGTTAAGTTTTGTTTATAGTATGAAGGAAGTGCTCAAATTCATTCTTTTGTATGTGGATATCTAGTTTTACCAGCATCTTTTGTTGAAAAAGCTAATCTTTCCCCCATTTAATCATCTTGGCACCTTTATTGATCATAAATGTATGAGTTTGTTTCCGGACTCTCAATTCTATCCCATCCATGTCTGTCCTTATGCTAATTCCACACTTACTTGATTACTGTAGCTTTGTCACAAGCTTTAAAATTGGTTAAGTGTGAGTCCTTCAACCTTGTCCTTCTGTTTTCAAGACTGTACTGGTTATTTCTGGTTCCTTGCAATTTTGTATGCAATTTAGGATTAGCCTAAATAGTCCATTTCTGGAAAAAAAAAAAAAAAAGAAAAGCAGTATTAACAGAGATTTCATTGAATCTGTAGATCAATTTGGTAAGCATTGCCATCTTAACTGTATTAAGTATTCTAAACAATGAACAAGGATGTTCTTAGATTTGTCTAAATGTCCTTAATTTCTTTCAATGTTTCAGAGTGTACGAGATTTGCACTTGTTTGGTTAAATTATTCCTAAATATTTTATTCTTTTTGATGCTATTATAAATGGAATTGCTTTCTTAATTTCAGATTGCTCATTGCTGGCAAATAGAAATGAAACTGATTTTTATATTGATCTTACATCCCTCAGGTTTGCTGAACTTACTTATTATCTCTAATCAGGATTGGTTGTTTTTCGTTTGGGATTTTTTTTTTTCATCAACACTTCAGGGTATATTTTTTTAATAAATAAGACCATATCATCTGAAAATAAAAAGTTTTACTTCTTCCTTTTCACCAGATGAATTTTTTTTTTTCACTGTATGAATTTTTGAAAGGTGGGGACTTCCCTGGTGCAGTGGTTAAAACTTTGCCTTACAATGCAAGGGGGCGTGGGTTTGATCCCTGGTCAGGGAGCTAAGATTCCACATGCCGCACAACCAAAAAAAACATGAAATGTGGGATGACAATAAATAAGAATACCAATAAAGAGCATTTCTCCAATTGCATATAAAGAAAGCTGAGCACTGAATAATTGATGTTTTTGAACTATGGTGTTGGAGAAGACTCTTGAGAGTCTATTGAAATGCAAGGACATCCAACCAATCCATCCTAAAGGAAATCAGTCCTGAATGTTCATTGGAAGGACTGATGTTGAAGCTGAAACTCTAGCTGCTGGCCAGCTGATGTGAAGAACTGACTCATTTGCAAAGACCCTGATGCTGGGAAAGATTGAAGGCTGGAGGAGAAGGGGATGACAGAGGATGAGATGGCTGGATGGCATCACCGACTCAGTGGACATGAGTTTGAGTAGACTCCGGGAGTTGGTGATGGCCAGGGAGGCCTAGCGTGCTGCAGTCCATGGGGTCGCAAAGAGTTGGACACGGCTGAGCAACTGAACTGACTGAACTGCTCAAGTAATATGTCTTAATTATATATCAGAACCCAGGACCAAAATTTCACAGTTGTAACATTGGCATAAAGCGTCAGGACTTCTTAAAGCTAGAACTCTGGCACAGTTGCCTCATCAAAGTTTTACTATGTCCCAATATTTGATTTCTTTGAAAAAGAAATAAAAAATATATAATTGGGAGAATTTTAAAACTACTTTGATAAAATGGTAAACTAACACACACACACAACTTGTAATTCTACATCAGAATGAGAAAGTGAAATGAAAGTTGTTCAGTTATGCCTGACTCTTTGGGACCCCATGGACTGTACAGTCCATGCAATTCTCCAGGCCAGAATACTGGAGTGGGTAGACTTCCTCTTCTCCAGGGGATCTTGCCAACCCGGAATCCAACCAGGGTCTCCTGCATTGCAGACGGATTCTTTACCAACTGAGCGATCAGGGAATAAGAAGTACTTTCCAAAGTTGAACCAAGTCAAGGATTGGATAAGGAATCCCCAATTGCCCCCACCTTCCCTGATGGCTCAGAAGGTAAAGAATCTGCCTGCAATGCAGGAGACCTGGGTTCAATCCCTGGGTGGGGAAGATCCCCTAGGGAAAGAAATGGCAACCCACTCCGGTATTCTTGCCTGGAAAATTCCCATGGACAGAGGAGACTTCCGTGCTACAGTCTATGGGGTCATAAGAGTTTGAACAGGACACTAAGGGACTAAACCACCACACAGTTAAAATAGTCAAGTCTTTCAACTTGCAGACTTCAGTCCTAATTGTTCAGCAAACCATCTTCCATTAGAATGCTCTGCACAGTTCTGAATGTAAGTTTCATCTGTTATCCAGGCCTGTCTCATGAAGCACTCAACCTCATTCCTTAACTTGTCCTAATTGAGTGGAAACAGAACAACAACAAAAAAAACTAGCTGGATATGATCAAACCTGAGACATGACTCAAACTATCTGACATCGACCTCAATATAAATACTTCAGTGAAGGTTTCATGTATATTTCTCATTGATTTGTTACCGTTTTAAATTTTTTTTGTACTATTTTAGAGTTTGTGATCATTTTTTAAATGTGTCCAGAATTTTGGTACTTTGTGGGTACTAGACACCCATTAAAATGGTCTGTAGATGCTGAAGCTTGACGAACACTGGTTTTTCAAGGGCACTGGAGTGGGAACCGGGATGTCTAGATCTTAGTCTTGGTTTTGACCTTGACTATGTTAGTCAACTTCGATAAGCCTTAGTCTCCCTGTTCTAGGATAGATTGTATTTCCTGCTCTGGCTTCCTCACATGGCTCTGTGGAAAGCAAATGAGAAAATGGACACACAGGTGCTTTGTAACCTCTAAGACTGTGCAAACATATGTGATGAGATGGTATTTTGTGGGGTTTTTTTTTTCTTTTTTAAATTTTTACTGGAGTATAGTTGATTTACAATGTTGTGCTAATTTTAGGTGTATAGCAAAGTGAATCAGTATGAGATGGTCTTTTAAAAGACTCTCTGTCCCTTTGGCTGCCTTTCTTTTGGTTCCTCTGTGTATGTCCTCACCAGCTATCATCAGCCAGTTCCCACACCCCACCCTCAGCTTTGTGTTTATAAATCCAGTCTGTCATCCCCACTGCCATCCTGAGGCCCAAAGCTGTTTATCTCTGGTGAAGAAAGTACCCATGTCTCCTGAATCTTGCTCTAACGCTTTTTTTTTTTTCCACCACACTGCAGCATGTGGGATCTTAGTTCCCCGCCTAGGGATTAAACCCAAGCCCCCTGCATTGGTGGCAGGCTTAACCACTGGACCATCAGGGAAGTCTCATTGCTCTAACTCTTCTGTACCCCAAGACTCTCTCTCCATAATTATTTAGACAGAGAGGGCTTCTGATAAGCTTGGGGCCACACTGTTCTTTCTGCATGAGCCCCAGGCCCAAATGCAGAGACCTGTGCCCCTACCCTGCTCAGCTTCCGCCCCCGGTTCCCCGAATCCCCTCCCAGGGACACCCATATCTGAAATTCCATAGACAAAGACTCTCCCCCAATTCCCATCACCTCTGCTATGGTCTGAGAAATTCTGCCCAGTTCTGAGACAGAAAAAGGAAGAGGGCAGCCCCACCCTGCAGACCCCACCCTCCAGGAATGGATTTATGCTTCATTGTTGGTGGCAGCCATAGAAACCACAGGTAAGCATGAGTCAGAAGGTAGTAAACAGAATTCTTTACCAACAGAGGTTGCCCAGACAACCCTGCGGGGGGCAGGGCCCTGGACTTGTGGATTGGTTTCTGGGAACCTCCTGGAACAGCAGACGGTGACATTTGGCAAGGCCAGCAAACACAGATAAACCATGGGCCGTTCTTCTGGAGCTCCTGCTCACAACCCCCCGACATCCACTTGACCCTGAGCCCCCCATCCTGAACATATTTCCACTCCTCAAACTCCCCACACTGGGAAGTCTGGGCGCTTGACTTCCCTACCTGAAGTCCTTACTCCGTGAAATGTTCTTCCCTCATCTTTTTATCCATCTTTCATGGGGTTTTTGACACGTACGGAGGACACTTCCAGGGGTCAGAGAAGGCCCCAACTTTTAAGGGGCCTGAGATCTAAAGGACGAATAGGTGTTTTCTGTTTTTAAACAGCGAAAAAGAGGGTAAATCACAGGTTAAACGTTTCTCATTGAGTCAGGACAAATATGAAATGTCATCATTTCTTTTCATGATTATTGCTGAAAATAATTTTGTCTAATAGGGAGGGGAGGGAGCAGGTAAAAAGTAATATACACCATGTGAGACACTTCAGGCATGCCTCAGTCTCTCACCCCTCATTTTTGTTACTAAATTATTATTAAGTATTATATTAATGCTTGGAATGCAAAAGCTTTGTGGCCCCAAACAAAATGACACTAAAATATCAGTTTTGATGAGTCCTCTTCTAATTGAATGGACTTCTCTGGTGGCTCAGACGGCAAAGTGTCTGTCTACAATGCAGGAGACCTGGGTTCGGTCCCTGGATCGGGAAGATTCCCTGGAGAAGGAAACAGCAACCCACTCCAGTATTCTTGCCTAGAAAATCCCATAGACGGAGGAGCTTGGTGCAGGCTACTCTCCATGGGGTCGCAAAGAGTCGGGCACGATTGAGCAACTTTCCTTCCCTTCTAATTGAATCGCCCCAGGCCTGTGACCCAGCTTCACGTCTTCTCTGTCACATGTATCTTTTTGTTTTGGGCACAAGTGTTAGTCTCTCAGTCATGTCTGACTCTTTGCGACCCCATGGATTGTGGCCCACCAGGCTCCTCTGTCCGTGGAATTCTCCAGGCAAGAATACTGGAGAGGGTTGCCATACCCTTCTCCAATGTGACATTAAAAAGAAGGTAAGTTGTGGATGGGCCTAGAGATTGTCACACAGAGTGAAATAAGTCACTTCACTTAGATAAATATAGCATGATAAATATTTATCTTAGAGAAAGATAAATACATCATGATAGTGCTTACATGTGGAATCCAGAAAGGTGCAAATGAACTTATTTACAAAACAGAAATAGAGTCACAAATGCAGAAAACAAACTTATGGTTACCAGGCAGTAAGGGGCAGGGGGGTGAAGAGAGAGAAATTGAGAGACTGGAATTGATATTACACACTACCATATATAAAATAGATAGTAAGAACCGGCCGTATAGCACGGGGAAGTCTACTCAATACTCGGTAATGATCTATATGGGAAAAAAATCTAAAAAAGAGGGGATATATGTATATGTATAGCTGATTTAATTTGCTCTACACCTGAAACTGGGGCTTCCCAGGTGCTGTTAGTGGTAAAGAATCCACCTGCCAATGCAGGAGACATAAAAGATGCAGGCCTGATCCCTGGGTCAGGAAGATCCCCTGGAAGAGGGCATGGCAACCCCCTCTAGTATTCTTGCTTGGAGAATCCCATGGACTGAGGAGCCTGGTCCACGGGGTCGCAAAGAGAAAGACACGACTGAGTGACTAAGTACAGCACATATTACAATAAAATTTTTTTTAAGGATTTAATAGAAAATGAGTCCATAAAGCAGTGGTAAATAATAAATAATAAAAACATACTTGGGCCCCATTGGGGTGTTCTAGACTTGGATATATCATGGAGGGCTCACACCTTGAGGCAGGCAGAACTTCCCTGGACCCAAACCCCCTGCTGAGGAAGCACAGGGTCTTAACCACTGGACCACTGGGGAAGCCCCATGGCGCTATTCATTTCCATTTGCCTCCCCCACCCCAACATTGTCCAAAAATGCCTGATTCCTGAGGGCAAATCCCTGAGCAGAAAGCAGGGAAAGTTCTAAGAGCGATGGTACTTTACATGATGCAGGTTTCAAACTGGTGATGCAGCGCCATGCCTTATCCATCTATCTTAAAAATATTCATGATTCTTAAAGAGCATCTGGCTTCCCTGGTAGCTCAGCTGGTAAAAAATCTGCCTGCAATGCAGGAGAGCTGGGTTCGATCCCTGGGTTGGGAAGATCCCCTGGAGAAGAGAATGAGTACCCACTCCAGTATTCTGGCCTGGAGAATTCCATGGACAGAGGAGCCTGTCAGCTACAGTGCATGGGGTTGCAAAGAGTTGGACACGACTGAGCGATTTTCACTTCACTAAAGAGCATCTGGGCAAAGGACGCTCTCTGCTCTGAGGCGCACATGCGCCCTGGCTGTTCTCAGCCTTGAGGAGCTTGGTCGGTACCGTCAGCCATGCTGTCTGCGTCTGTTCTCTGTGTATTTACACGACTTCCAGGAGGAGGAAGTGAAAAGTTTCACATTTACTTTCAACAGCTGAATGCGAAAGAAAGTAAAAGTGAAAGTCACTCAGTCGTGTCTGACTCTGCGATCCCGTGGACTATACAGTCCATGGAATTCTCCAGGCCAGAATACTGGAATGGGTAGCCTTTCCCTTCTCCAGCAGATCTTCCCAACTCAGGAACTGAACCAAGGTCTCCTGCACTGCAGGTGGATTCTTTACTAGCTGAGCCACTAGGGAAGACCAAGAATACTGGAGTGGATAGCTTATCCCTTCTCCAGAGGATCTTCGAGACCCAGGAATTGTGACCAAGATCTCCTGTGATGCAGGTGGATTCTTTACCAACTGAGCTATTACTTGAGGTCTTTAAAGAAAAGGGACATGTATCAGAGGCACTTCAGTGCTTTATATTTTTGCAAACATTTAATGACTTATAGAAAATTTTTTCATTAACTTTGGCCCCTAAATTATTAGATAATGGAAAATCATTCTTTTTCTTTTTTTAATTTGGATACATGGCTCTTGCTTGCTGGATCATCTCCTGCCAGTCAATCGTCAGTCATTTCTCAGCTCATTTGTTTATTCCTACTGTGTCCTTGTTAGGTTAACTTTTAACAGCACTGTGATGTGATTCTCCCGTAAAGAATGCATTTAACAACAATCATTAAATACATATTTTGCAAGCCTGCCACTTACTAGTGTTGTAGTATCTTCTCTCCTTGTTGTTAATTTGCTCTGAAGCCTAATTATTCCAACAGTAATTAATTATTTGCCCATTGCTGCATTTTATTTATATTATAAACTTGTATTGAGCATACAATATCAGGTCACATTCTAAGTACTTTTTAATATTAACTCACTTGGTCCCTAGTGACTCAGATGGTAAAGAATGCACCTGCAACGCAGGAGATCTGGGTTCAGTCCCTGGGTTGGGAAGACCCCCTGGGGGAGGGCATGGCACCCCACTCCAGTATTCTTGCCTGGAGAATCCCCATGGACAGAGGAGCCTGGTGGGCTACATTCAGTCCATGGGGTTGCAAAGAGTCAGACACGACTGAGCGACTTACACTTCAGCTTTTTCAACACTTTCAATTGATCCTCACACAATCATATGAGATAGATGCTTCTGCTGTGAAGATTCAGAGACACAGAGATTAAATAACTTGCCCAGGCCACATTAGCCAAAGTGTCAGAATCAGGATTCAAACCAAGGCTGCCTGACTCCACACCTGAGCTAGAAACTGTGCTGTTGCTGCGTCTCTGAAGGAGCACACAGCCTAGTTAAGGAGACGCAACACCCACCATGGAAAGTTTGGTAACAGTGAAGGCAGGGCAAGAGGCAGGGGTGGCGAAAGCAACAGGAACCAAAGGTGGGAGGGGGCGCGGGGACTGGAGGGGCCTGATGGGCAGGCGGGGATCAGTCTGAGTTGTGCAGAATGTGTACTGGATGAGTCAGGAGGGTCGAATAACTCCCCTTTCCTCCCTCCCCCCGGGGACTGGAGGAGGGGAAGGAAAAGGGAGAAGAGACAGAGGCCCATGAGGAAAGGGCCCTAAATTAGGCTCTAAATCACCTCTCAGTTGGCCCCTCAGCCTGTTAGGGTTTCCTATCAGCCTCGGACGCGCCCAGAGTCCAGATACCAAGACAGGCATCTTCCATCCTCATGGGAGTTGACTACCTGCTTTTGAGCACAGTGGCTTCTCGGAAAAATCTGCTGGAAGACCAGGACAGGTGACTTTATAATGGCAAGAGGATGCGGCTCCAGGACAGATGATCAGGAAGAGGGCTTTCCAGGAGACAGACGGAGCGGAGAGGCTGAACAGATGTGAGGAGTGATATTTGGGGGATGGGGTGATATATGAAGATGATTTTTGGCTGTACCGCTCAGCACATGGGATCTTGGTTCCCCAACCAGGGATTGAACCCATTTCCCCAGCAGTGGAAGCGCGGAGTCTTAACCCCTAGTCCGACAGCAAAATCCCGTGAAGATGCTTTTTTTTTAAGGAAACAGTGCTGGTGGCGAGCTGCCGAGGCCTGTGCCCCAGGACAGCCCCGAGCAAAGGCCAGCATCACTTCTCAAGGCTTCAGGAATGAGAGTTCTGTCTCTTTGGCTGCTGAGACAACCTTTCAGATGGAAATAAGGCAGGCAGTTTCCTCTGGTTTCCTAGCCCCACGGCAGGCTTTCAGTTCAGTTCAGTTCAGTTCAGTCGCTAAGTCATGCCTGATTCTTTGCAACCCCATGGACTGCAGCACGCCAGGCTTCCCTGTCCTTCACCATCTCACGACAGGCTTACCCACAGTAACCCATTTGTTTTCTATAGGCGAGAGGTGAGAGGTGCAGGCTTTGGGGCCAGACAACTTGAGTTCAAATCCTGGCTTCTCCTCTTGTTAACTTTGTCCTCATGAGCATGTTATGTAACCTCTCTGAGCTTGTTTCCTCATCTGTTATAATGAGGTTAATATCTAACTCGAAGAGTTTTGGTGGGGATTAAATGAAATTACACATGTCACGTGCTAAATTATGCCTGCACCTAGTAATTGCTTTAATAAAAACTTAGCCTGTTATTATCGTAATGATCCAAAAATTAGTATTATTATCCTCATTTTACATACAAGGATGGAGACTTGGAGAAGTCAAGTTCACCTGCCCCAAAAGCTCTTGTGAAGGGCCTGCCTTTGAACAATGACTGTAAGGAATGCATGGGGCCATGACTGAAGGTCATCTAGGCAGATGCAAAGGATCAATGCAGGATCAGGGTGGAGACAAGCATAACGCTTGTGTGCCCAGTCGTGTCCGGCTCTCTGCAACCCCATGGACTGTAGTCTGCAAGTCTCCTCTGTCCATGGGATTGTCCAGGCAAGAACACTGGAGTGAGTTGCCATTTCTTCCTCCAGGGGATCGTCCTGACCCAGGGATTAAACCCGCGTCTCTTAAGTCTCCTGCATTGGCAGACAGGTTCTTTACCACAAGTGCCACGTGGGACGAGCATAGAATGGGGATGAAATGGGGGCGAGGTCAGAGAAGACATCTTTGCAGAATGCTCACAGAGATCTCCTGTGAGGCTAATGCTTGGACCAATGCCCGCCCTGAAGACTTGTCGGATGTTCCACGTGCTGTTTCACATGCTGGCTTCGTGTCCTTGGCCAAGGGGCTTTACCTCTGAATCTCGTTTTTGTATCTATCAAGTGGGCTAATACAGGCAGCCCTGCTTCACTGGGTTATGCAGGGAAGAGAGCTAACTGGTCCCCACTGAACACAGTGCCAGGCACAGAGGACGGTTCTTGAGACCTAGGGGTTGCCCGCATGACCCCAAACTGAGAATCTAAGTCTCTGAAGGATGGGGAGTGGATCCAAGGCTTCAGGATGCTGCTAAAACGACCCGAGTGTGCTTGCTAAGTCGCTTCAGTCGTGTCCAACTCTTTGTGACTCTATGGACTGTAGCCCGCCAGGCTCTTCTGTCCATGGAATTCTCCAGGCAAGAATACTGGAGTAGGTTGCCATTTCCTTCTCCAGGGGATCTTCCCAACCCAGGGATCAAACCAGTGTCTTTTAAGTCTCCTGCATTAGCAGGTGGATTCTTTAACACTAGCGACACCTGGGAAGCCACAAACTGTGACCCAAATTGTGGTTCAATTATCCAAAAAGGGGTCCATGTTACAGAGACAGGTATTCCCCTGAGCATGAGGAAATTACTTTAAGCTTGAGCAGGAGGTATTTGGGTCAGAGATGAGAAAGAACTTCCTGAAATTCAGGGTTGTCAAATCAAATTATAAATAATGATTTAGGACTGTTGAGCTAGCGTCTGCTTTAGGAATGAAAGAGCTGCCCACCTTCCCAGGCTAGGCAAGATGCGTCATAATGAGATGGGCCGACAGTCAATCTCTCTGTGCAAATGAACCTCAAAAAACACATATATTTTGTGTATTTCATGAGCAAGGGCTGGCTGTGAGCGTGGACTAGTGACAAGGGCCATAGTGCTCACAGAAGCTGACTGAGGTTGGGGGTGGTAAGCTACTCTCACCTTGAAAACTTTTGCAAAGACTGACCCAGAGCCTTAAAATTCTTCATTCTGTGTGCTTCTGAGTCACTTGGGCTGAGCAGGTGGACACCCACTGTCAGTCCAGACCTGAGGGAGGAAGTCAAATGACTTCTTGGAGGAAGGGGTTGTCACTGATCAGAGTTGCTGGAACAAAGGGGCAATCTGGGCAGCAGCTTTGCTGGCGGTCATCGAGCAGCAGCGAGGACCATCTGCCAAGGACGTCAGGCAGCCGTCCTGCATGGCGAGGAGTGCTGAGTTGTGAGACCACACAGCTGCCAACTCACTGAGAAAGGCCAGGGCTTGGAGGCCTGGCCACTCCTAGCCTCCCAGACCAAGTAAAATCTAACTGCACTTCCAAGGATTGCCACTAGGGGAGACCAGGGCCCTCTGGGGAGAGGTGAGTGCTGCGTGCTTAGTGGGTCAGATGTGTCCAACTCTTTGCGAGCCCGTGGACTGTAGCCCACCAGCCTCCTCTGGCCATGGAATTTTCCAGGCAAGAATACTGGAGTGGTTTGCCATTTTCTTCTCCAGGGGATCCTCCCAACCCAGGGATCGAACCCATGTCTCCTGCAGTAGCAGGTGGATTCTTTACCTCTGAGCCACTAGGGAAGCCCTGGAAAAGTATTCTTGAAGACTCCACTATTAATCCATCAGAACTGATGTGCAAGTTCAAACCTACATGCAGTGGTTGTCTTAAGGAGCCAGGAGCCTTTAGATGAGCGCCACTGAGGAAACGCTGAAGCTTCACTAATGAACCAGGAATGCCCCAATGAAATTAGGGAAGCATTCCAAGTATTTATTTAAAAAACAAAGGTGGTTACTTTGGCAGGAGCAGAGAGATGACATTCTACCTACAAGTTCATTCTATCCGGGTCCTTTAGTAAGTCAAGCTCATTCAACTCCACAGACAGCGATGCTAGGCCTGCACCAGCCCCTGTGCTAGGGTGTCCCAGCCCCCAAGGAGCTAGGAGTCCAGTGAGGGCTGTGGGCACCTATGCCCACAGCAGCAAGATTAGGTGGTGCCTTTCAAAGGAGCTTGGTGGCCAAGCATTGAAAGCAGGAAAGAAAGGGATTACTCTGGTTGAGCAACTATCAGGAAAATGAACTGAAGGATGCAGGATGTTGAAAGAAGTGGAAGTGGAGATGGGGGACAAGGGGTCAGAAGTGATAACTATGCCGGCCAGGGGAATGTGCTTGAGCAAGTTCATGGAGCCAGGGAAGATGATGTAGATTCAGAGGATGGAGACAGTCCAGGGACAAAGCAGGGGAGCAGCAAGTGAAAGGCAGGAAGCATAACCGGGACCATGCATTTGAGGTCTTTGAACACCAGGAAGAAGTTAGTCCTCTCAAGCCACCAACCAGAAATCAGCAGCTGGGAGGGGGCGATTCCCCAGGAAGCCATCAGGGCAGACTCTCAGGAGGCCTTTGGGAGTCCTGCCCTTCCCCACTTTCTCTCTCTCTCTCTTTTTTTTTTTTTCTGTCTGTGCTGGGTCTTCCTCAAAGCTCGATGGCGCTCTGGTTGTGATGCAAGGGCTTAGTTGCCCAGAGACATGTGGGACCTCAGTTCCCTAATCTGAATCAGCTTCCCCTTGGAAGGAGGATTCTTAACCACTGGACCCCCAGGGAAGTCCCTTCCCCTTCCTTTCTGAACACTGTCTGTTTATGCCATTCCCTCCTCCAGAAATGCCCTTCCCTCCTACTCTACCTAGCAAACTCCTAGTTATCTTCAAAGCCCCAGCACAACATTCACCTCCTCTACAAAGCCTTCCCTGGCTGCTCTATGTAGTTATTAGTCCCTCCCACAGCTCTTGGTTCATTCCTTACATGTAACTTCTATACCAATGTGCTGTTCCCCACTAGTGTGTCTGTCTCCCCGTTCTTTTGTAACCTCCTGGAAGTCAGGGACTATCTCTGTATTAGGAATGCTGCTGCGCTGTGCTTAGTCGCTCAGTCGTGTCCAACTCTCTGTGACCCCATGGACTGTAGCCCGCCAGGCTCCTCTGTCCGTGGGGATTCTCCAGGCCAGAATACTGGAGTGGGTTGCCATGCCCTCCTCCAGGCGATCTTCCCAACTCAGGGATTGAACCCAGGTCTCCCCAACCCAGGGATTGGACCCAGGTCCCCCGCATGGCAGGCAGATTCTTACTGCCTGAGCCACCAGGGAAAGCCCAAGAACACTGGAGTGGGTGGTGGTGGTTTAGTTGCTAAGTCGTGTCCAACTCTTTGCAATCCCATGAACTGTAGCCTGCCAGGCTCCTCTGTCCATGAGATTCTCCAGGCAAGAATACTGGAGTGGGTTGCCATTTCCTTCTCCAGGGGATCTTCCCAACCCAGGAATTGAACCCGGGTCTCCTGCATTGCAGGCAGACTCTTTACCAGCTGAACTATAGGGTAGTACAGGGAAGCCTGCACTATTCAATACGGACACTCATATTAGGAATGCGTATTCTATATACCCCTCGCACCTTGGCACAGAGAATATTGCCTGTAAGCGGTGTAGGGAGGGAGGGCATCAGTTCCCATCTAAGGCGCTGTCAGCTGTGCCCCTTGGCCTGGCCTGCTGGTTTTATCTATCTCACGTGACTTGGTGCCTCTCAGCTGGAATCCTCAGCTCCTCCGCCCAACCTCACCCTTCCCAGCTCTGCCTAGAGAAGGACACACCTCCGATCAGCTGCCTGGCTGCCAGTGCCTGCCAGCACCTCATTAACCCAGATGGCCCCCGCCCCGCCCTGAGAGGTGTGGGCTGGGCAGAGTTCAGGGATCAGGGGAATCTCCCTGACCTTCCCACCTGTGGGGAAAGGCAGCAGGGACTTGGGGTTCCCTACGCCAGCCCCAGAAGTTACCTTCATGCCGTACTGGACAGACACTTCTGGTCCTCAGAGCTCCGCTCCTGGACAGACACCTCATTAGCTGCGGGGTCCAGCTGGGGACTTCATGGGGTCATCTGCACTGGGGCAGAAACCAAGGCTCAGAAGAGAAATGGGACTCAAGCCAGGGAACTTCTCTGGCAGTCCAGCAGTTAGGACTCCCCGCTTTCACTGCTGAGGGCGCAGGTTCAATCCCTGGTCAGGGAACTGAGATGCTGAAAGCTGTGTGGTGCAGCCAGAAAAAAGAGGGAGGGGTGTGAGGGAAGGTGGGGGTCAGCCAGGAAGAAAGACACTATCCAGGCGTCCCCACCCCCACCCCAGCTCCACACAGTAGAGGCCAACCCGCCAACCTCTCAAGTCCTTAGGCTGCTTTCAGCTCCCTGAGCTGTGTTCCCCTCTCAGCCTATCACAGGCAGGGGTCTTTTCTCCACAGCACTGAAGGACAAGGGAGACTGTGAGGGGAACCATCTAAGGAGGCCAGAGCAGAACACATAGAACACAGGAGCCCTGCCTCCTAGCCCACACACTCCTGCCGGCCACTCCCCCAGCTTCTAGACTCCAGCTTTCCCTGGGAACCTTGCCTCCCAGAGGGGCTGAAGACAGGCCCTGGGGCAGGGGCAGGTGGAGATTGGATCTCAGCCTAGAGGGAAGTGAAAGGGTTAACGCCCTCATGTCCACTGGGCCAGTCCAGCCAGCTCTCCCCAGAGCCTGTAAGTCCGGGCTTGCCTCTGGTCTCTCAATTTCAATTCTATTCTTATTCCCTCCACTTCCTTCCTAGAGACACTGGGAGGGCATCCTTGGCACCAGCAATGTCTGGGGTGTCATTTAATACTGCCAGTAATCACCACCTCCTGTTTACTGGCTGTCTTTCCCTCATGGCTAGTCTTGTTATCTCTAGGTTTCTCTGTCTTTCACACACACACACGGATGGAAAAAAGGCTTCTCTCCATCCCAGTTCCTGCCCCATCCTACTGCTCTCCCTAAAACTGATCTGAATCAACTGGAAAGCAGGAAACAGGAGATAAGGATGTACAGAGCTGGAGGTACCAATTGCTCTTCTGAACTACAAGAGCAATCACATCACAGCAAGGTCAGAACAAGAGAGTACTTGGAGGGCAAATAGGAGGAAGGTGGACGAAACTAGAAAGCATCAAAGGATAAAGATCCCTCTTCCACATCAAACAGAGCCGTCGCAGTCAGCGAGGACTGGAACACCTGAGATTACTGGTGGGTTCAATAAGCCAGCAATACAGTGAGAGAGGGAGCTTTTGAAAGTGTCCGTATACGTCACCGCATAGCCGACTCACAGGAGGAAGACCACGGACACGGTGCAAGGGGGGAGCCATTGCATTCAGACCTGCCCCCACCTCCCTCCTACCCTCCAATGTGTCTTTGGCTCCCTGAGTGTGAGATGACAGTGACCACACATCTATGGACACTTCTGATTTCTGATATCCAGTATTTCTGTCAGACTATGTGTCCTGATTGGGAATGTGAAGTGTGCCCTTCCTTAAACTGTGTCTATTTTATTAGTGGCCGTAGATGTTCAGACGCCCTCTTGAAGGCGGGAGTGTGGCTGTTTGCCAATAAAGAGTGGGGTCCGCCCACCCCCAGACTTGGTTAGTGGGAGAAGAGTTGGGCCAGCCTCAGCCTGGCATGAGGCGCCATCCCTGGAGCAAAGGTGAAGTCCAACCTTCCACCAGATGGCTGGAGCCGACAAGCAGAGATAAGGGTCACACTTTGGACTCTGCTGCCAGAAGGGGGCAGTGCCCCCGGGGTCCCTGATCCCCGAGGTCCCTTCTGCTGCCGGTCCTGCTCTCCTGCCTGGTTAAAGGAGGAAGAGGAGGCCGAGGCCGGGGCACGGGGCTAGCCGGCCACTCACCGACGCGGAAAGCGAGGTGGGCACCTGAAGCGGGTCACTCAGTAGTTACCACCGCCGACCCGGAGGGCAGCGCGCGAGGGTGACAGGCCGGACTGGGTGGGTGGAGACTTCAGGGGCGAGAGGAAGAGAGGAGGGGGCCCTGCGGAGCGAGGCAGAGCCGCCCGGGGCCCAGGGACCGAGGGCGCCCACCGCGCGGCGGGTCGGATGCCCGCAGGAGAGGGAGGAGCCAGCCCGCCGCTCCGCCCCCGCCCCGCCCCCGCCCTCCCGGCCCGGCTCCCCGCAGCCCGGGTCCCGCGGGCCGCTCGGTCCCAAACCCGGCAGGGCCGCGCGGCGGGCATCGCCGGGGAAGCCGTCGTCGGGAGACCGCGGGGCTGGCGGCGCGGGCAGCGGGCGCCGGGTCACCTGCGGGCACAGGTGAGCGGCGGGAGGACGGGGCGGGACGGGAGGCTGGGGCCGCGGGCCCCAGAGGAAGGGAAGCGGGTCAAAGCTCAGAAGGGACCCGGGGCTGCGGGGAGAAGGACTCGGAGCCCAAGGAGGGAGGATTATTGGGAGACAAGGAACGCTGCTCTCCCCAGCTCATAAATCAGAGGAAAGTTTAGGGGAGGGCGGAGCGGGGTTCCGGGGCCCACCTGGAGCGACACCCCCACTGGCCTAGGCGGTCTCTCCTCTCCAAGCCCCGCCCACCCAGAGAGCGGGGAGGCCTCTACCGAGGTTTAGGGGAGGGGAGGGAGCCCCCCGCGGGTCTCCCAGCCTCACCGAGGAACTCCCAGAGGCTGGCGAAACCCAACAGAGCCCGCTCCCTCTCTGCTCATCTCTAAGGCCAGCGGTCTAAGACCTGCCCATGGCCTGAGGGTCCAGGTAAGGGGTGGGGCGTTCCTTTCCGGGGGTGTGTGTGTTAGTCACTCAGTCGTGTCCCATTCTTTGCGACCCCATGGACTGTAGCCTGCCCATGGAATTCTCCAGGCAAGAATACTGGAATGGGTTGCCAGAGAGTAAATATCTCAGACTTTGAAGCCGCTGCAGTCTCTGTCATAGCTAGCAGGGAGAAAGTCACAACTGGCCTAGGAGGGAGGGAACATGTCTGTGATCCCATAGCGCTTTCTTTAGGGGCATGGAAATTTGAATTGAATATAATCTTCCTGTGTTGTTAACTATTCTTCTTTTTCATGATTTTATTTACTTTTTAAAATTTATTCTTCTTTTGACTTTTCCAACTATTTAAACATGTAAAACAGCCATTCTTAGCTTGTGGACTGTGCAAAAACAGGTGGCAGATCTGGCTGTTTTCACTGCCCCTGCCCACCCCCCCCACACACAACTTCCCACCCCCACCCCCACTCCTGTGTATTGGGGAGGGAAGGGTGTTGCTAGGTGCAAGAGGCATCCCCCTCACCTGGGGGCACCCAGGAAGCAGGGAACCTGTCTGTGACCCTTGCTCCCAGCTACTCTTTAGGATGTCAGCATCCTTTGAAGCCAGTGCAGGAACTGGTACCCCAAGTGTGCACATGTGAATGAGGGGGTATGGTTCCAAGGGGCTTTCTGCCCAGCATGTGGGAGTGTACCCAACCCTCACCAAGTCCTAGATGAGACCACTGTACTCCCCAACAAGCAAACTGGACTCTCCCCCTCCCTTCTGCTTCTTCCCCTCCCCCTCCACCTCTGTCTCCAGCCTGGCACCCTCCACTAACTAAGGCTGGCCCTTCCATCCTTATATTCTCTCTGCAGCCTCAGGGGGCTCCTTTCCCCTGCACATTGGAGTGATGAGCCTTTGCAGGTGACCCAGGAGAGAAGGGATGCAGGCCTTAGGTCCTCCCGATAAGAGTCCCCTCCAAGGGCTGGTGGCCTCCCGCATTGAGACCTATGGAGGCAGGTATCGGGCCTCGGTCGTGAATCCTCCAGGCAATGTCAATCCCCGAGGAGGCCTTTTGCTGGTGAGTCCAGGCCATGCCCCAAAGGTGACCTGGGCAGGGCAGGCGGGAGGACACCCGGGCTTTAAGTCTCTGTCCCCTTGCCAGGCCTTGGGCGGCACTCTTCCCAGACCACACCCCTGTCTTCTCTCCTGGGTTGTGAGGGAGAGGACTGTTGTGTGGGCCCAGGGTCCTGGGACTCCACACCCACCCCTGACAGATGGGGCAGGTGAGGCAGAGAGCCAGGAGGGGCCAGGCCCTTGGTGCTGTTGGAGGCATGGAGCTGGGGGTGGTAGGTCACCAAACCCAGGGTTCAGTGCCTCCAGACTCCCACCTCTACTAGGGAATAGCTTGTGAGCAGCTCCCTGAGACCTGCCTTCCTCTGAGTCAGGCCTGGAGGAAGAGCAAAGGTTCAAGGTGTCCCTACTCTATAGGTGGAGAGGGGTGTGGGGGCCTGCCTTGGCTCCAGCCCGGCTCCACCCCGCTGGCCAGTCTCCAGCGCTGACCAAGGAAAGGGGCGTGGAGGCCGAGCGGTCTTTCCCTTGGCCTCCCTCCACCTTGAGGTCAATTCTGCTTCCAGCCGGGGGTATCCCTCGTCTGACTGGAGGAGGGTTTGGTCATGGGACACCACCGAGGGCGGAAAGGGAGACTAGGAAATCTATGGCATAAGTGAGGCCACAGGCAGGTCAAGGAATGTGACCAGGCCTGCCCAGGAGGGACTGCTGGCCCAAGCCCCAACTTCTCCCACAGAAGGGCAGCCACTCCCAATGGGATGCGAGGGCACACATGTGTGTGCCCTCACCCCCACCTGCATAGGTCGCAGAGTGCGTGTGCACTGGGCCCTGTGCACACACATGGCCAGAGTGTAGGGAGTACATGGGAGCTGGGGACACTGGGGCACATGCAGAGCCCAGTCGCGTACGTGCCTCTGCGCCTGCTCTGCATGAGGCCATTTCTACCCCCAGCGCCTCTGCCCTGCCTGACTGGCTCCTGCCCATCTAGGCAGCCTCCCTGGCAGCGGCCACTGTGACTCAGGGCTGGAGCGGCTCACACTAAACTGGTTTTAGGGGAGCGGTGAGCCAGCCCAACTTGCAGGCAGGTGTAGGGGATGCTGTCCAGAGATAAGCCGGACCCCACTCTGCCTCTCTGGGACCTCTGTGGGAAGGGGGCACGCCCAGAGCTCCCCCTGCTCTTCCTCCAGGATCCCAACCGCCGACTCCTCCAGGGCTACAACCCCTTCACCACGGGTTCTGGCCCGGCCCGACGCCTGTCTCCCCTGAGGCTTCGAGAACCAGTGCCCGAGAAGACACAAGGAGGTCCCTTTGGGGTCGGGACACCTCACTCCCCCAAACTCAAGGTGAGGGATCCCTTTCCTCCCATCACCGAGCTCCCAGCCTGAGCTTCGATCAGAGCTGAGAACACCAGTGCCCCTCCAAGAGGCCAAGTGCAGCTCTATCTAGAGACCCTCTCAGTGGAGCTTCTCCCAGCCAGGCTGTCTCATAAGAATGTCCGCTTTACGGGCAAGTGTCCAAATATTCCTGGAACCACTGGTTCCCTAAGCCCCCTTCTGGCCCCCACCTGAAGGTCTCTCTGAAGGGGTCTGACTCAGGAGAGACCTGGAAGCTGTCTTTCTGATTAGGGAGCCCGGAGTCAGGGACCTTCCTGCAGACAAGGCGCCTCTCCATCCGGGTTCCAGCCTTGTGCCGACCCCTGCTGTAACCCCAGCCAGGGTTGATCCTCGCCCCCTGCCAGGCCTGCATGTCCCCACTCATGCTCAGGGCTGCTTGCCACCTCCCATTCACACACACACACACACACACACATGCATATGATAACTTACAGTGAACGATGTCAGATTCATGATCCCTGAAGATTTAGCTTCAGGACCAGGGACCAGGCTTGATCACTCAAGAGCTTTTGTGTAGCAGAGTTTTATTAAAGTGAAAAGGGACAGAGAGAGCTTCTGACACAGGCATGAGAAGGGGGACAGAGAGTGTCCCCCTCCCTAGTCTTATCAGGGCCCTATATAGTTTTACCAGACCCACTCCCACAACATACATATTAAGTTAAGATTAGAACTAACAATAGAAAGGTCTTACCAGACTCACTCCCACAATATGTCTTAAGATAACAAGATTAGTCAGAAGGTTCTTGTTAAGGGGAAACATACCCTCAAGCAAGATACACTGTTATATTGACTAAGAAAAAACAACTTAGAAAGTTTGTCCTTTCTCCTTGAGAGCCCCAGACCCCTTTCTCCTTCTGGAGTGCTCTAGACCCCTTTCTCCTCAAGGGCCCCAGACTCCTTATCAACCCACCTAAAGACAAGCTCTCCCACATACACGCACGCATGCACACACGCAGCCCTTGCCCGGCCGGGTGGTCCAGGCACCAGGACTAATGCCCTCTCGGTGCCCCCAGGAAGTCACCAAGGCCCACGAGCTGCAGGTGAGGCTGCATACCTTCAGCATGTTTGGGATGCCCCGCCTGCCCCGGGAGGACCGGCAGCACTGGGAGATCGGGGAGGGCAGCGACAACAGTGTGGCCATTGAGAAGTCCTGGAAGGAGCTGGTGCCTGGGCACAAGGTGAGCCTGTCCCCGTGGGGTCCGAGACACACACACACACCCCCCTCACCTCTGGCCTGGAGGAGGGAAAGGCCATGGGAAGTGGGGTCCGCAGGGACAGCACTTAGAGGCATGTCACTGAAGCTTCAGATCGGGGCCCTACCGCGTATTAGTGAGACCCTACCAGGTACTAGTGAGGCCCCGCCAGGTACTAGTGAGGCCCCGCCAGGTACTAGTGAGGCCCCACAAGATACTAGTGAGGCCCCGCCAGGTACTAGTGAGACCCCCGCCAGGTACTAGTGAGGCCCCCGCCAGGTACTAGTGAGGCCCCACAAGGTACTAGTGAGACCCCGCCAGGTACTAGTGAGGCCCCGCCAGGTACTAGTGAGGCCCCGCCAGGTACTAGTGAGGCCCCGCCAGGTACTAGTGAGACCCCACCAGGTACTAGTGAGGCCCCGCCAGGTACTAGTGAGACCCCACCAGGTACTAGTGAGGCCCCACATACTAGTGAGGCCCCGCCAGGTACTCGTGAGACCCCACCAGGTACTAGTGAGGCCCCACATACTAGTGAGACCCCACCAGGTACTAGTGAGACCCCACATACTAGTGAGGCCCCGCCAGGTACTAGTGAGACCCCACCAGGTACTAGTGAGGCCCCACATACTAGTGAGGCCCCGCCAGGTACTAGTGAGACCCCACCAGGTACTAGTGAGACCCCACATACTAGTGAGACCCCGCCAGGTACTAGTGAGGCCCCGCCAGGTACTAGTGAGACCCCACCAGGTTTAGTGAGGCCCCGCCAGGTACTAGTGAGACCCCACCAGGTACTAGTGAGGCCCCACCAGGTACTAGTGAGGCCCCACCAGGTACTAGTGAGACCCCACATACTAGTGAGACCCCCACATACTAGTGAGACCCCCACATACTAGTGAGACCCCGCCACGTACTAGTGAGAACTTGGACAAGACAACAAGCCTCTGCGTGCCTTGGTCGCCTCATGACATGAGGATGACAAATACCCCCTCCACACTGGAAGACTGGGAGAAGGTTAAAGGCTGTCTAGGACGCAGATCCAGTAGCATTTAGCAGATGGCGGCAGCTGGTCTTGTAATCGTTCACCAGCCCCATCCCCACCCAGGAGATGAGCCGGGAGCTCTGCCACCAGCAGGAGGCCCTGTGGGAACTACTGACCACGGAGCTCATCTACGTGCGGAAGCTCAAGATCATGACGGATGTGAGCCCCCACCCACCTGCCCAGCGACCCCGGCCCTGGCCCTCGAATCACTCCCCATCATCCAGACCAGGATGGGACAGGGTTGTTGCAGAGGGAGGGGCAGGATGCCTAGAGCCCTCTGCCCAGGGTCTTGGGAGAGAGGTTTGCAGTATTGAAGATGGGGGTGGGGTTGCTGTGAAGGGTGAGGCTGGGGTCCGAGAGGAGGAGGCCAGGTGCTAAGACCCTCTCTCTCCCTGCATCTAGCTCCTAGCTGCGGGTTTGCTGAACTTGCAGCGTGTGGGTCTGCTGACAGAAGTGAGTGGGCACTTGGTGTGGGGTGGGGGGACAGATCGGTGTGGGTGGACTGAGCCCGGGGTCTGGGGGGGGCAAGGTCACAGAGAACTGAAATGCCACTGCCCCATCCACTAGGACCCCCACCTCCAGCCCTCCCCACTCCGCTTCTTGCTCTAGACCCCAGCCCCCACCACCCAGGCTCAGCTGGCCTTGCCTGTCCGTGGCCAGTGCAGCCCGCGGGTCACCTGCCCAGGCACGTGGCTGAGTGCCCCTCCCTCCCCCAGGTGTCAGCTGAGACTCTGTTTGGAAACGTCCCCAGCCTGATTCGAGCCCACCGGAGCTTCTGGGAAGAGGTGCTGGGGCCCACCCTAGAGGAGACACGAGCCTCAGGCCAGCCTCTGGACCCAGTCAGCCTGCAAGACGGCTTTCTGACGGTAAGGAGGGGACAAGGGCCACTTCCAGATGGGGTGGAACTGGGAGGGCCCCAAGGGGTCCTGTTCGCAGGGCAAGCCCTTGCCGCCGGAATCCTGATGTGATTCAAGCGAGTCCAAAGACATGGCCCTTACCCCGCAAATACCAGTTCATCTCCTGCCTTAATTTCACCAGTATGACCTCTGTTCCCAGGGCTCTTTGGGCTTCTGAACATCCCAGAGGGCAGCTGTCTCAGAGAAGGGCTACACACATTATGAAATCTGATGTCCGGGACAGAGATCCAGGGACAAGCATCAGGGAACAAGACTGGGGCCTTAGTGACTTGTCCCTTGGGAGCCCGGAGGGGAGGGGATGTGAAAGAGTACAGGGCACTGGCAAGCAAGAGGCCCAGGCTCCAACCTCCACCCAGTTCCCCAGCCAGGGGGGCATGGCCTTGCCCAGCTGGGTTGGGGTAGAGAGGTGGGGGCACAGTCTCCTGGGGGCCTTCTGTGGCCCCCTTCTCCAGGGCAGGGCTCTGGGCAAGCCTCAGGTCGCCACTCCACAGCTGGGCTGAAATGGGATCTGCAGCTCCCTGACAGCGATCCCGCTGAATTATTGATGGTGGGTGAAGTCCAGAGCAGCGGGACACCGAGGGGGCTGAGGATGGAGCTCAGAGGGCAGCAGCAGGTTGACCCCTCAGGACCTCAACTCCTCCTTGGAGTCCAGGGAGCCGGGCTGGAAGTTGAGGACGGTCTGGATTGGCAGGCACTGGACGGAGGGTCTAGGCCAGGCTGCTCCGAGTGTTGTGTGCGGCTGGAGCTGGTATCTCATCCCGCCTTCCCCTGCCCGCTCCCCGCCCCCACACCTGTCCCTCCAGTGCAGCCAGCGCTTCCAGCCCTACGTCCTATACTGCCTGCGAGTGAGGCAGACCATGGCCTACGCCCGGGAGCAGCAGGACCACAACCCTCTCTTCCACGTCTTCGTGCAGGTGAGAGAAGAGTTGCTGGGGAAGGGGACCTGGGTCCAAGGCAGGAGGGTAGCCTGCAGTCCCTGACCCCTGCCCCACTTCCCTGGCAGTGGTGTGAGAAGCACAAGCGCTCGGGGAGGCAGATGCTGGGAGACCTGCTCATCAAGCCCCACCAGCGCATCACCAAGTACCCGCTGCTGCTCCAGGCTGTGCTCAAGAGGACACCCAAGCCCCAGGCCCGGGAGGCCCTGACCGCCATGGTAGAGGGCTGACCCCTGCGGGAGGGGGGCTGTCGGGGGCTGGTGTGTGGGGGCGCAGCTCCTGTAGCCCTTGAGCTCTCCTTCCTCCTGCGTATGTGCCCGTGTGGCGCTGGTGTCGTCGGTGGGTGGGATGAACCGGCGAGGAGCTGAGCCGTCTTCCTCCGCACCCTCCCCCTCCCGCTCCTCCAGATCGCAGCGATGGAATCGTTCCTGCGGCACATCAACAAGCAGGTGCGCCAGGGCGAAGAGCAGGAGAGCTTGGCTGCTGCGGCCCGGCGCGTCGGGCCCTACGAGGTGCTGGAGCCGTCCAGCGAGGAGGTGGAGAAGGTGAGAGAGACAGCGGGAAGGGGGCCTCGGGAAAGTACGGCCCCCAGGGCTGGAGGGGCAGAGGTGCCAAGGGCTACGCGTGTGGCCACCGTTCCTCTGGAGGGGGGGGGGTCCCCGGGGCGGGGTGGGGGGTGAACCGGAGGCACTCCTCCAAGGGGCGGGGTTCCCAGTGCCCGCTCTGCCCACTGCACCCTCAGAACCTGCGACCGTTCTCCACCCTGGACCTGATGACCCCCATGCTGGGGGTCGCTCCGGAGCACACCAGGCAGCTGCTGCTCGAGGGGCCCGCGCGCGTGAAGGAGGGGCGTGAAGGGAAGGTGAGGGGCGGGGAGGATGGGAGGGAAGGGAAGGGGAGGAAGGGAGAGGCCCTGGGAGCCAGGCTGGATCAGAGGCTGGAAATGGGAGGAGGGGGCTGTGTGTGCGTGTGTGTGCCTGTGTGTGTGTATGTGTATGTATCTCTGTGTGTGTATCTCTGCCAGTGTCCATGTGTCTGTGTGTATGTCCATGTCTGTGTGTCCATGTGTCTGTGTGTGTCCATGCGTCTCTCTGTGTGTCTGTGTATATCTTTGTGTGTGTCTATGTCTGTATTCTCTGTGTGTGTGTCTGTGTCTGTATGTGTGTCCATGTGTCTCTGTGTGTATCTTTATGTGTGTCTGTGTGTGTGTTTTTGTCTGTGTGTGTCCATAGGTCTCTCTCTCTGTGTCTCTGTGTCTGTGTGTGTCTTTGTGTGTGTCTCTTTGTGTGTGTCTGTATTTGTCTGTGTCTGTGTGTGTGTCCATGTGTCTCTATGTGTGTCTCTATGTCTGTGTCTGTGTCTGTGTGTCTCTGTATGTGTCTATGTCTATATTCTATGTGTGTGTGTGTCTATGTGTGTGTGTCCATATGTCTCTCTCTGTGTCTATGTCTGTATTCTATGTGTGTGTGTGTCTATGTGTGTGTGTCCATATGTCTCTCTGTGTGTATCTTTTTGTGTGTCTGTGTGTGTGTCTATGTCTGTGTGTGTCCATATGTCTCTCTCTGTGTCTATGTCTGTATTCTATGTGTGTGTGTGTCCATATGTTTCTCTGTGTGTGTCTATGTCTGTATTCTATGTGTGTGTGTGTCCATATGTCTCTCTGTGTGTATCTTTTTGTGTGTCTGTGTGTGTGTCTATGTCTGTGTGTGTCCATATGTCTCTCTCTGTGTCTCTGTGTGTTTATGTCTGTATTCTGTGTGTGTGTGTGTCTGTGTGTATGTGTCCATATGTTTCTCTGTGTGTGTCTGTGTCTGTGTCTATATCTGTGTGTGTGTCCGTGCATCTCTCTGTGTGTGTCTGTGTGTGTTGGGACGAGGACATGGTTCTGGCCTTGCTCTGCTGGTTGCTGTGACCCACGTCAGCCACTGTCTTTCCTGTAAAGAGACGTGCCCACACTGAGGGGCTCCCAGCTGTCAGTTCCGCTGCTCTCTGTTGCCCGCACACCCATGCCTGACCCCTGTCCCTCCAGCCCTGCTCCAGCTGACCCTTGAATCTCTCTTTGCGCGCCCTTAGCTGGATGTATACCTGTTCCTGTTCTCTGATGTGCTTCTGGTGACCAAGCCCCCTCGCAAGGCGGACAAACCCAAGGTTATCCGCCCACCCCTCATGCTGGAGAAGCTTGTGTGCCGGCCACTCCGTGATCCCAGTGAGTCTCCCTCTTCTGTCTCCCTCCCCCTCGGCCGCAGAAGCGGAGGTGGGGTTGGGGATCAGATGAGGCCCAGCCCTGGAAGCAGACCTTTTCCTGCCCCCAGGCAGCTTCCTGCTGGTCCACCTCACTGACTTCCAGTGTGTCTCCAGCGCCCTCACTGTCCACTGTCCCAGCGCTGCCGACCGGGCCCGGTGGCTGGAGAAGACCCAGCAGGCCCAGGTATGTGATGCTGGGCGCCAGGCTGGGGAGGGCGCTGGAGCTCAGACACAGGAGGGGAGGATCAAGGAGAGGAGAGAGAAGCTAGGGGAGAAGCACTCAGCTTCAGACCAGACCTTCTGCCCCTCTGGTGTGCCCTCAGAGGAAGACACAGCCTTGACCATCCTTAAGAGCACAGAAGAAGGAATTTCCTGGTGGTCCAGTGGATAGGACTCTGCGCTTTCACTGCCAGCAGCACGTGCTCAGTCCCTGGTCTGGGAACTAAAATCCCACAAGCGATGGGACACAGCCGAAAAAAAAAAAGTATAAAAGAAAAAAGAGCCTAGAAGAAAGCTTTTGGCCAGCTTGGGTGCCTATCTCTGGGCCAGCCAAGACACACTTCCCTGAAGGTTTCAAGGCTGAATTAACTGCTGAACTTGGGCTTCCAGTCAGCAGAGGGGCACTTGCTGCATACAAAAGGCAAGGGGCTGGGGAATCAGAAAAGTATAAAATGCCATTTCTGCCCTCACGGAATACACGCCACAGCCCATCTAGACAAATGAGTATACATGTAACAGAAATGTGTGGAAGGAACGGAGCAGAGCGTGGTTCGCTCTGTCTGGGGGTTGGTTGCGACAGGGACTGTGCAGAGGGTAGGGATGATGAGAAGGCTTCAAAAGGAGCTACTGTCTGAGCCCAGTTGGTGGATATCTTGGGGCACATTGGGGGAATGAGGTGGGTGGGAAAAACATTCCAGATGAAGAGCAGAGTGTGCGAAGGTCGGAAATTGGAGGCAGTCGTGTGTGTTAAGACCATCACCAGCCTAGTGGGCGGCGTTACCAGGGTATCCAGCACAAGGGCAGCAGTGCCCTGCCAGATCACGTGGTCTCCAGATGCCATGCTCAGGGTACTTGAACTTTGTCCTGTAAATGACACAGAGCCCGTGAAAATGTTAACCCGGTGAGTGACCCTGGGCAGTTTTTGACCTACAACAAAAACTAGAGGAGTTCAAAAGCAGCGAGACCCAAATGGAGCTATAGTTTTGAAAATATTTATGTATTTAGTTGGTTGGTTGGTTTGTTGTGCCAGTTCTTAGTTGTGGCATGGGGAATCTTTAGTTAGTTGCAGCATGTGAGTTCTAGTTCCCTGACCAGGGATTGAACCCGGATGCCCCCTGCATTGGGAGCATGGAGTCTTAGCCACTGGATCACCAAGGAAGTTCCCCAAATGCAGCTGTGTTGCTTACCACTTGGTGCCTTAAAATGACAGAAGTGTACTCCATCACAGTTCTGGAGGCTGGAAGTTGAAAATCAAGGAGTCCTTCCCAGGGCTCTAGGGGGCGTCCTTCAATGCTTCCTCTAGCTCAAAGGGGCTCCAGGTGATCCCTAACCTATGGCAGCATCACTCCACTCTCTGCCTCTGTCTTCACATGGTCCAGCTCTCTGTGTGTCTCTGTGTCCCAGTATCCCTCTCTTGTCTCTTAGACACTGCTCATTAGCCCCAAATCCAGGATGACCTCATCTCGAGATCCTTCACTTAGAATCTGTGCACATCTGCAGAGACCCTTCTTCCAAACAAAGTCACCCACATTCACAGGTTCTGGGAGTCAGGACCTAGACCTGTCTGTCTGGGCCCACTATTCAACCCACTATGGGAGCAGAATGCCCGAAGAAGAGGGAAGCAGACTTCCCTGGTGGTCCAGTGGTTGAGGATTCACCTTGCATTGCTAGGGTTGTAGGTTCAATCCCTGATCCGGGAATTAAGATCTCACATGCCGCAGGGTGCCACAGTGCCATAGTGAAATATCTCGAATGACACAATAAAAATCCTTCATGCTGCAACTAAGACCTGACCCAGCTAAATAAATAAATAAACTTTTTTTTTTTTTTTTTAAAGAAGAGGGAAGATTTGAGTTGGACTTTAAGGATGGGAAGACCCCAGGCAGAAGACTCAAGGGAGAAATTGGGCTGGATTTATTTGGCGGGGGGCGGGGGGGACAGTAAGCACGCCTTCTGAGTCTGGAGGGAAGGGTTTTGTGTGGAGCCAGTGATGACAGGCCGAGTTCTACAGGGACCCCAGGGCCTGCAGAAGAGTGTGGACTGAACAAGTCTGAATTTAGTTAGCAGGTTGACACAAGAGTTGCCATAGATTCTTGAGCAAGGGAAGGCCATGGTGAAATCTGTGTGTCTGGTCTTAAATTGTTAGGTGGCCATGTGACAGGTGGGCTGGGAGAGGGAGAGTGGTGGCAGGAGATTTACCATACTAGTTTGGGTATGAAACATTGAGGTTGAGTGCCATGGCCTTAGGGACAGGATGCGAAAAAGAAGAAAGGAGCTAAAGAAGAAAGAAGAGACAGGTGAGCCTTACGGAGACTAAGAGAAGCCTATATTGAATGCATGGTTCAGACCCCAACTCTGCCTCTTACTGACTGGGTGACCTTGGGGGAGTTATGAGGCTCATCTTCCATTTCTTCACCTGAAAAATGGATTTAAATAATAACAGTCCTTGTCTCACAGGGAAGATTCAAAGAAACCATTCAGATTAAGCAGGCAATGTGGTGCCAGCTCATGGTAACTCAGATCCACAAGGACAAAGGATGACTTGCTTGCAAGGTTCCTGTGTGAAAAGTTGCCTTGGCAAAGACAACTGAAATCATCAGAAAGGGAAACCTGTTTGTTTAGTTGCTGCTTCCTGGCGGGGGTGGGGCTGGGGTAGTGAGGTTTAGTTTTAAACAGAAGCCTTTGGAAATGAAGTCATAGGAGACAGCCAAGTGGAGATCTCTTAGCAGTGCAAGTGTGCTCAGTTGTGTCCAACTCTTTTTGCGACCGCATGGACTGTAGCCTGCCAGGCTCCTCTGTCCATGAGATTCTCCAGGCAAGAATACTGGGATGGGTTGCCATTTCCTTCTCTAGGGGATCTTCCCCACCCAGAGATGGAACCCACATCTCTTGCATCTTCTGCATTGGCAGGTGGATTCTTTACCACTGAGCCACCTGCGAAGCCCAGAGATCTAAGGGCTTGTGGGGGGTTTGTGGAAATACGGAAACAGACTGGAGTTCAGGTGAGAGATAAGGATGAACTATGAAAGTTGCTAAGAGAGAAAATCCTTTAAAAAAAAAGTCCTTTTCTCAAGGAAAAAAATGTTGTAACAACATATGGTGATGGTTATTAACTAGGCTCTTTGGGGATCATTTCGTAATTTGGGGTTAGGGCTAGGGTGGAGCTTCCCAGGTGAATCCGTGGTAGAGAATCCACCTGCCAATGCAGGAGATGCAAGAGATGTAGGTTGGATCCCTGGGTGCCGAACATCAAGCAGGCTGCCCCAGCCCTGCCCCAGCCCTGCCCCGACCCCAAGACCAGCTCCTCCCACCTCGTTTCCCTCATCACACTCAGGTCATTGGACCTGGCCTGGCATGGTGGTCTCCTGCCCCCAGGAACCATCACCCTGGCTCTGACCAACATACCAAGTCTTATGAGACCGCTGAGAATCCTCGCAGGAGACAGTTACTGGGAAGCCAGGGCGGGAAAATTGGAAATAGGAGCCTGAGGTCATTTTCCTGTCTCTGTTCATCCATTTCTCCAACATGTCTCTTGTACAGACCCAGCTTCCCCTTACCTCGCTGTCTTTCTAGAGAGGCTTTGGGAAGGTCCTGGTGCCTAAGAGTTGCGGGTTCATGTACTTAAAGTCTGGGTGGGGTGGGGCTGGAGTATATTCAAATTCCTTAATGAGCCTCAACCAATCAGAGTAGAGCTTGGGGGTGTGGTCTTAGCAGCCCCCGATGCACCAGATGTTATCTCTCAGCTGCTGGACCTTGGGGAAGGAAGGCGTGAGGCTCGGGCAGGAACCGTTTGCTCACCAGCATGGAAGTCCTTCGATATTTCCAGTGATACGGCCATTTCAGTCTGTGCCGGTACCAGCGCTGCCTGCAGCAGCCGCCACCACAGCCTTTTTGCCAAACCTCTGCCTTCAGCCTCTCCAAGGGTTCCGCTGCCGCCTTTCTCCGCCACCAAGAGAAAAGTTGCCCTTGCATCGTTCTTGACCTTTTAAGGCTGCCCTTGAAAAATAGTGCAGTTATTGAACTAGGACTCACAAAGGCTTCTCTCTACCTGTGCGGCCTGGTTCAAGTCCACTCATCTTTCTAAGTCTTGTTTCTCATCTGTAAAATGGGCTAACATCCATGCTTCCACCCTGCCAGGTGGTGATGCATATCCAATATCCATATGCATGTGGAAGGGCTTTCTTTATGAACAACTTCTCAGACATCACTCTTTTATTCTGATGGTGCCCGTAAGAAATTGCTAAGGAGGACGAAATGTGATATATCCTCTTTCCATTCCTCTTGAAAGGATGTTGCTCTCATCTCTGAGGAACAGCAGAGTCCTCAGCCCAGGACAAAGCATAGCCCTGCCCATCCTGCAGGTAGGAGGAAGAATAACCTGAGGATCCAGCATCATTCAGAGCAATTATGCCACTATCACCACCAATCAGGAAGGGCTTCTTGAAAGAGAAAACAAGCCAGAGACAGGGCTTGCCAAGGGGCATGAGAGGCAGGAAGAATGGTACAGCTTGGGAAAGGGCACTTCTGTTCCCCCCCTACCCCCAGGACCAGCTCAAGAACTCAAATCTTGGCTCCATCCCACTTTCCCAAGGCATGACCTTGGTAGTTACTTAACCTCAGAGTCTCTGTTTCTCAGGAGTAAAGTTGTTGTAGGTTAGGCCTAAGTCATGTTCAACTCTTTTGCAACCCCATGGACTGTAACCCGCCAGGCCTCTCTGTCCATGGGATTCTCCAGGCAAGAATACTGAGATGGGCTGCCATTTCCTTCTACAAGGGATCTTCCCAGCCCAGGGATTGAACCCGAGTCTCCTGCACTGGCAGGTGGGTTCTTTACCAGTGAGCCACCAGGGAAGTCCTGGGAGTAATGTAGGAGCAAAAAAAATATGCTTCGTAGGGTAGTGAAGATGAAGTAAGATAAAATTGTAAAGCACTTAGCATGGTACCTGGCATACAACAGGTGCTCAATAAAGGAGAGCTCTTAATGAAAGTTTCCACACTCCAGGCCACCCTGCAAAAGCTGAAGGCAGAGGAGTATATCCAACAGAAGAGGGAGCTCTTGGCCGTCTATCGGGACCGAGATGGGGAGTCCCCGAGCACCAGGCCCTCCACACCTTCCCAGGAGGGCTCTCAAAGCAGCACGGAGGGCAGGTAAGAACCACAGGGAGCACAAGTTCTCCCAGGGTAGGGGGGCTGCAGGCTGGGAGGAAAGGAAAGGGAACCTATGCGGCTAGGAATGACAACTTTGGCTGGTGGGGGGTGGGTGGGACCTGATTGAGGAACCCAGGCTATAGTTTGGCACCAGCCCTGTAAAGGACCATCTTTGGGTTAGCCAGCCTTGGGTGGGCACAGAGTAAAGGAAACAGACAGGAGAGGTGCAAACTCCCTGAGAGGAATAGGCTCCCCAGGCCAGGGGTTTTGCAGAATGTCAGGGCTATAGGAACCCGGCTAGTTCAAATCTGGACGGATAATGTGAGAGCTTCATCCAAAATAACACAGTTGCTGAGCATCATGGTTTATTACAGAGAAAAAAAAGACTCCATCCATGGGGGGTGGGGGCGGGGCAGAACTCAGCAGAGCTCAGGAAAGAGCAAATACTTGATAACAAGTTTCTGGACCTGAATGTAGGGGCTAAAATGCCTTAAAGGAGCTTGTGGTCTAGCCAGTGAGATGAGAAAAACAGTCAATGAAGTGCAAAAAGTAAGACCAAAATAAGTTTGAAGGAGGGGCCGGCCATTTCTGGATGGAGGGGTCGAGGGAGATTCCCTGGATTTGAACTTGACCCCTCAGCATCTGACTCTGACCATTTGCTATTAACTCTAGGACTTGCGAGTCCTCGACTGTCATCCCGCACCTGGTGGTGACAGAAGACACAGATGAAGATGCCCCCTCGGTACCAGATGACACCTCGGACTCTGGCTATGGCACTCTCATCCCAGGCTCTCCCAAAGAGTCCCACTCCCCGCTGAGCCGTCTACGCTTGAGAGCCCTTCGGCGGGACCCTCGCCTCACCTTCTCCACCCTGGAACTCCGAGATGTCCCTCTGCGTCCCCAGCCTTCTGACCCCCAGGCTCCCCAACGCCGAAGCGCCCCTGTACTGCCCGAGGAAGGTGTCCGGAAAGCAGGCAGTCTTCCCAGGGTAGACCCACCAACCTCGTCTGAGGAAGAAGACCAGACCTCAGTGGGCGAGAATGTGGTGGTGGGAACCTTGCAGAGGGCCCAACTTCGGGGGCAGCTGTCCTCCTCCCCAACCCACGCTGACTCTTCTGAGGAAAGCCCCTGGGAGTCCTCAGGGGATGAAGAAGAAGAGGGGTATCCCTCCCAGGGACCTGACTACACCCCCTCCCCTCACCCCCTCCGGCCTGAGGACATGCTCCGAGAGATCCGCGAGGAACTGGCCAGTCAAAGGATCGAGGGCGTCCCTGAGCCTGGGGACAGCAGGCCTCGGAAGCTGACTCGGGTCCAACTGCAGAGGATGCGAGGGTCTCATGTCGTACACCTGGACACACCCCTGACCACGTCGTAAGTGCAGAAAGGAAGCTAGCTTGGGTTGGAGTGGAGGGAAAGGCCAGTGTGGAACCAGCGGGGATGCAAGAGGTGGTGGTCGGTAGTGGAGGGGGGTGGAGGGTGAGATGGGTCAACATAGGAGAGCTTCCCAGGTGGCTCAGCAGTAAAGAATCCACCTGCCAATGCAGGAGACATGAGTTTGATCCCTGGGTCAGGAAGATCCCCTACGGAAGGAAATGGCAACCCACTCCAGTATTCTTGCCTGGAAAATTCCATGGACAGGGGAGCCTTGTGGGCTATAGTCCATGAGGTCACAAAGAGTCGGACATGACTTAGACATGACTTAGCCACTGCACAAAGGCAAAAAATAAAGGAGAGCAGGAATGGGGGTGGTGGTGTCATGGCAGGGAGGAGCCTTTAGCCTCACTCTTCACCCACGTCTACCTGACACCTGCTTCTTTCCCTTTCAGAGAGGCGTGAGAATCACGAAAGACCCTTAGCATTTCTCCAGGAGGAAATCTCTTCCGATGAGTGCTGGTCACCACCTCTACCCTGGGACTCTACCTCAAGGACATTTCTCCAGGCATCCTGCCCCTCCTGCTCAGAGGACTTTGGGGATCAAGAACTGTACATTTATGTATCACAGATACCCGGAAGCCCCACATAAAGTTGTGCGTGAAAACCACCGTCCAAGCAGCACTAGATGAGGGCGGAGCAAAGAGAACCTGGGGTGGGGGCCAAGGGCGGTTGTAACAGACTGAGCACACGTGACTCCACCTGTGCCCCGCCAGGATCAGGGCTCTGGCCTCCTCCTCCCCCGCCTCCCACAATAGCATCATCACTCAGAAAAACCACTCCCTCCAGGGAGCAGAGCTTTAACTGGAGGATTTTAGTGTATTTACAGAAGTCCACAGCTCGCTTGGGAGGCCCCATTGTTCTGTGCTCCCCCCCTGCCTAGGGACAGTTCAGCTGGTCCAGGCAGGGGGACAAAGTTTCTATTAGTGTACAGAATGGATGAGTGGATGTGCAGAGTGGATACAAAGATGGCTTATCTACTGCGAAACCGGCTCAGGGACGAATATAGGGTCCTCAAGTTGCCTTGCTGGGTTCTCCAAGTCCAAAAAAACAGGCAATGAGGCAGGGCGCCCCTCATTTTCGCAACCACTGCCATCGGCTCCGGGCACACTCGGCCTCTCTCACGAGTACGCACACTCCACATCACACAGACGCACATACAGAGACACAGACACACGTACTGCATGCAGACACACGCTACACGCAGACACATTCTACACGGAGATACACACATACTAGACACAGCTGACCCGCCAGCAGTGCTCAGGCAGCCGAGAAAAGCTATGTACACTGAGGCAGTAGCACCAGGTCAGTGGCTGCCAGATCGTGCCTGCTCCTACAAGACTCTTCCTCTCCAGAAAAAAAACCAGGAGGTCCAGAGGGCATCTCGCAGGTCCTTCCGGGCTGCCTGGCGCAGGAAGGAAGCAGCCGTCCACAGGGCGGGGCGGCCCGCAGTCGGAGGGGCGGGGCCTCACCGGAGAAGGCGGGGCTCGGACGCAAGGCGGGCGGGGCCGCCCAGCGCCTCCTCGATGTCTTCCAGGCAGCCCAGCAGGTCCATGTCCCTGAGCACGCGGCCCAGCAGCTCCAGCGTGGCCTCGCGCCGCGGCGTGCGCCGCCGCCAGGCCGCCAGCATGCTGTACTGCGCCTCGCGCAGGTGGCGCCCGTTCTCCATCTCCAGCCGCTCGATCTCGTGCTCGCTCAGTCCCAGCCGCCGCACCAACTCCTTCCAGCGCGACGGGGGCACGCCGTCCACCACCGCGTACAGGGTCGCGGGGTCGGCTGCAGGGAGGCAGCGCGGTGAGCCTGGAGCGGCAGCCCTCCGGCCCAGCCCCCCACGCGCTCGCCACACAGGGCGCCCCGCCCACCCGCCTCCTCGGCCGGGGTTCCCAGAGAGGATGAATGAGGAACTCACCATCCCCGAGCTGATCGGGGGCGCTGGGGGCGCTGGCTTCCCACTTCTGAACTGGGGTGCAGAGGTGGGTGGAGGCCGGAGGCCCCGGGAGAATGGGGCCAGCCTCTAGATGGGGCGGGGCCATTTCGCTGGAGGGAGATGTGACGACTCTGAAGCTGGACCGGTCACAGGGGATGTAAGGGGGAATGGAGACAGGACTGGAACTTGGGGTGGAGTTGAAGCAGATGGTGGTGGTGGGGTTGAAGCCTGGGGCCGGGGCCAGGAGCTCTGGCTCCCCCTGAGGAAGGGACGGCACAGCATTAGCACAAGAGGAAAAACAGCCCCACAGCCCCAGTTCTTCTGGATTATGGATGGGAGCCGGGCTAGAGGGAATCAGGGGAGACCTAGGGCGAGGGGTTGATTCTGGGTGCTTTGGGTGTTACAAGGTAATAGTGGACAGTCAGGGAAGACTGGGGGTCATTCCCCGGTTTCATCTTACCTCTTTTACCAGAGTCGACTGCCCGCAAACTGAGAAAAAAAAGAAACAGAGCGTCACAAATTTCACTTCCTTTCTCAGCCCCAGCGCCCATCGCAGGACTGGTGGTGGGCCCTTGTGGTGACACGCTTCAGGGCCTATGTGACCCCAGGGACGAGAGAATCACTGATGCAGTATGAGCTCTCACCAGCCATCCCGGACCAGCTCAGGCCAGTGGGGTCCTCAGCAGGGAACTAAGAGGACACCCTTAATCTCCCTCGTGCCTGTGCACCCCACCCTCCCTTATACCCTTGCCCTCCCAAAGTCCCCACTCACTGATGGAGTAGAGCTTGGGCTTCCACCGCTGGTAGCGACATGCTAAAACAACAGAGGCGAAGGATGCCAGGCAAAGCCCGAAGACAATCACCAGGGGTAATAGTACTGTAGTGCCTGGAGACGGAGCAGAACGTGGTCAGAGGCCTGGGCAGTACGGGATGGATGGGGGCAGGGGCAAGACCAGGAAAGGGCCCCTGGGCTTGGTTGGGCACTAGGATAGTTCTCCTCACCTGGGTCCTGAGAGTCTTTACCAGTTGAAGGTCGGGTTGGACATAATTTCTCGCATTCCTTGTTCTTACACCTAAAAGAGACAGTGCTGGTGAGTAGAGGCCCCGCATTAAGAGGAATAAAGGGGGAAAAAAATAGAAAGACCCATACAGATTGTTGGAAATTCTGCCCTTTACAAATATTTAGCTATCTTGGCAACTGATGCAGAGGAAGGAAAAAAAAAATTAGCTGATCCCAGAATCATTTCATTTTAGAGCTGGATTTGATCTTGAAGAGACTGTGTAGAGAAAGAGTTAAAAGCAGTCAGTGTGTGCCTGCTCAGTCATATCTGACTCTGTGACCTCGTGGACTGTAGCCCGCTAGGCTCCTCTGTCCATGGGATTTCCCAGGCAAGAATACTAGAGTGGGTTGCCATTTCCTTCTCTAGGTGATCTTCCTGACCCGGGATTGAATGAGCATCTCCTGTGTCTCCTGCACTGGCAGCGAATTCTTTACCACTGAGCCACCAGTCAGAGTCAAGAGTCACTAGACTGGTTGTGTGACTACAGGCACATCACTTCACCTGTAAGCCTCAGTTTTCTCATCAGTAAAACGGGGATCCTACTTGGACTAAGGATTAAGTAAAATAATTATGCCTGACATATAGTGAACACTTGATACATGCTGACTGTCATTGAAATGTTTTTTTGTTGTTTGTTTTTAAATATTTGGCTGCACTGGGTCTTAGTTGTGGCATGTGGGATCTAAGTTCCACGACCAGGGAACCCAGACTCCCTGCACTGGGAGAGAAGACTCTTAGCCACTGGACCACCAGGGAAGTCCTTTGAATTATTTTATCCTTGTTTTACTGATGAGAATCCAGTGGCAGAGAGATGAAAGGACTTTTTCTCTAGATGACACTGCTGATGACAGCACCTGACTTTGAGAGGGGGTCTAGCACGCATGTGAACCATTGAAAAACACATCTTGCTGGGGGGAGCCAGAGACTAGAACAAGCACATCTTCCCATGTTGGGAGCTGGCACCAGGCAGCACGGAAGGATGAGAACTACATCAGGGGTTCTGGAAGGAACTTGAGGAGGTGAGTTCTCCACGGGAATCTGCAAACAAAGAGAGCTGATTTTGCCCAACTCACAAGCTCACGCAGAAAGGGTGTAAAAGTGATTTAAGAAAAAGAGACTAGTGGGAAAAAGAAACTAATTTCTCATCAGACACTTTGTAGTTATGTTCTGTGGTTTTTACAACTTTGCCAACCTGATGTCATTATCTTTACTTTAAAGGTAAAGAAGAACTAAGGCTCAGAGATGTTAAGTCACTGGCTTAAGCTCGCACAGCCAATATGTGGCTAGCCTGAGGTTTAAACCCAGGGCAATTCAACTGCAGAGCCCTCAGAGTTTCCTCTTTGGAAGCAAGTGTGCAGAGCAAGGAGTGAGGAGGCGTGGTCAAAAGGACTGGGAAGGGAAGACCGTGCTGCATCAAACCTAACAGTCAAAGGCATCATTATTTACATCCTACACACAGCTGCCACCTGTGCCATCAACTCTTGTAAGATGCAGTCTGATTTCAGAGATGTAAACGTGTATTCCTAGAATCAATAGCAGAGTCTGTCACCCAAGAATCTGAATGTCCTCAGAAAAAGATCTGAATGTCTAAAAGGAACTGCAAGTCCTTGGGGGTATGAGCCTCTATTCCTCAGACTTCGTAAGATTTCTGAACAAGTTGGGGGCAGGGAAGATTCGCTGGCATCTCGACATGAAGTGTCTCCCATACCAAACAGCCAGTATCATGCTTCCCTTGTGGTCCAGTGGTTAAGAATCTGCCTGCCAATGCAGGGGACATGGATTCGATCCCTGGGTCGGGAAGATCCCACATGCCTCAAGGCAGCTATGCCCGTGCGCCACAATGACTGAGCCCGGGCTCTCAGAGCCGCGACTCTTTAGCCCATGTGCCACAACTACAGAAGCTCGAGTGCCCTAGAGCCCGTGCTCTGCGACAAGAGAAGCCACCACAATGAGAAGCCCGTGCACCCCAACTAGAGGGTAGCCCCTGCTCTCAATGAGAGAAAGCCCTCTCGTAACCAATAAATAAATAAAAATTCACAAGAAAGAAAAAGCATCCCGTAGGAGCAAAAGCACCCCCTAGAACCTCTCCATCCTCCCACCCCAATCCAGTGCCCAGCAGCTGGCGGAAGGACTCACTCATGACAGGAGATGCACTTGGCGCCTTTTAGGAAGAAGCCCATATGGCAGTGGCAGATGGTGTCCTGTCTCTCCTGGCCTGTGGGGAGACAAGCCGCACAGCTGAAAGAGGACGCCCCTCACCCTGAGGGCAAGAGGGAGGGCCGGGAGGGGCAGGGGTGCAGCAAGGTGGAGACCCTTCTCTGGAGATGGAGATGGGGCGGGGAGCGGGGTTGGGAGAGCCATGCTCACAAGGGATGTTCACTGTGCCGTTGGGACAGAGGCTGCAGTTCAGACACCGGAAGCCAGTTTCACCCCAGTACTCCCGGTACTGGTTCTTCCTGCAGCCACACACAGTGTCCCGGTCCACTGTACAAGGGGAAATCTCCACCTGGAACATTTCTGGTGAGGGGAGGAGATGGGGTATGAGCCCCCACGCTCCTCATCTGGTGTGTCTCTCTGTGTAACACACGCTCACAGCCATGCACTCAGTCACTTGTGCACGAGCGTCCCTGCCCACCCCCAGCAGCACACACCTGTCCCCTCCCCTAGAGACAGACTGCACACCCCTCTGAACATCCACCTGAAACAGTCTGTTCAGAGCCCTGCGCCCTCCTGAGACTCACCATCCCGGCACCTGGAGCAGCTCAGGCATCGTCTGAGGTGGTTCTCCAAGGCGGTGTAGGTGCCAGAGGCACATACCCTGCAGTCCGTGTCTAGCCCCGGGCCCGGACAGTCATTGTACAGATAGGTACCTGTGATTCGGGGGTTGGAATTAGGCTGCAGTCAGGAGCTCAGGGGAGGAGCCCCAGGCCTGGGAGGATAGCCTGGACACCTCCCCAAAATCCCTAGGAGAGGAAAGGAGGGAGAAAGCCCCAGACCAGGAGAGGCAACCAAGCCAGGTTCTAGAACATCTGGAAAATGCAAAGGAAGAAACAGGGCCTCCTGACTGAGGAGTTCCACGGGGATCTCTTTCTCCTACCTTTGTGGCACTTGGTGCAGCAAATGGTGCTATTTTGAGGGTGGTTATATTTTCCTTGGGGACAGGAACTCTCTTTCTTCTCCAGGTCCCCGGGGTGAGGGACCAGCCCGGGAACACTTGCGGGGTACACATCTGCCAACAGAGCCGGAAGCACCTGGGGAGGAGTCAGATGGAGGAGGACCTTCAGGAGAGGGAGGATGGGGATCGTAGAGGTAGCAAGTCTAAAGCCTTCCCAGCCTTCTCAAGTCTTCTCCCCAGGACAACCCCATCCACACTCTGCCTAGGCTGTTGGCACTGTGCCATCACCATTGTTCTCTCGTTTTCCCATCCTTTTCCCTCCAACTCAAGGCTGGAAGATCCCAGGTGCGGCTTGTACTTTATCCTTGTTTCCCCAAACCAGCCCTCAGGACTGGACCAGGGCAGATGTTCAGTTGGAGGGTTGAGAACAGGCCTTTCTTTCCTTCCAATGAGCAGCCCTAAAGGTTGAGATGGCGTTTCTCCATCTGGGTGCTGTGCTCACGGTATATTCACTTTTTGAACATTCACAGAGGCGAATCTTTAGGGTCATGCCCTTTCCTGTATTACATTGTCGTATCCGACTCTTTGCAACCCCATGGACTGTAGCCCACCAGGCTCCTCTGTCCTTGGGATTCTCCAGGCAAGAATACTGGAGTGGGTTGCCATTTCCTCCTGCAGGGGATCTTCCCAACCCAGGGATCGAACCCAAGTCTTCTATGTCTACTTCATTGGCAGGAAATCAGAGCCCAGAGACCCCAGCCAGGACAGGAGGGCTTGGCAGCACAGAGCAGGTAAGCTGTAAGCAGGTCACCCCCAAGTTCCCCTCTGGGTGTCGCTGCAGCAGTCAGAAGCCTCAGCCCCAGCCCCAGCCAGAGGAAGCCACACTCAGAAACCCAGCTGCAACCCTCTAGGGCGCCTCCCCTACCCAGAGGCAGCACCCTTCCCTAGCCACCCCAGCCCCGTGCCACAGCTCCTGACAACAGGCCTGGGGCTTCCAGGGCAACAGGAAGAGTTTGGGGATGTTTATGGGAAGGGCTTCCCAATCCTGTCCGTGCAGTTCCTTTCCCGAAGAAGGGCTCAGAGCACCTAAGGTCAGGGGACTTTGGAACTACATCCAGGCGGCTGGAAGCAGAGCCAACCTGCAGAGACAGCGTCAGGAAAAAGAATGGGGGCGGACTGGGGGTCCAGTTCTGAGCCAGGGTTGGGGGGGGGTGCAGCTTTCCAGGGACTGCAGGTTGGTGAGGAATCAGCTTCCCAAGAAGGAGGCAGAGAGGCTTTCTCAGGCCACAGGCCTCCTGCCGCAATCCCCAGCACTTTGGGGGTTAACTCAGATCCGGGAAAGGGAAATCTTTTCCCAGCAGCTCCGCCCAGTGACTCAGGCCAGAGGGAGGGAGGGAATCCAGGGGAGGGCGAGGGGACCCGTCGCTTCCCCGGCTCCTCAAGGGTCATGAGTCAGCTGAAAGGCTGATGGGATCAGGACCCAGCACGCAATCTGGATCCCATCTGATTCCCTCCGCCTGGGGCCAGGCTCTATCCCCACGCAGCACCCCCCTTCTTCCCCTCCTCCTCCTCCAAACAGCCAGGCCATGGGTCTCTGTCCCTCTTGGCCCACTTTTTCGGGAAATGGCTCCCTATCCCATTCCATCCAAAGGGAAGTCTCCGGTGACCTCGGGCTTCCCCCTCTCAGGTCACTACCCGCCCCTCCCCCTCCCGGAGGGCCACTCAGCTCCTTCCCACCCCTCAGCATCCTTCCTTTAGACTCAGCCTCACCCAGACCCCTCCTCCTCCCAGCTCTGCCAGTCCCCCCGACGACGAGGGCCCCCTGACCCACCCTAGCTCCAGAAGGGAGCGAACCAAGGCTGCCCTCCCAGTTGAGTTCACTGCTTTCCCACAGCTCAGCTGGTTCTGGCCAGCTGCGTTGGGCTTGGGGACCTCCCTGGGGGTCCTCAAATAATCCTTAGGAAACAAGGCCAGTTCTGAGGTTCCTCAGCCCCTCCCGCAAGCCCACAGGCTGCACAGGAAAAACTCCAGAGCTCTGAACGCCCAGCTCCATGAGGGAGGGAGCAAGCAAACAGGGATGGAAGGCAACCAGCACCATATCCGGGGTGGGGCGGCGGGGGTGGGGGGGCAGTCCCCACCTGCACCCCAGGCCAGCCCACTTGGATCCTAGGGGCCAGGGCCTCAGGTCCCCCCACTAGTGGGCGCCATCCCTCGGCACGGAGGAAATGCGTGTTGTGCTAAGTTGCTTCAGTCTATCTGACTCTTTGAGACCCTATGAACGGTAGCCCGCCAGGCTCCTCTGTCCATGGGATTCTCCAGGCAAGAATACTGGAGTGCGTTGCCTCGCCCCCCTGCAGGGGATCGTCCAGACCCAAGGATCGAACCCGCGTTTCTTATGTCTCCTGCATTGGCAGGTTGCAGTAAAACAGTAGAAACAGAGGGTGAGCTTTGAGCGCCCAGACCCCAGTCAACCTGGGGCAAAGGCAGGAAGCTGGGGTGCCTTTGGAGAGACAGCTGAGGAGGTGGCCCAGCACCCCTCCAACTCCCCCACAACTTCCGCCTGGGGAGGCTTTTAAGTGCGACTTCCTGCCCTGGGGCTGCAGCGTGGGGGTGGAAGAGCTGACAGCAGACCCTGTGGTCTCGCTCTGACCGGCCGCCTCACTATCCCGTCCCCCATTCACTTCTTCATTAAAGTGCGTTTTGTTCATTTGATGTCAAAATCTTTGGGGAGCTTAAGACAGCTTCTCCTCCAAGGCTCTGCTTGGAGCCTGAGGCCCGGCCTCCCTCCCCTGAAGCCCCCCATCAGTGAGGCTTCCCCCCTTCCAGCTCATCCCATGCAAACCCCACCCCGTGAACTTTAAAAACATGAATTTATTATATCTATTTTGGGCTCTTACCATAACATAACAGCTTTGGGTGACTAGATAATAATCTCCCCAAGTAGACCATAAACTATGCGATGAGAGATCTGAAAGTGTTTTGGTCAGAGATACTGTCTAATCCCTCGCACACAGAACTGTAGAGGCAAAATAAATGTGGTTTGACTGAATTATTTTATGACTATGTCTCTTCCACTCCAGTAAAAGCCAGTGATAACCATAGTGGGAAGACGGGAGTCAGTGCTGGACTGTAGGAATACATTTATCTCCAGGGGAAAACTCCTCTCTCCTTCCCACACACTCGCACACCCACTTGCACAATCTCACAGGAGATGCTGGCAAGCCTTCCTCTCCTTTTGAGCATCCCTGGTGAGTGAAGGCAGCGCTTACAGATAAGAGTCTGAACATTCCTGCCTGAACACAAGGCAGATAAGAGTCTGAGAACCTCTGCTTGAGCCTGTCAGATAAGCACTTCACTTGGCAAATTCCCAGACCCTCTACATGCCCCCAAACAAAACCCATCAACCTCCTGATCTAGACAGATATCACAACATCAACTTGTCTTGGCCACCCTTCTCTCCTCCGGGTCCCCATCCCTCCCATGCCTCAATCCAGGTCTGTAGTCCATCTTGCCAAACCTCCTCCGTCATCTCTCAGCCGTCTCCATGGGTTGCCTCACTCCCTATCATTGCCACTGTCTCCTTGCCTATTCCCTGCTCCAGTCCAGCCTACACCCTTGCTTATCTGCATTCAAGCTTCAACTTGCACCCACAGGTGTAGGAATCTTTCTCGCCTGACCCTGAACATCATTTCCATAGGTCACTCCTTCCTTCCCTGAATGAGAACTTGAAGAGGTACCTACTACTGTTCTGGATTCATTCCTGGACACAGCGGACATGAGAGAATCATTTATGAAGAAATGAATGAATGACCGGAATTCCTCTACTCAGGATCACAGTCAAGATTCTCTCTCTGTCCCTTCCCCTACTTCCTTCAAGTTTCTCTTTCTCACTTTTTCTTTTTTTTTTAATATTTATTTTTATTTATTTATTTGGCTGCACAGGGTCTTAGTTGTGGCATGTGGGATATAGTTCCCCAACCAGGGATCAAACCCAGGGCCCCAGCATTGAGAGCTCAAGAGTCTTAGCCGCTAGACCACCAGGGGAGCCCCTCTCACTTTTTTTGTTCCTCAACAGAGTCTTACCCCTACAGTCAAGCCACTGAGCTTCTTGCCACCTCCAGCCTCCAACATACAACCCCATTGTTCTGTCCCTCCGTGCCTGCTAAATCGCTTCAGTTGTGTCTGACTCTTTGCGACCCCGTGGACTGTAGCCCTCCAGGCTCCTCTGTCCATGGGATTTTCCAGGCAAGAATACTGGAGCAGGTTGCTGTTTCCTCCTCCTCCAGGAGATCTTCCCAACCTAGGGAACGAGCCTGTGTCTCTTGCATCTCTTGCACTGGCAGGCAGGTTCTTTACCACTAGCGTCACCAGGGAAGCCCAAACTCTCCCTCCGACCAGTATCCCTTTTTTCAGCCTCCTGCTTGTCTGTGACTTCAAATCTCAGCTCTAAAACCCCATTTCCAGGAGGCATTCCCTCCCTCATTCCATCCTTGATTCATTCAACAAACCAAGGAGGAACACGTTTGAAGTGCAGGTCCCATAGGACCGCCAGGGAAGATAAGATGCAGACACAAAAGATTTCTTAGTTAGGTCAGAGATGGGCAACTGGGGAGGGAGTTGGGCACTGATCCACAGACAGGACAGCACTCACCCCGCTCCTGGTTCTGCCTCCCATCGGTGTTCCAGGACACCGCATCACGCTTTTGTGGGCATTTTCCCCGAGATCTCTAAAACCATTATTTTTCTGTAAGCTGTCTTGACTACAAGACTGTAAGCTCTTTGGGAGCAGCAAGATCTTGTGTGCTTTGTCAGTGTCTCCTGCATTCTTCCCACCTCCACCACCCTCTGCCCCCTTACACACACCGTATTGCCTGCACTGCTCATTGACTGACCCAGGGACAGCCTTACCCAGCACCGCACACCTCCTGTGTCCCCTCCAGTTCCAGGCTGAGCTTGTTCTCTTAGCTGTCACACCCCAACCTGGACTGGATCAGCTGCAATCCAAGGCACCTGACACCTTTCTTTATCTATCCAAGCTCCTTGCACCTCTGTTTTCCAAATGCAGAAGCCACTGAGCAATAACCACCACTACTGGCTTCCCTGGTGACTCAGTAAAGAATCTGCATGCAATGCAGGAGACCCGGGTTCCATCCCTGGATCACAAAGATCCCCTGGAGAAGGCAATGGCTACCCACTCCAGGATTCTTGCCTGGGAAATTCCATGGACAGAGAAGCCTGGCGGGCTACAGTCCATGGGGTCACAAAGAGCTGGATATGACTAAGCAATACACACACACACACACTTCTACTACTACCAATAGAAAAGCTCTCATTAATACTGAGTGCTTTCGTTTGCCATACACTGTTCCTCCACTAGATCAGAGATCCCATGAAGGCAAAGACCGTGTTCACTGCCAGCACCTCAAACAGTTATCCAGCACCAAGCAGGCACAAAGGAATGAAATACCTGATATATATCCATCTATGTCATCTTTGAAACGACGCTATGCAGCAGAAACTAAGACAAACTGTAAAGCCATTATACCCCAATAATAAAATTAAATTAAATACAAAACAAACTAAAACAATGACATTATGAGGTGATGACTATTCTGTCCATCTTAGAAATAAAGAAGCAAGACATGGAGGGTTACATAACCCGTTCAAGTCCAGACAGCTAGTACCTGAGGGAGACAGGACTGGATCGGGTGGTTTGCCCCAGGAGAGAAGAGGAGTCAGGGAGAGGGAAAAGGGGGAAGCCTGTGAGGACAGCCTGGAGAGAAGGGAAAGGTGGGCTTGGGGGTGTGGAAGAATGGACGAAGGAGATCAAGAGGGAGGAGGGGTGCTTCATGAGGAACTAGTGTCTAGAAAGGTGGACTAGAGCAGAGAAGAGAGAGGAACCGGAGAGAAAGGTTCAAAAAGGAGACTCTGAGAAGCCTGGACTTGTGGGGAGACTTGACAGAAAAGAAGGAATGATTAGGGCACACAGCAGGAGACCCTGGGGGAAGGAGGGTGGGAGGGAGGAGAGGTTGGGGGAGTCAAGGTGGGGAGTGGCCACTGGGCAGAAGAAGGATGAACCTGGAGAAAGCGGCCAACACAGTCCCCTGAACTAGGTAGAGGGGCTGGGTCTCCACCCCCGGACCACTGCGGAGGGGTCAAGGATACACTCAAAGAAGGCTGAGGCAAGAGAAAGGGACATTTTCCAGTGACGAAAACAAGTGTCTACCAACTTCCCCAAACTGAGCTGTGGAAGAAGAAAGCAAGCGATCTGTTGTTGGGGTCAGGGGAGGGGGCCAGGGGACAGGCCCCGGGCTCTGCGGCCTCCTCCTACGAGGGTCCATCTGACAGAGAGAGGCCACAGACCAAGGGTGAAGAGTGCCACCCAGGGGGCCGGGAGGCCTGGGCCTGGGGAGGCTGAGGGATCTCAGCCCCTATGTGGTTACCCACTCCCTTCCCAAATGCCCCCAACACAGCATCCCAAGCCCACCACCCCCAGGCCACCACATCCCAGTCCACCTCCCGGACTCAGTTTCCCCACTTCACGAGCGGCGTCCAGCCCCTGCTTTCCACTCTCAGACTGGCGCCCAGACAGCCTCGCCTCTCCGCGGCCCAACACGACGACGTGCCGGGCAGAACCACCCGGACTCTGAGAGGACCCACCTTCTTTCTCCCATTCCTTTCGATTTCCTAACAAACTGCCCCTCCTTACCCTGTGGGCACCTGCCGCCACATTCTCAGCCTGCCCAGGCCTGGGGCCGCTTTCCCTCCTGGACTTTCAAACTTGTCCCCGGCTCGGGCCACGGGTGAATGGGGCAGTGTGTGCCGGCAGGCCCGCGCAGGCCTGGGGCTGGGCCCGGCCCTCCACTCTCTCCAGCTCCAGGCGCCCCTCTCCCGCCTGCCCACCCCGCCCTGGGCCCCCTCCCCGTCTCACCAGTGGCAGCAGCAGGCCAGGCACGGTGGGGAGGCCCATGTCCGGCCAGCTGTGGCCTCTCAATCCCCCATCAGGGCTGGGGCAGTGGCGGCCCGCGACAGTGGCAGCGACACAGTCCTTGCGTCTCCCCAGCGGAGCCCGGGCCTCGGGTCGGGGAGTGGAGGGTTGAGACTTGGGCGGGGACACAGCCCAGTCCGGAGGACCTCAAACCCGGAAGGCCAGCCCTGCGGCCCGGAGCCAGGAGAACTCCGAGAAAACTTGAGCTGAGAGGAGGTGGGAGGGGAAGGGAGAGAGGCCGATGGGGTATTGCAACTTCAGGACAGGAAGAGCCTGGGGTGGAGGCGGGAGGAGGCGGGAGGAAGGGGGTGGGGGGGGGCAAGGTCCCTTAACCATTTGTAGTCAGAGGCAGGGCTCCGGGATCCAGAAGCCACGTGCCCGGGTCTAACCACGCCCTCCCCCCCAAACACCCAGGTGCACCCCTCCCGGCCCTCCGCCTCCTCTCCCACAACGCCCGGCCTGTCCCAAGTGAACAGAAGACAGGGTTTTGGAGTCAGATTCGCTGGGTTCCAGCTCAGAACTCTCTGCTTTTTTAGCTGTGTGGTCTGCTGTGTTCCGGTCTGCCTAATGAAGAGACCCTCTCTCACGCTGTCACAGTCAGGTAAGTGAAGCCAGACGTGATCCCAGTCCTCAGGGCTCTTCCCCTTTTCCCAGGGTTCTCCAATGACATCCTAATGTCTCACTTTCTTGGGAATGTACACCTGCAATCCAAACCTCAGAGTAAAGCTTAACCCTGACTGGAGGTCCTGACCTGCCCCACTCCCCACCCCACCAGGTCTCATCCGATCTGTGCCTGGCGGGACCCCCAACTGCTGATTCTGGCTGAACCTGCCAGAAGACCTCGGCCATGAAATGAGAGCCACAGTGCCTGGCCCAGTTTCCATGGGGAAGGTGACATCATGAGGCCTAATGGAATTACAGCTCACTCCATCAGGTATTGCTAGAACGTTCCCAGTGCCCTTTTCCCAAATATTCCAATACATCGATCCAAACTGCCCTCAAAGATAATCTACTACAGGACCCCCTCCTTGTTGTTGCTGTTTTTTAAATTGACTTTTAATTGAAGGACAGTTGCTTTCAAATATTGTGTTGGTTTCTGCCATACATCAATATGCATCAGCCATAAATATGCATATGTCCCCTCCCTCTTGAACCTCCCTCCCACCTCCCACCCCTTTAGGTTGTTACAGAGCCCTGGTTTGAGTTCCCTGAGGCATACAACAAATTCCCACTGGCGGTCTATTTTACATATGGCAGTGTGTATGTTTCCATGCTTTGAGGCCCAGAGACGTGCAGGTCATATGCCCTGCTGGGCCAGCCCAGCCCGCAGACTCCTGACCTCAGACCAAGGGCCCTGTTTTGTTGCAATAGATAATCGTCACTTTTCTATCAATCCTCTTGAGTCAGTCAGACCCCACCCTCAACTCTTAGGATGTTTTATGCCACGCCCATCTGTGCCAGACGTCTCCCAGATGAATCCCACAACGGAGTACAACATTAACCCAAATGTTCTCTGGATGCGATGAGCATCCCCAAGACCCAGTCCAGGCCCCGGGTTCTCCAGCTGCTGAGACTGCTAGAAATACAGGGAGACCAGACATGAGTAAGGAGGGCCTAGGGTTTTGTGACTTGGCATCGGAGCTCCTCACTCACTCATTGATCTGTTGATCCACCAGCTAACCCTCAACCCTGGAATCCACCCTCTCTGGACCTTCCTGTCCTCCCCTCTGTGATCCCAGGTAGGTGTCAATGGAACCCGATGCCCGTACTTCTGGCTGACTTCACTCTACCCCATCCTCCAGCTTCTGAGATACTAGAGGATTAAAGCTGGACCCACAGAGGGTGAGGACCACCTCTACCATCACCCAGGGAGGCTCCAAGTGCAACATGAGTGGGTCCAAAGCAGAGCTCTTAAAGAAGCCGAGTCATTGAAATACAGTGCAAGAGTCAAATTGCCCAGTTTCCAGTGTAAAGATGCTAAGAGAGCCACAGGTTCCTCGTGTTAAAAATGGGAAGCTTGCTGGTACCCCTCACACTGCATGCGTGGATGATAAATGACGTAAAGTGTTTAGCAAGGCTTTGACATATACTAAGCATTCAATCAGTGGTTGTTGTCGTTGTTCAGTTGCTAAGTCATGTCTTACTCTGTGACCCCATGAGCTGCAGTGCGCCAGGCTTCCTGTCCTTCACCATCTCCTGGAGTTTGCTCAAATTCATGTCCATTGAGTTGGTGATGCCATCCAACCATCACATTCTCTGTCACCCCCTTCTCCTCCTGCTCTCAATCTTTCCCAGCATCCGAAGTATTGGAGCTTCAGCTTCAGCATCAGTTCTTCCAGTGAATATTCAGAGTTGATTTCCTTTAGGATCAGTCAGTGGTAGCAATGTGTTTTATTTATTTATTTGGCTATGGCTTTCAGCATGTAGGATCCTAGTTCCCCGACCAGGGGTTGAACCCACACTCCTGCTTTGAAAGCTGGACAGCTTGGGAATTCCCCAATGGTATTAATGTTAATATTTTGTATTAACACTAACAACTTCAATGTCCTGTGCTTTTTTTTTCTTTTCTTCTTTTAAATTTTTATTGAAATACGGTTGATTTGCAATGTTGTGTTAGTTTCAGGTGTCAGTGTCCTATTTTTAACGTTCCAAGAAATTTTTAATAGTCTGTTCCAACTGCCAATGCCATTGCACATAGCCCAGCACAAAAGGAGAATCTCTTTCATTGTTTAGGATGAATGCCTATTTACTCAGCAAGCTTAAAGCCTTGAGAAACATGGTATTCAACTGTTCAATAAAATTCTGTTTAAAAAAGATTGTGAGAGATGGGTGGACCTAGGACTATGAACAGCTAAGTAGTCTTGTGGAAGAGGTGAGAGCACAGGCATAAGCCCTCCGGGGAAGAAGGAATCACGGTAAGGGAGAGACAGAGAAACCCAAGAGAGGCAGGGGACTTCTCTGGGGGTCCAGTGATTAAGAATCTGCCTTCCAATGCAGGGGACATGGGTTTGACCCCTGGTCGGGGAACTAAGATCCCATAGGCCACGGGACAACTAAGCCCTTGTACTGCAGTTACTGAGCCCTCACACCTCAACTAGAGAGCTTGTGTGCTGCAACTAAGACCCCACGCAACCAAAACTACATAAATAATTTTTTTTTTTTTTTTTTAAAGAAGAAGAGGGGGCAAACTGGGATTGGCTATTAGGGCTTGTGGAGCAAAGGCTGAAGGGAAAGGGGCTTCAGATAACAGAGCCCCTTCTCTCCATCACGTGTCACACGCCCCGCAGCAGCAAAGAGTCATCGAAAGGACACTGGACTCCCAGTGGCGGTGACGTGGGTCCCAGCCCCAGCCCAATCATTCCAACCCCATGTGTCACAGGGAGACCTGGTTTCCCAGCTGGTTCTGTACAAATCATGAACTTGGGCAAGTCACTTCACCTGATAAGCTCCATTAGGAACATGAAACAGCGTGAACTCTGTCTCCTCTACCCGTCTGATCAACCTGAGACAGAGAAGGAGGAAACACGCTTGGTGTCAGATTCTTTTCAACTCTGTGGACTGTAGCCCACCAAGCGTCTCTTCCATGGGATTCTCCAGGCAAGAATATGGGAGTGGGTTGCCATTTCCTCCTCCTGGAGATCTTCCCGATCCAGGAATCAAACCCGAGTCTCTTGTGTCTCCTGCATTGGCAGGTGGGTTCTGTACCACTAGCGCCACCTGGGAAGCCCCCATAATTGTCATCTGTTCGCTTTTAAAATCCACTTTATCTTGAATCGTGTCAGATGAATACATTAACATCAGTTTTTATTGAATTTGCGATGCTTTGAATAATGGTCAGGATGTGCATGTGTGTGTGTGGGGAGGGGATGTCAGTGAAGAAGGAAATAAACTATTTTTAAAGCTAAAAAAAAAAAAACAAACCAGCAACACATTGATGGAAGGGAGACCTCAAGGTAGACCTGCTTTTTGGCAGGAGAAACTCTAGCGAGGACTGGGGGAGGCAGGGGAAGGATGGGGAGTAGGGGCTGCCTTCTGTCATCCTTAATAGCTCCAGCTTTGTCCGACAGGCCCCGCCCGCCCAGTCAGGGCAAAGGGAGCCAGGGCGGGCTGGGGCCAAAGAACAAACGAGCAGGCTGAACCTGAAGGTCCAGAGAGGAAACTGTTGTGACACCAGCACTTTCCCCTCATCGCTGTGAGTCTAGGAAAGGGAAGTCCAGAGTCATCGCATCATTTCCTCCTCACGACCTTTACCTTCCCCCTTCCTTTGCCATCTCCCCCTCTTTCCCAAGATTCACGTGGCTCCTCAGGTCAAGATCACAAGGGTTCAAGGGGGCAGTGAGGGGAGCCAGATCAAGGCATCAGGATTCGGTCCTAAGGAGGGTGAGGAAGGGTGACGCCTGACTCCCAGGGCTGATGTTGGTGTTGGGGGAGGAGCCAGGGGTCTGGAGACCAGGGTTCCACTCCGACATCCCTCAGCATGGGGGAAGGAGTCGGGGGTCTGGAAACCGCGGTTCCACTCGACATCCCTCAGCGTCTCCTTTGTTAAAATAAAAGCTGGGAAGATGCCCGCTGCTGCTTTCTCCGTGATGATGTGAGGATGAGAATACACAGGCTTCGAGGCTTCTCAGGAAGCTGGGCTGAGTCCCATCCTCTTCCACCAGCACTGGGCATCTGATGGAGAGGTGGGCGGCTGAGGGTGCTGCAGCTGAGTGGGGAGTGGTACTCAGCAGGAGAGAAGGATTAGATGGTGGTGACCAAGGTCGGGAAGGAAAGGGGTCCAGGCCGTGGACAGGGACACGTACCCCAAGCATTACTTGACAGGTCTCCTGGCGGAGGGCACCTGTCTTCACCTCCCACCTGAACATGGTGATGGGCACAGAGCAGATGCTCAGCAATGCCCGTGGAAGAACTAGCAAGACGGTTTCTCTCCCAAGGCCCCTGAAGGATGGTCATTCCCATCGTGCAGCCAGGGGAATGGGAGACTGTCCTGTGCCCCCCTCCCAACCCAGGACTGTGCTTGGGCAGCAACCCAGGACTTGCACCCACTCCCTGGCCCCCTCATGATGCCATCCAGCTCTCCAGACATTTTCTTTTAGGCCACGCCCCACGGCATGGGGGAATCTTAGTTCCCTGACCCACAGAAGTCCCTCCAGACAGTCTTTATGCAACAACATTTATTAAGTACCTGCCTACTTGCTCCAAGTGGGACACTGGACTAGACCGTGAGGATACATGAATGAACAAGACTCAATCCCTAACCACTGTGAGCTCGGTCATGCTGGGGACACAGACACAAATGAACAGGAAAATTAAATGCAGCGTCAGCACTTCCACAGATGTGATGGTGTGTGATGGGAGTCCACGGAAGAGGGAAGTGGTAAGATCTGGGGAAGACAGGGTGGGGAAGAAGCCTTCACAGAAGTAATGGTATCTGAGCAGGGTTCTCAGGGATGCATAGGAGTTCTCCAGCAGATGCTGGAGGATTAGATGTGGGGGGTTAGGCTTCCAGGCTAAGGAAATAGCTTGAGCAAATATGCAGAGTTACAAAGGACGAGGACGCAGGGCAGAGGCACTGGGCGAGGCTCCTTGTGGGGGATGGGGTGGTGAGGCTGACTGGGAATCCAGGTCTTCACTACACTGGGCTGCCCCAGTCCCTGCCCTGGGAGTCAGGCAAACAGAATTGCCTAGCAACTAACCTAGGGGGCTTTTGGGGTGGGGTTCCCCACCCCCGTTCAAGAAGAGGAGCAAACGCCTGTGTCACTGGAAGGCAGTGGGGAGGGCCATTCTGGAGCCGAATCAGCCATCTTTAGGAAGGAAACCACACACGCCTTTGTGTGCCCTTGTCTGTTTTGTTCTGGTCATCCGTTGTTTCCTAGGAAAGTTGTTTGACAGAGATCCAAGTTTGGCTTGGCTGATCCAAGGGAAAAGAGGACTTGGCTGCACTGGGGTGGGGGAGAGCAAAGTGTTCTCGAGGCAAGACCAGCGGGTCCAGGGAGGAACCGGGGTGATGCTGGCCAGGGGTCTCCAGGCAATTTCCGTAGCCCCCTATCCATCCTGCTTCACCCCCCAACCCCCCGCCACCCACGCACACACCAGGGGCAGCTGGGCAGCTCTGAGAGGAAGCCGCCAAACATTCTTGAATCTTGCCAAGGCCGGGTCCCTCCCACCGAGGGAAGTGCCTGCCTTGGGGAGGGGACACCGTCCTTCCCTCTCAGGGCTCCCCCGAAGTGTGGGCAGAGGGGCTGGCCTCTGCCAAGCCTGATGGAGCCGGGTGGGGACCCAGGGTGGCGTAGGCAGGTGGAGGGGCTGACAAGGCTGGGGAGATGGCAGGGTCCGGCGGGGATGAGGAGGAGGAAGCCAGGTGGGGGCAGAAACTGGAGGGGAGAGAGGCGGCTGGAGTGGAGGCCACCTCCTGGGTGCCCCTGCCCCCTCGGCCCGGGGACCAGTATCGACTTCGGAACCTCCGGAGCAGCATGAGGAAGGTGATAACCAGGAGGTCAAAGATGAGCTCGGCCATCTCCACCACGGACAGCACAGAGGAGCCGAACCACAGGCTCCACTGGCTGCCCAGGTTGGACAGGAGGGTGACCATCTGTGAGGGCAAGAGGCACGCTGAGCACTTGGCAGGGAGCCCATCCTCCACTCCACTCGGCCTCTCCTGACCCCAGGGCCCCTGGCCTCTGCTCCCCTCCTCTGGGAGCACAGGACTGCTGGCTGGTTTCTTCCAAGGAAAACAAAGAATGAGGCCACCGTGGGCATGGCAGACACCCAGGCCTGTCTCGAGAGGCTTCTCCCCATCATCCATCACTGCCCCGCCCTGAGACTTCACCCCAGCGAGCATCCTTCCACCCTTCTAGAGCTCGCCCTCTCCCCTTGGTCCCCCACCTTCGAGGCCAAAACCCTCAGGCCCCACAGAGGTAATCCCCTGTGTTCATGGACAGGCCCCTGACGAAGACCCCCTGCCCCCAGAGAATCCCAGGTTCAGTGGGGCAGGACGCACCGTGACTGAGGGAGACTCAGAATTAGATTTGTAGTTCAGCTCCTTGAAGAAGATGTTGAGTTTGGCAACTCCATCCCTTTGGAGTAGGGGAAGAGACAGCCCAGGGTTAATTTCTCTGCTGCTCAAAAACACTCTCCTCCAATCAGCTGTACCCATCCCTCTTCCTGGGTCTGCTTTCCCTCTCACAGATTCCTTTCCCCAGGCTGGGACCCAGGGAAAGGAATTATTGTCACTGTTTAGTCACTCAGCCATGTCCGACTCTTTTGGGACTCCATGAACTGGAGCCTGCCAGGCTCCTCTTTCCAAGGAATGCTCCAGGCAAGAATACTGGAAGGGGTTGCCATTTCCTTCTCCAGGGGATCTTCCCATCCCAGGGATCAAACCTGAGACTCCTACATTAGTGGGCAGGGAAGTCTGGGACCAGGGTAGAACTGACCGTTTGTTCTTGATGGTGTAGTTGTTCTGTCGGGATAGCATCTGGAAGACCCAGTCCTGGGAGGGGATGAAGTGTCAGTGGGGTCACCCCCATAGTCTTCAGGCTTACAGAGCTGGGGGTGGGGTCAAACACACTCATACACATATGCCCAGAGAAGACAGCAGTGCTACACACACATACACTACCTGGGATGTCACGGAGGGCCACTGTGAGTAACTGGCAGAGAGCTTGTAGATGGTCACACTGGGGATGGAGAAGGTGCTCAGTGAAGGGGGTAGCGGTGGGGCTCTCCCACTCAAAGTTGGACCAAGGATCCTCTGTGGTACCCAGACGACCAACCTGGGCCCCAGGAGGGGATGCTCACCTGCATGGCTTCCGGCACTTGGTGAAACAGCCCAGGCGGTCTGAGGAGAAGGCATCCTGGAGCTTATAGTAGCAGTAACCTGCGGGTACGGAGACGTGCTCATATTCCTAGACCCCCTCCACCTTCTTCACCCACACCCTCCAGGTCTACCAAGACCTCTGGCACCCACTGCACAAGAGTATTATGGAGCAAAACAGGAAGGGCTCCTGAGTGACAGCACCAGAACATGTTTAAGAAATAAAGTCAAGTCCAGCAAAAAATAAAAACAACAGGCTACACCCTTGTTAAAGTGAAAGTGTTAGTCGCTCAGTCATGGGTCCAGCTCTTTGCCACTGCCATGGACTATAGGCACCCAGGCTTCCCTGTGCATGGGATTCTCCAGGGAATCTTCCCAACCCAGGGATTGAACATGGGTCTCCCACATTGCAGGCAAATTCTGGACACAGACAAATGTTGAAAAGTGAAAAAGAAAAGTGGGAACAATTTTTGTATAAGAATAATGAAATTAAACCACAATGAGATACCACTTCACACCCACTAAGATGGATATTGGAGATGAAATGGCAACCCACTGCTGTATTCTTGCCTGGGAAATTCCATGGACAGAGGAGCTTGGAGGGCTATAGTCCATGGGATCGTGAAGAGTTGGACATGACTTAGTGACTAAACCACCACCACCAAGATGGCTATAATGAAAAAGGACAATGACAAGTGTCAATGAGGACATGAAGAAATTGTAACTCATCACTGCTGGCAATATGAATTGGTGCCACTGTTGTGGAAAACAGTCTGGCAGTTCCTCAAAAGGTTAAACATATAAAACTATACTACATGCATGTGTGCTCAGTTGCTCAGTCGGGTCTGACTCTAGTCTACCAGGCTCCTCTGTCCATTGGATTTCCCAGGCAAGAATACTGGCGTGGGTTGTCATGCCCTTCTCCAGGAGATCTCCCCAACCCGGGGATCAAACCCATGTGCCCTTCATCTCCTGCATTGCCCACAGATTCTTTATACAATGACCCATTGGAGAAACCCTAAACCTACCAAATGACCCAGCAATTCCACACCCCAGAGAACTAAAAACATTGACCACAAAAAAACTTGTACATAAATGTTCACAGCAGCATTGTTTCTAACAGCTAAAAGGGGGAAACAACCCAAATGTCCATTAATTGATAAATGGATAAACAAGATGAGATTTATCCATACAGTGAATATTATTCAGCCATAAAAGGGAATGGAGTACTGATATATGCTACCAGGTGGAAAGTGAAAGTGAAAATCACTCAGTCAACTCTTTGCAACCCCATGGACTATACAGTCCATGGAATTTCCCAGGCCAGAATACTGAAGTGGGTAGCCTTTCCCTTCTCCAGGGCATCCTCCCAACCCAGGGATCGAATCCAGGTCTCCCACATTGCAGGCAGATTCTTTACCAGCTGAGCTATCAGGGAAACCCTGATACCAGGTGGATGAACCTTAAAAATATTAACAGTAAGTACAAGAAGCCAAGCACAAAGGATCACATATTGTGATCTATGAAATGTCCAGGAGAGGCAAATCTATAGTAGAGAGAAAGTAGTTGAGTGGTTCTAAGGGGCTGGGGCGGGGGGGGCAGGGGGAGGGCCTGTGGATACAGGGAATGGCAAGCTTGGAGACCACTAATGGGTACAAATTTTTTTTTTTTTTTTTTTGCAGCGGTGAGAAGGTTCTAAACTGATTGCAACAATTGTCACACAGTTCCATGACTATGCAAAAAAACTAAAACTATACTGCCTGGAGAATCTCCATGGACAGAGGAACCTAAAGGGCTACAGGTCATGGAGTCACAGAGAGTTGGACACAACTGAGTGACTAGGCACACACAATACTAAAATTGCACTGTACATTTTCAATGAGTGAGCTATCCAGGAAACGAATTATCTCAATACATCTGTTACCAAAAAATGAATAACGGGACCGTGGGCTTCCCTTGTGACACAGCTGGTAAAGAATCCACCTGCAATGCGGGAGACCTGGGTTTGATCCCTGGGATGGGAAGATGCCCTGGAGAGGGAAAAAGCTACCCACTCCAGTATTCTGGCCTGGAGAATTCCATAGACTGTGAAGTCCATGGGGTCACAAAGAGTTGGACACAACTGAGAGGCTTTCACTTTTAAGGACTTTCCTCATAGCTCAGTTGGTAAAGAATCCACCTGCAATGCAGGAGACCCCAGTTTGATTCCTGGTTTGGGAAGATCTGCTGGAGAAGGGATAGGCCACCCACTCCAGTATTCTTGGGCTTCCTTTGTGGCTCAGCTGGTAAAGAATCCACCTGCAATACAGCAAGACCTGGATTCGATCCCTGGGTTGGGAAGATTCCCTGGAGAAGGGAACAGCTAGGCTACCCACTCCAGTATTCTGGCATGGAGAATTCCACAGACTATACAGTCCATGGGGTCACAAAGAGTGAGCACTTTCACTTTCACTGGGACCATGGATTCCCCTTCACCCCTATTTCCCAGGTTCTAAGTAAGGTTTTTTTGTTACTCTTGATACTTTCAGTCACCCGGGTCCTTCTTCATTTCTGACCCAAATCCCTCTGAATACCAGGGTTTATATAATTAATCACAGAATTAATCTTTAATTAGGAAGACTGGGAAGCAGTTAGGCTGAGGAGCAAGCAGTCCTTAGGAAACTCAGCAGACTGTGTCTTCAGCCGAGTTTCTCTCCCTCATCCTCACAGCTTCTAGCAAACAGCAAGGTCATTTTTCTCTCAAGAATCTTTTCAAACTCACAACCACTTAGCAATCAGCATTCGGGGGCCCGGGGAACAGTGGGCAGAGTGCCTGCTCTGCATGTCCTGGGACATCCTGTCTTCCCTCTGGGCCTCAGCTTGCTCGTCTGAGAAAGGGGCCCATGAGGCAAGATGGCCTCTGAGCTTCCCTCCAGCTCAGATGCGCTGTGATTCTCCAAGGCCAGAAAGCCAGAAATCAGAGGCTAAGACTGCAGGGCGGGTCGGGGGAGGACTGAGAGAGCAGCACCAGGAAAGAAAGCAGGCGGAGAAATGCACAGATGGAGGCTGCTCTCCACTCTGGGATCTGCCGTGTCCCTGCCCTCTCCCCTCGGAGGGGTCGGCTGTGCCAGATAAGGGGGTGTGGACCAAGGACATTTGCCCTCTATGTTCTGTGTTCTCTTGCTGGGGACTTTTTTCTCTCTCAGCTTCCCTGCTGAATAACTCAGCTGTAAAGAAAAGGAAAAGAGATTGATCTGCTCCTAGATCAGGGCCAGGAGGAGAATCTAGTGTCTTCCAGATTCTTTTGACTGTGCTCTCCTCTAGTTTTAATGTTTTAATTCTTCCACAAGTCATTTCTAAATGATACACCTGCTCCTATTGAACTGATACATTATGTGCATGATAAAACATACATAAACCGGAAGGTGTTAGGGAATGAGGCAGATTCACACAATTTCTAGTCTTTTCTTCCTGCAACCAGCACTGTCTCACCAGTGCCCAGCACCAGCCCTGCCGGTACCCTAGGGAGTGAGCAGGATGCCACCCACAGGGCAAGGAACCCAGGGAGATCTTCCTCACATGTTCTTCTTTCCTTTTGCTGCAAGTTATTTTTATTTTTAAAAAATATTTATTTCCTTATTTATTTATTTGGCTGGGTCAGGTCTTAATTGTGTCATGAGGATCTTTCCTTTCGGCTCACGGATTCTCTAGTTACGGTTCGTGGGCACGGTAGCTCCACAGCATGTGGGATCTTAGTTCCCCGACCAGGGATCAAACCTGCGTCCCCTTCTTTGCAAGCCGGATTCTTAACCACTGGACCACCAGGGAAGTCCCATAAGTTACTTTTAAATGGGGACATCCAATTATAAACACACAGAAGTCAAAAGAGAGAGAAAAACTGAAAGGGAGGAACAGAGAAGAGAGACAGAGTGAGAGGAAAACGGACAGGGTGGCATCTAAGAACCAGTGAACAGGAGTCAGTGGGAAAACCGGTTGGGGAACGTGGGAGCCGGAAGCTACAGTGGGGGCGCTGAGAGTGCAGGGCTCCTGGGAAAGTCCTAGGCTCAGGTGGGAGCAGGGGCTGGCCTCCCGCAGTCTCACCCCAGGAATTATGCTTCCTGTAATCACAGAACTCTACACCGTCGGGCCGTGGGTAGAAGATGTAGGCACAGCCACACTCCTTGATCATGCTCTCCTGGAAGCACGAATGAATGCACACCTGGAGGAGGGGAGTGTGAAGGGGGATGGGGTCAGGCCTGCCCACCCCAGGATGGCAGGGGAGGGGAGGACAAACCAGCCCCCCCCCCAGTGTGCCTCCACCCCTCTCTCCACCATCCCCATCGCCCATCACTCACACCTGGTGGCTACGGCTGGCCCACGCTGGACATAGTTGCCATGGAAACAGGCTGGGCCTCACCTGCTGTGTGTACTTGGTATTGTAAAGGTTCTCCACCGGGACCTCGCTGCCATTCTTGGTGCAGTCGCCATAGTCGCCCCCGAGTCTGTCCACGGCTTCCTAAGAACCCAGAGACACCAAGCAGTCAGAGGTCAGAGGTCAGAGCAAGTGGTCCAGGCCTCTTCCTGACCTCTGTCTTCCCTCAGTCCCAGGCTGTATGTCCTTCGGCTATCTCTCCTACCCTCCTAGTCATTTCACAACATGACCTCAGGGCTACTTCCGAGAAGGTGTTAGGGAGCCTGGAGCATTCCCTGGAACCCTCAGCATGTTCCAAACCCCTTCCCAGTGCTCTCATCCCACGCGCACTCCTCAGAGACCTATTTCCTAATGCCCACTCAGCCCGACCCCTCACCCCAGATTTCTGCTCCCAAAGTCCACTACATGTTCGAAGCTCACCCATCACAACCTCTTCTGGTCCTCTGGCTGTCACCCCTGCAAGCCCTCTCTCTGCCCCTCATCTGGGGTCTTCCCCAGGTCTCCCGGGCAGCATCCTTGCCTTACTCATGCTGATGGAGGTCTCCACGCCGGGCCGCAGATTAAAGCCAGAATCATCCATAAAGGCAGGCTCATCCCGTTCATGCACCATCACCCGGGCCCCAGTCACCGTGGACAGCAGTGGAATGAAGTCATTTTGCTCTGTGCGCAGTGTCAGGGACAGACCTGGGGAGAAGGGGGTGGTGGTGGGACAGAGCCAGGGGGCAGGGCACATTGGTTGAGAGAAGCATCAGGGTGTGGAAACCCATCCTCCCACCCTGCCTAGTCTCTAAGCCTCCCAAAGCAGCAAGTTCAGGAAGACCTACAAATGGATTTGGCCACCCCTGAGCTGAATTCGGGGGCTTTCCCTGGTGGCTCAGTGGTAAAAAAAGCCAGCTGCCAATGCAGGAGACATGTGTTCGATCCCTGGGTCAGGAAGATCCCCTGGAGAAGGAAATGGCAACCCATTCCAGCATTCCGGCCTGGGAATTCCACGGACAGAGGAGCCTGGTGGGCTACAGCCCATGATGTCGCAAAGAGTCAGACACGACTTAGTGACCAAGCACGTACACGCATGAGCTGGATTTGGGGTGCAGGGCCAGGCAGAGCCAGGATAGGATTCCTATTACACCTGGGATGGAATACGTGATACCCACAGGGGAGAAAAAGCAAAGAGGATTTTCCAGGATATAGATGGGCGTGCTGCAGTGAGGCCTGGAGCGCTTCTAGGACAGGAGCTCAAGGCAGGTAGATGTGGGCACACAGGGCAGCGGAGGAGCTGGGGCTGGGGTCAGGACAGCGCACCGTTGTTGACCCCGGGCATGGAGGACAACCAGAGGTTGGAGCCGTTCTTGTTGTTGAAAGTGTAGCAGTTTCCATACATCGGGTGGTGGAAGTGAGAGTAATTCCTATTCGGGAGAGAGAGAGGGGGGTCAGAGGGGAAGGTTCAGGGGTCAGGGAGAGCAAGACTCTCAGAGCCCTTTGTTTCCTGATCACCTACTATGTGCAGACGCGGTGCTGGAGCCTCACCCAGGCCCTCTCACTAGGCATCATCCCCACTTCACAAGAGAGGAAGCACGGGCTTAGAGAGATCAAGTAGCTGCCCAAGGTGAGCAGTGAGCATGAGGCGGGACTCAAACCCAGGTCAGCTACCTTCTCGCCCAGGCTCCTTCCCCCAGGCCACCCGACGTCACTGGCCTTGTGGCCTCTCCCATCTCGATGCTGCACTACGTTATGAATTCTTGCAGCATCCCTGGCTTCTCACATGTCTACATCTTACTTCCCCATTCAGATTATAATTTCCTTGAGGACAGGAAACACATTGCCTTCATGGCTGAATGGTCTCTGGGTTAATGGCATGGTTCTTGGCATGTAGGAGAAACAGAGATCGAGAACAAATAGTTGATGAATGAATGGAAGAGAAAGGAAGTGGTGGGGGGAGGGGGCAAGACAGTGAGACCAGGAAGGTCGGGTCCAAGGGCAGGAAGGAGTCTTGCAACAGCATGCCTCACACTGGGAGGTTCAAAGCGGGGTTGGGACAGGCTTGGGAACAAAGAGAAAGGAGTCTTAGATTTGTGTTGCTACAATAGGAACAGATTTGACAGCAAATCACATGCCCCCCAACAGGGAAGCTGTGTGGACTGCAGCCAGAGCCCACACCAGAATAGGGGGTATCTAACTCAAAGCTATGGTTTTCCCAGGAGTCATGTACGGATGTGAGAGTTGGACTATAAAGAAAGCTGAGTACCGAAGAATTGATGCTTTTGAACTGTAGTGCTGGAGAAGACTCTTCAGAGTCCGTTGGTCTGCAAGGAGATCGAACAAGTCAATCCTAAAGGAAACCAGTCCTGAATATTCACTGGAAGGTGAATATTCAGCTTCACTGAAGATGAAGTTTCAGCTTCACTGGATGCTGAAGCTTAAACTCCAATACTTTGCAAAGAACTGACTCATTGGAAAAGACCCTGAAGCTGGGAAAGATTGAAGGCGGGAGGAGAAGGGGACGACAAATGTTGAGATGGTTGGATGGCATCACCAACTCGATGGACATGAGTTTGAGCAAGCTCTGGGAATTGCTGATGCAGGTCACCTGGCAAGGAAGGCAATCAGAGAAGCCTGGCATGCTGCAGTCATGGGGTCGCAAAGAGTCAGACATGACTAAGCAACTGAACTGAACTAAACTGAACTTCCCAGCCAACAGGGGGTATCTGTTCTAACTCCCGAGCCATGGGGGCGTCAGGGAGAAGAGGGGGATGGGGCTTTGGGCTGGGGGAGGTAGAGGAGAAAGGAAGAGAAGTAGGGGAGGGAAGAAGGCTGGACAGAGATGAGGAAGGGGGCGCTGACAACATAGCCTTAAGCAAGCCATTTTTCTTAAGCTCACTGTCCTCAGTCTATAAAACGAGCAGATGGAACTCAATGATCTGGAATAGCCCATCCCCTCAAAGAGCAAAGGCTCAGGGTGTGAAATACTAGCGCACATTCTGAGAAGAGCTAGGACGGCAGCATTTCCAGAGCACAGTCTGTGCTCAGGGAGGGATGAAAGAGGAAGAGGCCAGTCCTACAAGGCCTGGGAGCCCTGCTCAGAGGGGAGGGGACAGGGACACCACGGGCTGTCTGCCGCAGGTGGAATCCACAGAGCAGACCATGGATGAATCTTAAACTCACAGAGCTTAGTTTAAAAAGTGAAAGGCAACATGGGATACATAATACAACACCATTTATGTCCACATTACACACACACTTGGTAAAAACACATACAAACGGAAACACATTGAGTGCATTACGAGGGTGTTATGAGAAGCAGTGTAATACGATGGTGAAGAGTATGGACTCCAGGACAAAGCTACTTGGATTTGAACCCCAGCTCTAACGACTGTCAGCTGGGAGACCAGCCCAAGCACTTGATCTCTTTGTGTCACAGTTTCCTCATCTGTAAAATGGGGATGATACTAGTACTGACTTCATAGGGATTCTGGGAGGATTAAATGACACCTAGAACAGTGCTTAGCACTGAATAAGGGCTATATAAATTTGCTATTAAGAGTATAGGAAATCAGGGATTTCCCTGGTGGTCCAGTGGTCCTCAGAGCTTTCATGGCTGTGGGCCTGTGTTCAATCCCTAGTCGGGGCTGGATCCTACAAGCCTCATGGTGCAGCCAAAAAAAAAAAGGTGGGGTATAGGGATTCATTAAGACAGCTAAAGCCAAAATGACAGCTATAACAAGGCAAGGATGTGGAGAATTTGCAACCCTCACACACTGGTGGTGGGAATGTAAAATGGTACAGATACCTGGAAAACAGTCAGACATTCCTCTAAATGCTAAATATAGAATTACTATATGACCCAGCAGTTCCACTCCTAGGTATCTACCTGCTGCTGCTGCTGCTGCTAAGTCAAGTCAGTCGTGTCCGACTCTGTGCGACCCCATAGACGGCAGCCCACCAGGCTCCCATCCCTGGGATTTTCCAGGCAAGAACACTGGAGTGGGTTGCCATTTCCTTCTCCAGTGCATGAAAGTGAAAAGTGAAAGCAAAGTCGCTCAGTCGTGTCCAACTCTTCGAGACCCCATGGACTGTAGCCTACCAGGCTCCTCTGTCCATGGGATTTCCCAGGCAAGAGTACTTTAGTGGGTTGCCATTGCCTTCTCCCAGGTATCTACCTAAGAGAAATGAAAACATACGTCCATACACACACGTGTACAGGAATGCTGATAGCAGCATTCAGCATTATTCATAACAGCCAAAGGTGAAAGACACCCAAATGTTCATCCACCAAAGCATAGATAAACTAAATGTGGCATAAGCATACAATGGAAAACTATTTAGTGAAAAACAGGCATGAACTGGGGGACTTCCCTGGTGGCCCAGTGGTTAGGGCTACACACTTCCACTGCAGGGGGAACCAGGGTTGGATCCTTGGTTGGATAACTAAGATTTGCCTTGTGACGCAGTCAAAAAAAAAAAAGCAGGAATTACTGATACAGGCTGCAACATGGATACACCTTACTAAGTGAAAGAAGCCAGTCACAGAAGACCACATATTACGTGATACCATTTATATGAAATGTCCCCAGTAGGCAATCCATAGAGACAGTGGTTAGTAGATTAGTGGTTCCCAAGGCTTGGAGGAGGGGACGACATAGGGAGACAGGAAAACATTCTAAAATTAGACAGTGTTAATAGTTGCACAATTCTATAAATATAGTAAAAACTACTGAATTGTATCCACTCAAAGGATAAATTTTGTGGTATGCAAAGTACAACTCAATAACACTGTTATTAAAGAAAAGATCATAGAGAGAGAGGCAAGAGAATTGAATCCAGAGTAGGAAAGGGCTGAGAAAGCCATGATAAAGAACCTCAACTCGATCCCGAAGGCCAGAGAGACATGGACGGATTTCACACAGGACTGTCTGGAATAGTTAAGTGCAGTGAAGTGCAGGCAGAACGCTGAAGAATAAAGCTTCCTGCGGTCGCAGAATAAAGGGAGGCTCGAGAGGCAGAGAGACAGATTAGGGGGCTATGATAACCCCAGTGAGAAACGATGAGGCTCTGAAGTGAGGAAGTGACCTAAGTGTCAAGACTGAGATGAACTATGGACTTTCCATTGATGAGAAGGCGGGAGCCTGGGGCGGGCAAAGTGAGAGGGTGACAGAGCGACTCGGTGGCAGGTGTGGGCTGCCACAGGCTCAGGTGCTGCTACCGTCTCACTTGTGCTCAAACAAACACACAAAGCCGAGCCAGGAACACAGGTGTGCGCGGGGCAGAGTGTGCTCCAGGTGAGGGGAGGAGGGGGCAGAAGCAGGTGACACCTGGCCCTGCTGACAGTCTTCAGTGACAAGGAAGGGACAGGGTCCCTGTGGGGTGGAGATGCTGCCTAGGCCCTCCCGCGGCCGGGAAAAGGCACAGAGATGGTGCCTGAACTTCTAGGAATACGGACGGACGGGAAGGTGGGGGCGAGCAGAGGCTTCAGAAGGGGACCTCCCTTACTCCTAGCCTCCCCCTCCCCCCCAAGCCCTCAGAGAGCTGGCAGCAGCCATGACCTCTTTGCAAGGACATTATGAGAGGAGATGTGACTGAAAGAACGCCAGGCGGGCAGTGCAGTAGTGTGAGGGGGACCCTTGGCTCTGGCTGGCCTGGTGTCCAAGGGCAAGTCACTTCACCTGCGTGACTGTCACTTCCCACGAGCCATGAGACCCACGACTCACTGCAGTACATAAAGTGCCCTCAAACTTCTTATCTCATGCACTCGGAGATAGACGTTATCATCTTCATCGTTCAAGGAAAAGTGCCAAGGGAATTCCCTGGTGGTTCAGTGGTTAAGACTCTGAGATGCCACTGCAGGGGGCACGGGTCAGGGAACTAAGATCCTCCTGCATGCCACCAAGTGTGGCCAAAGAGGGAAAAAGTGTCAGAAGGGCAAGGATTTTTTCCTTCTTCTTTGATGTATCCCAAATGCCCAGAACAATGACTGGCACATAGTCCAGATAGTCAAAAATATTGATTCAATGAACACTGAAAGAATCTCATTGCCCTCCATTTCGCAAACGAAAACATACGCTCTGAAGAGTGGAGTGAAATGCCCAGAGTCACCTGGTCCAGAAGAAACAGACCCGGAGCAGGAACTGAGGGTTAGTCCCTGATTCAGTCCATGCTATGTCCGCCACCCACTGCTGCCTGCATTATCTGAGCCAGCGGGGCAGGGAACCAGATGACCTTCCAGGCATTCTCGAGCTTGATACCAGTGAGAAAGAGGCCTCAGGAAAATAGGGAGCCATGCTTCAGTCCTTGGTTTCTCAAAGCCAGACTTCAAGCCCAGCCTTCCCAAGGCTCCCATCCGACACTGCCGCAGACCCAGGGAGCAGGGAGCCACCCATGTCCTGCAGGGCCATTCCCCAGGCAGAGGTTTGGACCTGCGGACAATACTTTCCCTTCCTCCCCACCTGCAGGCATTCAGTTATTCAACCAGCACTCCAAGGTGCCTTCCATGCTGGGTCTCAGGATGGTCCAGCAAAGGAGACCCGGGGTGGGGAGTGGGGGGCGCAGAGCAGGAAGCCTGGCGGCAGGGAAGGACTCACGCCTCATTGCAGGAGTCCTGGTTGAAGCGGCAGGTGAAGATGAATTTGCCCAGCACGTCCTCCTCCAGCGAGGGAGAGGTGTCCTGTCTCCGTCTGGACAGAATGTTGATGTAGTGGAAGCGGTACCACTCCCTCACAGCATCCACCCCTGACGAGTACGTCTGGTAGAAGCAGTCCGATTTGTTCCGGTTGCACTGGACACAGAGACCAGAGCATCAGAGGACCAGCAGCAAGGGTAAGCAGGGTGGGGCAAGGTCAAGCAATGAATGGTCTGGGGTCCTAATGACTGATAGAAAGGGGCGGGGAGCCAGGCTGGGAGAAGCCGAAGCCTGGAAGACAGCAGACCTGGAGAGCACGGGATTGATGAAGGAGACTGGGAGCTGCACACACCTTGTGGTCATTTATGCAGCCTCTGAGGAGGGTGAAGCAAAGATTCTTCTCCCCATTTCACAGATAGGAATACTGAAGGATCAAGCAGTTTGTCCCAGTATCAAAGAGGGGACTGGAACCCTGGTCTCTGGGTACCGTCTCCCTGCTTCGCTCCCTTTTTTAAAAATCTTTATTATTATTTTTATTTATTTTTTTTTTATTTTTATTTTAATTGGAGGATAATTTCTTTACAATATAGTGTTGGTTTCTGCCATACAATACAAATCAGCCATAAATATATATATATATGTATATGTATATATGTGTGTGTGTGCACTTAGTCGATCAGTCATGTAAGACTCTGTGCGACCCCATGAACTGTAGCCTGCTAGGCTCCTCTGTCCATGGGGATTCTCCAGGCTAGAATACTAGAGTGGGTTGCCATGCTCTCCTCCAGGGGATCTTCCTGACCCAGGGATCGAACCTAGGTCTCCCGCATTGCAGGCAGAATCTTTATCATCTGACCCACCAGGGAGCCACCGGGGAAGCCCAAGACAGAGAATAGGGAGATGACAGCAAGAAAACTAAAAAAAATAAATAAAGATGGGCAGAAGGCTTAAGAGAGAGGATATATATATATATATATATATATATATATATATATATATATATATATATATATATATGGGCTTCCCCGGTGGCTCAGTGGTAAAAAATCTGCCTATCAGTGTAGGAGACCTGGGTTGGATCCCTGGAGAAGGGAATGGCAACCCACTCCATTATTCTTGCCTGGGAAATCCCATAGACAGAGGAGCCTGGTGGGCTACAGTCTAAGAGGTCGCCAAGAGTCAGACACAACTGAGCAACTAAGCAGTAACAATTCTCTGTCTTGGGCCTGCTGGAGCCCCAATGCCCCATCACCCTGGAAGGTCCCAAGTGAGATCCACACTGGGGATCAGAATTCAGAAAGAGCATTTCCACAGTAGATCTGACTTCCCATCCCCATAAACACTCCCACAGAGGCCCCCATCGAGGAGCCTCCACAAGCTGGCGCCCAGAGAGTCGTTATTTAATTTTAATTTTCAAATTTAATCATATATGTAACCTATTTATTTTGCCAGCGCGCCGACTCCCGCCTCATCATTGGCAGCGAAGGCGGGTCGCGCAGGGCCGGGAGCTGAGCCGACTCCTGCGCGCAGGCGGAACCAGTGGGCTGGGGTGGGGGCAGGGGAGGGGCGGGGCCTCCGGGCGGGGGGCGGGGCCGGGGCGGGGCCTTACCAGCTGGAAGCCGATCTTCCAGTCCTTCCTGTTCACCTGGGGGTTGTTGTCCCGCACGCTGGAGCCGGCGCGGCGGACTTTGCGAGCCTCGCGGGGCGGAGCCGGGACCGGCAAGCGCTGCAGGGGGTGCGGCAGCGGCTTCCGCAGGTCGCGGCGGGAGCGGGCGTGGGCCACAAGGGTGTTGGAGGAGTTGTACTCGTACAGGTCGAAGAGCGTCTGCTCCGTGATGCGGTCCAGCTCCTCCAGCTCCTCTTGAATTTCCTTGTACCTGGAAGGGGCGATGGTGAACGGTCGGACTAGGAGGTGGCGGCCTGGTGACAATCCAGGCCCCCCCCCGCCCCCCACCATCTCCCGAGCCTCAGTTTCCCCGTCTGTAACGGGTGAGATCAGTTCAGCCCAGAGAAGTCGGCGGGGAATAGCTCTGGGGTCTCCTGGGCTATCTCGGGGGCGAGGGGAGGTGCAGACAGGTGTGTCCGCCTCCGGGTGATTGGAGGCGACAGTGAGCCCAGGCGGGGACGGCATTTATTGCTCTCTTCCCACTCGCCCTGGCCTGGAAGGGAACCCGGAACTTGTCTGCTGTTTCCCAGGGCAGAAGAGGGGGTGGGCCGGCAAGGCCCAAACACTTACTCCCACGGACCAAAATGGTGCATGGGCCACCCGCCCCGCTCTTCGCGAGGGTGGCCTTTGACCGTCTGCCACTTGACACTTTCTAAATCAGGGAGTCTCAACTGCACTTCTAGAACCTTCCAAGGAACTTTAAAAATACAGATACCACACACTATCCTTTCCCCGCCCTCCTACACCAAAGACTCAGTTTTAAGGAGTTTCAGGTGGGGCTCAAAAATCGTGAGTTAAACACTGTCCAGTATAAATCCTCACATTCCTTCTCAATACAGGGCCTATATCATCTCCATCATGAAAGTCCAGGCAAAGTAGCAGGGCCTTAGGGATAGAATCTACCAAAACAAAACAAACACCTAGGACCGATAAATAAACAGGGTTACTGGATATAAAACCAATATGCAAAAAAATGTTTCTGCATGCTAGTTATCAAAAAAATGGAAAATGAAATCACAGCACCGTATTAAATAGCATAAACAACATGACATACTGGGAGTAAATCTGATGAAAGGCGTACAAGACTTGTACACTGAAAATCCTGCTGAAATAAATCGAAGGCCAAAATAAAAGGAGTTGCAGACGTTAGTAGATCAGGAACTCCTATGCCACCTTCCAGATTGCTCTCTAGATTCAAGCTGTGCATGCGTGCTCAGTGGAGAAATTGTGTGGGACTCTTTTGACCCCAGGACTGTAGCTCACCAGGCTCCTCTGTCATGGAATTTTCCAGGCAAGAATACTGGAGTGGGTTGCCATTTTCTTCTCCAGGAGATCTTCCAGACTCAGGGATTGAACCTACATCTGCATTGCAGGCGGGTTCATTACCACTGAACCACCCAGAAAGCCCAGATTCAAGCCAAGCCCTATCAAAATTCCAGCAGACATTTTTGAAGAAATTGACGGGTCAATTCTAAGATTGCTTTGGAAATGCAAAAATCTAGAATGGCCAAAACAAGTTTGGAAAAGAAGAGCAAAGTTGGAGTGCTCTTTACCTCACTTTAAGACTGTAAAGCCATGGTAATCAAAAAACAGTATAGTGCTTATGTAAGGATAAACAGATCAATGGGACAGAATAGAGTCCAGAAATAAACTCAAATATATATATGGTCAACCTGATTTTTGACCAAAGCACCTGTTCAGCTCAATGAGGAAATAATTTTTTTTTTTTTAAAGATGATGCTGGATATTGTATGAAAAAAGGGGGGAAAGAAAGAAAGAACCTCAACCTCTACCTTAGTCTGTATACAAAAATTAAGTCAAGCAACCCAAACAAAAAAAATCAGAACCATAAAGATTATAGAAGGAAATATCAAAGATACCTTCACAACCTTGGGGTAGGCAAAATTTCTTAGAATAAAAAATATCTAAATTAGAAATCCTGAAATATAAAAACCTTTTACAAATCGAGAAGAAAATGTCATTGTTTTAAAAAGGAACCCCCCAAATATTCAAATGGTCACTAAACACATGAAAAGACGCTCAACATCATTAGTCCTCAAATGTAAATTAAAACCATAATGAGGTGCCATTTAACATCCATTAGGCTCAAATGAAGAGACTGACGACATCAAGTGTTGGTGAGAATGTGGAGCATCTGAAATTGCTGCTGGCGGGAGTCTAAAATGGTACCACCGATATGGAGGACAATCCCTGGTGGCTCAGATGGTAGAGTCTGCCTGTAATGCAGGAGACTTGAGTTCGATCCCTGGGCTGGGAAGAGCCCCTGGAGAAGGGAATGGCTACCCAGTCAAGTATTCTTGCCTGGAGAATCCCATGGACAGAGAAGCCTTTGCGTCCGTGGGGTCACAAAGAGTCAGACAAGACTGAGCAACTAACACACACACACACATGGTGGTCCTCATGTGCCTAAGTCCAAACCTCACAGTCCTCAGCCACCATCTCCCTCATAAAAGTCTAGCAGGCTGCCCCTCATCCTCTCATAGGAGAAAAATGTAGCTCAGGTCAAAGGTGTGTGTTTGACATTCTGAGATTTGTTTGTTATTAGTCATTAAAAGAACAGCAATTATATTTAAAATGGATAACCAACAAGAAACTACTGTATAGCACAGGGAACTCTGCCCAGTGTTATGGGGCAGGCAGGATGGGAGAGGAGTTTGGGGGAGAATGGATACATGTGTATGTATGGCTGAGTTGCTCTGCTGTGCAACTGGAACTATTACAACATTATTAATCAGCTATACTCCAATATAACATTAAAAGTTTAAAAAAAAAAAAAGCAGTAAAAGTTATAGGAATGGAGTTCTAATCAGCTTCCCAGGTTCATTTCCTAGCCTTACCACTTACCTGCGTGGTGATAAGGATTAAGTGAATTAACATATGAGAAACATAGTAAGAAAAAGAGCTGGCAGAGTGAGTATTGTCTAACTGCAGCTATTGTTTTTATGGTCACAACTGTTCTTCAATAAGAACAATAGTAAAATAATAGTAACCTATTGTTGGAGAAGAGAAAGCTGAGGAGACAGGAGAGCACTGCCTGCCACTCAACAGCCCTGTGACTTTGTGATCTTAACAGAAGTAGAGGGACTGCCCTGATGGCCCAGTGGTTGAGAATCCACCTGCCGACTCAGGGAACACGGGCTGGATCTCTGAGAGGGGAAAATCCCACATGGGGCTGAGCAACTTAGCCTGTGCACCGCAACTACTGAAGCTCACGCGCCTGGAGCTGGTGCTACACAAGAGAAGCCACGGCAATGCGAAGCCTGCGCCCCTGTTCGCCACAACTAGAGAAAGCCCGCACATGGCAGCAATGACCAAGTTAGCCAAAAATAAATTAATTAATATTTTTTGAAAAGTGGAGCCGAAGACCAGATGCCAATTCTGATTCGTCCACCTAAACAGTTGGGTGACCTTTGCAAAACCTATACGTTTATCAGATGTATGTTTCTCTGTGTTCTCCTCTGACTCTGGGCTGATAGTTCCCTCCTTATTCAGTAAGCCTGTGACGAAGATCAGATCATGATAATGGATGCCGAAATGACAGCCTGGTGCTGCTGTCTTTGGAGCCCCTGAACTGATGACCACTGGGCAAAGAAGGAGGAGATGTCTTTAGAGCTGCTTCAAAGACAGAACCAGGGCCAGAGGGCAGAAGTTACGGTGAGGTAAGCTGCAGCTTTACCTAAGGAAGAACTTTCCATCAGCAGAGATAAATGACATTCCTGACACAAAGGAGTCCATCACTGGGTGGGTGGGTGGGGGGTGGGGTGCCAGCTCTAGAGTCTGGGCTTTTTGTCCCTGCCAGGCCTGCTAATGCAGAACCTGCTTTCTAGATCCTGGGGGGAGTGGGGGGCAGTACAGGGTCCACCCCAGGGTCAAGGTTGGATGGCCTGGCTCAGAGCCTTCCCCTCCCTCAGTGCAGCTCTCTGGGGGGAAGGAAGATTCCATGACCTTCTTTGCCGTCCAAGAATGCCACACTCTTCCTTAAAACCAGCCTCAGTCCCTCCCAGGATTGAATGAAAAATATGTGCTCTTGGGCTCTGTTTGCCGAGGATGTGGCTTTGTCTGGCCCCCTCTCTTGGGTGAAAAAAGCCCTTTGTTAACCAGAAAGGGGATGGGGATCGCTGTGGCTGACCTTTCACACTGGACTCTCAACACCTCCTTGCTTAGGATGAAGGTCTTCAGCCTTATCCCCTTTCCTGGCAGTTATAGAACAGCCCAGAATACCCCTCCCCCTCTGCTGGCCACACTCCTGCCACCTGCAGGTGGGCACTTGGGCTGACTTTGCCTCCAGTTATCTCACAAGCTCCTCTATCTCTTCCACGACTTCCACCCCCTCCCTGCTCCCCAGTCCGAGTCACCTATCTTGCCTCTGCCTCCAGCACCCACGCCAGCTAGCAGCATGAGTCACACGCAGGTCCCCACCCACCAGGCTGCATCAACCTGTCCACCCACCCCTGCCTCTCTCCTGGAACAGGAACCAATAACCCGGATCCTTCCCTTCTCCCCTCTCCCCCCCCCCCCCCCCCCCCCCCCCCCCGCTCTGGACTCCTGCTGCTCCCCACAGGCTCCCACTAGCCCCCACCTCTGGATACCTTTGCCTGGCCCTTCCTTAAACTGCAGTGGGAGAAAGAACTTTGAAAGCAAACATACTTGGTCTTCGACTCAGCTACTGCTCCTAGATTCACTGGCTTCTATGGGGGGGGGGGGGGGCAACAGATTTTTGAATCTGTTTCATCACTAGTTCCCTGCGTGAACTTAGGCAATTACTTAACCTCTTTGGGCCTCAGTTTCCTCATCTATAAATGGGAGTAATACTTATATCTACATAAGAGATCTGTTGTGAAAATTAAATCATTTGATTAATATAAATTTTTTTTGTTTGGCACATATTAAGTACTATGTGTGTTAGCCATTATCATTGGTGTTTTTTTCTTACTTTCTTTCTTTTTTTTGGTCACACCCTATGGCATGTAAGGTCCTAGTTCCCTGACCAGGAATTGAACTGGCATCCTCTGCATTGGAAGTGCGGAGCCTTAACCATTGGACTGCCAAAGAAGTTCTCATTGTTATTTTTTATTATTACTTGCTGTTTGACCCTGCTCACTTCACCTCTACTTCCTCATCTGCAAAATGGAAATAATAATAATGCCTGTCTCCATGGACCTGTCAAGATTAAATGAGGTAGTGCTTAGAGAACTCCCAGTGCAGGACCGAGCACATAGTAGGGACTCCATATCCTTCCCCGGCTTTGAGGCGCCTTCTCTGACTCCCCTCCTATCCAGCGTGCTGGGTGTCTCCCCACTAACTCCTGCAGGAGGGATTGTTTTAATCGTTGAGAACACTTGCCTCCCAGCCTGCAAGCCCCAGAGGCCAGGGCTCTGGTTTTCATTCCCTGGGGCGTTTTCCTCTACTGCCCAGGGCCTTGCACCCTGCAGAACCTTGGAAAATATGCAGGCCTCAACAGATTTATCCTTGCACTGTCCATCTCTCACCCACATCTTTCAACCACAGTCTATTGAGAGCCTACTATTGGCTAGTTCCTCAAGCCTGCCTGCCCTCCCCTCCCCACTGCCCCAGGGGATGAGGGTGGGGGAAGTAGGGGAAGGAAGAGGGCTGGGAGCACTGAGGTTGGGAAGAAAAGAAGCAAAGCCGCAGACACCAGGGGAAGAGAAAGAAGGCTGAGAGAGGGAATAAGACAAGCTCAGAAATGCGATGTAGGGACTTCCCTGGTGGTCCAGTGGTTAAGACTCTGCGCTTCCAATGCAGGGGATGCAGGTTTGATCCCTGATCAGGGAACTAAGATCCTACCTGCTGCACAAAACAAACAAAAATCAAACAAAAAAACCCAGACAAACGAATAAGAAATGAGATGTAACATCTGAGCAGAAACTCCATTATTCCACATCCGTATTTTGGGTATTAAGAAGAGGCAGGGGTTTGCAGTCAGGCAAACAGGGTGGAAAAGACTGGTGATGCTGGGAAAGATTGAAAGCAGGAGAAGTGGTCAACAGAGTATGAGATGATTGGATGACATTGCTGACTCAATGGACATGAGTTTGAGCAAACTCAGGGAGATCGTAGACAGGAAAGCCTGGGGTGCTGCAGTTCATGGGGTTGCAAAGAGTCAGACACGACTTGGTGACTGAACAACAACCCCCACAAACAGGGAAAGTCACAGTGGAGTCTGTGACCTTGTGCCTTAGCTCTCTCTGCCTCAGTTTCCTCAAGGGTAACCCAGGAATAATAACAGTATCTGCCTCGAAGGATTGTTGAAAGAATTAAAGGAGCTGCCCTAGGAGTTCTTAACTGCGTCCAGCGGTTTGGTGCATGAAGCAGCTTCTCAGTAACTGGCCTCTTAACCTGGGCCTCATGCAGGAGGAGGAGGGCCTCATATCAGTGAAGTGACAGAGCAGTGTTTTCTCTTCAGGACAGGATGTCCCAACCCTGATCAGCTCATGACACACCTCAGGACACGACAGACTACACCACCCCTGATATGTGACCAATCCCACTCACTTGCAATTGCACGCACACCTCGTTTGTTTGCTCACGCACATTCATGTGATCACATACACACTAGCTCATAAACCTTACACTCTGACTCTAGCTCACAATGTGTATGGTACCTGTCACAGTGCGCTGAGGTTATTTGTTTATATGCCTATCTCTTCCATCTTATCTTTCAATACCTAGCAAAGTAGTTGGCCTTCAGCAATGATTGTAGGAATTATTGATGAACCCATTCGCTGGGTGCCTCGAGCCGTGTCTGGCCTGCCGCAGGTGTCCCAAGATGTGAGGTGTGGCAGGACCGAGTGAACACACAGAAAAGGTGTGTGTAAACACCCAACCCTGCCCTCCTGTCTTCTCCATGGTTACCTCCACCCCCTCTGGCTTCCAAACCGAAAATTGGCAAAGAACGCTGGTGAAACCCAAAACTTCAGGACACACCCAAACACCGCACCTGGACCGGTGGACTGCACAGCTCAGCAGGGTCACCTGGGCCTTTGGGGGAACAGCCTGACCAGAGCAGCTTCTATCCTGTCCTGTTGTCTTGGCTTTGCAACTACACCCCCACTCACCCCCCAACCCCACCTCGAGGCTCATGGAAACCTCCACCACCACCACCACTCCCACACTTTGTTTTCTCCAACACAAACTGCCCTTCTCAACCCAGACCACCCTGCCAGGGCCCAGTCCCAGCCAGCTCCCACCACCACCACACCTGCAATCATCTCATTGCAGGATCTCCATCAGATTCATCTCCTGATAAGGAGGAGGGGCTGATTCCTACCCTGCCCTTCTGAACTTATCAGCATCTCAACCTCATCTGTGCTCCCTCCCACTTTCAGGAGGATGAAGGGGTGGAGGAGGAGAGTGTCGGTCCAACAAGCCTGCACTGGAGAAGGCCCAGGCACTAGGAAGTCTTCCCTGGGCAGAGTGGCCAGCCCATCACGTCGAGGGCTCCCCTCTCCTGCCCAGAGGGACGTCTGACTCGGGTTACCTGTAGGGGTTTAGGGTGCAGATGGAGACAGCGGGGAAGATGAGCTTGTCTGAGTTGAGGTTGATGTTGAGGCTGACAGGATAGCTGAAGTACTCTCCGAAGAGCTGGCCGAACTGCCAGTACATCATGCCGAAGGTGCAGAGCCAGAGCACGGCCCAGAAGACTGTTTTCATGCGGTTGTGCTGTGAGCACACCAAGCGGATGGCGCCGTGGATGGTGGTGTTGTTGCAGAAGAACTCGAAGAGCTCCCGGTAGGAGCGGTGGAACTCGAGCAGGGCCTCCTCCTCCTCCGTGGGCGGTGGGGGGCCCGAAGGCTCGGGGCCCTGCCCCGGCTCCTCAGGCTTGTCTCCCTTCATGAGCCCTTGTGGGGGTTGGGGAGGGCAAGGGGCCGGGCTGAGTTCTGGGCTCTGGGTGCCTCCTCCATCCTCATCACCTGGGGCCCGTGCCCTCATCCCACTCTCCTCCCACCTCTTGCCCACTTTCTCCCCCTCCTCCCCGGGCCCCGTCCCCGGGAGCCTGCTGACCTGCCAGAGTCTGGTCAGAAGAGCTGGAGCCAAGCCTCCCCTGAGTGGCCTCTCTGCCTCCCTGATAAGGCTCCCTTCGGTTTCTGTCCTAGACTCTCCTTGTCTGTATCCCCTGTCTCCTCTGTTCAGTCAATCTCTGTCTTTGGTCTTCTTCCTCCAATATCTGTGTCTTAGCTTCTCTCTGCCTCCGTCTCTCTCTTTCTGTCCCTCTCTCTGCCTTTCGCTTCTCTTCGGGTCTCTCGGCTCTCTTTCTTGCCTGTTTCCTCTCCGGGTGTCAAGCTCTGTGATCTTGCCCCTCTTCCTCTCCCTCCCCACACGGCCCTCTCTCCCCTGCGGTCTGGACTCTCTCTCTGGCCCCCGGGCCTGACCTCGGGCTGTGACCTGACTCCCTCTCGGTCCCAGGGACGGCCAGGCTCTGAGAGGTCTGGGCTGCCTTCTGCTTCCCACTCCCAGGTTGTGGCTGGACTGGGACTGGTTCCTTTCCAGTTGAATCTGGCAGCCTGGCTTCTCCTCCCCCTCACCTGACAGGTGCAGCGGCCAGACTGGGGAGCCCGCCCGCCGGGCCGGGATGGAAGCAGCAGAAGCCTCATTAGCATCTCAATTAAAGGTGAGCTGGGCAGGAGGAGGGGCCGAGGAGGAGTCAGAGCTGAGAGCTCTCCCGAGGGAGGAGGGCTCCTGAGGGCAGGTGACCTGCAGCACCCGGACTGGAAAAGCGAGAAGAAAAGTCAGGGCTGGGTTGGGAGTCCTGGGGAGCCAGCAGTCAGGGAGACCGGGAGACAAGAAGGCAGGCAAGGGATGGAGGTCTTGAACCTGGAGGTGATGCTGAACACAAAGACAGGAGGGCAAAGCAAGGAAAAAGGACAAGTCAGGATGAGTGAGACTAAAGTGTGGGGACCAGGAGAACAGGGAAGGCCAGATAGTGAAGGTGGGTGGACGGAGGAGAGGGGGAAGGACCGGGAGGGAGGGATGGATGGAGGACAGGCAGAGAAGGGGGGGTGAGGAGGAGGGAGCCAGCCCCAAAAGGAGTCCCCCTCCCCCACCACTGAAGGATAGGCAGGGGGAGGGACTGCCCCCAGGGGGCTTCCAAGAACCAGGGCCCCTCTCTGGGGAATCCTTCCAAGGGCACCCCTGGGTCAGCCTCACCCCCGGGCCTTGGAGAAGAAGGAGGCAAGGCCTGCAGGCTTCCTCCCTGCTCACTAAGGTGTGAACACCTCCCGACCCCGCCCAGGAGCACCCCTCTGCCTCTCCCAGCTGGTCCTGCCCTCCTGACCCCTCACCCCCAGCCCGAGCCTGTCCAGCCCAGGGTGGGGCCCAGGTGCAGCTGGGGGCTGGGCGGGGCCCTGGGACATTCTGTTCCTTTTTACACCATTGGCTGCCGGGCCAGGAATGTGTCCCCAGCTGTGGTCACGGGGTTGCTGGAATGTGTGCTCAGAGAAGAGGGGCCGCCTGGGCACTGGGGCAGAGCCTCGGAGCCCAGGGATAGTGGGCACCGAGGAGGCAGGAGGGATTTGGCCATGAAGAGAGTAGGGAGGAAGAAACTGAGCCTGGCCCAGGGCTGCACCAATCCTGGAAGGAAGGAAAAACTCAACATGGTTTTCCTCCAAAATCTCTGAGTGAGGGACCAAGCAGAAAAGGGGGAAGGGATCAGAGAAGGGCCCAGGAGGCACAGAGACCCAAGCACACAGCCCAGGCCAGAGCTCTGCCACTGTGACCCCGAAGGAGGTAGCCACTGGCTCCTCTCGCCTCCTGGAGGAGCGGGGCTGGGACATGCAGAAGGGCCCAGCCTGAGCCTGGATGCAGCTGCATAGGAGAAGACAGGCCCTCGAGGTCATGAAGTCATAAGACAAGGATCCTGGTAACAGAGAGCGGAGCCAAGTGCTGAAGGAGCCTGGGGGTGAGGCGGAAGGGAGAGGCACTAACCCAGGAGATTCAGGAAGACTTCCCGGAGAAGGCGGCATCTCAGCTGGGTCTTGCAAAACAAACGAAGGCTCCCATCTGTGGCCGGTCTCCCGTGGCCTCTTAAAGCGAGAGCTGCTGTCAATCAGGCTTCCAAACCCACCGCATCGCTTCCCCAACGCCTTAGGGGACCCCTCTGTGGAGAAGGGAAAGGCTGGCTTTTTCTTCATTTTCCAGCTGAGGAAAGTACCCTCTGCAAAGACAGGCCAGTTTTCTGTGGACGCAAAACCAAACAGCAGTAGCATGAAGAAGAGAAGCAGAATTCTTCTTCGGCAAGTGGGGGGTTGTCTGCTTAGGGCTTTTGCCACACACCCCGAGACAGACCAGCCACAGTCTCATGGGGAACTGGGGCTCCCCTGCACCTGGTTTTGAAAGTCAGGCAGGTTCACATACTCCCACCAGCCATCTGGGTCCTGGACTGTCTTCCAGGCTCCCTAAGAAGCTCTGTCTACTATCCCCGCCTTCCCAAAGGACATCCTACCAACAGGAGGAGTAGCCAGCACCCTGCCTGTCCCATCTCAGAGGTTCAAAGAGACACATCCCTGCCACGTCCGTTTGCCAGTTGATGCCTGAAATCCAGTCACTGGCCCAAGGCTGCAAGACAAATAGTTTTACCTTCAAAGCTTCAGTGAGCAGGATCGCAAGGCCGGGTCTGGGCTGAGCTGGGGAGAGAGCCCAGTGTCCCCAAAGCACCTGCCGAGGTGTGGCAGCTTAGAGACAGCAGCATTCCAGATCTGGAATGGGCCAGAGCAAGCTTGTTCTGGTGAAAAAAAAATGGAAACCTGAGGCCTGCACCTGTGTCATAGCTCCGTTTTAAATATTATCTTTTAAGGCACAGGGGAAAAAAAACCTGAACACATTTTCCTCACAACACAGTTTTCCAATAACACAGAAGTTTGCAGATCAATAAAAGCCTCTCAGTCCCATTCCATTCCCACCCCTTGATTCTGGGTGCCACTGTCATTTGTGTCCATCTGTATCTCTTTTGGGTGCTTTTATAGACTTCCATGTATTTTTAAAAAACAAAATATATAGCTTTTCCATAAATGGGACCATGTTACAGGCATTATTCTATGATTTCCATTTTTACTTTTAAACTATGCGACTTCAGAAATGACACTCAGGACTTCCCTGACTCTGAGCTCCCAAAGCAGAGGGTCCAAGTTCGACCCCACACACCACAACTAAGAGTTTGCATGCCGCAACTAAATATCTCACATGCTGCAACTGAAAAAAGAACCCAAATGCCATAATGAAGGTCAAAGATCCCAAGTACAGAACACCCAGTGCAGCCAAATGAATTAATTAATTACTTTTTAAATGACACTTTGCCACTGTGGGGCCCAGGCTCCTCAAGGAGAGAGCAGGAGGGTGGAGTGTGTAAGGCAGCCCAGGTGGTTGCCAAAGTCCTTTCCAGCTGGCTCTGCATATAGCCAGGATGGAGGTTCCTTAACAACCTAAAAATAGAGATAACATATGATCCAGCAATCCCACTCCTGAGCATGTATCCAGTAAAGACAAAAACTAATTTGAAAACATACATGCAGCCGAGGGTTCATAGCAGCTCTGTTTACAATAAGCAAGGCACAGAAGCAACCCAAGTGCCCATCAACAGACAGTTGGTTTAATAAGATGCGGTGTGCGTGCGCGTGTGTGTGTGTACATATAAATATATACATATGTGGATAATACTCGGCCATAAAAAAGAATGGAATACTGCCATTTGCAGTAACTTGGGTGGACACAGAGGATATCAGACTAAGTGAAATAAGACAGAGGAAGGAAAATAATATCAGTTCAGTTCAATCGCTCAGTCATGTCTGACTCTTTGCAACCCCATGAATTGCAGCACGCCAGGCCTCCCTGTCCATCACCAACTCCTGGAGCTTACTCAAACTCATGTCCATTGAATCAGTGATGCCATCCAACCATTTCATCCTCTGTCATCTTCTTCTCCTCCTGCCTTCAATCTTTCACAGCATCAGAGTCTTTTCAAATCAGTCAGTTCTTCACATCAGGTGGCCAAAGTATTGAAGTTTCAGCTTCAGCATCAGTCCTTCCAATGAATATTCAGGACTGATATCCTTTAAGATGGACTGGTTGGATCTCCTTGCAGTCCAAAGGACTCTCAAGAGTCTTCTCCAACACCACAGTTCAAAAGCATCAATTCTTCATTGCTCAGTTTTCTTTATAGTCCAACTCTCATATCCATACATGACTACTGGAAAAACCATAGCTTTAACTAGACGGACCTTTGTTGGCAAAGTAATGTCTCTGCTTTTAAATACGCTGTCTAGGTTGGCCATGACTCTTCTTCCAAGGAGCAAGCGTCTTTTAGTTTCATGGCTTCAGTCACCATCTGCAGTGATTTTGGAGACCAAAAAAATGAAGTATGTCACTGTTTCCACTGTCTCCCCATCTATTTGCCATGAAGTGATACTTTGGACACCTGATGCGAAGAGCTGATTCATTTGAAAAGACCCTGATGCTGGGAAAGATTGAGGGCAGGAGGAGAAGGGGATGACAGAGGATGAGATGGTTGGATGGCATCACCGACTCGATGGACATGGGTTTGGGTGAACTCTGGGAGTTGGTGATGGACAGGGAGGCCTGGTGTGCTGCAGTTCATGGGTCGCAAAGAGTCGGACACAACTGAGCAACTGAACTGAACTGAACTGAACTGATGGGACCGGATGCCATGATCTTAGTTTTCTGAATGTTGAGCTTTAAGCCAACTTTTTCACTCTCCTCTTTCACTTTCATCAAGAGGGTCTTTAGTTCTTCACTTTCTGCCATAAGGGTGGTGTCATCTGCATATCTGAGGTTATTGATATTTATCCCAGCAATCTTGATCCCAGCTTGTGCTTCATCCAGCCCAGCGTTTCTCATGATGTACTCTGCATATAAGTTAAATAAGCAGGGTGACAATATACAGCCTTGATGTACTCCTTTCCCGATTTGGAACCAGTCTGTTGTTCCACGTCCAGTTCTAACTGTTGTTTCCTGACCTGCATACAGGTTTCTCAAGAGGCAGGTCAGGTGGTCTGGTATTCATATCTCTTTAAGAATTTTCCACAGTTTGTTGTGATCCACAGAGTCAAAGGCTTTGGTGTAGTCAATAAAGCAGAAGTAGATGTTTTTCTGGAACTCTCTTGCTTTTTCGATGATCCAACAGATGTTGGCAATTTGACCTCTGGTTCCTCTGCCTTTTCTAAATCCAGCTTGAACATCTGGAAGATCATAGTTCATGTACTGTTGAAGCCTGGCTTGGAGAATTTTGAGCATTACTTTACTAGCATGTGAGATGAGTACAATTGTGCGGTAGTCTGAACATTATTTGACATTGCCTTTCTTAGGGATTGGAATGAAAACTGACCTTTTCCAGTCCTGTGGCCATTGCTGAGTTTCCCAAATTTGCTGGCATATTGAGTGCAGCACTTTCACAGCATCATCTTTCAGGATTTGAAATAGCTCAACTGGAATTGCATCACCTCTACTAGCTTTGTTTGTAGTGATGCTTCCTAAGGCCCACTTGACTTCACACTCCAGGATATCTGGCTCTAGGTGAGTGATCACACCATTGTGATTATCTGGGTCATGAAGACCTTTTTTGCATAGTTCTTCTGTGTATTCTTGCCACCTCTTCTTAATATCTTCTGCTTCTGTTAGGTCCATGCCATTTTCTGTCCTTGATTGTGCCCATCTTTGCATGAAATGTTCCCTTGGTATCTCTAATTTTCTTGAAGAGATCTCTAGTCTTTCCCATTCTGTTGTTTTCCTCTATTTCTTTGCATTGATCACTGAGGAAGGCTTTCTTATCTCTCCTTGCTCTTCTTTGGAACTCTGCATTCAAATCGGTATATCTTTCCTTTTCTCCTTTGCCTTTCGCTTCTCTTCTTTTCACAGCTATTTGTAAGGCCTCCTTAGACAACCATTTTGCCTTTTTGCATTTCTTTTTCTTGGGGATGGTCTTGATCCCTGCCTCCTGTACAATGTCACAAACCTCCATCCACAGTTCTTTAGGCACTCTCTCTATCAGATCTAATCCCTTGAGTCTATTCATCACTTGTACTGTATAATCATAAGGGATTTGACTTAGGTCATACCTGAATGGTCTTGTGGTTTTCCTACTTTCTTCAATTTAAGTCTGAACTTGGCAATAAGGAGTTCATGATCTGAGATCACTAACGTGGAATCTAAAAAATAATACAAATGATTCTATATACAAAATAGGAACAAACTCATAGGCATAGAAAACAAACTTATGGTTGCCAAGAGGGAAAGAGAGCAGGGAGTGATAAATTAGGGGTATGGGATTAACAGATACCCACTACTACACATAAAATAGATAAACAGCAAGGGCCTACTGTATAACACAGGGAATTATAATTACTATCTTATAGTAACCTATAATAGGAAAGAATCTGGGAAAATAACTTTGCGGTACACCTAAAACTGGGCTTCCTTGGTGGCTCAGCAGCAAAGAATCCACCTGCCAATGCAGGAGACTTAGGTTCAATTCCTGGGTTAGGAAGATCCCCTGGAGAAGGATATGGCAACCCACTCCAGTGTTCCTACCTGGGAAATCCTACTGACAGAGGAACCTGACAGGCTACAGTCTGTGGAGTCTCAAAAGAGTTGGAAATGACTTAGCAACTAAACAACAACACCTGAAACTAATACAATATTGTAAATAAACTAAACTTCAAATTTTATAAATGTCTTTAAAAAACAGAAAAATGGATCTAAAGTCAAAACGCACGCATATCTTTCTGCATTTAATTGCTCCAGTCCCAGTCTCCATTTCCTAGACCTGAGCAGTGCATGCCCGTTCTGACACTTCTTCCCCCCCTGAGGCAGCCCAGGACATTCACTGGAAGAATACGAGTCCTGGGCCTGTACCAGGAGAGAAGAGAGGTATCTAGCACTCAGGCAGGCCAGTTCACTCTTTTGTGATTCCCCTGACCCCATAGATGCACCCCTGCCCAGGGCTCCCGTGCTTCTCCACAAGGAGCCTGTCCAGCCAGTCAGACCAACCAGGGTAAGGATATGTGCCCAGCGAGTCAACCACTCATGCCTTAAGGGGCTCCCCTGAGTCATGAGGAGGCAGTTGCTGGACTGAGCTAGGACCCAGACATCTGGAGCCCAGACTCTAGGCTCACTTTGCCATGGACTGGCTATGTGACTTGGGCAAGGTATCATCAGATTAGTCCATAAATATGTCCTGGCCACGTGGTCCATACCGGACTCCGTGCAATGCTCCCAGAACCCAGACTTGCAGTTCCAGGGCAGGCTGTTGCCAAGCACGAAAGGCCAGTGGCCGGCGAATGATAAGCATCGGGCCACGGGAGGGGTCTGGGCGGAGTGGCTGGGCAGCCCAGGGTGGGGTGCCTCCCCAAGCCCAGGTGAGCCTCAGTGACAGGTGGGAGTTAGCCAGGAGCACGGAAACGTGGAAACCAGACTTGCTGGCATGGGCGGGGGAGGGTGAGGATGCCTTAATGAATTGCAGGGAAATGGTAGGAAGAAACAGGGCAGGGGCCAGACCAAACCCTCCTGAAATCCTAGTCTCTTTACATGGCATCCTGGCCTCAGGGTCCTCATCCTTAAGGTGAGAGGCCTGGACAGGCAGGCTGTCAGCTCAGGGATCCGAAGGCTCCAAGGTGAGGTCTCAGGACTGAGGGGGGTGGTTGCCCAGCCCTGGCCTGGCCACCCTGACCATGGGAACTCGGTCTTCACATCCCCGCATTCTCTGAGGACATGGGGGTGGAGCGGGGGGAAGGGCAGGGGCTGCTGTACCCTCTGGAGTGTCTCCTAGGTGACATGTGCCCTCTGCTCTGTGGGTTGGGTTGACTCAGGGGAAGGGCGGGGGGCAACTCTTTTGCAGTTTATGTTAAAAATTCATACAACAGGGCGGGAACCCAGGAGTCCAGCAAGTCTGCCAAGAGGGACTTCTGGTTCCCAGATGCTGGTCTGGCTGGCTGTCCGTGGCTCCCTGTGTGTCTCTGCACCCTCCAAGTCTGACAGTCCCAAGCCCATCCATTTTTTCAGATCTGGTCAGACACAGCTCTGTCTGGAACTCCATCTGTTCCCGGGTCCCCTCTGCCCCAGCCGGGCTCCCAAGTGACCATCCGAGGATCATCCGCTGGCTCCGCCACCCCTTTCCCACCAGCCGGCCCAGCCTGGCCTGCGTCCTCCTCTCCAGTCAGGCCTGCGGAGAAGGGAGGAGGCCCCGGTTCCGGCCCTGCTGCCCTCACGTGCTTTCCCGGCCGCCCCTCCCGCCCTGCGTCGTCGGCCAGCCAAGCCTGTTCCTCTTCCCGATTGCAACAGAGGCCGCCCGGGCTCCAGCGGCTCCCTGTCCCCGCCCCGCGCCGGCCCTCCACTCCCACTTCCTGAGCCCCGGCGCTGGCGCTGGAGCCCTGGAGGCCAGGCCAGGCCCGGCCACTCCGGCCCCCGGGGTGCGTCCGTCAAGTCCTGTCCCAGCCTCCGGGCTCTGCCACCACTGGCCCGGACGTCCAGGCTTCCACCTCCCTCCCAGGCCTCCATCCATCTGCTCGGCTGGCAGGCTGACTGGCCGCCATGCGCCTGCCGTGGGCCACCTCCCACCGCGGCCTGGCCTGGGGGCTACTCATCCTGGGCGTCTGGGGTCTCCTGGCCGCATCCCAGCCCCGGCTGGTGAGGGGGGCGCCCATGCAGGTAGGTGGGGCGGGCTTGGCTAGGGGAGAGGGGGTATGGGCCATCCTCTCTGATGTCCCTCTGCTCCTCCCAGCTGACCCCTGAATAATTCACCCCCCTGATTCCATCTCCTCCTGAAGGGGCTCCCATACCACACGGAGAACCAAAGCTGCGGAGACCAGGAAAAGGAATACTACGAGTCCAAGCATCGCCTCTGCTGCTCCCGCTGCCCCCCAGGTGAGAGGCCGGGGCCAGAGGAAGTCTGGGACGGGGAGGCGGGGTACAGGGGGCTCCAGCCCGCCTTGCTGCCTCAGATAGACACCGGACACCAGCTCACAGGGAAATCAGCTGGCAGAAACAGAGAGCAAGAGTCACTTGCCGGCCATCCTATGTAGGCACCGGGACAGGCCCAGGGTCACGTAGCGAGCAGCAGAGGGCACCGTGGGAACCCCAGTCCCCTGACTGTCCTCCTGCCCCACTCACAACCTAGGCACATACGTCTCCACCGAATGTAGCCGCCACCGGGACACCATCTGTGCCACGTGCCCCGAGAATTCGTACAACGAGCACTGGAACCATCTCTCCTTCTGCCAGCTGTGCCGCCCCTGTGACAAGAGTGAGTGGGGTGTTCCGGGGTGGGGGTGGGGGGGTGGGATGTCCTGGAGTGCAGCCACTGGGCCGAGCACCCCCCCATCACCCTCCCAGTGCTGGGCTTCGTGGAGATCATGCCTTGCACTAGTGACCGCAAGACCCAGTGCCACTGCCAGCCGGGGATGTACTGCGTCTTTTGGAACTCTGAGTGTGAGCACTGCGAGCCACTCTCCAACTGCCCGCCTGGCACTGAAGCCGAGCTCAAAGGTCAGAGGTCACTGGCAGCAGAGGGTGGGAAGGAGGCTGGGCGGGCGCTCTTGAATGGGTGCAGGGTGCTGTGTCCATGGTGATGCCCCAGATGGCTAGTTCTCTGTGTAATAAAATGCTTCTCCCTCCCTGAGAAAGGCTCACAGATGGAACCTGCAGAGAAATGGAGTTGGGATGGTGCAGGGTTCGAGGTCCTCCCAGCACTGAGAGGAAGCTGGGCAATGGGGAGAGAAGGAAAGATGCTGCGGAGTACAGACTGGGGAGGGTGGGTGGGGAGGGGGCCGTCCAGCAGGCGTCACAGAAGCCCACGGCTGGACGAAAGCCCCCTGTGCCCACTCACCCTGGCTGCCCCGCGCTTCTCTCCTGCCAGATGAAGTCACGGAGGCTAACAGCAACTGTGTCCCCTGTAAAGCTGGACACTTCCAGAACGCCTCCTCTCCCACCGCCCGCTGCCAGCCCCACACAAGGTGAGCGTGCCTGGTTTGCATTCTTCCTGCCCTCCCAGCACCAGCCGATGACAGTCCACCTCATGCTCAGCTCCACAGACCAACTCCACTCCCAGCCGGGAGCCCCGCTGAGCTGGGCTCTTTCCTCCACAGGTGTGAGGACCAGGGCCTCGTGGAGGAAGCCCCGGGCACTGCCCAGTCTGACACCAGCTGCAGAAATCCACAAGAGCCCCCCGACGTGCCAGGTGAGGGCCCAGGGGCATGGGGAGGGGCATATGGGAAGATGCCTTAATTCCACCCACCTAAAAAAAACAGGGAAATGATGAACCCTTTCCTCTCAGAGTTGCAAGAAGAAGCTCCTCAAAGAAACAGTGGCGTATCCCTGGGCCAGGTTACTTACACACACATACATGCACTTTTAAAGTTATATGTTCTACATATAACTTAAAAGTTACATACAATATTACACCTACACAGAGACATAGATATAGATATAAACTACAGATATATAGATATAACTGTACCTGATATCACTGTCATCATTTTGGACATGCCACCCTCACATAACCCAGTTACTGAGTATAGTAGGTTACACCTTCCATCACTAGAGAGAAAATTCTACATTTGATGCTTTCTTGGTCTTTTCTGTGGAATTATTGCTTTTCTTGCTTGAAAGAGGATTATGCATGCTCGTGCTTAGTTGATACCGTTGTGTCCCAGTGGACCATAGCCCTCAGGCTTCTCTGTCCATGGGATTCTTCAGGCAAGAGTACTGGAGTCGGTTGCCCTGCCCTCCTCCAGGAGATCTTCCCCACCAAGGGATCGAACCCTCGTCTCCTGCATTGCAGGCGGATTCTTTACTGTTGAACTACTGGGGAAGCCTTATAGAGAATTATAGGATGTTTCTAATGACTGTCATTGTTATCAATCAGGGGAAAGTTTATTTCCCTAATTTTAAAAAATGGCTGAGCATTGATAATCATAGCTTCCATTTAATAAGAGCTAGTGCGTCAGACACTCTGTGGACTTGATTTTCACTAACTCATTTAAACCTCATAATGATCCTATGAAATAGTCCTGTTGTTATCCTTACTGACAGATGAGGAAACCAAAGCCCAGAGAGGTTAGGTGACTTGCCCAAGATCACCCATGTGGTAGTTGGTATTAGGAAGACCTGTTCTAGGTCTTTCTTACTCCAAAACCCATGCCATAATACATGCAGACTGTAGAAGATTAGAAAATTCAGATAAACAAAACTAAACCTCACCTGCAGAACCATCAGCTGGCATATCCACGCAACACTTTTGAATATATCTTCCCTGACATTTTTCCACACAACAGAAAAAAAACAACATTTTTTCTAAAAGTGGAGTCATTTGAATGTAACTTAATTTTTCATCCAACTATATCATAACCTTTTTTACATTCTATTATTAATTTTTAACTGTGTATCAAAAATGATTGGCTTTTTTTTTTCTTTTTTCTTTTTTATTGGGGTATTGCTGATTAGGGCTTCCCTCATAGCTTAGTTGGCAAAGAATCTGCCTGCAATGTAGGAGACCTGGGTTAAATCCCTGGGCTGGAAAGAGCCCGTGGAGAAGGAAATGGCAACCCACTCCAGTATTCTTGCCTGGAGAAGCCCATGGACAGAGGAGACTCGCAGGCTATAGTCCATGAGGTCGCAAAAGTCGGACATGACTTAGCAACTAAACCACCACCATAGCTGATTGACAGGGCTTCCCTGGTGGCTGGATTGGTAAAGAATCTGCCTGCAATGCAGGAGACCTGGGTTCAATCCTCGGTTGGGAAGATTCCCTGGAGAATGAAATAGCAATCCATTCCAGTATTCTTGCCTAGGAATTCCCATGGACAGAGGAGCCTAGTGGGCTGCAGTCCATGGGGTCTTAAAGAGTCAGACACGACTGAGCGACTAAACCACCACCACCAGAACTGATTAGCGATGTTGTGATAGTTTCAGGAGCACAGCAGACGGACTCAGTCATATATATATATACCCATTCTCCCCTAAACTCCCCTCCCATCCCGGCTGCCACAGAACATTGAGCAGAGTTCCCTGTGCTATACAGTAGGTCCCTGTTGGGTATCCATTCTAAATATAGCTGTGCGTACATGTCCATTCCAAAGTCCAGAACTATCCCTTCCCCCCATCCTTCCCATCAGCTGGCATATCCATGCAACACTTCTGAATATATGCTTCTTTGGAAGCACACATCTTTTGATGCTAATAGGTCTTCATGTCCTTGGCTCTGTAATTCTCAGATTGGTATTTAGAGCTGGACTTTCAGAGAGTACGTAAGCTAATCTCCTCATTTTGTAGATGAAAAACACACAACTGGGCAGGAACCCAGGTGTCCAAGACCCTCGGTCTAATTCTTCCCCACACCTCCCATTCTGGACTCACTTAGGCCACAGAATTAGATGGATCACCAAGGGTGAACTCCCAGTGTCCAAGTCCTCCTGCGTTGCCACAGGAGCAGGTGAGAGAAAAAGTGGCTGGCACAGTGGACCCATGCTGTCAATGGCAGCACAAGGCCCACAGGAAGACAACGGTTGCCCATGGCTATACACGGACGCCTGAGAAGCCCAGCCTCCCCTCCCCTCCCACTCCTGGGAGCTGCCCCAAGCAAGCCAGTGGACATCCAGCAGCCCCCCTCATCCAGGCAGCCAAAACAGGCAGAGTTCAGCAGCTGGGACACCGACTCTGTCAACCCTGTAAACACTCCCATGGCTACAGAAGGACAGGTTCAGCTCCTACTGCTGTATATCTTGCTGTCAGACAGTCAAATCTGCAGAAACATGGCTTTACCCTGCAGCCTGAGTCTGCTCACAACCCCAAGCCCACCCTCCCCTACTGCCTCCCACTCCCATTTCCAGCCCAAGTGCCAGGCTCACCCACAGGGCTGCCCTGCCCCGGTGGCCAACCACACTCGCCCCAAACATCTCCATCCGAGGCAGAGCCTCCTGATTCTCCTGGTTCTCGGTGAGGGGCGTACCCCCCACCCCGGTCAGGCTCCGTGCCCCGTCTCTGTAACCCAAGGGAAGTTTCTCCAACTCCTCCTTTAGGAACTGCAGTGGGTCTACTAGGGGAAAGAACTTCCCAGGGGGCACAAGTGGTAAAGAATCCGCCTGCCGAGGCAGGAGACGTAAGAGACTCCATCCCTGGGTCAGGAAGATCCCCTGGAGGAGGGAATGGCAACCAACTCCAATATTCTTGCCTGGAAAATCCCATGGACAGAGGAGCCTGGGTTGAAAAGAATCGGACAAGACTGAGCAGTGGCAGTAGCAGGAGGGGAAGCCGGCTCCCCGTTTTCCATCTGGGTGGCCTGAGAACGGGAGAGCTGCTCCCTAATTGCCCCACCCACCCACTGCTCTCCTCGGGTCCTCACACCTCGTCCTGTCTGCTGTCCTCCAGGAACGATGCTAATGCTGGCCATCGTGCTGCCTCTGGTCTTGTTTCTGCTCCTCACCACCGTCTTCATCTACACCTGGAAGAGCCACCCCTCTCTCTGCAGAAAGCTGGGTAGGAAAGACTCAGGGGCCGGCAGGGATGTCTGCCTGGGTCTGTGCGCATCCAGATGGGGCCGGGGGCTGGAGGGAATATTCAGCTCCTTCAGGGCCAACACTTCTGCCCCTTCACACCCTCAAAACATCCAGCACTTGTCCCCAACGCAGACATCACATCTAACCAGCCCCTTCATTCTGAGGCTGGAGATAAGGGTGATGACAGACTGATCATTCTGGGAACCCAGGGTGGGCAGTGCTATACTGTGGGGTGGGGTGTGGAGGGGAAAGCCTGGGGGTCTGAGGCCTGCCATTTCATTTTCTATTCCAGGATCCCTGCTCAAGAGGCACCCAGAGGTAATGGGGAGGCTAGGGAGGCAGCAAGGAGGGGCAGGATACAGGGGAACAGGGGTGGGGGGCAGGCAGGAAAAGAATCTGCAGCTTCGACATCCATTTAATCATTCAACTCATAATTTATTGAGCACGCGATGTGCCGGGCACTATGGAAATAACAGTGAGCAAAGCAAAGTCTCTACCCTCCCAGAGTCTCATACCAGTGAAGCAAGGATAAAGTTAGACGACTGTGTATTAGGTGGTGACAACTGGTAAATATGGAGAAGAAAATGGCAACCCAACTCCAGTATTCTTGCTTGGAGAATCCCGTGGACAGAGGAGCCTGGCGGGCTACAGTCCATGGGGTTGCAAAGAGTCAGACAGGACTGAGCAACTGAGCCCAAATGCTAAATAAAGCATGGTGGGGGGGGGGGGGGGGACAGTGGCAGTGGCAAGCAGTGAGGGTATACTATCTTAGAGTGGACAGAGAGAGCCTCTGTGATCAGCTGATATTTGAGCAGAGAGCTGAAGAAAACAGAGGGCCAGACTGTAGCAGGATGTAGCAGGGAAGGTGCTCCAGGAAGAGGGAATGTCAAGTGCAAAGGCCCTGAGGCAGGAAGCTTGATGAGGAGGGTATGGAGCTGCCTAGGCACAGGGTGGGGGTGGGAATTAAAGAAAGATAGTCTGAGGCCCCCCGTCCTTGGCTGGATCTCGGCCTCTGTCCTGCAGGGAGAGGAATCAAATCCTGCTGATGGAAACTGGGAGCCCCCAAGGTTCAACACACATGTTCCTGACCTGGTAAAGCCACTTCTGCCCACCCCTGGAGACTTGACCCTGGCCTCTGCCGGCGTCCCAGCGAACCCGAATTTGGAGGAAGAGGTGCTCCAACAGCAGAGTCCCCTGAGCCAGGCCAGAGACCTGGATGTTGAGCCCCCAGAACAAGGCCAGGTGGCCCACGGTGAGAAGAGGGGACAAGTAGGGAGGGCAGGCAGGGGGAGAGTGTGTGAGCCGGGTAGAAAAGAGGAGATGGCAACAGCCAGTGTCCTGACTACAGAGAAGGGACGAGACTGAAAACCAAGAAAACGGAATGAACACAGCTCAGGAAACCAAAGAGCATAGAGAAGGAGGAAAGGGGAGATGGTGGATGGGGCCCTGGGGAGTCCCGTGCTGGCAACACGCGGCGGCCCCCTCAGCCTTGACGCCTCGGCCCCTCACTCTGCCTTCCTTCCCACAGGCACCAACGGCATTCATGTCACCGGCGGCTCTATGACGGTCACCGGCAACATCTACATCTACAACGGGCCAGTCCTGGGGGGAGCCCGGGGCCCCGGAGACCCCCCCGCTCCCCCAGAGCCTCCGTACCCCATCCCCGAAGAGGGTGCCCCCCGCCCTCCCGGGTTCTCCATGCCCTACCAGGAGGATGGCAAGGCTTGGCACCTGGCTGAGACAGAGACACTGGGGTGCTACGCCCTCTGACAGGGCCAAGGACCCAAAGCGTCAGCCATGCCGGACGGTGTCTGGAGGAGCCAGGAGAAGGGAGGCCGCCCTCCCCGCACAGGCCTGACTGAGGGCCTGGGAAGGGCCCCAAGAGCTGGGCCCTGAGGGGCCAGGCCTCAGACATTGCCTCTCTGAGAGCAGGGCCAGCGCTGGCTGGGAACAGCGCCCCGGCGGGACTCTCAAGGCCACCTGAGCAGGCCCAGGGCTTCCCTGCAGACTCCCTGCCCACTGGGGCTGCACCGGCTTGGCCTCAGGCATGGACAGGGCATGTGACCCTAACCACTGCCCCCTGGCATTTGAATCCCAAGCCTGGCATGGAACGGAGCCAGCCACACGGTCACTCAAGAACTGGGACCCCCCTGGCAGAGTCATGGTGCTCAACATTCCCAAGCTTCAGAGGCCCTTTGAGGGCCCACACTTCAGTGGACGGAGAGAGACCCAACAAGAAGCCGGAGTGACAAGGAGGACCACCCACCCTCCCCTCCTCGACAGGAAAGCGAGTCTCTCTAACCAAGGGCTTGGGTGGGGTTCGAGGTATAAGGGTGAGTTTTGGATGGGGAGGAAAAAAATTGGTGAGTATATTTATGAACTGTACCCACATACAAATAAAGAGGAGATTGAGACCTAGGCCATTGATTTCCTTGGGATTTATAGAGAAACGCGATTTCATTGGGGCCATGTCAAAGGCACAGGTCAAAATTATGGAATATAAAATGTTATCAGCTATAATCCCACGAGATATTTGCGCGAGAGGCTGGTATATGGAATTCAGGTGAAGACAGTATTGGCCAACAATCTCTGACAATGTGGCAGTCAGTGTTCTCAATGCCATGCAACCCTACCTTATGCCCTCAGGAGGCAGGTATGAGGACTATTCCCATTTAGCATATGCGGAGACTGAGGCCCAGAGAGGGTAAGTCAGTTGCCCAGTTTAGCTGCACATTGTTGGGATAGGCCCTGTTAGACTGGCTCTAGAGTCCTGGTAGGTAAAAAAAGAGAATTTCTCTGAATAGATAAAATGGACTGGTTTTCTCAAATCATCAGACTTCCTCCATACCCCTCAGGCATGAAGTCCTCAGCCGACTCTCAAACCCCCAGGTTCAAAACAAAGTACAAAAGTGTCTGGCAAGGTTTTCTGTTTTGTCTGTTTTGCCGCACCGTGAGACATACAGCAAACCTCCCCGACCAGGGATCAAACCTGTACCCTGATTGGAAGCATGGAGTCATAGCCCCTGGAACACCAGAGAAGGCCGTATTTGGCAAGGTTGGGTGAAGGGAAAGATCCATGCTTTAGACATAAATTGAGAGGCCAAGTTCACATTCTGCTGATAAAGAGATGGAGGCCGGCCTCCTTCAACCAGAAGAAGCATCCTGACTTTTACTTTACTTCTTCTTGTCTTGCAGGCTTACCTTGCTACATTGTGGGTTTTTTAAAACAAATCGTGACAACCCTGAGTTATTGATGATGGTTAGCATTTTTTAGCAATAAAGTATTTTCAAATGAAGGCATGTACGTTGGTTTTTAGACATAATGCTATTGCACACTTAATAGGCTGCAGTACAGTGTACATATAACGTTTAGATGTAGCAAGAAACCCCCTAAAATTCGTGTGACTCGCTTTATTGCAGTGGTCTGGTATCAAACCACAGCATCTCCAAATATGCTTGTATTTTCTTTTCTTCCCCCAAAGAACTCCAGATCTTCTCAGGCTCTCTTGTTGTTTGTAAATGTTTGGGGCCCCAGAATTTATCTACCGTGCTGCCCAGTAGAAACGGTCTTAGCTGGAAAGATTGAGAGGGGAGCTGCTGCAGCTGACTGCTCCTTCCATAAAAGGCCACCCTCTGGGTCTAATGTTATGACTGTTGCTGGGGCCCTTCAAGGTGGGGAAGCTCCAAGGCACACACTCCAGGAGTCTTCTGATCCAACCCAGCGGATGGGTTATTTAAGGTTGACCTTGAAAGTATTAAATCCAACTTCCTTTTTTGAGCAGTAAATAATGTGAGCTGTATTTTTAGACAGAGAATGAAAGCCTCCTGCTCTTGCCATAGCCTAGAGCCAGACAACATGATTCCTTGATCGTTGTTCCAGGGTATTTAGATTTTTTAAAAACTATACATTTTTTTTTAACAAAATAAAAGGGGAAACTTTTTTTTAAGAAATGGTGCCAGGAGTGAGGAGGAAAGTTTCAAGAGGGAGGGGATATATATATATATATACTTATGGCTGATTCACATTGTTATATGACAGAAGCCAACACAACATTGTAAAGAAGTTACCCAATTAAAAAAAAAAATAAATCCGGTCCCTTCTCTTCATGGCAAATATATGGGGAAACAATGGAAATAGTGAGAGACTTTATGTTTTGGGCTCCAAAATCACTGTAGACGGTGACTGCAGCCATGAAATTAAAAGACACTTGCTCCTTGGAAGAAAAGCTGTGACCAACCTAGACAGCATATTAAAAAGCAGAGACATTATTTTGCCAACAAAGGTCCATCTAGTCAAAGCTATAGTTTTTCCAGTAACCATGCATGAATGTGAGACTTGAACTATAAAGACAGCTGAGCAGTGAAGAACTGATGCTTTGAACAGTGGTGTTGGAGAAGACTCTTAAGAGTCCCTTGGACTGCAAGGAGATCCAACCAGTCAATCCTAAAGGAAATCAGCCCTGAATATCATTGGAAGGACTGATGCTGAAGCTGAAATTCCAATGCTTTGGCCACCTGATGCGAAAAACTGACTCATTGGAAAAGACCCTGATGCTGGGAAAGATTGAAGGCGGGAGGAGAAGGGGTCGACAAAGGATGAGATGGTTGGATGGCATCACCGACTCTATGGACATGAGTGAGCAAGCTCCGGGAGTTGGTGATGGACAGGGAAGCCTGGTGTGCTGCAGTCCATGGGGTGGTAGAGTCGGACACGACTGATCAACTGATCGACTGAACTGAACTGAATAAATAAGTAAAAGGGAAACATTTCTTCTAGATGTTTTACAGTTTCACTTTTTAAATTTATGCTTATGAGCCTTTTTGTGTGTGTGTAAGTATGAGGTATGTGTTGAAGTATTTGGTCTTTGCATATAAATGTCTAATTATTCCAGCACCATTTGTTAAAAAGACTGTTCTTTCTCAGTTGAATTATCTTTGTTTCTTTGTCAGGTCAGTTGATAGTATTTGTGCCACTTTATTTCTGGACTCTTTGCTGGCTCCATCGGCCTGTGTCTATCCTTTTGCTAACATCACAGTCTTGACTTCTGTAGCTTCCTAAGTCTTGAAATTGGGTGATGTAATTTCTCCAATTATTGTTCTTTTTTTAGTCTCTTTCAGTTTCTTTTCCGCATACATTTTAGAATCCACTTGCCAATTTCTTTAAAAAAAAAAGGAAAAAAAAACCTGCTGTGATTTTTGAGTGAAGATCATTGACTCTATGATTCAAATTGGGGAGAACTGACATCTTTACAATATTGAGTTTTCTGACCCATAAACATATCTTTCCATTTATTTACATCTTTTTTTATTTATTTTAACAGTGGTTTGTAGTTTTCAGCATACAGATCCTACACATAAGTTTTGTATGCAAGATCTGTACTTTATGGAGAGAGGAAGCTACTATAAATTGTATTTTTAAAATTTCAAATGTCAATTGTGTGTCGCTGATATATGGAAATACGATTGACTTTTGTATATTGGCCTTGTATCTTACAACCCTGTTAAACTCACTTCTTAGTTCTAGGAAGCTTTTTGTAGATTAATAAACAGTCATGTTGTCTTCAAAAAAACAGTTTTCTTTCTTTCTAATCTGTATGCCTTTTATTTGTTTTCTTCACTTATTACACTGGCTGGGCTTCCCTTGTGGCTCAGCTGGTAAAGAATCTGCCTGCAATGTGTGAGACCTGGGTTCAGTCCCTGGGTTTGGAAGATCCCCTGGAGAAGGAAAGGCTACCCATTTTGGTATTCTTGCCTGGAGAATTCCATGGACTGTATAGTCCATGGGGTCGCAAAGAGTCAGACATGACTGAGTGACTTTCACTATTACACTGGCTATCTCGTATGATATCTTGTATGATATTGAGTAGGAGTTCTGGCCAACAGACTCCTTACAGCAAATTGATGAGATCTGTCAGAGCATTTATACTGAGTATAGCATTTATAGGACAGATTTTTTTAGGTTTATGGAATAGCTATACTAACTATACTATGCATGCTTAGTCGGTCAGTTGTGTCTGACTCTTTGCAACCCCATGAACTATAGACTCCTCTTGTCCATGGGATTCTCCAGGCAAGAATACTAGAGTGGGTTGCCATTCTCTTCTCCAGGGGATCTTCCCAACCCAGGGGTCTCTACCCAGGTAGACTCTTTACTATCTGAGCCACCATAGGATATGTTTTATTTTGGCTTAATCTGGGTTGAGACAACCCCCTAAAGAACTTCCATAAGTTTGTGGGGCCATATGATTCCCACAGGTGAGCCCTTTGGGCTTCAACAGCTAAGATAGAGGGCCACTGCCCCATGGCCACTTCAAGCTCTATCTGTAAAAAAATGGTCAAGACAGTCTGTTGAGCCAGGGTACAGGCCTTTTCCCAATGCTGGGTCCAGCATTATCCAGCATTATTGGTTGAGTTTGCCTGACCCACTTTGCTAAAGCCTCATTGTTTTTCCAAGCTGACTCATATCATTTGCTTTCCTCCTGAAAACTCCCTTTGCTCTGCCTAGCATAATTAATAAATCTTTTCTTCTGAATGTCATTCTTCATTAAAGCAAACTCCAGTTTGTCCCAGGACACCTAGACCAGCACCTATGTCCCCTAAGGCCTTTACCCGTCCTCTGGGCCAGTCCACTGTACATGTTGTTGCCTTTGGGTACTAATGACCTCTATGCAGTTAGGATACATGTTTTGCATCCAAAAACATTGGGTACCCCACACAGGGGTTAGGTGAGTGTGGCTCAGTGGTAAAGAACCTGCCTGCCAATGCAGGAGATGCAAGGGATGGTGGGTTTGATCCCTGGGTTGGGAAGACCCTCTGGAGAAGGAAATGGCAACCTACTCCAGTATTCGTGCCTGGTGGGCTACACTCCATGGGGTCACAAAGAGTCAGACATGACTGAGCACACACACCTAGATGTAGTTTAGTCTGAGTGTGCCCCGGGGGCCTCTCACAGTATCCCACGTCTCAGGGCGGGTCCAGTCTCCAGGAACTCAAGTCCACCACGTGATGTCCCCCTCTTTTAATTCCTTCCAGGACTCATTGTTCTTCCCTATTGTGCTTAATAGCTTTCCATCCACAAAACAAGGGTGATGTGTATTAGTGCACAGCACCCAATGGGAATGGCACATTGGGCATGCACGCTGCCATTGTATCTTGTCAGTTCTAATCAGGGGCCTTGTTATGAATTTGATCATCAAGATTTATAATTGCACAGCCATAATTCTGTTGGGAGCCATACACCACCCGGTCTGAAGGCCCAGCAGGAAGCAGTTGTCAGAAACTGCTTCCCAAGTGATACCCTTTTGTAACAGACATAGCCTGAAAAATAGGAGTTCAAAGATACTGGCCAATCTCTGCAGCTCCCTTTGGTCATTGACCGTTGGTCTAGTTCCCCATCATATCGTATGAACAGAAGGTCTTCCAGGGCACTGCCCACTCAGTTTTTCAGGCTGCCATTTGACCTTGTCAGTGCTGATCTGAACAAAGGTGATAAACTGAGGCAAGCTCCAATGACCAGAAATTGAGTTTATTCTGAAACAGTGAAAGAATCGCAATTTGGGAAATGCAATCTCCAGCAAGCTACAGGTTGAGGGTTTGGGGTGGGCTGGATTTATTGGCAGGGTCCGAGCAGTAGGTTCATTGACTTGAGAAGGGGAAAAAATCTTGGTGGGCATTCATTGGTCAGGAGATAAGTCTTTGTCTCCGTAAGTTAGGCATTTGATGGAAATCAGTCTCTCTCGTTTTTAAGTTCCCTTCTCCGGAGTACGCATGTGTGTCTCCATTTTCTATTCCCCAGGTTCCATTTCAGATGGAAATCCTATTGGGTATTGGTTTGATATGATTTCAGATCTGCTTATTTATGTCAGTGAAGCTGTTTTAATCCACTTGTTCAGGGTAAAGATTTTAATTAAAAGGTTGTTTTAGAAATAAAATTGCTTGGGGGGGCAATGAATTGGGAGATTGGGATTTAAAATATATACATTATTGATACTATTTGTTGCTGTTGATTAGTCGCTAAGTCGTGTCCAACTCTTTGGCGACCCCATGGACTGTAACCTTCCAGGCTCCTCTGTCCATAAGAGTCTCCAGGCAAGAACACTGGAGAGGATAGCCATTTCCTGCTCCAGAAGATCTTCCCAACCCTGGAATCGAAACTGTGTCTCCTGCATTAGCAGGGAAATTTCTTTACCACTGAGCCACCTGGGAAGGCTATAAAACAGATAACTAACGAGAACCTACTGCACAGGGAACTCTACCCAATGCTCTGTGGTGACTTAAACGGGAAGGAAATCCAAAAAACAGGGGATAAATGTATACATATAGCTAATTCACTTTGCTCTCCAGTAGAAATTAAACATTGTGAAGCCACTAGACTCCAATAAAAATGTTTTAAAAATAAAGTCTTACTCTTACTTATTACTTTAAAAAAATAGAAAGTTGTTTTGATGTAAGAATGAAGTGCCTTGGGTCAGGATGCCCCTACCTCATCTGTTGTCTTTCTTAAACAAGCTTCTGAGGGGCCCCTCGGGGGCTTATATGAATAAGAACACATGGACAAGCAACTTTGATAAGGAGACATCTAGGCTGTGAGTGCTGAGAGTTTGTGAGAAATATCCAGAGTTCCGTCTGGGCAAAAGCTACCGTTTGCTGATCCAGCTCCATGACAGTTTTGAAACACTGGCTCTTGCCCTGGCCAGGCTACTCTTGGTGGTGGCGGTGTTAAAACTGCAGCAGTCTCAGGAAGAGAAAGGGCTTCTGTTCCTGCCTCCAAGAGGCACTCCTCCTAGGCAGTATCACAGGTAATGCCTGGAGTGATAACCCACAGTTCCTGGAGTGATAACCCTTGGAGCAGCCCTGCCTGCCCCCAGCACTCACACCTTCCCTAGCAACACACGTTAGCAATGAGGACTTTCATTTTTTGCACTGGCAGCTGCAAGTCAGCTCTTGGTTTGGCAAGTGTCTCTGCTGAGTACCGACCTGTATAAAGACAAACGCTGAACTAAATTTGGAGTTTATTTCTTTCATCTCCCCCTACCCTGGCAAAAATAGTGTAATCAGTTATTTGTTTGTACTGTGTAAATGTACTGGTTTATTAAAAGACATTATCCTGCGGGTGGGGAAGGAGAGTGTGGGACGAATGCAGAGAGTAGCCTAGGAACATGTACACTACCGTATGTAAATAGAGAGCCAGTGGGAATTTGTTGTATGCCTTAGGGAACGCAAACTGGAGCTCTGTGACAACCTAGAGCAGTGGGATGGGGTGAGAGGTGGGAGGGAGGTTCAAGAAGGAGGAGACACATGTGCATCTGTGACCCATTTCTGCTGATGTTCAGCAGAAACCAACACAAAACTGTAAAGCAATTATCCTTCAATTAAAAATAAATTTAAATAAATAAACTTTACACAGAAATTTTTTAAAAGCCATTGTCCTAGATTCCATATATATGCGTTAATATGCTATATTCGTTTTCTTCTTTCTGATTTACTTCACTCTATATAACAGACTCTAGGTTCATCCACCTCACTAAAACTGTCTCAAATTCATTCTTTTTTATGGCTGAGTAATACTCCATTGTAGATATGTACCACTTCCTCTTGATCCATTCATCTGTCAGTGGAAATCACAGTGTATTGAGCTCTCCTGTCAAGGAGTCCCAGAAACGCCTCCCTGAGACACCCCAGCTGTTTATCCACTCATATGCATATGGCCTTGAGTCCCCAACTGGGAGGTGGGACCAAGATGACGCTGGCCTATCCATCAGTCTTTACCTGGATTAAGCCAACCACTGCCCTGCACACTTCTCATAATTTTTGCCTTCCAATTTGTAAAACCCCTACACAATGGAGTAAGTGGAATAAATTATTTTGGGGCCTTTCAATGTTGATGGACCAGCAGAGGATCCAATTGGTCCATCAGATAAACTTCAGTAGAGTATATCAACAACTATATTTCAACGCCATCAAAAGTCTACCATCATTCCCCTCATTTCTCAATAGCCATCTCAAGACTTCTACTCTGCTGGCACAGCCCAGGGTGCTCCCCTCTGTCTCACCCCTTTTTCTTGTTAATTAATGTTCTCAGTACCAGTAAGAATCACACAAGGGGACACGGGTTTTATCCCTGGTTTAGGAGGATCCCACATGCCATGTGGAACTAAGCCCGTGCACCACAGCTACTGCACCCATACACCTAGAGCCCATGCTCTGCAACATGAGAAGCCACCGCAATGAGAAGCCAACACATCACAGCCAGAGAGTAGCCTCCGCTCACAACAGACAAAGCCCCTGCTTAGCAAGGAAGACCTGGTGCAACCAAAAATAAGTAAATAAATAAATTTAAATTTAAAAAAAAAAGAATCACAAGGAAGCTGAAACATCAAGTTTGATAGAGCTTCTGCTATTCTTGTCCAATTTTGCAGCAGGAAAATTATATGAGATATGCATACTAAAGTGAAATGTGAAATGCTAACCACTCAGTCGTGTCCAATTCTTTGCAACCCTATGGACTGTAGCCCACCAGACTCCTCTATCCATGGGATTCTCCAGGCAAGAATACTGGAGTGGATAGCTATTCCCTTCTCCAGGGGATCTTCCCAGCCCAGGAATCGAACACTGGTCTCCTGCATTGCAGGTGGATTCTTTACCTGCTGAGGCACCAGGGTGTGTACTAAAGACACCCTATAATCATAACATTTCCTACAACCGGATAATGAACATGTTCATCAGGTGAGTAGCCGGGTCATCCTAAAGCCAGTCCTTGGGGCTTGTACATGAAGCATATAAGCCACTTCATCTGGAACGTTCCACTTGGCTTTGATAGGGGGAGTGGAGTAGTCCCTCCTCTCAGGATAAATACACTTTACAGTGACTTTCACCCAGCCATATGTGATTGTTCAACAGTGGCCCGGCATCAAGACAAACATGATCTTCTGCCTCTGCAATGTCAAAACCAAAGACCCAGCCCCCAAATTAAACACACTCACAATCCATTTCCCTAAACGTTCTTCAGGGAGCCGATGATTCCAGCCTACAAAGTGAGGCAATTCCTTCTCCCTGGACTCCCTGCCTTCAGTCGCTTCCTGGTTTCGTCCTCCCTCCATGTTGACCACTTTAGAGATAAGCAGAGGCCTTGCTTTCTGTTTTCCTGGCACAACTTTTTGCCTTGGGAGCGGCTTTGAGGCTGGTGGCCAGCACTCAGACTGACCTCAGTGTGAGCTGGGTCCAGTATTAAGTCCGTAGCACTCTCTTTTATTTTCGCTTTCGCTATGTCAGCTAACAATAACCGTGAGACTGTGTACTTATCATGCTTCTGATTATTTTGCTTTTCCTTATGTACTCAATAAGCCGACTCCTCAGAAATCCAGTCCACCACCATTTCTAAATCCCACTGGTAACCATCACCGAAAAGCTGCAATTCCAGACCATCACGGAAAAGCTGCAATTTCAGACTACGCGTGACTAGATAGCCATCAGGGATCAGAGGTTCCTCATCCCCCACCCTTCATGCTTTCTCTTTCCCAAACCACAAGTTTCCAGGAACTAGGGCTGTTTTAGCAAATCCCACTGCTCTGACAGCAATTAATGGGATCTGTTTCTATTCACGACACTTCTGACACCAAATGTGTGGGTTTTCCGCAGCAAGATACCCTCTAGTTCTCGGCAGACACCTACTGGGTGTGTTATTAATACAACTTAGTTCAGTTTTAAGACTAAGTAATCAGAGTTTGCAGGTTGCCCACACTTCTGTCCAACGGGGCTCAGACCAGGGATTCACAAGATCCTCTCCTCAGATTCGATAATTTGCTATAGCAACTTACAAAGCTCAGGGAAAGCATTTTGTTTACTATTATAGGTTTGTTGTAAAGGAGAAAAATGAGCAGCCAGATAAAGAGGTACATAGAACAAGGTCTGGAAGTGTCCAGAATACAGGAGCTACTGCTCCCATGGAGGCTGGAGAGCACCACCCTTCCAGCTCGTGGATGTGTTCACCATCCCAGAACTCTCTGAACCCCGTGGTTTAGAAATTTTTATGGAATTCTCATTATGTTGCTGCTGTTATTCAGCCACTCAGTTGTGTCCCACTCTTTGCGACCCCATGGACAAAAGCACTCCAGGCTTCCTTGTCCTTCACTGTCTCCTGAAACTTGCCCAAATTCGTCTCCATTGAGTTGGTGATGCCATACAATGATCTCATCCTCTGTTGCCCCCTTCTCCTCCTTCCCACAATCTTTCCCAGCATCAGGGTCTTTTCCAATGAGTCAGCTCTTCACATCAGGTAGCCAAAGTATTGGAGCTTCAGCTTCAGCATCAGTCCTCCTGATTTCCTTTAGGACTGACTACTGCTTTGATCTTTCTCCAGGATCACAATTCCTAGTTGTTCCTCTAGCACGACCCTTGTTTGTGTCTCCCCACTTGGCTTTACACCCTCCTTTTGTGCTGCTCCCCAGAATCTGTCTCTTGCAAGCTCTCCCAGGTGTGTCTCTGCTGTCTTGGCTGGAGCCTGTTCATATGGTGATGGGATGTGGAGGAGGATTCCTGTTGTCTGGTGTTGTCACTAAGCCACAATCTTAGGCAGACACTGTGAACCTGGGTCTTGGGGCCAGTGTTCCCCGCTCTTCTCCAGATGCACTGCTGGGCCCAGCGTGTGTTCCTGTCATCCCTCAAAGGAAGAGTTTCTTTCCCTGCTCTCCCGACTCTCTCCAGCCCCCTTTTCAGTGGGCTTCCATCAGTGCCTTCAGCCTATGGGTTTTGACAACATTTCTCTTGTAGATTAAGTCTTGTCAAAGAGGAGCAGAATTTTAACAGTGACAGCACCAAAGAGGGTGGGTGGGGAGACTTGCTCAGAACCCTTCCCCACTCCCACTGTCTTCTTTTGGGTGACTGGTGGGTCTCCTGAAGGAAAAAATCTGAAAGAGAATACAAGCCCTTCTGTGTCTCCGCTCCCAGGGGCTCCATGCTTTCTCAATAGCCAATATTAGGCTTTTATTTGTTAAAAAAAATTCTAGTCTAATCCTCTTTCTCAAGTAAGCAAATCACAAGTATTATTCTCCGTGTCAGTATCTGTCACCTTCTAAATTCCAGGTTAATGGTTGGTCCTATGATCTCAATTCTCTGATGAGATCAAGAAAAGTCACATTTTCTTTTTTTTTTTTAATTAATTTATTTATTTCAGTTGGAGGCTAATTACTTTACCATTTTGTGATGGTTTTTGCCATACATTGACATGAATCAGTCACAGATGTTCATGTGTTCCCCCCCCACCCCCGTCCCAAAGCCCCCACCCACCTCCCTCCCCATCCCATGGCTCTGGGTTGTCCCAGTGCACCGGCTTTGAGTGCCCTGTTTCATGCATTGAACTTGGACTGGTCATCTAGGCATTTTCTTATGCAAATGGGAGCAATAATCTTGCCAGACTTTCAGTTCAGATCAGAAGTTCACTAAAGCAGGGGTCCTCAACCTCTGGGATCTAATGTCTGATGATCTGAGGTGGAGCTGATGTAATAACAATAGAAATAAAATGCACAGTAAGTATAATTCGCTTGAATCATTCCAAAAACATCTCCCCTGCATCCATGGAAAAATTGTCCTCCATGAAACTGGTCCCGAGTGCCAAAAAGGTTGAGGACCACAACGCTAGAGTGTTAAGCAGAAGAATGAAATGATCACATGTGTAACTTTATTTCTTCCTTGTTTTATTGAGATATAATTGACATGCAGCACTGTATGCATTTAAGGTGTACAACATAGTGCCTACATGCGTCATGAAATGATCACCTACATGCGTCATGAAATGATCACCTCAATAATTTTAATGAATAGCTGTCATCTCATATACAAAATAAGAGATGTAGGAAAAAATGTTTTCCTTGTTATGAGAACTTTGAGGATTTACTTTCTTAATGATTTTCATATATAACTTAAGCACTGTTAATTATATATATCACATTGTACACTACATCTTCGTGTGCTAAGTCACTTAATTCATGCCCGACTCTGTGAGACCCCGTGGGCTGTAGCCCACCAGGCTACTCTGTCCATGGGATTCTCCAGGCAAGAATACTGGAGTGGGTTGCCATGCCCTCCTCCAGGGGATCTTCCCGACCCAGGGATCAAACCTGTGTCACTCCTGCATTGGCAGGCAGGTTCTTTACCACTAGCGCCCCCTGGGAAGATCCACATTACATCCTTAGTACTTATTTATTTTCTAACAGCAAGTTCGAACCTTTTGGTTACCTTTGTCCAATTTTCCCATCGTCTGGTAATCACAAATCTGACCTCTTTTTTTCTATGAGTTTGTCTGTTTCTCAAGCACAGTTGACCTGCAACACCATGTTAGTTCCTGGTGCACACCATAGTGATTCAATATTTCTATACATTTCCAAACGATCATCACCAGAAATGTAACCTTAAGTGTTTCTGACTGCAGTGGGGAGAATGGGGTTAGTGGTGGCAAGGGAGGAAGAGTTAGGAGGAGCCCATAGCTGTCATACCTGAAGGAGGGGATGCTCACCTGGGCAAGGCTCATGGCAGTAGGAATGAAAAGAAGATGGATTCTGAGACTTCCCCGGTGGTCCAGAGGTTAAGACTCTGCACTTCCACTGCAGGGAGCACAGGTTTGGTCACTGGTCTGGAAACTAAGATACCACGTGCTGTGTGACGCAGACAAAAAATACTTTTTTTAAAATTTTTAATTACCAAAAAAAAAGATAGATTCTAGAGATACTTGGGAAGTAGAGTAAATAGAACTGGCTAACAGGTTGGATGTGGGAAGTAAGGGAGAATTGAGCAGACAGGATGACTCCCAAAACTGTGGCCTGAGCACTGAATGAGTAAGGATGTCATTTGCTGAGCTAGAACACTGTAAAGGGTTAGTACGCTCGAATATATCAAAACGTAAAACTTGGACTTCCCTGGTGATACAGTGGATAAGAATCCACCTGCCAATGCAGGGGTCACAGGTTCGACCCCTGGTCCGGGAAGATTCTACATGCCTCAGAGCAACTCAGCCCTTGAGCCCCAACAACGGAAGCCTTAGAACCAGAACTACCAAACCCACGTGCTGCAACCACTGAAACCATGTGCCCAGAGCCTGTGCTCCACTTCAAGAGAAGCCACCAAATGAGAAGCCCAAGCACTGACACTACAGAAAGCCCACACAGCAATGAAGACCCTGTTGCTGCTGCTGCTAAGTCACTTCAGTCTTGTCCGACTCTGTGCAACCCCATAGATGGCAGCCCACCAGGCTCCACCATCCCTGGGATTCTCCAGGCAGAAGACCCAGGGCAACAACAAAAAAGTAAACCTTTGTGCTTTAAAAGACACCATAAACAAAGGACAGACTAGCAGAAGATATTAACAACTCATACAACTGACAAAGAATTATTTTCCGGCATATTAAAAAAAAAAAATCACTGAGAACCAGACCATCAGACAGAAAAGCAGACAAAGTATAAACCAGCAAATCACTCATAAAGAATGCCAAAAAATATTTCGAAAAACATTCAGCTTCATCAGTAGTCATGCAAATCCATATTAAAATAACAAATACTATTTCACACATCAGAACTAGCAAAAAGTAAGAAATCTGATGAGACCAAGAACTAGTAAGGATTTGGTTCCCTCGTGGCTCGGACGATAAGGAATCTGCCTGCAATGTGGGAGACCCAGGTTCAACCCCTGGGTGAAACATCCCCTGGAGAAAGGAATGGCAACCCACTCCAACAGTCTTGCCTTAGAGAATCCCATGGACAGAGGAGCCTGGGAGGCTACAGTCCATTGGGTCGCAAAGAGTCAAACACGACTAAGTGACTAACACTTTCATTTTGAAGCATATAGAGCTCTCATGCATTGTTAATGGGATGGTAAATGAATAAGATCATTTTGGAGAGCAAACTGGCTGTAGTTTGCAAAACAGAAGACACATTTTCTTACATGTGATGCACATTTTATTTCTAGGTATAGAGAAATTCTTGTTCACAGGCATAAAGAGACATTCAGGAGGATGTTGATATGGGCATTGTTTTTTAGTAGTTGAAAAGGTCAAAGCCATATAAACAGAATATTTATACAACTGGAGCATATTTATACAATTTAATATAAAATACAATACTAAAATGTAGTAATACAGTAAATAGTAAAAAATGTTGATTACATGTAGCTTTAGTTCCGGTTTTGTGACTTTGTTCTTCTATGATAATGAGTTGGCTATTCTGAGTCTTTTTGCCTCTCATATAAATTTTTAAAAAGCATTTATTTATTTTATTTACTTATTTATTTGGCTCTGTCAGGTCTTAGTTGCATCATTCGGGATCTTTCATTGTGGTGGTAGGGCTCAGCAGTTGGGGCACATGAGCTTAGTTGCCCTGAAGCATGTGGCATTTTAGTTCCCTGACCAGGGATCAAACCCCCATCCTCTGCATTGCAAGGTGGATTCTTAACCACTGGACCACCAGGGAAGTTCCTCATATAAATTTCAAAATCAGTTTGTCAATACACAAAATAACTTGTCAATATACACCAAATTGTGATTGCAATTGTGTTGATTCTACAGATAAGGTTGGGCAGCGCTGACATCTTAACAACATTGACTGGAAGTTTTGTTTTGTTTTTTTTAAGATGAAGAGAAACTTGAGCATATTTTAAAGTTTGGGGGAAGGAGCCAATAGAGAAGAAATGATTGAAGCCTCAGAGTGGAAGGAATAATCAAAAGCAGAAGGCTCCTAAGCAAGCTGAAAGACATGGGGTTCAGAATGCATGTGCAGGAACCGGCCTTAGACTGGAGGAGGGACCTTGGTCTGTTGTAAAGCAAGGAGGAGGGTGACGATGGGGGCAAATGCAGGTGTATCTATCAGTTTGGGAGTGTTCAGATTTGGGGCAAAGAGGGAAGCCAAGTCATCTGTGAAGTGAATGAAATAGCGCTTGGAAGTCTGACTAGAGGAGGCATGAATGGTCATTGCAGGGAGGGAAAGAGCAGGTTGACCAGAAGGACGTAGCAGGCTCATCAGGCAGAGCTGGGGGTTCAGTTGGTCATAAACCGCAGTCCTGGTCTATGCTGATATGGGGGTGCTACTGCCTGAGTGTGCTCAGAGACCTAGTGGCACACGTGAAGGAGGAAACACTTCTGTTCACCCAGGAGTAGGGTGTTCTGACGAAGGTGTGGTTAAAAGTCAGAGAGGCAAGGGAGGGACTTCCCTGGTGGTCCAGCGGCTAAAACGTCACAATTCCATTGAAGAGGGCTCGAGTTCTTTGCCTCTTCAGGGAACTAAGATCTCGCAGCCTGTACAACCCAGCCAGAAAAAGAGAGAGGCAAAGGATTTTATAATATTGACAAGAGAGAAAGAAATAGGGTAGGATCTAAAAAGTACAGAAAGGGAAGTGAGAATGGAGGGAGGGAGCTGATGGCTGGAAACCGAGGAGCCTGTGGACCGGCAGCTCCCAGTGAAGAGCAGACACTGGGGGAGCAGTTGGGCAAGAACCGGGGGCTGTGCTCACAGCGCTTCCACATCTGTAAGGTGGGGAAACAGCAGAGCTGCAATGAAAAGTAAATGTGACAAAGCATGTGCTTCACAAACCGCTAGACACCATACAATGTTGGTTTGTTAGTTGGTTTTTCACTAGACTGCAAGTTTTCTCTCTCTTTTTTTTTTTTTTTTTTTTGGCTTGTGGCCCAGGCCTTAGGCAAATCACTTGTGGGTGCTGATTTTGCTTTTCTCCCTCTATTTGCCACTAACCGCATTTTACTGTTGGGCCACTGGTCTCGTGCTTTTCCCTGATCGTAAGCCCCGAGGGCAAGGCCTTGCGTGTATTGCTCACAGTGCCCTTGCTGGCCACCAGCGCAGAGCTCAGCATCTAATTAGAGGCAGTTCATTTGGTGTTGCAGGAAGAGTAATGGTCTGGCAGGGAAATACCTGCCAGGTTCCACTCCCAACATCACCATTACAATCCTCATGACTTTGGAGAAAGCTCTTCATGACCCGGCTTCACTCACCTGGCCAAACTCATGACTTTGCCCTCTGCTTTTACACTAGCCCTTCTGAGATAATGGTTCTCAGAACTAACAGTTCTCAAAACATCGCTTGCTTTTGGGTGTTTCTCCACCTATGCCCACATCTCAGGACTGGTAGTTCATACTACCAGTGAAATATTTTACAAGTATTCTTACCTTTGTGAAAATTAGGAAAAAGTACCTCCTCGTGCCAGTGGAGTGCAGGCTGGGTTGCAGGCCCCTCTCAGCCCTTGGCCTGGCCCCAAACTGTATGGAGCCCCTGCACACAATTTCTGAAGCCTGGAGCAAACACAGCTAGCCTGCCCAGCAACCCCCTACTCATCCACCAAGTATCAGCTCAACCACTGCCTCCCCTGTGACATCATCTTCTTCTAGCAGATGTTGTTGGGTTTGGGGTTTAAGCTTCCTCTTTTTTTGAAGTAGCCTCCGTTAGAGCAATGGTCGTTATTGAATTATGGTTGCTTGTCTACATACCTCTCTACCCCCTTTAGATTAGTCTCAATGCTTGTTCCTCTTATTCTTCACACAAAGGCCAGTTCCTAACACATAGGAAGTGACCCCTAAACTTGAATAAATGAATGAATGAGTGACATTTTAATTTTCTGGTCCTCATGATGCTTGTCTTCGAATATAGGAATCAGAATAAGGGATACCTGGACTTCCCTTGTGATCCAGTGGTTAAGATGCTGTGCTTTCAATCCAGGGAGCATGGGTTTGATTCCTGGTTGGGGAACTAAGATTCCACATGCCATGGGACATAGCCAAAGAAAAAAAAAAGAGAGAGAGAGAGAGATGCCTGAATTTCTTACCAACTCTAGAACTCCCTTTTCAATATGCATTATGTAAATGGCTGGTGAGCAAATGAATAGAATCCAGCCAAAATAAAATCCCTTTGAAGGTGCAACTCAAAGGGATGTGGGTCAGTTTGTTTAAGTTCTGTTCTAGAAGCAGTGAGTTGTATCTAAGTTCTATTCTGGAAGCAAGTTATTGTGTTTTTTAAATCTCATACATATTTTATCTTGCTGCTGAGACCTTTCAGAGACATTTCAGACTATTCGAAATAGAGTTTAAGAGGAACTGCTTTATGAAGCTCTTCCAGAGAGTACATTGCCTTTCATCTCACTGTGTGCGTCAACTATTTCTGTTATTGATCTTTCTCAGATACTGTCCCAAAAGGAATGATCATTTCTCTACACAGGGCAGCTCTTTAGCCTCTTTGAAGCAAATGTTCCTTCTCTCACAAGAGAACATTTTACCCTGAATCCTTCCTCCCTCATCAGAGATATCGTTCTTAAGTAGACTTTGTCAGTCTCCCCAAAAAGGCAGCAAGTCATTCCAGGGCATCAAGCCTCTGAGAAGCTAACAGAGGCAGAAGGTCTAGAGTAGGGGCTTTTACAGACTATTCCCCGGTTCCCCAAAGAGTCCAGTAACTCGCTGAGTCTAGTTACAGTATTGTGTGCATTTTCCAAAAAGAGATAAGGGTCTTTTTCAGATTCTCAAAGGAGCCCCTTGACCCAAAAAAACGGAGTAAGAACCACTGGTCTAGAGTCTGGGCTAAAATAGACTGGGAAGCACAGGGGTTTTTAAATTCAGATAAGAGGCTCTTCCCTGGTGGCTCAGATAGTAAAGAATCTGCCTGCCATGCAGAAGACCCAGGTTTGATCCCTGGGTCAGGAAGATCCTCTGGAGAAGGAAAAGGCAACCCACTCCAGTACTTTTGCCTAGAGAATGCTATGGACAGAGGAGCCTGGTGGGCTACAGTCCATGGGGTCACAAAGAGTTTGACACGACTTAGTGACTGAACAACAATAACAATACTCAACAATACTCTCTGGGATCATACCAAAGACAGATGCCTCAGTAGCCCCAGGCTGGAGTCCTTGGAACCGAGTCCATCCACCCATCAGCAGCCCTCCCTGAGGGGTTCCTCCAAATCCCTGGGTTTTGCTGAAACCCAACCTGCTCTGCAGATGCAGGGGAAGCTTTGGGGAGGGTGGGGGCGGGATGGCCTTGGAGCCAGATGATTGGGGTATTGGGTTTCTAGGTAGCTTGGGACTCGCTGAAGACAGAAACATTATTCTGCCACAAGGGGGCACCCAACACCCAGACAGATGGGACCATGAACCTCTTGCCTCTTGCTCAGAGAAGCTTCTCAAGCTCTGAGCCAAAGCTTCTGGTTATCCAATCCGCCCACAAAGCCCTTTCTACCCACGCCCAGTGTCCCCGGGGGAGGCCTAGTCACTTCTTTCCGTACAAAGTTTGTGTATGTTTTTGCTGGCTTCAGTTCTTTTCCTAGAGGTGACCCTGGACCCCACGTTCCTCCTGGGGTCTCCCTGGATCACATAACTTGAATTGTGAAGATCCTGATCAGAGGTGAATGTAGCACATGCTTGTCTCTCCACTCCCCGGGTTACTCCTGGGCCTGCAGGGTCATCATTCAGGGCACCGTCTTTAGGGTGAGTTCACGGCTGTGAGCAGAGGTCTGCAGATGCTGGTGGGATGTCATGAGAGTGTCACATCTCTAGAGAGTTGTGACCTACTCAGACAAAATTTTTAAAAGGCTGATGCTTTCAAACTACGGTGCTGGAGAAGACTCTTGAGAGTTCCTTGGACAGCAAGATCAAACCAGTCAATCCTATAGGAAACCAACCCTGAATATTCATTGGAAGGACTGATGCTGAAGCTGAAGCTCCAATACTTTGGCCACCTGATGTGAAGAACCGACTCATTGGAAAAGACCCTGATGCAGGGAAAGTTTGAAGGCAGGGGGTGAGGGGGACAACAGAGGGTGAGATGGTTGAATGGCATCACCAGCTCAATGGACATGAGTTTGAGCAAACCCCAGTGATGGACAGGGAAGCCTGGCATGATGCAGTCCATGGGGTCGCAAAGAGTCAGACACGACTGAGCGACTGAACAGCAGCAGCAGCAGACAGGATAAGGAAAACATCCAATACTCACTGAGGCTGAAGGAAAGAGTTATCAAGAATTAGCTGAGGCTTGGGTGGGGTCCCAGGCCGCCATGTACTGTAGAGAGGGTGCAATTTGGACCCAGAAGGCAGGATGCAAATCTAAACCCATTGGAAGGTTATGGACTTAGACAAAATCAAAAATATTAAATTTATAAGTGGAGGTTAAAATATTTCAGGGAACTTATTGTATCCAATCGAGAAGATTCATCTAGTTGTACATTGGCCCCAGGTCTGGCATTCTAGCTTCAAATGTCTGGCAAATAGATAACTTAAGCCTTCTTGAGGTAGTCATCACAGATCACGGTCATATATTGTCCACTTGAGATAGTAACACTGTTCCCTCGGTGGACAGGTGTCCTTTTAACTCCAGGAATGTTTGTGATCAAAGCAGTGGCATTGTCAGCATAGCTAAGATGAAGCACATTTCTTGAAATTCCCTCTCTGTGTGGTTCCAGATTAGGGCTGGCTATGAGAGAAGTGTGTGTGGGGTCTGAAAGGTGGAAAGGCAGAAGTGAAGCAGCAACCACTGCCCTGAGGGTCAGCGTGGGTGCATGGGTGCGGCAGCCCCCACCTATCACAGCTGCTCTGACAGTTCACTTTTTCAGTCCAGGGAGCAACAACCAGTCCTGCAGAGCCTCCTGCTCCTGTCAGACCTCCCCCTTCAGCTACGCCAGCTCCTGGGCCAGGAGTGTGTGCCTCTCTATGGCAGAGGGCGCCAAGTACTTCTGCAGACAACCCACATCATCCAGGTTGGAGCTATGAGGGACAGACGCAGGTTCCACGTGGTCCTTCCAAGCCCTTCCCCACTTCACAGCCAGCATTTCTTCCCGACTGATCTATGGTGATCTCAGGCCCACCACAGACAGACCCTTCATCAGTCCTCTAATCCATGTCACTCACAGCTGTTTTGCTTCTCCAGTCAAACCTTAACTGATTCCAACAAGAAGTGATGAAGCTGAAATCAGACTCATGCTGTTTCACATATATTTGAGTTTGTTTTGGTTTCTTTCTTTCTTTTTTTTTTTTTGGCAGCATCACATGGCAATGCAGAATTTTAGCTTCCTGACCAGGGGTCAAACCCACGCCCCTTGCAGTGGAAGCTCAGAGCCTTAACCACTGGACCGCCATGGAAGTCCCTCAGTAGATTTTAAAAGATAGATATCATAAAAAGTATCTTCTCTGATCAATAGAATGAAGTTAGAAATTAATAACAAAACGAAGACTGTAAAATTCACAATATCATGGAAATTAAACAACACATTTTTACAACACTTTTACATTACAACTAATGGATCAAAGAAGAAAGCACATAGGAAATTATAAAATAGTTACAGGCAAATGGAAACACAACATACTAAAACTTTGGGGATGTAGTGATTGTGGTAACCAAGTGGAAATTTTATAGCAAATTTTCCTACATTAAAAAAGGCAAGATTTCAAATCAACAGCCTAACTTTACAACTTAAGGAACTAGAAAAAGAAGAACAAGCTAAACCCAAAGCTAGCAGAAGGAAGTAAATAACGCAGATTAGGGCAAAGATAAACAAAATAGAGAACAGGAAAACTACAGAGAAAATCACTGAAACAAAAAGTTGGTTCTTTGAAAAGATCAAGAAAATCAGCAAACTTTTAGTTAGATGAACTAAGAGAAAAAGAGAGAAGACAAATTACTAAAATCAGAAATGAGGGAATTCCCTGGGGGTCCAGCGGTTAGAATTCTACATTTCCCCTACAAGGGGCATGAGTTTGATCCCTGCCTGAGAAACTAAGATCCTGCAAGCTGTGAGGGGCGGCCAAAAATAATAAAAGCAAATTAAATACACATTACTACTCATTCTACAGAAATGAAAAGGATTAAAAAAAAAAGAAATGAAAAGGATTATAAGAGAGTACTGCAAACTGTACACCAAAAAACTGGATAACCTAGATGAAATGAATGAATTCTTAGAGACACAAAACCTTCAAAGACTACATCACAAACAGAAAATTTGAATAGACCTGTAACTAGTTAGGAAACTAAATCAGTAATCAAAAATCTCTCAGCAGGCTTCTCTCATAGCTCAGTGGTAAAGAATCTTCCTGCCAGTGCAGGAGACATGGGTTCAATCCCTGCTCCAGGAAGATTCCACATGCCGTGTGCCAGCTAAGCCCGTGAGCCACGACTGCTGAAGCCCTGTGACCTAGACCCTGTGTTCTGAAACAAGAGACGTCACCACAATGAGAAGCCCATGCACCACAACAGAGTAGTCCCTGCTGGCCACAGCTGGAGAGCCCACGCGGCAACAGAAACCCGGCACAGTCACAAATTAAATGTTAATTAATTTTTAAAAAATCTCTCAGCAAGCAGCACTGTGTACAATAGCCAAGAATGGAAACAACGTAAGTGCCATCAACAGACAACTGACATAAGAAAATGTGGTGTGTATATATGTGTATATATGATAGAATATTGATCAGCCATATAAAAGAATGAAATATTGCCATTTGCAGCAACATGGATAGACCTAAAACATATTATACTTAGTGAAATAAGTCAGACAAAGACAAATATTATATATCACTTATATGCAGAAATCTAAAAAATAATACGAATGAATCTATATATAAAACAGAAACAGACTCACAGACAGAAAACTTATGTTACTAAAGGAGAAAGGGTGGGGAGGGGTAAACTGGGTTGTGGATTAACATACACACTAACATACATAAAACATAAAATAAAGACCTACTGTACAGAGCAGGAAACTATATTCAATATCTTATAATAACCTATAATGGAAAATAATCTGAATATATATATATGTATAAAACACATTGAACTTCATGAAAATTTTCAGAATTTGTATACCAAAAGATGCTATCAACACAGTAAAAGGGCAACCCTGAGAATGGGAGAAAATATGTGCAAATCATATATCTGATCAGGGATTGACATCCAGATTATAGAGAGAACTCTAATAACTCAATAGCAAAATTAAAAAATAACAGCAACAAAAAAACCCTCAAAAATGTGCAAAGAGGGAATTCCCTGGCAGTCCAGTGGTTAAGTTTCAGTGCTTCCACGGCCAGGGGCAGGGGTTCAACTTCCGGTCAGAGAACTAAGATCCCACAAGCTCTGCGGCAGGGCCAAAAAAAAAAGTGCTAAGAAGTTGAATAGACATTTTTCCAAAGAAGACAGATAAATTGCCCATAAGCACATGGAAAGATTGTTCAGCATTACTAATCATTAGAGAAGTGTGAAACATAACTGCAGTGAGATATCACCTCATACACATTAGCATGGGTGCTATCAAAAAAAAAAAAAAACAGAAAATAAGTGATGGCGAAAACGTGGAGCAATTGGAAACCTCATGCACTGTTGATGGGAATGTAAACACTGTGCAGCTACTGGAGAACAGTGGTGCCTAAAAGATTAAAAATAGAATTATCACATGATCCAGCAATTGCATTTCTGGCTATATGCAGAAAAGAATTGAAAGCAGGGTGTAGAAGAGTTTGGTTTACTATGTTTGCAACAGCACTATTCTCAATAGCTAAAATGTGAAAGCAACTCATATGTCCATTGACAGATGAATGAATAAGCATAATGTGTATATGCATAAAGTGGAATATTGTTCAGCCTTAAAAAGGAAGAAAATTCTGCAATACGCTACAACAAGGGCGAACCTTGAGGGCATCGTGAGAAAACTATTCATTTCATTTATCTGAGGTACTTAGAATAGTCAAGATCATAATGTCAGAAAGTTAAGATGGAGGTTGAGAGGGGCTAGGAGGAGGAGAAAATGGAATTTTTGTTTAATATATGTAGATTTTCAGTTTTACAGGTTAAGAAGAGTTTGGGGGGGTGGTGGATGATGGCGATGGCTTCACAACAAGGTGAATATATTTAATATCACTGGCCTGTATGTTAGTTAGTCACTCAGTTGTGTCCGACTCTTTGCAACCCCATGGACGGTGGCCCACCAGGCTCCGCTGTCCATGAAATTCTCCCGGCAAGAATAGTGGAGTAGGTAGCCATTCCCTTTTTCCAGGGGATCTTCCCGACCCAGGAATCGAACCCAGGTCTCTATCATTGCAGGCAGATTCTTTACCGTCTGAGCCGCCAAGGAAGCCCTGCACTTATACCTATACTGGACTATATACTTAACTGTTGAGATGGTAGTTTTTATGTGTACTTTACCACCATAAAAAAAAATGGTCAATAAAAGGGAAGATCACTGTCTTTGTTTTACTCTAGTGTAAAGAGTTAAACAAAACCTATAGGTTGAAATTAAAGAAAAAAATAATAATAATAATAATAAAAGAAAAGAAAAATAATAAGTAAGATTTTACATTTTTATTGTATTTTTAACAGAATAACAAAACTTATTTGAACCTGAAGAGCCTAAGGAAAATAAGGTTTGAAATTTATTACTTTAACAAGTAAAATTACTGTATCTTTAAAATTCCAGTAACTATGCATAGACTTTTTTTTTTCTGTGCACTCAACTATCAAAACACACAAACTTGAAAATATCCTGCTTCCTACAGCTGTACCTAGCCAGCCTATCCCATTGTTTTAGCATGAACATACGATGGGGTCTCCTCAGCCACAGAACCCCTCCCCACCCCATTGCCCATCCTAAAGCTCTCGTTGCTGTCTCTGAGCTCTAGTGCAGGTGAAATGTGTCATCCCATTTACCAGATTTTCACCCTCCCCTGACTGCTCTGATCGCAACCACCTCCAGGACCCTTCCTGAAGGAACTCACGCCAAAATTGAAGGACTCACGCTTCCCAATTTCAATACTCACTACAAAGTTTTGGTAATCAAAACAGTGTGGCACTGGCATAAAGACAGACATACAGATCCATGGAATAAACTCAAGAGTTCAGAAATCAATTCATACATCTATGGCCAATTGATTTTGACAAGGGCACCATGACCACTCAACATGAAATGAGTAGTTTTTTTAACAACTGGTGCTGGTACGATGCATATTCACAGGCAAAAGAATGATGTTGAACTCTTACCTCAAACCATATACAAAAATTAGGTCGAAATAGATCAAAGAAATAAAACTTTTAGAACCAAGTGTAAATCTGTGTGACCTTGGGTTAGGCACCCTCTCTGCTCCTCTGTGGGCAAGACACTCATCAAAGAAGGGAGGATTCTGGTCCAACTCACACGTAATAGGGACGGCTGCCACAACCCTCGACCTTCAGAAATGCCTCAGAGGCATCCCAAGGTCAGGGAAAGCAACCGTGAGAGATGGGGAAGCCCCCGCCACCAAACCACCCTCTTCCTCTCCCAGTAGAGGGAGACAAAAGAAAAGGAAGTGTGGGGAAGATGAGTCAGATAAGTTTCCCTTTACGTCACAGAATCAAATGCTCCATCAGTGACTTCAGATAAGTCACAGGTAACCCAAGCCACAGCCCACCGGATGTAATCATAACACATCTATCCCCAAAACGCCAAGTTCTAACTCTGTGGAGAAAACAATGACCTCCTCTGAAAGTCAAAGTGTTACACAAACAATGAACAGTTCGAAAATGAAACTAAGAAAACAGTTCCATGCACAGTAGCATCAAACAGAATAAAATACTTAGGAATAAATTTAATGAAGACAGTGCAAGACTGTACAATGAAAACTACAAAGCAATGTTGAAAGACATCAAGGAAAATCTAAATAAATGGAAAAATAGCCTATCTTCTCATAGATTGGAGAACTCTGATTTTCTGCTTTTTTTTTTTTCATCCATAAGGTATTTGGAATCCTGACCAGGGATTGAACCTGTGCCCCCTGCAGTGGAAGCATAAAATCTTAACCACTGGATTGTCAGGGAAGTCCCAGGACTTCACATTTTTTAAGATGACAATACTCCCCAAATTCATTTACAGATCCAGTGCAACCCTTATCAAAATTCAAACTGCATTGTTTTGCAAAAATAGGCAAGCTAATCTTAAAATTCATACAGAAATATAAGAGATTTGAATAACCAAAATTATCTTGAAAAAGAACAAAATTGGAGGACTCATACTTCCCAATTTCAATACTTATTACAAAGTTATGGTAATCAAAACAGTGTGGTACTGGCATAAAGACAGACATACAGATCCATGGAATAAACTCAAGAGTCCAGGAATCAATTCATATATCTATGGCCAATTAATTTTGACAAAGGCATTATGATCACTCAATGCAAAATGAATTGTCTTTTTTTAACAGCTAGTTCTGGGACAGTGCATATTCACAGGCAAAAGAATGATGTTGAACTCTTACCCCAAATCATATACAAAAATTAAGTTGAAATAGATCAAAGAAATAAAACTGTTAGAAACAGGCGTAAATCCGTGTGACATTGGGTTATGCAAGGATGTCTTAAATATGACACCAAGATCACAAGCAATGAAAGAAAAAAAAAAAACTGGACTTTATCAAAATTAAACATGTTTGTGTATCAAAAGACACCACTAAGAAAGTGAAAAAAACATTCATAGAATAGAAAAAATGTTTGCAAGTCACATATTTGATGAATCCAATATCCAGAATATATAAAGAATTCCTCTAACCAAACAAAAAGGATGACTAATCCAATTTCAACATGGGCAATGGATTTGAACAGACATTTCTTAAAGAAGAATATAAATGTCCAAAAAGAACATGAAAAGAATATATAACCGGGGTAGCTATAATTTTTTAATGGAAATTGACAGATGATGGTAAGCTTGTACAGTAAGTACGTGTACCACTACGGGGGATGCAAAATGGTTCAGTTACTGTGGAAAAAAGTTTGGCAGTTCCTTAAGAAGCTAAACATAGACTTAACATATGACCCAGCCATTCCAACTGTAGGTATATACTCAAGAGAACTCAAAACACATGTTCAATTAAAATCTATACGTGAATGTTGACAGAAGCTTCTTTCAAAACAGCCAAAAAGTGGAAACAACCCAAATGTTCATCAGCTAATAAATGGATAGGTAAAATGTGAGATACCCACACAATGGAATATTATTCAGCCATAAAAAAGAATTATGAACTGAAGTCATGCAGCAACGTGGATAAACTTTGAAGATACTTTGCTAAAGTGAAAGAAGCCAGACACAAATGACCATATATTATATGACTCCATATATATGAAATGTTCAGTTTAGTCAGTTCAGTTCAGTTGCTCAGTCGTGTCCGACTCTTTGCGACCCCATGAATCGCAGCACGCCAGCCCTCCCTGTCCATCACCAGCTCCCGGAGTTTACTCAGATTCATGCCCATCGAGTCAGTGATGCCATCCAGCCATCTCATCCTCTGTCGTCCCCTTCTCCTCCTGCCCCCAATCCCTCCCAGCATCAGGGTCTTTTCCAATGAGTCAACCCTTCGCATGAGGTGGTCAAAGTATTGGAGTTTCAGCTTCAGCATCAGTCCTTCCAATGAACACCCAGGACTGGTCTCCTTTAGGATGGACTGGTTGGATCTCCTTGCAGTCCAAGGGACTCTCAAGAATCTTCTCCAACACCACAGTTCAAAAGCATCAGTTTTTTGGCGCTCAGCTTTCTTCACAGTCCAACTCTCATATCCATACATGACCACTGGAAAAACCATAGCCTTGACCAGATGGACCTATGTTGGCAAAGTAATGTCTCTGCTTTTTAATATGCTATCTAAGTTGGTCATAACTTTCCTTCCAAGGAGTAAGCGTCTTTTAATTTCATGGCTGCAGTCACCATCTGCAGTGATTTTGGAGCCCCAAAAAATAAAGTCAGCCACTGTTTCCACTGTCTCCCCATCTATTTCCCATGAGATGATGGGACCAGATGCCATGATCTTAGTTTTCTGAATGTTGAGCTTTAAGCCAACTTTTTCACTCTCCTCTTTCACTTTCATCAAGAGGCTTTTTAGTTCCTCTTCACTCTCTGCCATAAGGGTGGTGTCATCTGCATATCTGAGGTTATTGATATTTCTTCCAGCAATCTTGATTCCAGCTTGTGTGTTAAGAATAGGCAAATCCATATTGACCAAAAATAGATTCGTTGTTGCTGGGAGATGGGGGAGGGGGGAAGTGGGACTGACTGCTAGTGGGCATGAGGTTTCTCTTAGGGGAGATGGGAATGTTCTGGAATCAGAAAGTGGTGTTATCTGCACAACATTAGGAAAAATCCTAAAATCCACTGAATTGTACATTATAAAATGGTTAAAATATTGAATTTTATCTCAATTTTTAAAAAGGCCGCATGCACCTTGTTGCTCTTCAGTCTGGACCAGAAGACTGTGCAGTTTTAGGGAGGCGTTTAGTGCTGAGGTGGAGCAGTCTGGGGTTCCCCCAAGTCCTACTGGAATTTTGCAAATGAGGAAAGGCACACCACCTCCATGCAGGTCTGAAGTTTCTGGAGGTTTGTAGGGGAGACAGGAATGACCTCCACTGCCACAGGGACATTGAGCACCTAGGATGAGGGCAAACATCTAAAGGCGGACTTCCCCAGTGGTCCTGTAGTTAAGGTTCCGTGCTTCCAATGCAGGAAGCCTGGGTTTGACCCCTGGTCAGGGAACTAGATCCCACATGCCACAATAAATGATTGGCCATGACTTAAAAAAAGAAACAACAATCTGAAAGGATCCACGGGACTGGTGGAGGCCCTGCAATTTGAGGTTAAAACAGGATTTTCACAGGGAAGAACCAAGACTGGTCTTGAAGACACCTGTGGTGACCCAAAGATAAAAAGATGTCAAAAACAAAGAGAAAATACAACGGCCGACGATCACGGAAGGATGCTGGACCTCGCTGGTAATCAGGGGATGAACGCTGAAACAACATGACATTTCCCCCAATTCGATTGTCCACAGTGCTTTGCTAAAATGAAAAGTGAGCAGGGTGTGAGGAGGCATGCTCTCATCCCACAGCTAGTGGGCGTGTGAATTGTAGAGCCACTTTGGAAAGCAATTTGCCAGTATCTATTAAAGTGAAAAATGTGCACACCCCATGACTCAGCGATTCCAGTGCCCAGAATCTACTTTAAAGAAACACTCCCACAGACATACAGATGCTTCAGATGTTTATGCGACACCATTTGTAATAACGAGATGTTAGGGGGAAAACTAAATATTCTAAACTAAATATTTCCTAAAAAGGAAAATGGCTAAAAAGCCTGCATATATCCATTCTCTATCCAAACTAGTAGTTCTACATGTATAACATGAAATGATCTCTAAGACATATTATTGGATTGAAAAAGCAAATTTTAGAAGGATGTGTACTGTGTATCATGTATAAGAAAACAAAAGGAAAATGAAGCCACTCAGTTGTGTCCAGCTTTTTGTGACCCCATGGACTGTAGCCCACAGGCTCCTCCATCCATGGAACTTTCCAGGCATGAGTACTGGAGTGGGTTGCCGTTTCCTTTCTTCAGGGGATCTTCCCAACCCAGGGATGGAACCCAGGTTTCCCACATTGCAGGCAGACGCTTTACCATCTGAGCCACCAGGGAACCCCCATAAGAAAACAACGCAAAACCCAAAACTGCCGGGGTCCAGCCTCGGCAGGATCCAGGGGGTACCCTCAGGATGAACGGCGTCGGCGAGAGAGAGAGAGAAGACACGTGAGACCAGCCTTGATAGGGCCAAGTCTGTGTTTTACTTTTTGACAACCGGTTTTATACCCTTTCACAGAACGTTTTCAAAGTACAAGATGCTTACTCATGATTACACAGGATTAGCATTACATCAGTTTGATTTTTAGGAAAAGCAGGATTTTTTTGCTTTCTAATTCTATAGCAATTCTTAGCACATGATCTTCTGGCCTTGGGGCTATTAACATTTTACGCAGGTCAGGTGATTGTAAACCTATTTTCTGTTTTTATGGTGACCTTAACTGAAAGGTAACAGTGTCATAGGGAAATAGTACAGAGTAGAATTATATTCTTGTTAATACAAAAATTAATCTTTCTGCAAAAGTTGTTGGTTGCGTTTATCTAAGAAGTTTACCCCATACAGACTCTGCGACTTTGGTGAGGCAGCTTCTGCCTAGCACTCCTGACTGACAATTAACAACCATCTCATTGTTACCACACTAGGGCTAAGTTCTTATTTCTCTAGATCTTTAACTATATTAACAATGGTTTTTATAACACAACCTTAGCACATTAAAGGCAAAAATACAGCAAGCAAAAACACAGCAAGCAAATCACAATCCAATAACCACCTATAGAATAATTTTTTCTTATGTTTTCTAATAGGACTCCTTTACCCCTTTAAAGGGCTCTATATCTGTTAGGGCTTTTATATAATCAGGTTCTTTATGCTATTTTATGATTAGGATATTATAAGCAATCATGCATATTAGTACCAAGGGCATAAATGCGTTTGGCTAACCAACTACCAGCAAAAGAGTTTAAATTAAAACACTCCTTTCACCCTGAATAATCTCATAAAATACCACCACCTGGGAAACTTATTGATTAAAGTTTTAAATTGATTCTTATTTGGGAAGAGATCGGGGAAGGCCTTCCTGCCTGTGTCAGAGAAATTAGGGAGTAGTCCATTGAGGCAGGCATCAGAAAGACAGATATCATCTTTAAGGCGAGCCCTGGGGGCAGCTTTTCGAAATCCCTGAAAACCTGATCTGCCTTGCCTGTCAGGCTTTCTCCTCGTGACCTTGTCATGGGTGGGATCTCGTGAGCTGGCCTTTTCGAAACCCCTGAAAACCTGATTCGCCTTGCCCGTCAGGTTTTCTCCCTTACGGCCTTTTTAGGGGTAGGGTCTCGTGTGTTGGCTCCCGGCACAAAACACAAGTGTGCTAGGCCCTTGGAGAATTCTGCCCGGCAGGCTGGGGTATGAGGCCAATTAACAATCCTTTCTTTATCTTGGAAGAGATGGTACGTGCATGCTAAGTCGCTTCGGTCCTGTCCAACTCTGCGACCCCATGGACTGTAGCCCGCCAGGTTCCTCTGTCCATAGGATTCTCCAGGCAAGAACATTGGAGTGGGTTGTCATGCCCTCCTCCAGGGGATCTTTCCAGATCAAACCCACATCTCCTGAGGTTCCTGCCTTGCCAATGGATTCTTTACCACTGAGCCACCAGAGAAGCTGAAAAAGATGGACCTTTGTTTATTTTTAAAATTTTTATTGGAGTTAAATTGCTTTATAATGTTGTGTTATTTTCTACTGTACAGCAATGCAAATCAGTCTATATATATCCACCCTGTCACCACAGAGCTCTGAGCACAGTTCCCTGAGCTATACAGTAGGTTTTCATTAGTTATCTATTGTATACATAGTATAAAGTATGCATAAAGTATAGCTGTATATATGTCAATCCCAATCTCCCAATTCATTCCACTCCCTATCCCGCCCCCTCCCCCAGCCTGCACCAGGGTCCATAAGTTTGTTCTCTACGTCTGTGTCTCTATTTCTGCTTTGCAAGTAGGTTCAGCTATACCATTTTTCTAGATGTCACGTATATGCATTAATAGAAGATATTTGCTTTTCTCTTTCTCACTTATTTCACTCTCTATGCCAGTCTCTAGGTCCAAAAGATGGACTTTTAAAAATCAACTCAAGGAGAACATGGACCTGCCAGTCTTGGGCTGTTTCATTTCCAAGAGATCATTTTTAACGAGTACAGAGACTCAATGCATAATTGGTTCCATAGGCTGTCTTTCTGGCTCTGAGCTAGGAGAATTACGGCAGGCTTGCGTAGTATTTCCCTTTGGGAACAGAGGTAACCTACCATTTCCAATAAGAAAGGGAAGGTGCATTCAACTATCTCGGTACAAAGGCAGGAGGGGTAAGCCCCTTGCCAGGGAGAAGTAGTGACCACAGGCTGTACGAGCGGCTTTTTGCTCACCTCCCTGGAGACGAAGGGGCTCCCTTTGTCACCTCCCGACTCCTGCAAAGAATGGCACGTGACTGAGCAACTGAACTGAACTGAACTGGAGACGGGAGGCCTCCGCAGTGGTTCAGTGGTCAAGAGTCCAGCTGCACGTGAGAGACGCAGGTTCAATCCCTGGGTTGGGATGATCCCCTGGAGGAGGGCATAGCATCCCACCACCAATACTCTTGCCGGGAAAATTCCATGCACAGAGGAGCCTGGCGGGCTACAGTCCACAGGCTTGCAAAGAGTCAGACACGACAGAGCAACTGAGCACGCACTGGAGACAGGACACCTTCCCTCCTCCGGGAACGTCTAGCAGAAGGTCCTCAGTAGGAGAGGGGCTAAGATCAGAATGAGAAATATTTGAGTTTTGCTGAACAATATTTTAAGTAGGAAAGAAAACACACTTTACTGGAAAAATTCGTCTGGTTTTCTGCTGGTAGACATCTGTCTCCGGCAGTTTTGGACTTTCATTCCCTGCTGTATAAAAATAACCTGTTTATCAACCACAGCCTAACAAGGGAAAGGGAAAGGCACCTTTCCTCATTTGGGGCCATGAACATTCCTAAAATAAAAACACACACGTAGAATTTGTTTGCTTAGAGAAAGTTCTGCAAGAATCCTCACTAATCTTAAACGATGATTACCCCTGAGGGGGCAGAGAGAGGACCAGATAGGGGCTGGGAGGAGGAGGTCAGTCAAAGGGAATTTGAGTCTTATCTATAATTGTTCAGTATTTTTTCCATCTTCACTCCTAATTTTTTAAATAAAAAAGGATGACAGAAAGTTGAGGAAAACAAGCTCCCTGGTGGTCTAGTGGTTAGGACTCTGGGTTTTTCACTGCCATGGCCCAGTTTCAATTCCTGATCAGGGAACTGAGATCCCAAAAGTCACGTGGCACCACCAAAAAAAAAAAATTTTTTTTTTAATTGGCAAATTTTGAGGGACTTCCCTGGTGGTCCAGTGAGCCAGGGTTCAATCCCTGGTTGGGAACTAAGATCTCACAAGCACTGTGTGGCCAAAAAGAAAATTAAATTGGGGAAAACAACATTTAGAAATAATATTATTTTTACTTATTTACAACATGAAAGATCTCTCTTACTCTCACTAAAACATTAATATATGATGAAATCTTATACAATGTAACAATATTTAGCAATAATATATTTAGTAAGAGCAATGGGATTTAGTGTGTTTCATTATTTTTTTAAATCCTGCTACAATATTTCATATAAAGTGACTAGGAGCTCTAGATATAGGTTCAAATATTTGATTTTAATGACTGTCCCAGATGGAAATAGGTGCCCTAAGTCAAACTGTTTCAGGTGCATTTTCTGATGCCATGCCTGGGTGCCAAGGGCACCGCCCTTCAAAGTGGTTTTGAAGTTGATTTTATCAGTTGTCTTATTTATATATGTATATGAATATATAAATATATTTTTATTTTTAAGATTTATATTGTGAACTATACCAAATATACAAAATCGTATATAGAAATCACAACATGAAAACCCACGCTGAGACCAGGACCTCCCCAGAAACTTAGACGTTTCCTAGTCATACCCTTATTCCCCAGCAGGGGGCGCAGTGTCTCGACTCCCTTACTTTTCTTTCTAGTCCTACCTCCTATGTGTATATGTATCCTAACAACAAAATTGGTTAGTCTTGCCTGGTTTTATACCTCATATATATGGAGTCTTATGTTCTTTTCTGTGTCTTGCTTCTCTCAGTCAATATACATAACATAAAATTAACTTTATTTTTTGGCTGCACGGCTTATGGGATCTTAGTTCCCTGACCAGGGATCCAGCCCACTACAATATAAGTGCGGATTCCTAACCACTAGACCGTCAGGGAGTTCCCTAAAATTCACCATTAAAACCATTTTTAAGCATATGATACGCTGGCATGAAGGAATGCATTCACATTGTCATTCAATATTATGTTTTTAAGACTCATCCATATTATTGTATGTGGCTTCATGTAGGTCACTAATTTCCACTCCTTGAAAGTACTCCATTGGGTGAATACTCTGTTAGGGGAATCTATCATTTATTAATCATTTATTATTCAAGTAAAACTCATTTATTATTCAATCACTTAAAGACCGATGGGTTCTTTTCTTTTTCTTTTGCTATTACCCATAGTAGTGCTTGAAAATTCTGGCACGTATCTCCCGGAGCATATGTACAAGAATCTTTAGTGCATTTAATTTCTGGTGGAATTGACGGATTTTACTGGTTTAATTTTCTATAAAGAGATGCTATGAATATATTCATATATGAATGCATATGAATATGAATACCTATGAATTTTCTATAAAGAGATGCTATGAATATATGAAGATATTCACATGGCAGGCTACAATCCACAGGGTCGCAAAGAGTCGGACACGACTGAAGTGACTTAGCACACAGCACACATAAATATATTACTCATATAATTAAATTTCAATTTAGAGAAAGAAAAGTAAAGAAAGAAACTGAGGTGCTTTCAAAGAGCAAAAAGGCAGAGAACAGTGTCTGTGAGACAGGCAGCAGAAAGGTTCAGGGAAAGTAGCTGGGCAGGTCTGCAGGCTGAGAGTATCTGCCTCCGAGAACTCAGCCCGGCTTGTGCACAGAGCAGTATGTGCCGGCTCTGTAAGTGCTGCCGTCAGCAGTGGGCCGGGGTTCAGGACCCCTGTATGACCTCCTGACTCTGCCACAAAGAACTGGTCATCCTGCCTCTTGGGCCCCTGGTTCTGACGTCTGTAACATAAGGGGATGGACACACAGGATCAGAAACCTCCTTCAGCTTCCCTGGGGATCCAGCAATTAAGAGTCCGAACTTCCTTCCACTGCAGGAGGTGTGGGTTGGATCCTTGGTGGGGGAATTAAGATCCCACATCCCACGCAGCCAAAAAATGAAAAGAAAAAGAAACCTCCCTTCCAGCTCTGCTAGTCTGGGAGTCTGAGCAGGTTGGAGCATTAGGGCAGTTCTCTTGTGCTCACGCTTAGTCGTGTCCAATTCTTTGTGAACCCATGGACTGTGGCCCCCCCCCCCATGCTCTGTCCATAGGATTTCCCAGGCAAGAATACTGGAGTGGGTTGCCACTTCCTACCCCAAGGGATCGAACCCATGTCTCCTGTGTCTCCTGCATTGGCAGGCAGACTTTTTACCACTGAGCCATCGAAGGATGGAGTAGTAAGACAGGAGCTCATCTCTAGCAGTTCTAAGTAGAAGTTAGAAAGAATGCGCCTGGGGCCCTGATGAAGGAACTCTGCCTTCCCAGGATCTAAAACAGGATAAAGACAAGGATTGAGCCCAGCCTTAGCAGGTTTGGGAAGATCCCCTGGAGAAGGGAATGGCTACCCACTCCAGTATTCTGGCCCGGAGAATTCCACAGACTGTATAGTCCATGGGGGTGGCAAAGAGTTGGACATGACTAAGCCAGTTTCACTTTTAGAAGCCATGTGGTGGTAACCGTTTAACAGTAGCTCTCTCGACTTGTAGCATTTTCTGACTTATGTGGTTGTGAGTACTCCCACTGTGGCCAATTTCAAGCTACTAACGCGTAATCAGCTCACAAGATGCTTGACAATTTAACAATCGGGCTTTGACTGGACAGTGCTGGCTGGCTGCAGCACATCACTAGGAGGTGATCTGGCCGTGAGAGGTAAAGGCTCAGAGGACACACCACAGGCCAGGAGTGGGGAATGAAGGCAAGTTACGGACAAGACTCACCGTGCTACTTCCTAGACTCAGTGAAAGTTTGGGGAAATCACAGAGCTGCCTAGACTGGTGTGTGTACAGTCGTCACTCATTTGGGTGGGCAAGAGAAATCAGGAAATGCCAGGGTGCAGCAGGCTCTGGGAGGGGAAGTGGCCCCCACCTCCTTGCAGCATCACTTTTTTGCATAACAAGAGCCATCTGAGGGAACCACATGGAGCACATATGCCACTCCGAATGGCCGGCTCATCCAGTGAGTCTTCATCTCTTTCATGCTTCTTCGGTTCATTCCCAGGTTAAAGGGCTGTTCTCTCAATCCCGTGTCTTGGGACTCGCAGCCTCAAACACCAAGAAAGGAAGGCAAGGAATGAACGTTTCTAGAGTTGGGGCAAGGCATTTCATTCATATGCTGCTGTGCTGTCTCTCAGTTGTGTCCAACTCTTTGGGACCCCATGGGCTATAGCCCGCCGGGCTCTGTCATGTAATTTTCCTGGCAAGAATACTGGAGCAGGTTGCCATTTCCTACTCCAGGAGATCTTCCCAACCCATCAAACCCACATCTCCTGCACCTCCTGCATCGCAGGTGGATTCTTTATCACTGTACCACCTGGGAAGCCCCTTTCATTCATGTTGTCAAGATTAATTCTCCCAACATGACATTATCACCAAGCAGATACAGACTCAGTTCAGAGAGGTTCTGGGACTCGCCTGAGATGATCCAGGTAGTAGCTGACAGAGAAGCTTTTAGACCACCAGTCTGAGATTCTGAAAGAGACACTTGCTCCACTTATCCTGGGATTCTCCTATCTAGGTGGGTATGGAGGGTCACAGGCAGTGACAGATTTTCTTTTCTTGGGCTCCAGAATCACTGCAGATGTTGACTGTAGCCAAGAAATTAAAAGACGCTTGCTCCCTGGAAGGAAAGCTATGACAAGCCTAGACAGCGTGTTAAAAAGCAGAGACACCACCTTGTCAACAAAGGTTCATATAGTCAAGGCTATGGTTTTTCCAGTAGTCATGTATAGCTTTGAGAGTTGAACTATAAAGAAAGCTGAGGGCCGAAGAATTGAAGCTTTTGAACTGTGGTGTTAGAGAAGACTCTTGAGAGTCCCTTGGACTGCAAGGAGTTCCAACCAGTCAGTCCTAGAGGAAACCAACCCTGAATATTCATTGGAATGACCGATGCTAAAGCTGAACCTTCAGTACTTTGGCCACCTGATGAGAAGAGCTGACTCATTGGAAAAGATCCTGATGCTGGGAAAGATTGAAGGCAGAAGGAGAAGTGGGTGGCAGAGGATGAGATGGCTAGATAGCATCACTGACTCAATGGACCTGAATCTGAGCCAACTCTGGGAGATGGTAGAGGACAGAGGAACCTGGCATGCTACAATCCCTAGAGTTGAAAAGAGTCAGACATGACTTAGCAACTGAACAACAACAACTAGGCCACCTAGTAAATCTCAAACAAATGCCAGAGGATCTATATGCTGTAGTTTTCTGTGGCTGCTGTAACATATCACCACAAACTCAGTAGCTGAAAAGAGCACAAGTTTACTATCAGAGTTCTGAAGGTCAAAAGCCAGAAATGGATATCACTTGGCTAAAATCAAAGTATCATAGGCTGTTTCTTTCCGGAGGCTTCAGGGGAGACTCTGTTCCCTTGTTTTTTTTGTTTTGTTTTTCCTTTCCTTTTTTAATATTTATTTATTTGGCTGAGTCAGATCTTCATTGTGGCGCTAGGGCTCAGTGGTCGCCATGTGCAGTCTTAGTTGCCCCGAGGCATGTGAGATCAGGGATTTTAGATCCCAGACCAGGGATCAAAGCTGCATCCCTTGAATTACAAGGAGGATTTTTAACCACTGGGCCACCAGGGAAGTCCCTCCTTGCGCTTTCTAGTTTCTAGAGGCTTCCCACATTCAAGAGCCAGAGTATCCAAATGCAATTTTAACTTGTACCTTCACGAGATCTAAGATTCAGGAAAGCTTTAAATCTAACAGCCTTCTGCTTATAGACGGTCCGGAGGAAAATCCAAGATGGCCTTGTGTCCCGGGGCCCGTGGCAGGGCAGAGGTACGGGAACACCCAGGAGCAGACAGGCAGGAACAAGGCTTCAGCTAAAAGAGGAAGCAGAAGCAGGAGTAACCTTCACATCTGACCCACAGGAATCCCTGCAAGTCCATGGCACTGTTCCTCCCTCTCTAAGCGCGACCAGCCCTTACCGGAATACACCGGAAGATACCAGAAGACACAGGATGTCCTATTTAGGGATACGGAGCAAGGGGAACCTCAGTTGATGGCCAGGCTACCGCCCTTGCTCCAGATTACCTTCCCCAGAGTGATGAGAGTCATCAGAGGTGAAGGACTTCTGTCTCCGGAGATGCAAGAACGGGAGGGACCTTGCTGGGAAAAGACCATGCATCTTGGCACCAGCTGAGGGGTGGGAAGAAGCTGAATCCCAAAAGAGAAAGTGGTGGTGGAGGACTCGAGGGGGAGAGGTCAGCAGGCTGCACCCACAGGTGAGTGGAGAAGAGGAAGGACTGTCCAGTCCAGGGCAAGATCCAGGACAGGCGAGGCCTATCGGAAGTTGGTGCAAATAGCACAGAAGGCAGACGAAGTCATTCCATTCTTCCAGTGGAGCCAGGGCCAGAAATCTGACTCCTGGCCAGGGGTTCTCCAACAGAGCCAGGCAGACTCTGCTCCTGCCCTCCCTGTCCCTCCCTGCCACCCCCAGAGAGTGAAGAGTAGAGGAATAGACAGGCCTTGACCCAGAGAAAGGAGGCCTCCTGGGGGGGAGCCCAGGGTCTAGCAGAGGCGGTTAGTGCTCAATATCCTCAGTTCCCCCTTTGGCAAGTTTCTCTCTAAAGGTCCCCAACTCCTCCTCATTCTTCAGGATCTCCTCCATCCCTACATCTCTCTCCGAGGCCGCCTTTAAGTTTAAGACCAACAGGGAAGGGAATTCCCTAGTGGTCCAGTAGTTAGGGGGCCTCCCAGGTGGTGCTAGTGGTAAAGAACAGTAAGATATGCAGGTTCGACATCTGGGTCAGGAGGATCCCCTGGAGGAAGGCATGGCAACCCATTTCAGTATTCTTACCTGGAGAATCCCCATGGACAGAGGAGCCTGGCTGGCTACAGTCCATTGGACGTGACTGAAGAGCTGGATATGACTGATTGGATATGCAATTAGCAGGCACGCCAGTTGTTAGGACTCCTTGTTTTCACTGCTGAGGCCCCAGGTTTCAATCCCTGATCTCAGAACTAAGATCTGGCAAGCCACGCAGGAAAGAAAAAAAAGACTAACAGTGAAGATACAGACCATAATCTGGGAATGCAGGTAACTGGTGACAGCAGAATCCTCAGGTCCCCAGGGCTCTCTGACGGGGGAATTCAGGCACTTGGTTGGATATAGCCAATGGGATGGTTTTGCACAAGCAACTCTTCAAATCACACCCCTGTGTGGCTTCCCACTCAAGAGGACCCTCCTGAAGAGTAGAGGAGGTTGGGGAAAGGCAGGGGGATGGAAAAAATGAAGAGAAAGGAAACCAAAGAGCGACACAGAGAACAGATCTGACCAAGGAGCCCACAGGGGTGTGAGGTTTCATGAGCAGAATGGAAACAACGCAAAGACCCTGAGTGAAAATAATAGCCTGGAGAAACAAGGCTATGACAAATGTGCTCCTGGGACTCAAAGAGAGGAAAGTTCCACTGTTTCTGACATCCCCAAATCAGCCTCCCCAGGAGAGCCACAGATACAGGGGAAACAGCGATCGGCCTTTAATCCCAAGTGCCCTAAGCTGGGCGAGCAGACCCTCAGGTGCTCCAGGACCAAGGGCAGACACAGCCGGTGGTGGCAGGGGAGGATACAGATGGTAGAAGGGGTGGGAGGCCTGGCAGGAAGGTTAAGTGACCATGCGTGAGCTCCTGGCACACAACCCAGCAGGGCCCAGACTCAGGTTCAAGTCTCTTTTGTGCGATTCTGAGCAATCCCAAAGCAAACTCTTTCGACCGTAAAACCAGACATCAGTTGACGTGAGGCTGGTTATAGTCGTTATCCATCCACCAAAACAGTGGATAGTCTGGGGGCAGGAATATTGTGCTTGGTAGTAAGCGATGCCCCAGCCCCATGAATTTGTCATATAGGGCTGGTTTCTTCCCCAAATCTGAAAATTTCTGAGCATTATGTGACCTCCCCGCCCCCCAAGAGTTTCAGAGGACAGCATGCACACCTGTATTCAGTTCTGGTTTCCCTTCTCTATAAACTGATGACATCTGTGTAGGAAGCAACGTGGGGTAGGCGTGGGGACACGCAGCTGTGAACAGGGGGGCAAAGGTGGGCATTTCTGTGTACAGATGTGTGAATACGGGAAGCAGATCCCTGTGAACATCCAACACCTGGTAACATCGGCAAGCAGAGACGATTCAATTCAGAAGAGAGACAGAGACCACGAGAGGCTAGGGCATCAGGGGCATCTCCGAAGATAGCAGGTCTTCTGTCAGAGCCTGCCCTGCACCCAGCACCCAGCACCCAGCACAGGAAAGGGGGAGGGGTGGCAGTGACTGCCTGAGCGAAAAACAGCTACGATAGAGCTTCAACAGCATCAAAGGTCAGCCTGCCACCAGCTCGGGACGACTCCGAGAAGACCTGCCCTGGAGGTGCTAAGAAGAGACACCAGCGCCTTGCTGGGAAGGTGCCAGCTCCCCCCACCCTGCCTGCTGCCCCCCCCCCCCGAGGCCCGCAGTCAGCAGTTGGGGTGCAGGAAGAGCTCCCCCCAGGGCAGGAGTCATGGCCCGGCCACTTCCCTTCTGGCTGTGGGTTCTAGGGACCCTGGCGGGACTCTCAGCAACCCCAGGCCCCAAGAGCTGTCCGGAGAAGCACTACTGGGCTCAAGGAGGATGGTGTTGCCAGACGTGTGAACCAGGTAAGAGGGAGCCTTGCCAGGGGCCAGCTCCTTGGGGAGAGACAGGACCAGGCCTGGGACCAGAGGGAAGCAGGGAGGAACGCTGCAGAGGCCCAGAGGCAGCCCCTTGGAGAGGGCGGGGGAGTGGTTTTCCTGCGGCCTTGACCCTGGTACTCTGCTCACAGGAACGTTCCTGGTCAAAGACTGCGAGCAGCCTGGAAAAGCGGCTCAATGCAATCCGTGTACACCAGGGGTCTCCTTCACGCCGGACCATCACAGCCGGCCCCACTGTGAGAGCTGCCGGCACTGTAACTCTGGTGAGGTGGGCCAGTGTTTGGGGGAGCAAGACGGAGAGCTGGGTGTGCAGAAGCAAGAAGGTTGGGGTGAGGGGGGGAGTCCGAGCTTCTGTGGCTTCAGTGGAGCCCATGGTGGGAACTAGGGTGCCCTGGGCATGGTGCATTGATGTACAGGGAACGCTGCGATGAAGTGGTTCAGGGCAGGAGTGAGCAGAGTTTGATGGGCTGATGAGGAGGGGGTCAATGACTACGACCAATGCAAAACAGGAAGTGGCTTTGGGACCCTAGATTTCAGATGAGCAACTCACCCCCCATTCCTACCCGCTCCCCCACCAATGAATTGGTGGTGTTCTCAGAGGGCACATTTGTTCTGGAACTTGGAATACATCTTCCTAAGGACTTAACAGTACAAGCTAGTGGGCCACAACCTTTTTTTTTTTTTTTTTTTTCCCTCCAAAAGCCAATTTAGGAAAGAGAATGTGTATGCAGCTTGAGTTTTATTTTGTGATTTCATCTTTTTTACAATTAAGAAATGAAACAGCAGCTGCGTTGTGAACACTTTCATGCTTTCTCCATTTTAGCTAGAATTTTTGAAATGACGTATGTGCCAGTGTACATAGATCAGTACCTTGAAAGTGGTTCCTTTGAGCAGATATTCTCCAGTAGGACATGCTTGGGGGCTATTTAACTCAAGTATGATATTACTTGCCTGTAAATGCATTGAGTCTGATTAGCTTTTTCAATACTGTTTTCTTTAAAATAAATACAAGGTTTTGCCACTGCAAAACAGTCAAGTGGTAACATCTGTAAAACACAAGAGGTATTCCTCAGTCTACTTACAAATAGGACTGTACATGGGTGTGTCTCTCTTCTTGGCCTAAACCCCCAGCAATACTGGGTTTTGGTTTTTTCAGCCAAAGTCCCCCAGCTCACTCTGCAGGCCCCACTGGAAGGCCTCTTCCCAGTACTGAGCCAGCCTAGCCCCCTTCACTACTCTCCCGCCCAGTGCAACCCACGATCCTCCTCGGTGAGGTCAGCCGTTAGAGCCCCAAAGCACTCAGGCAGGACTGGCTGCAGGACTCAGGGGCGCTGGAAAGAAGTTGACTGTGTTTGGTCCCCTTGAACCTCAGTATTTCCATCTGTAAGATGGACGAGTGCCTGCAATCAGCGTGGGGTTCTGTGCACAGGTTATACACGGCGAAGAGAACTCCCAGGCTCGTGAAGGCTTCACTGAAAACAGTGGCACTTCACTCACTTCGACCAATCCCAGCCCCCTTTCTTTAACCCTTCCCACCCCTTTTGGCAGGTACCCTCCTGTATCTCCTTCACCTTTCCCACCCTTCCCCATGTCTACCACCACCATCCCCTTTTCCCCTTCAATGCTCTTCCCTTGCAGATCCTTGTCCCGGCTGGCTTACAATTCCTAGTAAGCCACAAGGAAAGCAAGTTGTAGTAGCGACTACGAGTCAGAATTCAGAAAGGAGATGCCACAGGGGCATAAAGATGAGAAGGAGTAAGGATAAGAAGAAATTCACACCCTTTCCTGACCAAAGGCATGTGCTAAGGAAACTGCTGATGGTAGTCTCCAGCATCCTCAGACATCCCTTTCCGTAGCCCCCTCTAGCCTGTGAGGGTGGCTTTCCCTGGGTCCCCATGAGTGCACTGCCCTAAGCAACACCCCCCCAGAGACTCCCACTCAGGCCTGGCCCACATCCGGGTGCCACCTTCCCCAGAATCACCCTTCTTTTCTTACCCCCAACCACCTGGGAGCCCAGCCCACGCAGTGCCCTTCCTACCCTCCTGCCCCAGGATCACTCATTGGCAGTCACTTAGCACCTGAACTCTACACTTGACTACAATCTCTATTTTAAAGGCAGAGGATGTCAGTACAGGTAAAACACCAATCCGAGATCACAGCAGTTCCCAATTGCTAGCAACTATAAACTACCCAAATGCTTGTTAACAGTAGAGGGATGGATATGTTATGGTGTAGCCACACCATGGAAAACTATGTGATGGTGAGAATGAATGATTTGCAGTCACACTCAACACTATGGCTCAGTCTCGCCAAGAGCTGAGTAAAAGCAGGCACAGATGAGCACACGCACAGGCTTCCTTCCACGTACAGAGTTCAGAAACTGGCAAAATTAACTCCTGGTGTTAACAGGTCCGGAAGTCAGTGGCTATTCTTGGTGGGAAGGATAGTGATAGTTTTAGTGACTAGAAACGAACAAGACTGGTCATCTTGTTTCTTAATGTGGTGCTAGTTACACCAGAGAGTCCAATTTGCCCCAGTTCTCGTATAAGATGTTTGTGACCTGAATACCTCTCGGTCAGTATACTTCAGTAAGGAGTTACAAAAGCATCGGTGGGTGAGAGGGAAAATCATGCAAGCTATTTCAACTTCTGAACCATGAAGTTTCTAAAAGGTTCGAGGTGTTCTTGAATAACCATGACACTATTGGCAAAGACACTGGGTGACGGTGGAGGAGGGGCAGGCCTGAGTGGGATGAGGCAGGGAGGCAGGAATGCGAAGGGCAGCACATCCCTAGAGGTGGGCCTGGGATGGGGCTGGAGCGGGGATTAAGCCAGTGGACCCTGTGTGTTCCTTCCCCCTCCTCTGTCACCAGGTCTTCTCATTCGAAACTGCACCCTCACGGCTAACTCGGAGTGTGCCTGTCCCGAGGGCCAGCAGTGCAGGGACAAGGACTGTATGGAGTGTGATGGTCCAGCCCAGGCCCCAGGCCCACGCCCAAAACCCTCCCACTTACCTTATGCTGAAGGTAAATTCCAGGTAACCCTTGGTCTGCTCACACCCCAACCAGCACCCCCTCTCCTATACCCAGCCTCACATAAGCTGCCTCCTATCACCCTGTCTCCACCTTCCCATTTCCCCCAGGGCCTCTCAGGCCTTCAGCCTTGCCCTGTGTCCTCCGGGGCCCCTGGCTGTTACCCAACTCGTCTGCTTTTCCAGAGATCCCAGAGGCCAGGACAGATCGGCACACTCAGACTCTGGCCAACTCCAGGTGGTTGCCGGCCCCAACCCTCTCGACCCACTGGTCACGTGAGTTTTCTCCCCACTCCCCACCCCAAGAGAGAGAGGAGAATGCATGCAGGAGGGTTCAGAAGGGAAAGGGAAAGTTGCTCAGTCCCGTCCAACTGCTTGCAGCCCCATGGACTGTAGCCCGCCAGGCTCCTCTGTCCATGGAATTCTCCAGGCAAGAACACTGGAGTGTGGAGCCATTCCCTTCTCCAGGGGATCTTCCCAATCCAGGGATCAAACTCAGGTCTCCCACATGGCAGACCCCCAGGGAAGCCCTCAGAAGGGAAGCCAGCCACAAAGCTCCTAGGAGCGGGGGCAAGAAGAGGAAGAAAGGACTTCCCTGGAAGTTGAGTGGTAAAGAATCCTCGCTTCCAATACAGGGGACTCGGGCCCGATCCCTGGTGGGAGAACTAAGATCCCACAAGCCACGGGGCAACCAAGATCTGACATAGCCAGAAATAAATAAAAAGAAGAAACAGAAGCAGAGTCCAGAGATTGGGAAAGGACATCGTCCAATGGTGGGGGTAGGGGAAGAAGATGGGGAAGGGGAGAGAAGCGGGCAGGAGGGCTGGGCTGAGGGGAATCAAGGGCTAGGCCCTCCCCCAAGCCCCTTCGTGACCCCTGCCTACCCCATCACAGCCCAAAGGTACCTGTGCAGCGTGAACTGCATCCGCATCTTTGTGCTCCTCTCTGGAATGTTTCTTGCTTTCACCATAGTCGGAGCCCTGTTCCTCCATCAACAAAGAAAATTAAGTAAGAGATTAAGTAAGAGACAAAATACAGGTCCTGCACCCCACCCCGCCCCACCATCTCGGCTTTGCCACCCAATCCCAGAGGAACCTCTGGGCCTCTCCAGCTCTATCTTTACCAGCCTGTCGCCTCTCTTCCCCTCTACTCTGTTGGGGCCCTCCTGACAGCCTGCCTTCACTCACCCCTTCTTCCTTCACCTCTCCTCTGTTTCTCCTCTGCAGATGCAGGAGGAAGTCCAGTGGCACCTGCAGAGCCTTGTGCTTATACCTATCCCAGCGAGGAAGAGGGCAGTGCCATCCCCATTCAGGAGGATTACCGAAAACCAGAGCCTACTTCCTACTTCTGAGCCAGTGCTCCTCAGAGAAGGCCATCACTGCAATCAAGTCCTAGCCTCCACCTCACCCCACTGACCATCCAAGGAGATCAAGACAGGACACCTCGAATTTCAGCACCACCCTCTCATCCGGACCCTTTCCTGTGTGCAGACTTGAGAAACTATTGCTGCTCAGTCGCTAAGTCATGTCCAATTCTTTGTGACCCCACCAACTGCAGCACACCAGGCTCCCCTGTCCTTCACTATCTCCTGGAGTTTGCTCAATTCATGTCCATTGAGCCGGTGATGCTATCCAACTATCTCATCTTCTGTCACCCACTTCTCCTCCTACCCTCAATCTTTCCCAGCATCAGGATCTTTTCCAGTGAGTTGACTCTTCACATCAAGTGGCCAAAGTATTGGTGCTTCAGCATCCGTCCTTCCAATGAATATTTAGGGTTGATTTCCTTTAGGACCTACTGATTTGATCTCCTTGCTGTCCAAGGGACTCTCAAGAGTCTTCTCTAGCACCACAAGTCGAAAGCATCAATTCTTCAGTGCTCAACCTTCTTTATAATCCAACTCTCAAAACTGTACATGACTATTAGAAAAACCATAGCTCTGACTATACAGAACTTTGTTGACAAAGTGATGTCTCTGCTTTTTAATACAATGTCTAGATTTGTCACTGTTTGCTGTTGTCCCTAGTGGCTCAGATGGTAAAGAGTCTGCCTGCAATGTGAGAGACCCGGGTTCGATTGCTGGGTCAGGAAGATCCCCTGGAGAAAGGAATGGCCACCCACTCCACTATTCTTGCCTGGAGAATTCCATGGATGGAAGAGCCTGGTGAGCTACAGTCCAGGGGTCACAAACAGTGGGACACAATAGAGTGACTAACACTTTCACAATTTCACTTTCACTTTCCTTCCAAGAAGCAAGCATCTTTTAATTTCAAGGCTGCAGTCACTGTTCACAAAGATTTTGGAGCCCAAGAAAATAAAATCTGCTCCTGTTTCCATTTTTTCCCCACCTATGAAGTGATAGGACCAGATGCCATGATCTTTGTTTTTTGAATGCTGAGTTTTAAGCCAGCTTTTTCACTCTCCTTTTTACCTTCATCAAGAGGTTTAGTTCCTCTTCACTTTCTTCCATTAGGGTGTTATCACATGCATACCTGAGGTATCAATATGCATACCTGTTGATATTTCTCCTGGCAATCTTGATTCCAGCTTGTGATTCATCCAACCTTGCACTTCACATGATGTACTCTGCATAGAAGTTAAATAAGCAGGGTGACAATATACAGCCTTGATGTACTCCTTTCCCAACTTTGAACCAGCCCATTGTTCTATGTTCCGTTCTAACTGCTACTGTTGTCTAACTTCCTGACCTGCATACAGATTTCTCAGGAGACAGGTAAGGCAGTCTGGCATTCCCATCTCTTTAAGAATTTTCCACAGTTTGTTGTAATCCACACAGTCAAAGGCTTTAGCATAGTCAATGAAGAAGAAGTAGATGCTTTTCTGGAATTCCCTTGCTTTTTTCTATGATCCAACAGATGTTGGCAATTTGTTCTCTGGTTCCTCTACCTTTTCTAAATCTACCTTATACATCTGGAAGTTCTTGGTTCATGTACTGCTGAAACTTCACTTGAAGGATTTTGAGCATTACCTTGCTAGCATGCGAAATGAGTACAATTGTACAGTAGTATGAACATTCTTTGGCATTGCCTTTCTTTGAGATTGAAGTTAAACTGATCTTTTCTAGTCCTGTGGACATTGCTAAGTTTTTCAAATCTTCTGGCATATTGAGTGCAGCACTTTAACAGCATCATCTTTTTAGGATTTTAAACAGCTCAGCTGGAATTCCATCACCTCCCCCCTAGTTTTTGCTCATACTAATGCTTACTAAGGCCCACTTGACTTCACACTCCAGAATGTCTGGCTTTAGGAGAGTGACCACGTCATTGTGGTTATCCAAGTCTTTAAGACCTTTTCTGTACAGTTCTTTTGTGTATTCTTGCCACCTCTTCTTAATCTCTTCTGCTTCTGTTTGTTAGGTCCTTGCCATTTCTGTCCTTTATTGTGCCCATCTTTGCATGAAATGTTCCCTTGTTATCTCCAATTTTCTTGAACAGATCTCTAGTGTTTCCCATTCTATAGTTTTCCTCCATTTCTTCGCATTGTTCACTTAAGTCTTTCTTATCTCTCCTTGCTATTCTCTGGAACTCTGCATTCAAGAGGGACGAGTAGTGGGAATCTATCCTGTGTCTTTTCCAGACAGGGTGGGTCAGCTGCAGCCCTGAGCTGCAACGGGGCTGGAGCTCCAGGCAGAAAGCATTCCGCCTTCATAAGGCCCACGTGCTGTACCTTTGGTCCAGAAATCTGGTGAAATAATGCTGAGAGAACAGCATCGAAACATGTACATTATCAAGTGTGAAACAGATCGCCAGTCCAGGTTGGATGCATGAGACAAGTGCTCGGGGCTGGTGCACTGGGATGACCCAGAGGGATGGGATGGGGAGGGAGGTGGGAGGGGGGTTCAGGATGGGGAACACATGTAAATCCATGGCTGACTCATATCAATGTATGGCAAAAGCCACTACAATTAAAAAAAAAGAAAAGAAAAGAAAAGAAAAAACACAGCGTGGGTAGCTCTCCAGCTCTGAACTCAATCTCCCAACACAGGCCACGCCCACTCCCCGCGCAGACCCGCCCAACCTGCGAGCGGACCCGCCCACCCTGAGCGCATGTTACGCCCACCCTACGATCTGAGGGCGGAGCTTTCTTCGGCGCAGACGCGCTGGGGCCCCGGGGGGTGGTGGCGGGGCTGGCAGGTAGGGCACCGACGGGAAGAGGGAGAAGGTCCCAGCTGCTGAGGAGCCTTCCTCTGTCATCAGTCCCTTCCTTCCTCCGACCTGCCTCCGTTCCCGTACTCTCTCTCCACTTTCTTGGGGCTGATCGGAAGCAAAAGGGCAAAGGGGCACACGCAGCAGAGTCAGGTCCTGAAATCACCAGGGGATTTCTTTTGCGGGCGAGAAGGTGAAAAGGAAGAACAGTGACCAGACTCTGGCTCCAGCACCAATGGCTTCAGCCAGCGGCTAAGGCAGCCGCGATGACACTTTCTCAAAGTGAAAGCGAAAGTCAAGTAGGCGGAGAGGACTGAGGGGCCCGGCGGCCGACCAGGCAGGGGTGTTTGGAGCCCCTTCTCCAGCCGACCCCTGACCAGCGGGGGGACTGAAGAAGGGCGGCGGGGGAGGAGGGCCCGAGAGCAGCCCCCATGGGCGCCGAGGGGTGGTGCCTATTGCTGTGCTTGGCTTTCTCCAGCGCGGCAAACGTCGGTGAGTCCGGTGGACAGGCTGGTAGGGTGCGTTGGGCTCAAGAAGCATCAGGGAGTCACCCTCCCCGAGGTCCCAGAGAGAGTAAAGGGCCAGGAATGGCTTCCAAGGGCCCTCTAAGCCCAACAAGAGGAAGGTTCGGCGGCTGGTAACGGAGAGAACCAATTTTGCTGGGGAGGGAGGCTAAGAACTCCGCGGCAAGGGCCAAACCAAGGAACGAGGGGCCTTCTCGGTAATACCGCAAAACCAACAGACCCTGGGGACTAACTGGGAAGTTGAGAGGCTGCCAACGTCCAACAACCGGGTTCATCTTCTCTCCCAAGGCAGCTTTGCTCATTCGTTTCCTTTTGCTGAGAATTCCTTTGATGGAAGAGAGAGCTTTTCATGGGTTGTTGGAAATAAGAGTTTCATAAATCCCTCTGGAGCAAGGGAAATCCAGGACTTGAAATAATTTACACCAAGAAGTGCGTACCTGGAGAGCAGGTGCTGCTCAGAAAGCTGCTTTAGGGTAAAACAGGAGAGTAGCTAGGGACCAGTAAGATTAACCCTTGATGACTTGGCAGTTTTGGGCAGGGAGTAAGTATAGGAGTAACTTTCTGAGCAAGAGGGTGCTCACACCAGCCTGTTCCCTGCAGCAGAAAGGCAATGGCAGGCAGTGGACGTGGTCCTGGACTGCTTCCTGATGCAAGAAGGTGGGCACCATGGAGGGTTTGCCAGCAGTGAGAACATGGTGAAGGCGGTGCTGGTGCTGAGGCAGGTACCAGTGCCAGATGATGGCTCCCTGGAAGGCCTCACGAATTTCCAAGTGGATACACTGGCCAAGGACGACCCACTCATTACTTTCGAGGCCTCAGGTACTAGCCCTCCACCCTGTGCCCCAGTCCTTCTGGGCTCCCTCCAGTTCCTGAGTCTGGTTCCCAAGTAGACCCGCCCACACTGGCTTCCCATCAGCCCAGGTATTCTCTACCCAACTCCGTATCTGTGCTGCCCTCTTCTCTCCACAGTGAACCGGGTACAGATTCCCCAGGCCGAGGCCCTGCTCCACGCCGACTGCAGCGGGAAGGAGGTGACCTGTGAGATCTCCCGCTATTTCCTCCAGGCCAGGCCAGAGGCCACCATGGAGATGGCAGCCTGGTTCATCACCAACGTGCAGGTATCTGGAGGGGGACCTGGTGTCTCCATGGTGATGAAGACTCTTGAGGATGCTGAGAATGAGGCTATCTTGCATCCCACACTGAAACTGCCCCTAAGCCCCCAGGGGATGGTGCGGACTGCAGGTGAGAAAATGAAAAGTAGCAGAAAGTTTTGATTTTTTTTAAAGGGGCCAGAGATGGGGGACTAGTAGGAGAAGGGAGGGGACAAGACCACCTCCATGCACATCGGTCATCTCAGGGGCTTCCCTAGGCCTCAGTCTGTTCTTCCCAAAGACCCCAAAGGGGGATGATTTTCACCTGGTCGGGTGACCTGAGGACTTAAGACATGTGATACTCTATTCACATGTGCTGTCCACAGCTGCCTTCGTGAGCTGAGTACCAGCCTCTCCCAGGGAGCAGCTAGCCTGATCTGGTGCTTCAAGATGAGAGTGGAACACAGGCCCACAGAATTTGTTCATTATCTCTCTCTCTTTTAATTTATTTATTTGGCTGTGCCAGGTCTTAGTTGCAGCATGTAGGACCTAGTTCCCCAACCAGGGATGGAACCCAGGCCCCCGGCACTGGGAGTGTGGAGTCGTACCCACTGAACCACCAGGGAAGTCCCCCTGGATGTTTCTGAGTCCTGGCTGCTGTCTTGTAGATGTCCCACCACTTGGAGTTGTCTTTTCTTTCCTCATTAGACTGAAGTTCAGCATGTTTGGCTCAGATTTCACCACCATGTGCTTTTTTAAGCTCTGACTTCTTTAGTCTTCTCAGCAGCCTTGCCCTAAGCACATGAACATGGCAACACTGAGTAGCTTGCCCTAGGTCACAGAGCCAGTAAGTGGAAGAACCAGGCTTCCAAAAGCTTTGCCGGATGCTCCAGGAGTTCCTTCCTACCGAGGCTCCACAGTAACCCATACTTTTGCATGTGTAATTTGTCAAGTCCATAACTTTCATCAGATTGTGCAGGGGGTAAGTGACTCCAAAATGGTGAAGAGTACCACATGTGCACACTGCCTCTCAACACGCCCCAGGTGTGCCACAGCTCAGGGGTCAGGTGGCCTCAAGGAGGGAGCAGCCCACAACCACCCCTCTTTCTCCCTGGTAGCTCAGATGGTAAAGAATCCACCTGCAATGCAGGAGACCAGGGTTTGATCCCTGGGTCAGGAAGATCCCCCAGAGAAGGGAATGGCAACCCATTCCAGTATTCTTGCCTGGAGAATCCAATGGACAGAGGAGTCTAGCAGGCTTATAGTCCATGGGGTCTCAAAGAGTCAGACATGACTGAGTGACTAACACTTTTCACTTTCTCCCACAGTGGAGTTACAGGTGACCACACAGACGCCATCCCTGAATTTCCTGCTGGGGTCCACAGCCTCCCTACACTGTGGCTACTCCGTGGCACCTGGTTTGGACATTACCAGCGTGGAGTGGCGGCTGCAGCATAAGGGCAGTGGCCAGCTGGTATACCACTGGACCACGGGGCAGGGGCAGGCCAAGCGGGAGGGTGCCACCCTGGAGCCCGAGCAGCTGCTCACAGCTGGAGATGCCTCCCTCACACTACCCAGCCTCACTCTACAGGATGAGGGGGCCTACATCTGCCAGATCACCACCTCCCTGTTCCGAGCTCAACAGGTCATCCAGCTCTACATCCAAGGTAAGGCCAGGGTCAGTGACGCTGCAGAGAGGGAAAGGAATATGCCTATGAGAGTATTTTCCCAAATGGGATCAAACACAAGGGCACTTTGCTGAGAGGCGGACTGCATTCCCACAACCTGAGTGCCTTCTCCATCCTAGAAGCACGGATGGCATTAGATTGAGTTTCCCATCAGGCTCTCGGAGAATTCCATTCAGTTTCCCATCAGGCTCTAGGATAATTCCACTGAGAAGTGTCCCAGCCCAAGACCCTGCTGCCCTGCCCCAGCTGGCTATCTTCGGTCACCCCAGTCCTTCTGGACCACGTCCTAAGGAGGAGCAGCAGCAAACCCAGGAGGGGCTGTGGGAGTGGTCTTGACAGGAAGGATTGTTTCTTTTTCTTTTTATTAATTTTTAAAAATTTTTGTTTCTTTTTATTTATTATTGATGGCTGTGCTGGGTCCCTGGGCTTTCCTCTAGTTGCCCTCCACAGGTCTCTCTTTGTGGTGGCTTCTCTTGTTGCAGAGCACAGGCTCCAGGGCATGCGAACTTCAGTAGTTGTAGCTTGTGGGCTCAATAGTTGTGGTTCCCAGGCTCTAGAGCAAGAGCTCACTAGATGTGGCTCATGGGCTTAGTTGCTCCGTGGCATGGGGGATCTTTCCAGACTAGGGATCGAACCCGTGTCTCCTGCATTGGCAGGTGGATTGTTTACCACTGACCCACCAGAGAGGGTGCCCCCCCCCGCCCCCGGGGAGGACTGTTTCAAAGCTTCCCTCGTAGCTCAGCTGGTAAAGAATCCACCTTCAACACAGGAGGCCCCAGTTCGATTCCTGGGTCGGGAAGATCTGCTAGAGAAGGGATAGGCCACCCACTCCAATATTCTGGCCTGGAGAATTCCATGGACCGTATAGTCCATGGAGTCACAAAGAATCAGTTACGTTACCTTACATTCGCATTTAAAATCACTGGCAATCCCACTTCTGGGCATACACACTGAGGAAACCAGATCTGAAAGAGACACATGCACCCCAGCGTTCATCGCAGCACTATTTATAATAGCCAGGACACGGAGGCAACCTAGATGCCCATCAGTAGACGAATGGATAAGGAAGCTGTGGTACATATACACCATGGAATATTACTCAGCCATTAAAAAGAATTCATTTGAATCAGTTCTAATGAGATGGAAGAAACTGGAGCCCATTATACAGAGTGAAGTAAGCCAGAAAGCTAAAGACCAATACAGTATACTAACACATATATATGGAATTTAGAAAGATGGTAACGATAACCCTATATGCAAAACAGAAAAAAAGACACAGATATACAGAACAGACTTTTGGACTCTGTGGGAGAAGGCGAGGGTGGGATGTTTCGAGAGAACAGCATCGAAACATGTATATTATCTAGGGTGAAACAGATCACCAGCCCAGGCTGGATGCATGAGACAAGTGCTCGGGCCTGGTGCACTGGGAAGACCCAGAGGAATCGGGTGGAGAAGGAGGTAGGAAGGGGGATCGGGATGGGGAATACATGTAAATCCATGGCTGATTCATGTCAATGTATGACAAAAACCACTATAATATTGTAAAGTAATTAGCCTCCAACTAATAAAAATTAATGAAAAAAAAAAAAAAGAAAACTAAAAAAAAAAAATTAAAAAAATAAAATCACTGGCTGACAGTGATGCTAAGAAGCAAGCCAACCTCTAGCTGGTTTTGCTGTTGTTTTTCAGTGACCTGTGGGAATCATGCCCCTTTATGTCCTGCCTCCAGGATGTACCCCGCACCTCACTGCGTAGAAACCTTCCACCCCCACAACCTGCTCTCATGCTCAGCAGGAGGAGAAGGCGCCAGGCTCCTCTGCTGTCCCGGTGATCCCTGTGGGATTTGATCGCTCCTCCTTTCTTCCAGCTCCCCCCAAAGTACGACTGAGCTTGGTGAACGCAGCCCCACCAGCCACCCTCATCTGCAGTGTTGCTGGCTACTACCCCCTGGATGTGTCTGTGACCTGGACCCGGGAGGAGCAGGGTGGATCCCCGGCCCCCGTCTCTGGCGCCTCCCTCTCCAGCCTCCGGCAGAGCCCAGCCGGCACCTACAGCATCTCCTCCTCCCTGACGGCAGAGCCTGGCCCTGCGGGAGCCACTTACACCTGCCAGGTCACCCATGTCTCCCTGGAGGAACCCCTGGGGGCCCACACCTGGGTTGCCCCACCAGGTATGACAGTGCTCTCCTTTCCCCACCTCCACACCTGTGCTCAGGTCTCCTGTCCTCTGGTCTAGTTCTGCTTTCCATGGTCTCAGCTGCTGCTTTCCCAAGGTGGCAGCCTCCAGAGGTCCAACCACATGTCCCCCAAGTCTTTTATTATCCCCTGAGTCCTGGGGTAGCAGGCACTGCTGAGAGCTGGAGACCAGGGCTGAGCAGTCCCTCATCCTGCCCTCGAGGAGCTGGAGGGACAGACTAGGCCATCAGGGCAGATGACCCCCCCGGGGGTAGGGGGAGGCCTTCGAGGCTCAGAGGGCCAGGAACACCAGGACAGAAGGAACGCACATGTGACGGCCTCATTATAGAACAGCCTAAAAGAACCCAGGGGCCTGCACGGCTAGGGGCAAAGGCGTGTGGGGAAGGGGGCTGTGGCCACGAAGCTTGAGAGGTGCTTGTATTTATTCAGGACTGAGCCAGCACTGCGCTGAGCACTCAGACATGAGCCAGCACACATTCTCACAGCTCCCATTTTAGAGATGAGTAACAGACTACAGTCCAGAGGGTCGCAAAGAGTCGGACACACCTGAAGCGACATAGCGCACAGACGTAACAGGCACTTACAGATGTCTAGTCAAGGTTGTCTGCCTAGGAAATGGTAAAACCGAAAACATGAACAATAGATCGCCTGGTTTCTCTATAGCTCTAACCCCCCTGCTGCTATTGGTGGGCAAATAACAACAGGCCTCCAGCTGAACTTTATCCTGAAGCCACAGAATGTCATCGAAAGGTCTTTTTTGTTTTTAATATTTGGGGATATTGAAAAGTTTATTTTTTGAACATTGATACTTTTATTTTTTAACTGGAGGAAAATTGCTTTACAATGTCACATGGAAAGGTCTTATGCCATAAAGAGTTTGCATCTTGAAACGCATTACTTGGTGGCTTGCGAGGCCATAAGCTTCCCTGAAGTTTATGGGATTTTACCTCAGCTTACATCACTCTTGAGAGTCCCTTGGACTGCAAGGAGATCCAACCAGTCCATCCTGAAGAAGATAAGTCCTGGGTGTTCATTGGAAGGACTGATGCTGAAGCTGAAACTCCAATACTTTGGCCACCTCATGCGAAGAGCTGACTCATTGGAAAAGACCCTGATGCTGGGAGGGATTGGGGGCAGGAGGAGAAGGGGACGGCAGAGGATGAGATGGCTGGATGGCATCACCGACTTGAAAACTCCAGGAGTTTGTGAAGGACAGGGAGGCCCGGCGTGCTGCGATTCATGGGGTCGCAAAGAGTCAGACACGACTGAGAGACTGAACCGAACTGAACATCGCGCGACTGAGAGACTGAACTGAACATCGCTCCCCGGTTATTTACAAAACTGCAGCTTAACCGTCAACAGCTTTGTTCAGTCGCTAGGTTGTGTCCGACTCTTTTGTGACCCCATGGAGCGCAGCACGCCAGGCTTCGCTGTCCATCAGCAACTCCCGGAGCTTGCTCAAACTCAATGTCCATCGAGTCGGTGATGCCATCCAACCATCTTATCCTCTGTCACCCCCTTCTCCTCCCGCGCTCAATCTTTCCCAGCATCAGGGTCAACTGCTAACCTAAACTAAATCTCTCTTGTAAGACAGTTTGGAAAACTGTTGTCACGAGGTAGGAAGAGATAGAGGATTCTGTGTGGAATAACAGGTGGACATCCACCCCCTGCAGTTCCCAGCACCCCATGTGCCTGGTCCCTGGGTGAGGGCAGGAGAGCAGCTGATAGGAGCTCTTCAGCCAGGGACACACACACACACACACACACACACACACACACACAGCATGCTCTGTCCTTCCTGTATGCACATGCTGTGGGTGAGGGTTCAGGATGCTTCTTGCCACTGATTTCCCTCCACACCTCTGTCAGCTGCAGAGCAGAAGTCAGCCCTGGGAGTCCTTCTGGCCAGCATCCTCTTCTTCCTGACCCTGCTGTTCCTGGGGCTGCAGAGACGCCAAGGTAAGCAAGCACCTGGGCACCATAGGTTCCATCCCTGACTGCCCTCAGAGATCAAATGCTCTGAGCACCGCCAAGCCCAGACCAGGAATAAAGCCAGCCCAACCCCAGCTCTTGGGGTTACCCCACTGACAGCAATCTCGTTCCCTCCTAGCTACCTCACCAAGGTCTCCCAAAACCTTGAGGCACTCTGGGTAGCTGCTCTCCTGCCTTAAATGTAAAAGATTCACATTCTCCCAGAAGGACTCTGAGCCGAGTCCCAGACTCCAAAAGGCCCCAAGGAAACTAAAAAGAAGGCACAGATCACTGACTCTGGATTTCTGCAGGCCCCTGCCCTTCTTCACTGCGCACCCTGGACTGATATACCAAGGCAGAGAGCGTGGAGAGGTGGCAGGGTGGCAGGAAGGCAGAGGTCTGGATGGAGCTTGAGACCTGAGCCAGCTTGGAGGTTAGAGGTGTGGTGCTGGAAAAGATGCCAGAAAAAAAAATTCAGAAAGGATCAGGGGAAGGACAGTGGGACAGGGTGGGAATTGGATGAACACACAGTCACTGAACTCTGTCCAAATAAAAGCCCCTCGTGTCCTTGGAAGCAAAGCTTCTCCACTTCCCTGTCTTTTCCCACTTGGGGCCCCGCCTCCCAGGCTTGCTACTGTACCTGCCAAGTGTCCGAGATGTGAAACAGAGACCCTCAGAGGTGGCCCCCAGGGCCCTGTCTCAGCTGCTCTGTGTAACGCTGAGCTGTGGTTAAGCTCCTGCCCCTTTGGATGGCTGCTGGATATTTTAGGACTCTACATGCCACTCACCCCCTCAGCTGCAGGGGAGAGATTGCTCCTTTTAGTCATTTCTAAAACGGGTCTTGTCAGTACACTGGACTTGACAGCAGATGGCTGTGCGTGAGGGTCGTGGGGAGCAGAGCGCGTCCCCCAGGGCCTGGCTCAGGACCTAGGGGGAGATGACGGCAGCTGTCTGAGAAGACCTGCAGGTGTCTGTCAGTGAGATGCCACTCAGCTTCCTGCCACGGGTTCCTGTCACTCACACCCAGAAGAGCCGCCGGGTGGCATCAGGCATGAAGGCTGAGAGCAGAGACCACTTCCTCTGCCAACGCCCAGACCTTTCATCTCGAGAAGACGATGGCACACGTCAGCCATCCTTCCGGCCCAAAGCACCGTGGGAAGGGAACCAAAGAGAAACACCACCCTCCGCCCCGCCGAGGTCACTCCAAGCCCAAACAACAGTCGAGTCGCTTTAGTGGTAGGAAGCTGTATTTTTTGGCCTTTGTTCAGAATACAGGAAATTGGTGAATATGCCACATGCCTTTGATGGAAGTACATCTGTGATTATTCTGTACGTGGAGGAGAGTGGGGTTAGGAAAAAAGACAGAGAGGTGATGACACACACACAGTGGAGACCCTGCACCGTCTCACGGCAAACCGAGGAGGGGCTGTGGGCTTCGGCTTCACGTGGCCGCCAAGCCCCAGCTGCATATGTGTTCATACACATGGGTGTGGGGTGCGGGGGTGGGGACAGCGAAGACACAGAAGAGGGGACAGGCGGGGTGAGAAAGAGAGTAGGAGGGCTACGTCCCCAGAAGCACAGAGCCAACTACCTCTGGGACAGACAGGCAGAACCCAGAAGTGATTTCCTGTGACGGGGCGGCCCAGGAGGGCGGGTTTGCTCCAGGCTTGGGACACAGCGAGGCCAGTGGTGGTTCTTCTCCGGCGGTGACCCCCTGCGTTAGGCAAGGGGAGCCCAGGGGAGAGTGGAGGCCTTCGAGGGGGGCCATGAGGAGGGCACACTGACTGCCTTCATCCAGCTCTTCCGTCCCACCCTGGGGCAGGACGAGGGGAAGGTGGGGTCGGGGCGGAGGGAGAGGCAGGGAGGTTGTGCATCGTGAAATGCTACTGCATGGAGGGCCAGCCAGCCCAGCCTGGCCCCCTGCCGCCTCCCGCTGGCGGACAGCTGGATGGGAGGCATGAGGGGACCTGGTGGGCCCTCCGCCTCTCACAACTGGTCTGGCCCACTCAGTGCCTTTCCTGAGGCCCAGCCCTAGCCCCTGAGACAGGCTGTGCAGCCCTGTCCTCGGGTCCCACTGTCTGTGGGACCACACAGTGAAGTGGGGAGGGGAGGAGGCAGCGTGGAGTCCGGGTGGACGGGGTGCTCTGGGAGGGGAACGAACTGCGGCAAGAGCAGAGGCCACTCTGGGTGGGGAGGCCCCGAGGCAGCACAGGACCCACAAGCAGGCCTGTCTGTTGACATCCACCTCAACCCTGGGGCTGGGTTGCTGCAGGCACTGGGCTCCCTCAGCACTCAAGGCACGGCCGGGCCCCCTGTGTCTTTAGCAAGTTCACTGGGGGTGCATTGGGGGGTAAGGACTCCCCAAGGGTCCAGGGCTCCTCACCTCCAGCCCCTCCTCCTCCATCAACAGGAGAGAGCAACAGGAACCTCAGAACAAGAGGGTGAGAAGTGACTTCCTCCAGGCTTATTATTTTTGGGTTAGGCCCTGGACTTGCTGTGTCTCTATAACCCACGGGCATCCTCTCTTTATCTATGCCAGTAAAATTCAGTGAGAGTCTCAAACTCTGGCTAATGAAATTATTTGACGCCCTCACGAACAACACAGAAGGGTGCAGAAAACATGGACAAGCGCCCCGTCCAGGTGTGAGCTGGCGGGACTGCTTCCAAGGATGGGAATGGGAGTTCTGGCATTTTTTCGCTATGAATATGTATCCTCCAGGTCGCTGGAGGACAAAGTAAAAGGTGGTAAGATCCCTGAAGACATAAAATCTTAAGACTAACAGATGGGACATCCCTCTGAAAAACAGGCTTGACTTTCTTAAGGCATCCTGCACCAGGCCTGGTCCAGGCTCCCCCCCAAGGCCTGGCCCAAGAGAAGAACTCCAGGTGAGGGACATTCTCCCAGCTGTCCCCAGCCTCCTCCTGCCAGCGGCCTGGCCTTTCCTGGCAACACCACCAGCAGAAGCCTCTTCTCCTCCCCCCAGTCCTGGCCCCTTCTTGGGCAGGTCACCTCAGCTCCATCCCTTCCTCGGCCCTCCGCCTCCAACCCTCTGGGGAACTTGAGAGAGCGTGACGGGGGAGGAAGGAGATGCCTGCTGTTGTTTACCAGGCAGTTACCTCAAGACTGCACCATGAGCAGCATTTCCGGTGTCGTGGGACTGCGTGCAAATGAAAGCAACAAAAGAGGAGGAGTGGGCAATGGTGAAGCAGGGCTGGGGTGGAGGAAGGCGGATGGGGTAGTGCCGGGGAGAGATGGAGGGAGAGAGGGACATGAGTTCAGATGGCCGGGGGGAACAGGGACGGGGCGGCACGTTCTCAAGCAAAAAAGTAGACTGGACACAGGAATCGGGAGGTCCCGGATGGCAAAGAGAGAGAGACAGGAGACAACAAGAGGGCACATGACATCAGGTTACTAGACACCACGTGTGGCTGCAGGAGTCCCATCCCCACGGTCACCCTCCAACCCATGCCGGTGACAAGAGCGCAGCCCCACTTCCTCAGAACAGGAGGGACCACTGTCCCCCACAGTCCTGCAGAGGGAAGGCTTGTCCATCCAGGAAGCCCCTTCTGCCCTCCCACACCCAATGATGACCCTCCCCGCCGCCCTGGCAGCAATCTGATCTCCGTACCTCAGTCAGAGCAGCCCCACTCCCCAGGCAGGCAGGCAGGCAGGCAGGGCTGGGAGGAGACTCCAGGACCTTCCCACCTCTTCACCCCACCAGCAACCTCAGCGATACTTACTTACAATAACTACCACGATGATGGCGCAGATGGCTCCCAGCATGATCATCATCTGGGGGAACATGGACAAAGAGTGAGCCCTTGGGTTCGGGGAAGGAGGGAAGGAGCCCAGGGCTGGGGACGCGAGAGCAGCACCATCCCAGTCCTGGGGAACAGTGGAAGAAGCCACACGGCCCGCAGGACAGCTGGAAGCCTCCCAACCCCCCGTGTACCACCCCCCCCCCCCCACCACAGCTGGAGCTTCTCTAAAACGTCAGATCATCTGCAGCCTTCTCCTTTTCCCCTCTTCCTGTAACCTGGAGGCTTTCAAAGGAACATCATAGGAGATGCAAACTTTGAACCTTTAGTCATCTGGTTCATTGTTCATCCTAAAGTGTTCAGCTCATTCCCCAAGAGCTGCAGGTGTTTAAATATGTATCTACCCCAGCCATTGTGTCAACATTGGTGTGTCTCCGGAAGGGACAGGTAAGAATATTGCAGGGGTCCTCTGGGAAAAAGCAGCTTGACCAACCCCTCCAGACTCCTCAAGGTCTCCAGGGCCCCCAGTGAGTGGTTCTGAGTACTCTAGCATACCCTGGTGGCCAGCTCAGGTAATGCAGCTTAGTAAGGCGGCTTCCAGATTTCCTCCCAAGAGAGGAGCCAGCAGAGGATGTGGAACCATTCCACATTCCGCAGAGGATGTGGAACCTGAGGGTTTTCCTGCCTCCTGTGCGTTGAGACCCAGGAAAATAATGGGGAGGGGACAGGAACATTCACCTTGCAGTTTTTCCACCAGTACTTCCTCTTTAGCTTGGCAGCGCTGCTCTCAAATTGTGATGCACCTGCCTGCAGAGCGTCGGCTCGGTCATCCAGCTCTGACAGCTTCTGGTCCCTCTCTAGGACCTTGTCCACGTTTACACGCATGATGTCCACCACCTGAGCAGGGCATGGGAACACAGAGCGGCTAAGCTCCCCCCGAGCTGGGGAGAGCACTCCAAGGCTGCCCTGCCTAACTCTACAGGGTGCCCTGCCTCCCAGAGCCGTGAGCTGCCCCTCTACATAAAGAGAAGTTTCCAGACTCCCATGATTTGGAAACTCTCGGAGAAAAAGCTATCCACCTACCTCCTCCACTTGTGCCTGGGTCTGCTGTAGTCGTCTGTTACTGGTCATATTAGGAGGAGGGCCAGGGGGACCCCCACCTGGGGCAGCCCCTTCTGCCCCTTCAGTGGGTGGCTGAGCTGGAGCAGACCTTTGGAGAGAAGGGCACAGAGTGCGTGAGACAAGAAAGGAATCCCGAGCATTCTCACCACACAGCACCAAGGCGGTGGTAATAATAAGGTTATACGCAAATAGGAGGGGTCTAGCTCCTTGGCAATGCCAAGTGGGGAGACATGATACAGAGACACAAGGCAAAAAATGAAAGATCTTGCAACTGATGGAGCCCAGTGACACGCTGGGTGGAGGGTGGCATTAAGAGCTCTCGTCTGGGCTGTCCTCTGACCCAAACTCAAACGCATACTCTGGCACGATGGCTACAGGGACAAATGGACCAGCTGTAGCCTAAATGTTATTTCTCTGCTTCCCAGAAGTCAACCTGGAAAACTCCAATCCAGGTTAGGAGAATTATATACAAAAAAACTAAACCTTCAGGACAAGCTTTGGAGAAGGAAATGGCAGCCCACTCCAGTAGCCTTGCCTGGAAAATTCCATGGACAGAGGAGCCTGGTGGGCTACAGTCCATGGGGTTGCAAAGAGTCAGACATCACTGAGCGACTGAACAAGCACTCAGGACAAGCATACAGACTAACAGCTCTTTCTCTTTTTTTTTGCAAAGGCTGAATATAAAAATAAAGGCCAAGCAGACAGACTCTGTTGAAGGGGAGTCAGTTATTGGTATGTTTCACATAGTGATTACAGTATGTCATGGCCACTGTAGGACGACTTGGAGAATCACCACAGGCCTCTGTAGTTGGAGTGAGTCAGAACTGTTTGCTTGCTTCATTTTTTGGCAGAGAAGGTTGGGGGTTCACTTAGAACCGGGGCCCAAAGCAATTGTGTTAATTGTGAGACTGTTCCAAGAGCCTAGGCAGGAAACAAAAATACTAGACACAGTCCTCAATGTATAGGCATCAGGGACATTCTGTTCCTTCTTTTTCTAGATTTGGCATCAAGTCTAGGAAACTCTCCTAGTTCTTTATGTCCCAAAGAGAAATCTTGGTTTACACTGAATATATACAGAGACCATTCTCTTTCTCCCTTAGCCTTAGGGTGGGGGAATAATCTAGCATGAAAAAAGTGAAAGTGTTAGTCACTCAGTTGTATCCAACTCTTTGTAACCCCATGGATTGTAGCCCTCCAGGCTTCTCTCTCCATGGGATTTCCCAGGCAAGAATACTGGAGTGGGTTGCCATTCCTTTCTCCAGGGGATCTTCCCAAATCAGGGATCGAACCCAGGTCTCCTGCATTGCAGGCAGACTCTTTACCATCTGAGCCACCAAGGAAGCCTCATCAAGCATGGAGTCCTCCAAATAAATCCCACTCCATGTCTCCCAACACATGGAAGCTAAATTCACGTCCTAAAGAATTTTCAAAAGTCTAACTTAAGGCGTGAGCTGTTCTCTGCCAAGGAAGAACTCACAGGTAGGAGAGAAATTGCTCAAATTTGTTGGAGAAGAGAAATTACAAGAACTCCTCAAACAGAAGCAGAATCTCACAAAGCACACCTCATCAGAGCAGTCCAAGAGTAAATGTACTATGGATGAACCATCACAAAGTCACCAAAAAGGAAAAGCCTTGACTATTCACAATAGAACTAATACCCAGAAGTTCCTCCTCTCTAAGTAAATTTCAGTCTAAAGAGACAGAGAATAACCCCTCAGAAAGGTTATTTTAGCAGATTACACCTGACTCATCCCAGTTAAAAGAAGTGTTTTCCCATTTCCCTTTAAGGCACAAAAGAGGCAAAGGAAAGATACGGAGCTCTGGAAGCCACTAGACTCCTCTGCTACTACTGAGCTAAGCAATCTAGTTCTCTGATGAAAGTGGAAAATTCAGTGAGTAGGAAGCAGCCGGTGTTTGGTCTTGGAAGTGGTCCAGGCTGGTGGCACCAATGACAAGATTAAGGTCAGAGACCTCGTGACACCCTTCTAGTCACTATGCTTTCCTCACCTCCTTCCTTCATCCCACATGGATGCTACTGGGAACCAGTCAGCAGAGAAGGCTCCCCTGCCCAAAATGAAAACCCAGAGCATCCTGGGGCTTGGCCAAAACACGTAAACTACCAGATACAGTTAAAACTGTAGAAATCAAACACAAATAGTTACAAAGCTTTGGAAGGGGCCATTTCACTTACTACTTGTTGGGAGTTGGGAACACGCAGGAGTAACATATCCAAGGCTAATTATAAGCCTTATGTAACATAAGTACATCTTTCCCTTTTTTTGTCACCAAGAGAAGCAACATGAATACATCTAGGACCAGGGCAGGACTCTGTGCAAGAACCGAAGTTCTTCCACTTGTCTAGCTATAGTTCTCCCTTAGGATCTTGAGATGGGGATGACCATGACCAGATGACTAAACTGATTATTAGAGACTAAACACAATGTGTTAAGGGAAGGTGGAGGTGCAGGGGTGGTCCTCAGCTCTATTTCTCTTCCAAATACTTGGCTAAGACTCACTGACAGGAAAACACCTCCTCCACGGGTGGCCTTGGGATGAATGGCTGCTCGGAATCGCATACCACTGCCCCTGGAGTCCTTGTGAGCTGCTCACCAGAGAACTGGCAGACAAGTTTCTGGAGCTTTGCTCACTACCAAGAGGCGGCTGCTCATCGCGATCGGGTTGAGGGGTGTACCCAAATGCAGACGCTGCAGAGCAACCCAAGCAACTAACTGGCAGGTGCACCCATGACTGTCCTTCCAGAAGCCCTAAGTGCCGCCTTGATCAGTGACAAGAAAGAGCCTGGAGCCCCTCTCGGGTGTCTCCACGCCCCACCTTCGCCGGAGACCCGGCTGAGGAGTCCCGCAGGCGAGAGGAGAGGGGGCAGTGAATGTGGGACCCCCGCGCCCCGGCCGCGCCCGTGCGGTGCCGGCTGCGGCTAGTGCAGGAATGGGGTGCTGCCTCCCCTTCCGGGGGGATGGCCCGGCCCGGGGGCGGCGCGCAGCGGTGGTTCCCCGCGCCGCCGCAGCTGCTGCAATGCGCCATTTTCGGTCCCGCAGAGTCCGGCGCTGGGGTGAGAGTTGCCAACGAGGTGTCGCGCCCCCCACATCAGAGTCAACTCACATGTCACCGAGAGAAGGATGAGAGGACCGTTTCCTCTCCGGAGTCTGCGGCTAGACACCCGATCGGGAAACGCTGCGGTGAAGCCGCCCGCACCTCCGAGCTCCGCCTCTGGCTGCCCACCAGAGCTCTAACTGCGGTGGAACTTACTGCAGTTGCCGCGCCGGCCCCAGTCTTTATCAGTGCTGGCCACGCCCCCCGGATCAAGCTGACAACCCTGCAGCCCAATCCATGCCCAGGACGGGCGCTAGTCCCCGAAGCGAAGGCCGGACAAGGCCTAGAGTGCTCGCCCCTTAACATTAGCCAATCGCAGCTCTCTTCTCATTCTGATTCTGGAAAGGAACTGCACCGGGAGGATCTGACCAATACAACTCTGGCTTGCTTACCTGTCTAACTAAGCGAAGGGGTGGGGTGGAACTCGGCGCCAACCCTTTGGAAAGGCGGCTCCAGTAGTTTGAATTGGACCTTATTTTGGTGCCTCCCAGCCAATCGCTGAGCAGTTCCTCGCGTCCGGGACCGCCCACGGCCCGGCCTCCAGCCAATCATGCAGCTTCCTCCGACAGCGATGGGCGGGCCCCCGGCTCTCCCGGGACCAGGACTCCCGAGCCCTGGGAGCTGCGGGTGTTCGGCGATCTAGGCAGGGCCCAGGTACCCGCACCCTGCCGATCTACACCTCATCTCCTTGCCTTTGACAGACAGCTCTGAGGAGGCTGAATTCATCAAGGCAGAGCCGCAGGCTCCCGGCGCCAAAGTAAATACCAGAGCTCCTGTCATCCGATCTACACAACAAACAAGCCCCTCACGCAACGTAAATTTGACTCCCTCTTCCCCAAACCTACGCCTCCTATCCATCCCAGGTAGTTTACCACGTCGACTCCGTTACCCAAACCAGAAACCTGGAAACTATCTTAGATTTCCTCCCCGTTCATCTTCACCTGTCTTCTAACAATTTACCAAGTTCTCCTTCTTAGTATTTCAAGTATCTCTTCCCTTGTCTCCCTGTCCCACTTCAGATTATTATCTCTTACCTGGATGCCATCAGTTGTAAAACTATTACTTTATGTCCCTATGAGTAAAAAGGTAGCAAGTAAACTGTGACATAATGCTTTCTTATCACTTCGATTTTTTATATTTATTGAAAGTGTATGTTTCTATGGGTATAGGTTTTTTTATACTTCACTCCCTTGGAAAAACATAAGAAGGAAAACAGAAAAGAGTAACACGGTAACAGTGTTCCTGAAACCTCACAGACAGCAAATTTTATGATTCATTTTTTTGACTCAGATGTGCATGATTTCCACACAATGTAGTCCTCTTTGCATGCCATCAAGGGCCTGGTGATGCAGCATTTATTAAAGGAATGTTCCTTTTCTGTCTCTGGAATTTTCTTCCAAGCCTCAGACACCTATTTGGCAAATTTTGATTCTTATGAGCCAGTATGACAAATACAGTATGACTGTTCTGGCTAATAGTTCTGGTCAAACATCCCAATTTATATGTTCAAATAAAAAAAAAAAAAGAACAAGTGCCAAGTGGCCTCTTAAAATTAATGAAATACAATATCTTCCTGTTTCATCTTAACCCCTCAGTTATAACCATCCTCTAAGAAACCACCAGGGTGATCTACCCAAATGTCACAACCCTATTTAAAAACTTTAAACAATTAGAAACATAATGCATTGATCATATGTGTTTATCCCACCCCACTTCTGAAACTACATCAAAATGAAAATTTGTAAAAATTGAAAACAAATTATAAACCCTTAAAGACAAATAGAATGGAAGAAATTGGTCCTGACAGCATGAATGGCTAAATATGCCCACCAGATTCATATGAGGTTGCAAAAAAAGAAATACAGAGAGGTTCTAGTTTAGGCTTATTACAGATAAAGCTGCCACGAACATTCATGTGCAGGTTTGTGCCATGCATCGTGCCAAGTCATGTCAGTCGTGTCCAACTCTGTGACCCTATGGACTGTAGCCCACCAGGCTCCTCTGTCCATGGAATTCTCCAAGCAAGAATACTGGAGTGGGTTGCCATGCCCTCCTCCAGGGGATCTTCCCAACCCAGGGATCAAACCCGAGTTTCTAATGTCTCCTGCATTGGTAGGCAGGTTCTTTACCAATAGTGCTGCCGGGAAAGCCCATGTGCAGTTGTGCACGAACATAAATTTTCATTGCTCTGAGATAAATGCCCAAGAGTGCAATTGCTGGGTGGTAAAGTAAATACATGTTTAGTTTTGTAAGAAACTGCCAAACTGTTTTTCAGAATGGCTATACCATTTTAGATTCCCACCAGCAACATGTGAAGAATCCAGTTTTTCCACATCCTCATCAGCATTTGGTGTTGTCACTTAAAAAAAAAAAAAAAAATTAGCCATTCTGATAGGTATATAGTGATATATTGTTGTGGATTAAATTTTTGTTTCCCTAAAGGCTCATGATGTTGAACATATTTTAATGTGTTTATCTGCCATCTAAATATCCTCTTTGTTGAAAGATCTATTCATGTCTTTTGCCCATTTTTAAATTAGGTTGTTTATTTTTTTGCCTTTGAGTTTTAAGAATTATTTAAACATTCTAGATAAAGTACTTTATCAGCTAAAAAGTTTCTCCCAGTCTTTCTTTGTCTTTTCATCCTCTTAACTGGAACTTTCATAGGGCAAACATTTTTAATTTTGTTAAGTTCCAATTTATGAACTTGTCCTTTAATGCATCACTTTCTGTTTCACACTTTGCCTAGCCCTAGAGTCGCATAGTTTTCTCGTATCTTATTTTCCAAGAGTTAGATAGTTTTGTTTCGTAATCCATTTCAAGTTAATTGCTGTATGAGGTGTGACATTTAGGTCGGGGTTCCTTTTTTTTTTTTTCAATGGATGTCCAATTGCTCCAGGACTGTTTGTTGAAAAAGCAACCCTTTCTCCATTAAATTGCTTTTGCATCTTTGTCAAAAATCAGTTGGGCTGGGAATTCCCTGGCTGTCCTGTGGTTAGGATTCAGCACTTTCATTGCTGCAAGCTCAGGCTCAATCCCTGGCCGGGGAAGAGAAGAGCCACCAAAATTTAAAAAAAAAAAAAAAAAGACAAAGGAAAACCAGCTGGGCGTATTTGTGCAGGTCTGTTTCTGGGTTTTCTATCTGGTTCCATTGATCTATGTGTCCGTCCTTCTGCCAGTGACACACTGTCTTAATTATTGTAGCAACAGTAAGCCTTAATATCAAGTAGAATTATTTCTCCCATTTCATTGTGCTCTTCCAAAGTTGGTTTAGCTATTCTAGATCCTTTGCCTAAAAGATCATTTTTAAAAGGCATTTATGTAAGCTGGCAAGAAAGTAGACTATTTAAGGACCAAAAGACTAAGTGAACCCTGGTGCCTGGAGAGGTAACTGGGCCCTGAAGCCTGTTTTGCCTTGAGGGCATTTGCTTAAACATTTAATTTAGGCATGGTGGCCTCATAGGGTGCTACCGTGGCATAGGAGACAGAACCCAGGGCCTCTATAGGGTTGGAGATCTAATAGAAGGCCCTACCATAAAGTCAGAACCCCAAAGGACTATATTCTCACCTAAGAGTGAATTTAAAATATGCTATATCTGAACTGCCCCTATGGGACTACATAGAAAATCTGCTCATCTGAAACCTAGGTAGCTACTAGAGAACTTTTCTTTTTTCTTTTAAATATATGCAGACAGGGCTTCCCCAGTGGCTCGCTGGTAAAGAGTATATCTGCCAATGCTGGAGACAGGAGTTCCATCCCTAATCTGGGAAGATCCCACATGCCACGGAGCAACTAAGCTTGTGTGCCACAACTACTGAGCCTGTGCTCCAGAGCCCGGGAACCGCAACGATTGAGCCCACATGCCACAACTGCCAAAGCCCGAGCACCCGAGAGCCCATGTTCTGCAACAAGAGAAGTCACCGCAGTGCGAAGCCAACACACCGCAACTAGAGCAGCCCCCGCTTGCCACACTAGAGAAAAAGCCCGAGCAGCAACAAAGACCCAGCACAGCCCAAAATAAATAAATGATAAATAAAATTATAAAAAAACATATTTATAAATATATGCAGACACTTTATAATCAATGCTGTGGTTTTTCTGTCTGAATTCCTTATTGGTCCTAAAAACAAAATAGCAAGAACTTAAAATGGTTCCAGGTCAACAGTGCCATCAAGCACCGGCTGTAGCAATGCAAGTCCTCTCTCTGGATGAGTTTATCTTCTATCTAGGCCTTGGGGAATTTCCACAGATACAGTTCCAAGAAAAATAAATCATGGTCAAAAATTGGAAACAAACAAGGAACAAAGAACCAGGAGCAAGAGCCAACAAAGATGGAGATAGGAAGTAAGAAAATTAGAAAATCAAGCCAAATAGTTCAACATCTGATTAATAGGCCTTCTGCAAAGAGAAAACAGGATATGAGGGAGAAATATTACAAAAGAAATACAAAGGAAAAAAATCTGAATTGAACAAGTCTTTCTGGATTAAATAGTACACCATGTGCCTAGCATACTGAAAGGAAAAGAATCAGGTCAAGACACATCTTTGTGAAATCTCAGAATATTAGGGGAAAAGAGAAGATCCTAAAAGATGTCAAGAAGAGAGAGGGGGAGAGGGACTTCCCTGGTGGTCCAGTGGATAAGAATCCACCTGCCAATGCAGGAGATTTGAGTTTGATTCCACATCCCTCAGAGCAGCTAAGCTGGTGTGTTACCACTACCGAGCCTGAGCTCTGGAGCCTGTGCTCTGGAACAATAGATGCCACTGCAGTGAGAAGCTGGAGAACCGAAACTAGAGAAAAGCCTGCCCAGCAACAAAGACCCAGCACAGCCAAAAAAAAAAAAAAAAACAAATAATAAATATTATTTTTTTTATATTTATTTATTTGCACCAGGTCTTTACTTGCAGCATACAAACTCTTTAGTTGTGGCATGTGGGATCTAGTTTCCTGACCAGGGATTGAACCCGGGTCCCCTGCACTGGTAGCATGGAGTCTTAGCCACTGGACCACCAGGGAAGTCCCTAAATATTATTTTTAAAAGAAAAGCATAAGAATGCCTTGGGGAGACTCAAGGCTATAGTTGTGTGTTGAATTGCATTCCTCCCAAAAATTTTTATGTGGAAGTCCTAACACTCAGATCTTAGAATATGACCTTATTTGGATCCAGGTTGTTGCAGAGATAATTAATTGAGATGAGGTCATATTGGTGTAAAATGGGCCCCTACTCCACTATGACTGCTGTCCTTATAGAGTGGGGAAGCTTGGAGAGACATGCACGGGGAGAATGCCTTATTCACATTCAGGCAGGTATCTGCCTGATATGTCTATAAGCCAAGGAACACCAGATACAGCCAACAAACCACTAGAGGCCAGGAGAGAGGCAGGGAATAGATTCACCCACACAACCCTGGTGATGCCTGGTCTCAAGACTTCTAGCCTTAGGAAAGTAAGTGGATACATTTCTGTTGTTTAAGCACCCAACTAATGGTACTTTGTATTCAGCAATCCCAGAAAATTCATACATCTGTCTTGAACTAGTACACATGTTGGATTCCCAAAACAATCAACAAATTTAGTACATATATATATATATATATATATATATATATATATCACATACACATGATAAAAATACCAGAAGGGATTGACTTGTTATGAATACTGATAAGTTTAAGAAACCAACAGGAGTAAACAAATCCAAGTGTTTCTTAGACCATGAATCACCCTGAAGACAAAAGTAGAACATCGTTTCTTCTGGGGGACCTTTAGGTACAGAAGACAGAGTTAATCCTACTTTTCAGTTCATGACACATGATCTCTACCTATGCATAAAAAGATTTTGTTTCATTTTTTGTTCTTTTTCCTATTCTCCTTCCCAGCCATAGATAGCATTATAAATTGTCTGATATTTATAATTTTGTGTTTTTGCAAAATGGGTACTGTCTTCTATGTGTGTATTTTTAATTTACATAAATGATATCATGTTTTAAATCTCATTGTGTTTTTCCACTCAGCTGGAAGTTTTAAAGACGAAAATTGTACAATTTGTAAATGAACGGTTTGCTCTTTCCTTCCAATTCTCACATCCATTTAATTCCATCCCTCCTCTGTTCCTTCCTCCCTTCCTCCCCCCTTTTTTTTTGTATAACACTAACTAGGACCTTCAGTAGTAAATTAAATTGCAGCAGCAATAGAGGGCATTCTAGTCTTGTTGCTGATCATAAGGAAATTGTTTAGTCACTAAGTCATGTCTGACTCTTTGCAACTCCATTGACTAGCCTGCCAGGCTCCTCTGTCCATGGGATTCTCCATGCAAGAACACTGGAGTGGGTTGCCATTTTCTTCTCCAGGGGGTCTTCCCAACCCAGGGAGGGAACCCTTGTCTCCTGCATTGCAGATGGGTTCTTTACCACTGAGCTACCTGGGAATCCCACTCTTAAGGAAATATATATCCACTCAATATTTGGTGTGGGTCTCCAGGATGTCACCTTTACCAAATTAAGGAAATGTCCTTCTGTTCTTTGGGTTTTTAAAATTATAAATAGGAGCTGAATTACGTAACTTCCCCTTTCTATATCGACTAAGATCATCACAAAGAACTAAACCTTCATCTTTCAAAACAGGAAGCTAATAGATGTCTAAAGCTGCTAAACCATGAAGAGCAGGAGGGCATTTTATTTCAAATTATGATGACAAATAACAGAATAGTTCAAAAAAGTAAAAGCCTTTCATTCTGGGAAGCTAGTTTGGAAGATAGATGGGTAAGGCAGGAGATTGCTGTTTTTTCCTTTCTTTTTGATTAACTATATATATATGTATTACTCTGATTTTTTTTTAAAAAAAGAAAGCTTAATTTAGCCATAAAGTGAGATAAGATTCATGGACCATATGAACCTACACATTTAGTATACAATCACACGATTTTTAGTATATTCATAAGGTTGTGCAATTATCACTACTAATTCCAGAACACTTACATCAACCCAAAAAGAACCAGCGTACCTGTTGGTAGTCATCTCCCATCCCTCACTCCTTACCTCATCCCCTGGCAACAACTCATCTACTTTCTGTCTATTGTCATCTGCCTATTCTGAACACTTCATATAAATCGAACCATACAATATGTAGCCTTTATGACTGGCTTCTTTTATCTTTCAAAGTTCCTCAATGTTACAGCAGTACCTCAATTTTTTTAATGGTTGTATTTATTTTCAGCTGTGCTGGGTCTTCACCGCTGCTTAGGCTTTTCTCTAGTTGCGGTGATTGGGGGCTGCTCTCTAGTTGCAGTACACAGGCTTCTCATTGCAGAGCACAAGTTTCAGGGCATGCAGGCTTCCGTAGTTGCAGCACATGGGCTCCAGAGCATGGGCACAGTAGTTGTGGTACTCAGGCTTAGTTGCTCCACAGCAAGTGGGATCTTCTTGGCCCAGGGATCAAACCCATGTCCCCTGCATTGGCAGGTGGATTCTTTACTAATGAGGGAAGCCCCCTCATTCATTTTTATAGCTGAGTAATATTTCATTGTATACATAGACCACACTTTGTCTATCCATTCGTCAATTGATGGAGATTTGGGTTGTTTCTTCTTTTTGGCTATTCTGAATAATGCTGCTATGAACATGTCTACAAGTTTTTGTGTGACTATGTTATCAGTTCTCTTGGGTGTATACCTAGGAGAGGAATTGCTGGGTCATATGGTAACTCTCTATATAACTTTTTGTGGAAGTGCCAGTTTTCCTAAATGGTTGCACCATTTTACTAAAGATTAAGTCTTAATGGTTCTTTACTTTTTAAAAATATATTTTATTTTTAAAAAATATTTTTATTCATTTGACTGTGCCAGGTCTTAGTTGCAGCACATGGGATCTAGCTCCCTGTCCAGGGATTGAACCCCAGACCCCTGCACTGGGATCGTGGAGTCTTAGCCAGTGGATCACCAGAGAAGTCCCCTTATTTCTTTAGTCTTCTTCATAATCTGACTCTGGCCTCCATCTCCTGCCCGATTTCTCATTAGCTCTGCCAACAAATGCCATTCACAGCTTTCCCGTATGTGCCAGGCTGTTTCTCATCTCTGACCTTTGTTTCAGTTTCATCTGCCTGGAAAGCAGGCTAACCTCCATACCCTATCTTGGTTAACTGCCTCCTCCAGAAAGCCTTCCGTGCTTTCATTCCTGCTCCCCTAAGATGAGGTAAGGGTCCCTCTTCTCTGTACCTATACAGCAGGTAATTAACATGCTTTAAATGCCATAACAGATTTTACAATTATGCTTTTTCACCCTCTGTTTTATTGGTCTAGTTGCTGTACATCAAAGTGATTCAGTTATACACATTCTTTTTCATTATGATTTATCCCAGGAGGTTAGGTATAGTTCTGTGTGCTACACAATAGGACCTTGTTTATCCATCCTAAATGTGTTGAAGTGTTAAGAGTTTGTATCTACCATCCCCAAACTCTCAGTCATCCCTTTTCCTCCCTGTCTCCCCCTGTAACTATGCTTCTTTGTCTACCTCCTGCACTAGGAGGAGTTCTTTAAATGCAGTTGTTGGGTTTTTTTTTTTCCTTTGTATCCCTCGAACCTACTGGTAGCCTTCAATAAATGGCTGTTGAATGTGTGACTTCTACAGATATTTACCAAGGATCTATTAAGAGCCAGTATACAAAGAGACCAGATATGAGACTAGTAACAGTGAACAAATGTGTGCAAGACAGTCCCTGCCCTGAATGAAGATGAGCCCTAGTCAATGGGGAAGATGGACACAGAGACATATAAAACCAAGCAAGATCAAAAAGCAAACATGTGAGTTCAGGGGCTTGGATGACTCAAAGTAAAGGGACCATAAAAAGTCTTCCCTTGTCTTCTTCCATTTTTCCAAAGCCCTACACACACTCCAGAGGACTGTAATTACCATTTACACTTGCCAAATTGTGTTAAATATTTTATGTGCATAATTTCATTTATTCTTCACACAACCCTACGAGAAAAGTATTGTACTGCTAATAGACAGACTAAAACAAACTAAGTCTTACAGAAATTAATTCCTTTGCCCAGGGCCACAGAGTGTTCCAGCTTGAGTTTAAGCCCAGATCTGTCTGACCCCAAAGGCCATGTTCTTAATCAATAGTTTCTATACTATATAGTGAAGTCGCTCAGTTGTGTCTGACTCTTTGCGACCCCATGGACTGTAGCCTACCAGGATCCTCAGTCCATGGGATTTTCCAGGCAAGAATACTGGAGTGGGTTGCCATTTCCTTCTCCAGGGGATCTTCCCCACCCAGGGATCGAACCCGGGTCTCCTGCATTGTAGGCAGATGCTTTACAGTCTGAGCTACCCTATATGCCCCTCCCCAAACTATACTATACTACTCATATCAACCTAAAACATCCTTCTAAGAAACACAAATAGCACTTATAACCCACATAAAAGATCTCTTTAAAAACAATACATCAAATACTTTCCTTATTTCATTTTGCAAATATTTACTGAGAGCCTCACAAACACTGGGCTTCCCTGGTGGCTCAGACGGTAAAGAATCTGCCTCCAATGCAGGAGACCCAGGTTTGATCCCTGGGATGGGAAGATTCCCCTGGAGAACGTAATGGTTACCCATCCCAGTCTTCTTACCTGGAGAATCCCATGGACACAGGAGCCTGGTGGGCTATGGTCCATGTGGTCAGAAAGAGTTGAACACGACTGAGTGACTAACACTTTCACAATTTCTTTCACTTCACATGCACTAGGCACTGATGACACTCAATTTAACCCTAATCAATACACAATTCTAGAAACTGTAGCATATTTTTCTCCTCTCAATTGAGTAATGTCAAACATTTAAGTTGATTTATAGCTGAGCAAGTTATCTAAAACACAAAAAAGCAGCTAGTGTCATACTTAGGTTCATTACAGCTAGACCTACCCAGCCATCTCCCAACAAATTGGGTTCCCTCACCATGTACCACCGACCACTCTTCTCTTCCTCACTGGCAATGTTCTACTTCTTTCTCTGCTTACTAAAATCCATCCTCTTATATGGGGCCACTCCTGATTAGGCCAAAAGCATTCTCTTATCTAGATTATACATCACCCACATCGGTGGTTTCCACACACAGCTCATTAAAATAAACTGGCTGTTAAAATAAGAATGCCCTAAAATCAGAGAAGACATACTTTGACAAAGCAAAGGCCTAGAAACTATTGTCCATGCATGCTTAGTTGCATCCAACTCTTTGTGACCCTGTGGACTATAGCCCGCCAGGCTCCTTTATCTGTGGGATTTTTTAGGCAAGAATACTGGAGTGGGTTGCCATTTCCTATTTCAGGGATCTTCCCGACCCAGGGATGGAACTCCTGTCTTTCGTGTCTCCTATATTGGCAGGCAGATTCTTTATCACTGCACCACCGGATAAACAATCTAAATGTCTATCAAAATGGAGTTGGTTAAATCATTATGGCATATAATGTGAGGACAAAAAACTGATCTAAGTTACATTAAGTGAAAATGTAACTTAATGTGCATGGAATCTACTTTTTCAGAAAGAAGATAGGTAGATAGATAAAACAATCTTGTACACACACAGTATATATTAATATCCAGAAGGATTAAAAAGAATGTCATGCATGATTGCCTTGAAACGAAGCACACAAAAAAAAACCCAGCTGTGAGAAAACTTTTCATCTTACTCTTATAATTTTACAATTTTGAACTATCTGCCTATATAGATGGATACATTTTAATTATTAAAAAAAAAACAAACCAAAAAGACTTAAGACTCAGCTCAGTTGTAAGATCACAGTCTTTGGGGGCAGGGACTACTTTTTAAACTGTTTAACTATGCAGAGATTCTGATGATCAATAAGGCTTAGGAACCACTCATATGGTACTTAAGGCCTCATATTAAAGTGTACATATGAGACTATAACTTTATACCCGTAACTAGAAAAACATGGGGGGAGAATATTTTATACTGTTTTTCCTATAGTTCTCATCTCAGAAAAGGTACTCGATAAATATTTTTTGACAAGAATAGTGTAAAAGTACAACTATTTTTCTATGACATTTCATTCCAGTGCAGAAAAGTTTTTAAAAATACATTTAACATGTCATCATGGGACAGTTTATTTTTTTTTTAAGGTTTTTTTTTTTTTTTTTTTTAATGTTTATTTAACTGGTCTGGGTCTAAATTGCAGCATGTGGGACCTAGTTCCCTGACCAGGGATCAAACCTGGAGCTCCCTGTGTTGGGAGTGCAGAGTCTTAGCCACTGGACCACCAGGGAAGTCCCCATGGGACAGTTTAAAATGACCACTTTCAATATATGAAAGGCCAAACATCAAAAGGGCCAACAATGATTTTTTTACTTTTTAAACACTACAGGTATGGCTAGACTGCAAGGGCAAGTAATGAAGTCCAAAGCTAAAACTGTAAGACTTAGGGATGAGTTCCACCTCCTCCTTGCATGAATGAGTAAAACCAGCATTTACAGGAAACTAAAGTTGTGGATAATGGATTACAAAGGAATCCTGCATTATCACTGACAGCATCCAAACCCCCTTCCTCATAAGGAAAAGTCCTTTTCCCATCTCTCTGGTGATAGACATGCCTCTTCCACAGCTCCCAGCTTTTTCTTCTACCGGTGCTTCCCATGTCGATTAAAGCGTTTGTAGAGAAAGCTGATGCGTTTGTTCAGGTTGTGCAGGTCATCAATGAACATCCGATTTCCTACCATTCTCTTCTTTCGAATACAACGCTGCAGTTCATTCCCCTTCCAGCCTCGAAGCCACACAGGGCCCTTGATCAATTCTTTGGGGTGCTTTTCAAAGTTTCCTGTGTAATGTGACAGAAGGCATTAGTTCCAATCCGAGAGAACCCAACCTCCACCAGCTAAGCCCTCACCAACAGCTGCATTTCCCTCAGCAGCATCTACAGACACGACCGTCAGGCTACAGTATAAAGAGCACAGATTCTGGAGCAAGACTGCTTGGGGTACAAATTCTGGCACTGCCACGTACTAGCTTTGTAAAAACTACCTAACCTCCCTGTGCCTGAAGTTCCTTACCTGCAAAGGAGAAAGGTTATGAGGATTAAATGTGTTAAATGCATGCAGGGGACACAGAAGAGTGCCAGGTAAACTGCCAGATAAGTGTTTGTTCTTACTATTCAACAAGGTACCATTTCCACGCAGGTGAAAAAACAGTCGTTACAGCGTAACTGCGATTCTGAAATTCTGCACCACGGAGTCAAGTCTTACCCAGGATCCCGATGTTGTCATATACCCCGAACATCGCCCTCTTCTCGTTCCAACGATCAACCACTTTGGGGGGCGGGAGGGTGACCCTTACATGAAACAATCTGGGAACACCTATGGATGGGAAAGAAAGAGAATGAATCTGAGCCGCTTACGAGAAGAAGCTCTCGGGGTGTCCTGCATCAGCCACTTACCCAGAAAGAAACTTCTGCAGGCCAGCGGCACCTGGCCCCATAAGCCCCTGCCTGCCACCCAAGAGAGGCTCCCTGCCATTGCTCTCGTCTCTCCCCTGCAACACCGCACGAGCACTAGAGGGAGGGCTAGACGTGGCCTTCCGGGAGATAACTGAACCTTCTCCGCTGGGGTCACACGGGTACTAACTGCACGCAGCCATCTTGGATTTTACCCAGGAAACTCTGGGCTCAAGGCCCGCCCCAGCCCCGCCTTTCCCAGCCACAAGCCCCGCCCCGCCGCTTCCGTTCTGCCCGCCGGAAGTTGTTAATGCGCTAGAAGAGCGGAGGTTGTCGTCTGCTTGTTTAGGGAGTCCCAAAAATGAACTTCAAGCAAGAAAATTCACCCATTCTTGTTTCCTTGGGCGTCCCTCGACTGAGGGACATGAAGGTCCAGAACCTGGAGCCCAGAGCTTCCTTTCTCTGTGCCCCACAGCAGTTTTGCGCTATAGCTGTTTTTATTCCCCCTATTCGACCGGGGAGGAAATCTGAGGCTGAGGGAGTGAAGTGAGCTGCTGGACGTCACATAGCAGAGGAGATGGCCGAAGCTGGACTAGAGCCTAAGCCTTCTAACTGTCGGCTCCTGTCCTGGGGGTGACTGAGTGTGTCACTGTCCCAGGGGCACGGCCACTGCTCAGCTAGGAACTCGACACCTCTGGCAGGCACCGCGGAAAAAGTGGACCTTGTAGGGAAGGAGGCGGCCGCGAGGGCGGGGGTGTGGGGGAGGGAGCTGGAGTCTAAGTCCCGCCCTCCTCGGGCATTCCGGCTCCCGCGCTCTGATTGGCCGGTCTCTGCAGCGAGCGTCGCGATTGGGTCCCTTGCGGCCGTTGAGATTTGAACTCCACTTTCGTGGCTTTGCCCGCGCCGCGCTGAGCTCGGTGGCGGGTGTTTTCCGCTGCCTGGCGGGTATTGGTCGGTTTCTCTCCTCGCGGGAGTGCTGCCTCGCAAATTAGTGCATATTGTGCCCTCCGTGAGTTTTTTTTTTTTTTTTTTCATTCCAGCCCCACAACGCGAGTTGGAGGAACGGCGGGTGAAGCTCTCTTGTAAGGTGTGGTGTTCTGGGGGAACGGGGAAAGAGGCTGGGAAAATCTGGCATCCGGCAGTGGGATGCGGTATTAGACTGGAGGTCTAGTTGGTGTGTCCTTGTGCTACAACGTGGTGGAAACAGTCATAGATCCGCAGTGGAATTTGGGCAAATCGCTTAACATTCCTTAGTCTCAATTTCCTCATCTGTAAATGGAGTCAAATTACTATGGACTCCATGCAGTAGGCATTTGGAGAGACTTAGATCAGGTATGACGTTCGCTTAGCATAATAGAACCTGGCACAGAGTAAACAAATAGTAAATATTAATGTTCTGTCATTCTGGAGACAGGAAACCCATCATTTCACACTGGGTCACTGTTCTGGTCTCAAATGAGACCTCTCTATATACTTAAGAAGTTTTCCCATAAATCGGAAATAACAGTGCTAACTTAATGGATTGATATGCCACTTTACAGTTCTTTAAATATTTTAATATTCCTTGACTCATTTGATCCTGAGAGCAACTTTATAATCAGAGATCAGTAATCCTGTTTTACAGATGAGGCCCAGTGCGACCTCATCTGTGATGTGAGTGATGTGACCAAGTGTCAGAGCCACAATTAGAGTTTAATTCTAGTCCAGGGTTAATCACATCCTTTAAGATAATGTTATTAGCTTGATGCAAAACTAAACAGCATGTATATTTGAGGAGGAGAGTAAAAGAAGCAGATTAAAAAGACAGCCTTTAGATGTAGACCCTGACTTATTTGCTGTTTGGCTTCCAGCCCTGTGAGCCACTGGGAGAAAGATGTCTCCCCAAGTATGTGAATTCCATCTACCCTTATCCCCAGAAGAGTTATTGAAAAGTGGAGGGGTGAATCAGTATGTTGTGCAAGAGATACTGTCCATCAGACATCTTCCATCGCACCTTAAAGGTAAGACTCCATAGCTGCCACTGTGACTAGCGCTTCAGAACATCTGATTCTATTGTCTGTCTGTTCACTACACGACTAAGCGCCATGGGGGTGAGGGACATGTCTTTTCTATTACTTTCTGTTTTCCTTGTAGTGTTGTGTTACATGAAGAATATATTCATTAACCACTTTCTCTAAGTTACGCAATAAACAGTTCTGGTGTATATGATTAGTCTTTGGGGAGAATTTAATTTTTGATGTTTACCTCTTAACCATATGCCAGAATAGAGTCGTGGTAGTTTTAAGAATTACAGCAGAAAATGTTTCCTAGAATGTCTGAGATTTGACCTGACTTGTTTCAGGTAATAGTTTTTTAGAGCCCAGATCACATTTCCAGGAATGTGCAATGATGGATAAAAGCATATGTGCACAGTGGCAATACTGTACAATATATGTATAATTCAGTTACACACTGAAACCTGTAGATGACCACAGACAGTTCCTGCAACTATCAGCAAGACCCCACGCATAATGTCACTGTACTGCTTGGAAGTGTCTTATATCAGTTAGATTGCTTTGGAAAGTTACAGAGAATAGAGATTAAGTCTGTTACCGCCCACAGCAAGTAGGGTTCATTCATTATCAAGCAGCTTGATGATAAAACTGCAGCTTGCCTCTTCTTGGCCTTCCCGTTATTGTTACCAGATGACAGCTCCTTGCTCTGATGAGCAGAGATAGAGAAAGGGATTTTTCTATCTTTTATAACAATTGCATTGCTTTTGGCATTTAGAATCCTAAATATAAGTTCTGTAAATAACCCATGATCAGATCGTTTAATTTGTTGAAGTATTTACTGGTGGTAATGCTGTGTGCCAGGAAGTGTTCTCGTCACTTGGGGATACAGTAGTAAACAGACAGATGACAAAATTGTTTCTCTCACGGCCTTCAACAAGCAATAAGGTTGTAAATGCCAAAGAGAAAAAATGTTAAAGATAAAAAAAGAATACAGTGTGTGTTATAGATCAGCATTTTATGTTGGATGATCAGAGAAGACTTGCTGGTAGGTGACATTTAAGCAGAGACCTCACAAGTGAGGACATTAACTGTGCAGATTCCAAAGGAAGGGCAGACGCCAGTCCTGAGCCCCTGACGTGGGGAAATGACAGTGTGGTTGGAGGGGAGCATGCTGGGAAAAAAGAGGTCAGGTGGGAAGTAATACAGATTATTCTAGAGTCTTGAACCTCAAAATGTGGTCTTCAGGAGCATTAGTATCATTAGTTAGAAGCTTATCATGATTTATGAGCTTATTAGAAATGCAGAATAAAAACCCATCCCCAAATTGCTGAATCAGAAAATCCATTTCTTAAGAAGATCCCCAGATGGACATTTGGTGGCTCAGACATAATCAATCTGCCTGCAATGCAGGAGACCCAGGTTCAATCCCTGGGTCAAGAAGATTGCCCTGGAGAAAAGAATGGCTACCCACTCCAATATTCTTGCCTGGAGAATTCCATGGCAATTCCAGGCAAGAGGAGCCTGGCAGACTGCAATCCATAGTGTCGCAAAGAGTGTCTATTGTGTTGAGCAGAGACTGTAAGGGGCAAGGGAAGAAGCAGGAGCTAATTCAGAGGCTATTGAAATAATACCAGGGAACTTGCTTGGGGTGATAGCAGCAGAGGTGTTCATAAAATGTTAGATTCTGAGTAAATTTTGAAAGTAGAGTCAACAGGATTGTTGTTGGACTGGATTAGATTTACAGGGTTAGAAAAAGAATTGAGGATGATTACAAGGCTGTTTGACTTGAGCACCTAGAAGAATGGAGTTGTCATCTACTGAGATGGGGCATTGTATGAAAGGAGAAGATTTAGACTGTTGGTTATATGATTGTGGAGTTTAGGGGAGAGGTGCCAACTATTGATACATATTTGGGATTTACTATTCAACATATAGAGGGTGTTTAAAGCCATGAGATTGAGTTGAAGAAGAAAAGCAGTTTCAGAAGTAAGACCTAAGACAGTCCAACATTTGGAGGCTGGAAAGATGAGAAAGAACCAGTAGAAGAAATTAAGGGCCAGTCATTGAGGCAGAAAGTGAGCAAAGATGCTAAATGGAAGCTAAATTAAGAAAAGGGAAAGGAGAGATCAGCTGCACATTTAATCCTGGACTTAGCAACGTGGCATTTGCTAGTAACCTTGATGAACACTATTTCAGAATGGTAGGGTCAGAAGCCTGATCGGAATACATTTGTGAGAAGGTGGGGTGAGAGAGGTAATTAGAGATGGTAGGTTTAGATAAGCCTTTCTGTTTGTTTGTTTGTTTTGCTTTAAGGAGTAGCAGAGAAATAGGGTGTAGCTAGAGGGGCAAACAGAGTCAAGGAAAGACTTAGTAATACTTTTTTTTTTTTAAGATGAGCAACTCTACATGTGTTTATGCTGAATGTGGGGCTTCCTAGGTGGCGCTAGTGGTAAAGAAGCCACCTGCCTGCGCAGGAGATATAAGAGACTTGGCTTCCATCCCTGGGCCAGGAAGATCCCCTGGAGGAGGAAATGGCAACCCACTCCAATATTCTTGTCTGGGAAATCGCATGGACAGAGGAGCCTGGCAGGGTACAGTTCATGGGGTTGCAAAGAGTTGAACGTGACTAAAGTGACTGAGCACACATGGATGCATGCCGAATGGGAATACTCTGAGAGGGGAAAGTTAATGATGCGGGAGGGAGAGGGAAGAAGGATTGTTGGAGAAGTATCCTACAGGGGGTCAGAGGGTATATGATGGGGGGTGGGGGGGAGATGGTTTTACTAGAGCAAGGACGGTTTACCCACGGCAGTGCAAGAGAAAGTAGAACATGTGGACCCAGATGCAGATAGTGCCTGCCGGTAAATACAGAGTTTGGCACAGCTGGAGGTTCTCTTCTGTCCGATTCTGTTTTGTTATGGGCAGAGAAAAGGTGTGCAATAATGCCAAAAGAAAGCAAATAGGCCTGGGAACTTGTTAAAGGCTTACTAAGGGCCTACTTGAAGTCCTGGATGAGAATAGTTGGCATGGTTGTATGTTTTTTCGAGCCACGTTCATAAGTTTTAAAAAGCAGAACAGAGAAATGAATATGTGATATGACCTCGACACATAGAGGATAAACTGAAAAAAAAAAATTAGCCAGATGTTAACAGTGTTTATTTCTTTCTCATTTTCACTTTACTGTATTTTCTAGATTACAGAAGGAGGTTTGTAAGAATGGGAAATGGCTTACAAGTACTGAGTTACATTGTGTGCCAAGTATTGTCCTTGCTGCTTCACATGGATTATCTCACTTAATCTTTACCAAAAAATTCTCAAAAGCCCTAGGAGATACGATCTGTTATTATTCCCTATTTACAAAAGAAGAAACCAAGACTTGGTAAGCTAAGTAACTTAGTCTAGTAAATATTCAAGCTGGATATAAATGTAAGCAGTGTGACTAGACTAGGTCAGTGGGTGATGCTTCGGAGAGGTAAAGGGGGGGGTGTGAATGGAGAGAATCATTGAATGTAATAAAAAGTAGGTAACAGGTAATCTTTGAAAGAATAGCTGTTAGATTTATCAATCTCAGAAACTAGGTTTCAGGGAGTTGAGAAAGATTAGACAGATTTTAATGGGACATGAGAGCAAAGTCAAATGAAAGGCATTGATTGTTTTTGTACTGTTTGTTTTAAAGAAGTGGGGGCCTGAGCATGTTGTCAGAAAGAGAGTGTTCCCTGGAAAGGATGAAATCAGAGTTGAGAGAAAGGAGGTAAGACTTTGGCAAGGCAGTGAGAACAGCTTAGCATTGGAACAGAAAATCTTTTCACTTGAGACTGAAGCAAAGTGGGAAGGTGTTGGCAGAATGATTTGTGACTGAGAGGCAAGATTATTTTGGGGCTCATTTTTTGGGTAAAGTAGGAAATAGTCATCTACTAAAGGAAGAGAGGCAAAGGGTCAGAACGTATAAAGAGGAGGATATGCTGTGAGTATATTGTAAGGAGTCAGTAGGAGCTGGGGAAATAAAATAGTTTGTTAAACATTGCAAAGGACCAGGTCATAGTTGGACAACATAACACTGTAATGTGATGATGAGTCAGGTCAGCGAGCCAACAGTGATAATGGAGTACAGGTTCAAGCTTTACTTTCCAGGCAAACCAACTTGGCACCGCAGAAAAGATTTTGACAGAATTCTTTCCTTCCCCACCCACAGAAAGAGCTAGATCTACAGGTTGTTTCAAAAATTAACTCCATACAAGGGTAGCAAGGCTGTGTTTGTGGGGTTTCCCCGGTGGCTCAGCAGTGAAGAATCCTCCTGCCAATGCAGGAGACTCAGGTTCGATCCCTGGGTGGGGAATAGCCCTTGGAGAAGGACATAGCAACCCATTCCAGTTTTCTTGCCTGGGAAAGCCCATGAACAGAAACCTCGCAGGCTATAGTCCATGGGGTTGCAGAGAGTCAGACATGATTGAGCGACTAAACAGCAGCAACAGCAGCACTCTCGCATTACACTGGACAGCAGCAGCAGTTGCAGCTCCCGGACAGCCACATAATCACAAGGGTAAACATCCTGTACATTGGAGAAGGAAACGGCAACCCACCCCAGTGTTCTTGCCTGGAGAATCCCAGGGACGGAGGAGCCTGGTGGGCTGCCATCGATGGGGTCACACAGAGTCGGACACAACTGATGCGACTTAGCAGCAGCAGCAGCGGGAAACAGCCTGTACACTTAAAGCCATCCTCTACCCAGACAGCCATTCTGCTTTTCACTTTGAGGAAGTATAGCATTCAATAAATTACAAGAAATATTCACCACTTTATTGTAAAATAGGCTTTGTACTAGGTGATTTTAACCCCCAACTGTAGGCTGTTGTAAGTGTTCTGAGCATGTTTAAGGTAGACTAGGCTAGGCTGTGGTATTCAGTAGGTGAGGTAGTATTAGATTTTTGACTTAACAATGTTTTCAATTTATAGCAGATGGTAAGCTATAGTCCATGGGGTCGCAAAGAGTCGGACATGACTGAGCAACTTCACTCACATTCCAAATGTAGCCCCATGGTGAATCAAAGCAGGTCCATGGTAGCAAATGAACCTAAGTATTTTGCAAATGTTTGACATAACACACTAAAGGACTGAAGAACTAAGTAACTAGGAAAGCCAGCATTTTGACTGTGAGCTGTATACGAAAGAGCTTTACACAATTAGCGTCAGGTAGTTAGTAAATTTTTTTTTTAAATAAATATTTTTATTAAGCAGTTTGCTTTACAATAGAATGGTGTGTGTATGTATGTATATTACTGAGGACTTCTTAGGACCAGCCAGTCTTAAAGGAAATCAACGCTGAATATTCATTAGAAGGACTGTTATTGAAGCTGAACCTCAGTACTCTGGCCACCTGATGCAAAGAGCCGACTCGTTGGAAAAGACCCTGATGCTGGTAAAGATTGAAGGCAAGCAATGAAGGGAGTGGCAGAGGATGAGCTGGTTAGATAGCATCACCAACTCAGTGGGTATGAATTTGAGCAAACTCTGGGAGATAGTAGAGGACAGAGGAGCATGGCGTGCCACTGTCCAAGGGTTTGCAAAGTTGGACATGACTTAGCTCCTGAACAACAGTAACATTATGCCCCTAAAAAATTCCTTATGCACGTTTACTCTTTTAACGTTTACAGTGACCCTGAGAAGAAATCCTATTCTTCTCTCCATTTTACAGATAAAACAACTATGCTGCTGCTGCTAAGTCGCTTCAGTCGTGTCCGACTCTGCGACCCCATAGACGGCAGCCACCAGGCTCCACTGTCCCTGGGATTCTCCAGGCAAGAACACTGGAGTGGGTTGCCATTTCCTTCTCCAAGTAAATTTATTTTTTAAAGGGGTATGGGTTAGCAGTTCTGAAACTGTTACATGTGTATACTAGGATTAAGCAAATACATAAATGAACTTATGTTTTTAATATACACTAGAGAGGTAAAAGTAGATACAAGGGTATGTCCATTTATACTTACACACATATATGTCCTGCATTTCGCAGTCTGGGTGGAAAGAGCTCCTAGTGGTCGAGTACGGGACAGTCTGAACAACAAAAGAAAAAGTAATAGGAATGGATTAAAACACAGAATAAACAAAACATTCATGAGCCCATTCTGATTGAATACATAATTTATGTATTGAAGGGAAAGAAACAGCTCATACTTAAAGTGGCATTCCCATTGAAAGTGAAAGTGAAGTCACTCAGTTGTGTCTGACTCTTTGCAACCCCATGGACTGTAGCCTACCAGGCTCCCCTGTCCATGGGATTTTCCAGGCAATAGTACTGGAGTGGATTGCCATTTCCTTCTCCAGGGGATCTTCCCAACCCAGGGATTGAACCCAGGTCTCCCGCATTGTAGACAGACACTTTACCATCTGAGCCACCAGGGAAGTTCAGTAAATATAAAAGGAATGATAGAAATAGACAAATCACCATTTAATAAAAGTAATCTTTGTGGCAGGTAAAAGTCATTCATTGTTGCTTAAATTAGGGGGCAGAATGTGGTGAGAAGCAGGATGTTTGCATAGTTGCAAAGTATCTCCCTACAAGATACTTATTAGTTGCAAAGTGGAAAATAGTAACTTTGCAGTGGAGACACCTGGCAAACCCTACCTACTGATCAGTTAACACTGCCAGTAATAAGGCATCATGTCCTTCTGGGTATAATGGTTGAAGGACGCAACCTCCCTTTCTCAGTGATCTAGCCAAAAGCACATGACCTCAACCTAATCATGAGAAACTAGCAGACAAACCCAGAGTGAGGAACATTCTATAGAATAACCGGCAAGCAACACTTCAAGTGTCAAAGACAAAGATCGGAGGAAAGTAAGGCGGTGTGATGGCTAAATGCACTGTGGTGTCCTAGGTTGACTCCTGTCCTGGGAAAAGGATAGAATTAGACCAGCTGGCAAAACTCAAGCTCTGTAGGTTAGTCATTAGTGTTCAGTTAATGTTCATTTTTTGGTTTAGAATAGATCCTTATAGTAATATAAGATGTTACCATTATCTGGGTGAAGAATACAGGAACTCTATACTGTTTTTACTACTTTTATCATTTCAGAATCTAAAAAGATTCTGAGTTTGTATTCATTATTAAGTTGGACAAGTCACAAAACTACTCTGACATTTAATTTCTTTTGCCATAAAATAGACACAGTACTATTTGCTTCATCTCGCTCAGAGATGGAGTAATAAAACTCAATTGTTCTGATAAAACAGGACAAAATGTCAGGTGTTATTATAATAGGTTACATTGAAATGAACTGTGTCCTTTAGTGATTCTACCAAGAAAATCAGTTAACTCCATTTTTTTTCTGTCTTGAACAGAATTAACCAAAAATGCCTCTTCCCTCTTTACTGATCAGTTTCTTTCACCTTTATAGCATTTCAGACTGCCTTTCGAGCTCAGGGGCCCCTGGCTGTGCTGGAGCATTTTGATACCATCTACAGCATTCTGCAGTAAGTAAAGTAGCGCCTCTGGTACTTTAAAAAGACCTGGTGACTATTTGCCCTAACTTTGCATGTTAGTCTGGATATTCCATATTATAGTTCACTGATACTTGGTTCTGGGTGCTGATATTTCTGCTCATGAGCATTTACCCCAGCTCGCCACCAAATTTATTAAGTCGAGTGATTTCACTTGTTTTTATAAGCGTTAGACTCCTCGGGTTTGATCTGACCTGTTAGAATGGGCTCTGCAGGTTCCTGGCTCACCCCCGGCACTTTCTTTCCCTCATAGTCACTTTCGAAGTATAGACCCTGGCCTCAAGGAAGACTCACTGGAATTCCTGATAAAAGGTGTCTGTGGGAAGGGGGTAGGGGACGGAAGGGGTGTGTTGCTGTTTGTTTGCTGTTCCCTGCATTTTATCAGCCATGTGATGATATCAAGGCTGTGGTGAATCAGTTGGCTTGGCTAAGCCCGGGACCTCTGACCTACTAGGTCTGTAATCTTGGTGGGCGATACAGAGCAATGTGTGTTCACTGTAAGGGCAGACCGACAATATTCTTCCTACTTGTGGGCTGCCTCTCTTCAATGGAGGCTGTTCTTCCCGTTGCCAGAGAGAACGTGGGGTAACGAGTGAGAGAGTAGGAATAGGGCATGCTCGGGACATCAGGGTCAGGGATCCAGAGGGCTTAGCCTGTGCTGTGGCCACTGAGAGATGAAACACACATCTTTGGTAATCTGATGGCTGCAAGTGCTGGGGCTTTGAAGTTGGGTGGTGTGAGGAAAGTGAGTGAAACTGACCCCAGATCCTGCCCTTTGCAGTAGTGTCCCGCCACTCCCAAGAACTCCCTGCCGTCTTGGATGATGCAGCTTTGAGTATGTCAGACAGAAGCGCCCACCTGAACGCCCTCAAGATGAACTGCTATGCTCTGATACGCCTCTTGGAGTCCTTTGAGACCATGAGCAGCCAGACGGGTCTCATGGACCTGGAGCTTGGCGGGAAGGTAATTTAGTGTTCCTGGCTCACTTAATAAGGGGTCTGGGGAGATGGGGGAATTGGTGGAAAAGATGGAAGTCAGTGATTTTGAGAATCCTTTCCCTTTCTGCCCTTGGTCCTTGTTTAAAGTTTATGAGAAGGTACTCAGAAGTATCACAGTGTATCTTTCGCTGAGAAGCAGCTCTTATATTTTGGAACTTGTAATCCTTCTGTCTTACTTTCTACCTTGTCTTGACACTGAATAGCTTCGGCACTCAGACTAACAGATTGTGATCCTCTTTTCTTCCTCATTTTTTCCTAAATATATCCTTTTTTAGGGTAGGAAATCCCGGGCCAAGGCAACCCATGGCTTTGACTGGGAGGAAGAGAGGCAACCAGTTCTTCAGCTTTTAACACAGCTGCTCCAGTTGGACATCCGTCACTTGTGGAACCACTCAATAATCGAAGAGGAGTTTGTCAGGTGGGTGGTGACTGCGCCAGGGGATGCTGGCCATGAGGATTGAGGGCTCTGGTGTTAGAGATGCTTTTGAAATACTTCGTTTTATGCCATAGTTCTATCTGTAATATATAGACGTGTGCCAGTTACGTTGAGTTGTTCAGAAGTAGACAACGAAGGTTAGAAATAGCTTTGTTTACTCACGTAGCAGTATTTATAGAAAATCTCCTAGCTACGTAGCTGGTATCATTAAAGGTATTGAAAACCAGCATTTCTGCCCTCTTACGAGTTTGTATTTTAGAGCAGAAGACAATTTTTTAAATAAGCAAAATATGTAGTATGCTTTCAGGTTTATTACTGTGGAGAAAAACAGAGGGGGTGGGAAGTGTGATGGGAAAGGCCTGTAGTTTGTATCAGCGGCTCTAGCAAGACTTTTTGAGGTGGTGGCATCTGAGCAAAGTCTTCGAGGAGGTAATGAGAGCCTCGAGGAGAACTGAAGGCAGAGCATGGGCAGGAAATGGGTACCAAGGAGGGAGTGTGCTGAACAGGCCATGTAAGAGCGCTGAGGCCAGAGCGACGGCTGAGACAGGTGAGGGTCGGGCTATGAGGTTGGAGCAGGGGACGCCAACTGCAGGTCCCCGTGGGCCACCACGGTGACTTTGCCATCATCGTGAGGTGGGGCCCCTCGGGGTTCTGAGCAGGGCAGTGAGGTCACTCTGGCTGTGGTGTCAAAATAGACTCTGGTGGGAAAGGAGGAAAGCGGGAGACCAGCTAGGAGGCTGTGGCGGTGACTTGGGCAGGAGATGGCCATAGCTTAGACCCAAGAGGGAGAGGAGATGGGGAGCCGTGGGTGTAGTCTGTATTTGTTCCTTAAGGAGAGCCTACAGGATGAGCTGGCAGATGCATTAGAGGTTGGAGGGAGGGTGTGGTCGAGGATGACTCACCTAGGGTTCTGGGTTGAGCATTTGAAAAAATGGAGTTGCTGGTAACTGAGATAACAAAGCCTGTGGGAGTGTGTTGGGGGGTGAAGTAGAAGTTCTGCTTTGGATGTAGAAAGTTGGAGCTGTCTTTTAAGACATCCAAATAGTGTCACATTCGGATGTGAAATGTACAAAGCAAAGTAGTAAAGGAGAGAGATCTGAGCTCAAGCACCCATTTGGGAATGTAATGCATTTATATAAATAGTGTTTGTAGCCATGAGACTGAATGAGATCAGTAAATCAGTAAGCATACCTAGAAGAGAGCAGAAATCAGAGGACTGTACCTTGGGGTACTCCAGCATCAGGAGAGTGAGTTGAGGAGGAACCAGCTAAGAAACAGGGAGGAGCCTGGGCTCCTGCTGCCAGATGAGGCATGCTTCAAGGGAAAGGGAGTGACCAGCTATGTCAGATGCAGCCAAAAGTTCAGTCAAGATAAGGACTGAGTTGACCATTCAACATTGAGAAGTCATCAGTGATTTTGTCCAACTTTTATCATATATTAAGCTTCTGTGCAGACATCATAACTGGTGGAAAGGAGGGAGTACCTACATGGCAGTCAGCAAAGCAACTAGATGTAGAAGGTGATAGAGTAGAAGAAACTAGAAGACCCTGACTGCAGCAGCAGAGATAGAATGAATGAGGCAAGGGCAGTATAATTCAGTCCAGACCACTGATATCATCATCTTAATCTTCTTTTCTAAGCTTGGTTACTGGCTGCTGCTACCGCCTCCTGGAGAACCCCACCATTAGTCACCAGAAGAACCGCCCTACCCGAGAAGCCATAACGCACCTACTGGGTGTAGCTTTGACACGTTATAACCACATGCTGAGTGAGTCCGCCCTTCCTTTTCCCCACCCCTTCCTGAGGCCCAGGATCATGGCTCATGTGCAGGACTCCACAGGTGCCACTGTGAAGATCATCCAGATGCTACAGCACTTTGAGCACCTGGCATCCATCCTGGTGGCAGCTGTGAGTCTTTGGGCAACTGATTACGGAATGAAGAGCATTGTAGGAGAGATCGTAAGGTGACCCTGCCTTCTCTACGTTTCTAATTCTCATTTTCCTCAGGGAGAAGAAAAATATTGGAGACAAATCCTCTGTTTAACCCTACATTCCTTCAGATGTTGTTTAGTTGCTAAGTCATGTCCAACTCCTTGCGACCCAATGGACTGTAGCCAGCCAGACTCCTCTGTCCATAAGATTTCCCTGGCAAGGATACTGGAGTGGGTTGCCATTTCCTCCTCCAGGGGTTCTTCCCACCCCAGGAATTGAACTCCTGCATTGGCAGGCAGATTCTGAAAGGTTGCTGCTGCACGCTGTGTGTTACACCAGAATTCGTGACCTCTGGAGGAGAGAATTTCGATCCGGGCTCAGAGATGAGGCTTGACTACTTGGACCTTTTTGTGTAGCAAAGTTTTATTAAAGTATAATAGAGAAAGCTTCTGACACAGACATCAGAAGAGGACAGAAAGAGTGCCCATTGCTAGTTTTTAGCAAGGCATTTTATGTCTGTTAGCAAGCTGCTGATCAGATAAGAGAGATACCTCAAGGCTGAGGGAGTTTCACCAGGCCCCTCTCCCACAATATGCATTTTTGAGATAGAATGGCACAAAGTGTGTCATCCCTGGCCATAAAACAATTGACATGAATACTGGTTTGTTGAGCCATTATCAACCCAAGGTTTGAGAAAAGAAAAAAAAATTAGTCTTAGGCGGAACTATTTTGAAGAAAGACAGATTCCAGAGCAGATACATTGTTTCTTTGACATAGCTTAAGAAAAATATTTCCATAAGAAAAATTTGGTTAGCTCAAGGCAGAACCAGGTGTTATTAGAAGCCTCTTTTAATTTTGTTGTAGTGAAGGGGAAAATATGTCTGCCACTTGGAGTTTATTTCCTCCTGCTGCGTGGGGACCTCTGGCCTTCCTAACTGTTAACCCTCTCAATTCTTTACCATCTGACCCACCAGGGAAGCCCCCTTCAGATGTTAGATGCCAACTTAATTCTTGCCAGGACCTAAGTGATTAGGTTACGCTGCTCTGGCTGTGTTTATTCCCCTGTGTAGAGAGATTGGACAGAAGTGTCCCCAGGAGCTGAGTCGGGATCCTACGGGGGCAAAGGGTTTTGCAGCCTTCCTGACGGAACTCGCAGAGCGCATCCCAGCCATCCTGATGTCCAGCATGTGCATTCTGCTAGACCATCTGGATGGAGAGGTAGGTGGTCCCTTGGTCAGTGGGTTGTGAGTCCATTGTTGAAAGGCTGTTTCTTAACATGAAGGTAATAACTTTCACATGAAGTCAAATTGTCTCGGCTTATCACTGTGGCAATTCCTTCCTGTAGAGAAGCAGATGACATTTATTGAATTAAAGGGCCATGTCAGTATCACATCCCAACCTCGTAGAGAGATGACAGTTCCACAGCTTAAGTCAGTAAGAGACTGGGCTGTGGTTCTGGGTCCATCCATTCTGCAGGATGAAGCCCTTTCTTGCCGCCCGGCTCTCAGATGCTCCCACATCACGTCTCTCACTTCTCTTGTCCTCAGTGTTAACCTGGCTCCTTCCCAAGCTGACACTATCTCTCAGTGAATGTTAAGAATCTGCTTATTCACCTGATGTACTGATACCATAACTATATTGCAAGACCCCACTCTCTGGTTCTTGGCGTGGCAAAAACCCTAAACTATTCTCCCATCAGATTCTGCAGTGCACATGGTCACCCCTAGGGCTGATTGCTGTTTCTCTGTCAGTGAATTGTGGGAAGGAGATTGTGAGGGAAAGCAGTGTTATTAGTAAGAATCAAAGGCTTTGAGGCTTCAGAAGCAAGGTGGTAATTAATGCTTCTCAGATGTGTGTTGGTGAGTGGATATGATTTCACATTCAGCTGCCACCATGACTACCTCCTTGCATGGTGTGGGGGTGCGGTGCTGCTCTGGGCGCTTGTTTGTTTTGTCCCTACGTTGTCTTCTGAGCAGACAAGGCCCTTCTGTCATTCAGCTTTTGCCAGTGACCTCAGGATGAATGCCCAGCTTCCAATGCAGGGGGGTGTGGGTTCTCTCCCTGGTCAGGGAACTGAGGTCCCGATGCTGAGCAGCATAAGAGTTTAGGGCAAGGACATCAGTGTGGAGGTGCAGAGCCCCCACCAGCCTCGCTCTCCCTCAGAATTACATGATGCGCAACGCCGTGCTGGCGGCCATGGCAGAGATGGTGCTGCAGGTCCTGAGTGGGGATCAGCTGGAGGAAGCGTCCCGGGACACCCGGGACCAGTTCCTGGACACCTTGCAGGCCCATTGCCACGACGTCAACTCCTTTGTGCGCAGCCGCGTCTTGCAGCTCTTCACCCGAATTGTCCAGCAGAAGGTGAGTAGCCGTTGATGTGACAGAGATCCACAGAACCCCTCTATGCAGGCTGAAGGAAAAAGGAAAACAGCTGTATCAAAGAAGAGTCTAGAATTCAGGATTTCACTGCCAGTAGTAAAGGTCCTCCTTTATCAGGGACAAGGATTCTGGCTCCATTCAAGAACTACACTGAAAAAAAAAAAACTACACCGTCTTAATACACACAGTATTCCTGAACTACTCACATCCCATAGAAAAGTTTCCTCAGATGAGTGGCTCGCACATATAGAGTGCACCTCACCGTCATCTTGACATTATGGCCAGTGTGGGCTGGGATCTGATCCTCTCCTCCTGCCCCCCGCAGGCTCTGCCCCTGACGCGTTTCCAGGCAGTGGTGGCCTTAGCTGTGGGGCGTCTGGCAGACAAGTCGGTGCTGGTCTGTAAAAGCGCCATCCAGCTGCTCGCCAGCTTTCTTGCCAATAATCCCTTTTCCTGCAAGGTACGTAGCCCTTGGCCCACCCAGAAGAGGGATTAAATGGAAACAGGTGAAATTCCTTGAGTTAATGACCCTGATAATTCATTGTTCCTTGGTAGCTTAGTGACACTGACCTTGCTGGACCACTGCAGAAGGAGACACAGAAATTACAAGAGATGAGGGCCCAGAGGCGAGCCACAGCACCTTGTGAGTAGGGGCTGTGGGGGAGCTTTCAACCCCGACACCCTTCTCCCCACAGCAGGGAGCTCAAGGCAAGAGTCTAAGTGAAACCTTCTCATTCAGCCACAGACCTAGACCCCGCCGAGGAGTGGGAGGCCATGCTGCCAGAGTTGAAAGCTACCCTGCAGCAGCTGCTGACGCTTCCCCAGGAAGGAGAGGGGATGTCTGAGGGCGTTGCTGAGACGGAGACTTCCGAGGAGGTGGAAGGACGCATCCGTCGGTTGCTCGCCAAAGCTAGTTACAAGTACGGGAAAAAATGCAGTATTCTCTCGTGACCCATTAGGTTTAGAGTTCACCTTTGGGAAACTATATATGTGTGTGTGTGTGTGTGTGTATTTTTAATTGAAGTATAGTTAATTGGCAAGTTGTGCTAATTTCTGCTGTACAGCAGAGTAACTGTTATACACATATATACATTCTTTAATGATACCTTTTTTTTAAATGAAAAATCTCTTCCAAGCCTGCTTTCTAGCCACGTAGTTCCCTTCCCATAGGGCAGCAACAGTAGTGGTTAAGCACCTCCTTCTAGAGAGAATGTTTAGTCACACAGTCAAACACACCTTCATTTCCTGCCCCGACCCCTTTTTACACAAGCAACAGCGTTCTCCAGCAGATGGTCTGGGTTCTCGGGGGACTCATGAACCAGGCTCTCTGACACAGGCTGCAGTGTCACTCTCAAGGGGGCGGGATTGGTGACAGGCCGTGTTCTGTCAGGCAGGCCATCATCCTCACTCAAGAAGCCATAAGCCACTTCCAGAAGTCTGAACCCTTCTGTCATGTGGACCCGGAAGAGTCAGAGGAGACTAGGTTCCTCAGTCTCTTAGGAAACATCTTCAAAGGTAAATTCCTTTTCCTTCTTCAGTCAGCAAACAGCACACTTCAGCTAGTATTTATGGCCCATTGACTTTATGTCAGACACTGACCTGACTCACAGCCTGGTACTGAAAGAGGCCAGAGGGGTGTCTGCACTGTGTCTGCTTGGGAATGGAAGCAACCCACAGGCCTGAGATCCATAGTCACAGGGAGTGGGAGGGTATTTCAAGCCATTAGACGACTCAAGAAATCTTTTCTGAGAAATGAACCAAGATATTTTAGACTAAATTCTAAATTTATACTTTCCTATTGGGAGTTCCCTGGCAATCCAGTGGTCAGGACTTCACATTTCCATTGCAGGGGGAATGGGTTTAATCCCTGGTTAGGGAACTAAGATCCTGTAAGCCGCATAGCATGGCAAAACAAAACTTTCCTGTGGTAGAAACACATACTCATGGATGTTTAGAACTGTTAGCTTTCCCCACATACCCTTGAACAAAAACTATCCTGTAATTCTCTAACTCTAGGCTCATCAGCTCCCACCCAGGAGGAGAATCCCCAGACGGCTGCAGGGAGCTTGGGCCCAGGAGAGACTGGCTGTAGGGACAAGCGCAGTGGGTCAGAGCCCGAGGACTGCAGCGATGAGCTGGTGAAGCAGGAGTTGCTGGTGCAGTACCTGCAGGACGCCCACAGCTTCTCCCTGCAGATCACCAAGGCCATTGGCATCATCAGCAAGATGATGTACGAACACACAACTACAGGTGTGCCGGCATCCCTACCGCACAGGCCAGGGCTTGCAGTTGGAAGGACCCGTCTCGTCTGTATTTGATTGATGTCCGTCTGCTCCTTTGAAGGGCCCAGATTCTCTACTTCCATTTGCCTGGTGTAGCCCTGTGGAGTGTGCATATTGTATTTCACAGGGCATTGGAGGGAGGTGGGGTCCTCAGGAGAAATGGGGAGGTTGTCCCCTTACATGTTGCTACATTAAGAGAGATTCTGTCTTTAAGTGTTGGGGCGTTTCGCCATGCTGATAGGTGACATTTGTGTCTGTCCTCTCAGTGGTGCAGGAGGTGATTGAATTCTTTGTGATGGTGTTCCAATTTGGGGTACCCCAGGCCCTGTTTGGGGTGCGCCGCATGCTGCCTCTCATCTGGTCGAAGGAGCCTGGCGTCCGGGATGCTGTGCTTAATGCCTACCGCCAACTTTATCTCAAACCCAAGGGGGACTCCGCCAGGTACACGGGCTGCATTGGCCTTTGCTAACTTCCCTGAAGTCAGCCTCTCCCAGGATGTGTCTAGTCTCCTGAGGGGAGGTGGGGGAGTGGGCTCCTCCTAGGGGACTTCTAGACCCAGAGGCATTAGGTCTGTGATGGACTGGGGGAGGGAACTCCCAGTGAAACCCAGCCTAAGCAGTTATTTGGTTTGTTTCTTTTTATTGAAATATAGTATAATACAACATTATATAAGTTACAAGTATACATTGTAGTATTCAGAATTCTTAAAGGTTATATTGTTTTTAGTTATAAAATATTCCCCATGTTGCACAGTGCATCCTTGTAGCTTATTTTATACACGATAGTTTGTCCTGTTAGTCCCCTACCCATATATTGCCGCTTCCCCACCTCTCTCCCCACTGGCGACTGCTAGTTTGTTCTCTTTGTCTGTTTATCTGAAATAGTTGTTTTTTGTTTGATGCTGGTGGGATTGCCTAATAACCTATTTGCCAGGTTCAGCTTCTCCGTCTTTTAATGACCCCTGATCTCTGCTGTTCCCACAGAGCCAAGGCCCAGACTTTGATTCACAATCTCTCTCTGCTGCTGGTGGACGCTTCAGTTGGGACCATTCAGTGTCTTGAGGAAATCGTAAGTATGCTCACTTCCACTTACTCATTCAGCAAGTATTAGTGAGATTATGGTGTTCTCAGCAACTTACTCAGCCCTTCAAAGAAATATAAGATTATTTGCTTTCAACTCTAGTTGGCAGCCAAAAAACATAAAACATTTTAGAGCAATGCAGCAGATAGTTAAGTGGTGTAGGTAACAGTTATTGTAGCAACAGTAGTATAACACATTATGCCAGGCACTAATTTAATCGTTTTGTTCATATTAACATGTTCATCCTCACAATGGTTCTAGGAGTCATTATTATTATCTACTTTTTTCCAATAAGAAACTTGAGGTACAGAGAGCTTAAAGAACTTGGCTAACTTCAGCCAGTTAGTGACAAAGTTTAAGATTCAATCTCAGGCTTCAGAGTTCCAGAAAACATACTCCTGCCTGGTATGTTATGTTGACGAGTAGAGAAGAGAGCAGTGTTAGGTCGAAGAGTCAAGGGCAGAGCTTCCCGAAGGTGGCAGGACTTGATTTGGATCTTGATGCGTCAGATTTAGAGAATTCAAGAAAGGAGGGGAAACATTTCAGACAGAGCCGAGCAAGAGCACTGCCTGTGTTGTTGAAGGAAGACTGTTGCGTTCTGGCTCAAGATTATTACCTGGAAAAGACAGTGAAGCTGGAAACGGGTTGGAGCTGAGCCGGGAAGATCGTGGGATCTAGGACTTGAACCTTGTCGGTCAGGGGCCAGCATTTCAGTGCGGCAGAGCTCCTTTGAAGGGTTTGGGTGGTGGGGCTCAAGGCAGAGATGGTGCTGACCACGAGCCTCCACTGGGAGGAGCAGCACCACCAGCCAGGTTTTCTCCTCACTGCGGCAAAGAAGAGCCTGCTGGAGGCGCCTGGCCCGAGATCTCGCAGGGCAGCAACTGGCCAGGAGCCCACACAGCAGGCCACAGAGAGCTGTTTCTATCAGTACATGGTGAGCAGGGCTGCGGCCTGATGAAGCAGACGTCTGGGAGAGCTCAGCACGCAGGCTGGTGGGAGCCGAAGCCGGGAATGTTCCTGGAGGCTGCTGTCAGTGTGCAGTGACAGGAGTCTGAACTTCGGGGGTGGGAGGAACATCTACTGAGTGGCTCTTCATGGAAGACAAATTTTAAAAGGGAGAAAAGGGGGAATGAGCGATCGATGCATAAAAAATTAGGTGACAGAGGTTTGAAGCATATGGATGTTGGTGGTGGTGTCATTGGCGAAATGAAAAAGCAAAAGATGATGGTATCCATTTGGGACATATTGAGTTGGTGGTAGCGGTGAGAAAACCTACTAGAAATCTCCACAAAGTGTTGTCCAAACTATAGATGTGCATGAACTCAGCAAGTTCAGTTTCAGCACGTCATCTAAAGAAACATCTAAAGAAATAGGAGAGTAGAAAGTAGCAGAGGTGGTGGTATCTCCCAGACCCCAGCTTTACATCTTCAGCCACCTCCTTCCTCTCCAATTCGGGTTCTCAGTGTTCTCCTCAGAGGAGGCAGCCCAAGTGTCAGGGGAACTGTTACTTTGGGGCTGAGCCCTTTTTCTTTTCTCTCCAGATCTGTGAGTTTGTACAGAAGGATGAATTGAGCCCAGCAGTGACCCAGGTGCTGTGGGAGCGGGCAACCGAGAAGGTGCCCTGCTCCCCTCTGGAGCGCTGCTCCTCCATCATGCTTCTTGGGATGATGGCACGGTGAGTCTCAGATCAGACAGGCTGAGGGGTGAGCGAGGAAAGGAAGGTTCCCTGAGGACCGTTATTACTGCTCCAGTGAGAGCACTCAGACCCAGCTGAGCTCTGTGTGTGCGTTGCTACCTAAATGGAGAAAAAGTGACAGTGCAATTCCAATCCACCCAGCAGAGTGGGGTCAGCGGTGCGTGAGGGATGCTGAGGGCCAGCCCAGCACGTAGCGCTCCAGGGATCACGAAGCCCCGAGTTAGGGTGCTGGCTCCTACCCTCCTTGGTGGTGGTCTCCACACAGAGGTGTCCATGAGTGGCTTTAACTCTGCCGCTTCTTCTCCTAGAGGAAAGCCAGAGATTGTGGGAAGCAACTTGGACACCCTGGTGAATACAGGGCTGGACGAGAAGCTCCCACCGGACTACAGGTTGGCCCAGCAGGTGTGCCACGCCATTGCCAACATCTCGGACAGGAGGAAGGTATGTGGGGTGGTAACGTCCAAACTAGAGAGAGTGGATGTCCTCCTGTCCACACTCAGCACTCACCCGTGTTGTCTTCCCTGCCCTCAACAGCCTTCTACGGGCGAACGTCACCCTCCCTTCCGGCTGCCCCAGGAGCACCGCCTGTTTGAGCGACTGCGGGAGATGGTCACGAGAGGTGAGCTGCCGCACAGGGCCTGGGGCAGAAGTGGCTCCTCTGTCTGTGGCGGCAGCTTCCCTCTCTTCCTGTGCAGGCAGCGTCCACCCAGACCCGCTCTGGGTCCCGTTCAAGGAGGCGGCCGTGGCCCTCATCTACCAGCTGGCTGAGGGCCCCGAGGTGATCTGCGCCCAGATGTTGCAGGACTGTGCAAAGCAGGCCCTGGAGAAGCTGGAGGAGAAGAGTGACCACCAGGAGGCCCCGCGTAAGTGGGCAGGAGGGGTGGTGGGCCCCCGGCAGCAGCCCCTGACACCACCACCTCCTGCAGCCACCCTCAGCCCTCCCTGCCCCTTTCTGTCACTCAGGCTGCACAGTCACTGCTACCATGCCCTCCACCCTCATGTCTTGCTTCTTCTTTTAAATAATTTTATTTATATTTGACTGTGCCAAGTCTTCACTGTGCAGGCTTTTCCCTAGTTGCAGTGAGTGGGGACGACTCTAGTTGTGGTGCATGGGCTTCTCCTGGTATGGCTTCTCTCACTATGGAGCGTGGGCTCTAGGGCACAAGGGCTGCAGTGGCTATGGCTGCCAGGCTCTAGCGCCCAGGCTCAGTAGCTGTGGTACCTGGGCCCAGTGGCTCCAAGGCATGTGGCATCTTCCTGGACCAGGGATGGAAACCTGTGTCTGCTGCATTGGCAGGCGGATTGTTTACCGTTCTCCACCAGGGAAGCTCTCCTGCTCCTTCCCTGGGTATAGAGCACATGAGCCAGGGGCCCATCAGTGAAAACAGGGCAGGGGCCTGTGAGACTTGATGGCCTTTCTCTCCCTGCTTTCCTGCCCCCGTCCTGCAGAGGAGACCCCCGTGCTCCCCACCTTCCTGTTGATGAACCTGCTGTCCCTGGCCGGGGACGTGGCCCTGCAGCAGCTGGTGCACCTGGAGCAGGCCGTGAGCGGGGAGCTCTGTCGGCGCCGAGTGCTGCGGGAGGAGCAGGAGCACAAGAGGAAGGAGCCCAAGGAGAAGGTGAGCCGCACGCCTGTGCCTTTGGGTTCCTGCCCCAGGTGTTTCCCAGACTCGCTTCCAGCCCTTGGGTCCTTCACGCTTTCTTCTGTTTCCTTCAGAAGCTTTGCTTCTTTCCTGTTCGTTGAGCTCATGGAGGCTCTGCCTCCTTGCTCCTGATACCCTGAAAACGATTAGTGAGAGCATAGATAGATCACCCACGAAGCATTTTAGGTAAATCCAGAGCATTGAGGTAGGGACCTCAGCAAAAAGTCAAGGCTGTTGCCGAGGCAATGTTTGCTAGAACCTGCTGCTCCCACCGCCTTGCTGGCAGCCTTGGAGACTGGGCCTGGCCCCTGATGGGACCTTGTGTTCTCTCCACTAGAGGCAGTGATGTCTGGCAGACAAATGAGATACAGCCCTGCAGCATTGGGGTAAAGTCTGACCTTCTCTGTGACCTTGAGCCGTTGTCTGGCAGGTTCCAATGGTTTATTTTGTCCAGGAAGTTATATGCTGCTGTGAGGATGAATCGGAAGAGATGTGGGATGCTCTGGCCACTTTAGACACAAATGGAGGGGACCTAGTATTTTTCCTGTTTGATTCACGAGTCCTTCCTCTTCAGATACACGTGACAAGCCTGTGAACAGCTTGCAGAATGTGCCCTTCCCCAGATCCATTCATGCGAAATGACGGATAGGCTGGAATCAAAACCGTCTGCTCACCCATGATCCCTGGCTGCTTTCCCATCAGAATTCAAACTCTGAGTCCACCTTGGAGGAGGAGATGGGGCTGGGCGGGGCCACAGCTGATGACACCGAGGCAGAACTCATCCGTGGCATCTGTGAGCTGGAGCTGCTAGAAGGTGAGAAGGGCTGCTGGGTGAGCCTTTCCCTAGCCGGGTAGCCTGTCCCACACCTTGACTTGTTCCTTCACCAGGCAAACAGACACTGGCTGCCTTTGTTCCACTTCTGCTTAAAGTCTGCAACAACCCTGGTCTCTATAGCAACCCGGAGCTCTCTACAGCTGCTTCACTTGCCCTGGGCAAGTTCTGCATGATCAGGTGGGCCCCAGGGTGGAGCTTGCCTTCCTGAGGAGGGTAGGGGCTGGTGCGGTTTCCCTGACGATCCTCTCTTTGCCTCTAGTGCCACTTTCTGTGACTCCCAGCTTCGTCTTCTGTTCACCATGTTAGAAAAGTCATCGCTCCCCATTGTTCGCTCTAACCTCATGATTGCTACTGGGGATCTGGCCATCCGCTTCCCCAACCTGGTGGACCCCTGGACACCCCATCTGTATGCTCGGTGAGAGACCCCTCCCAGCGCCGTCACGGTCCCCACCAGCCCTGGAGGTCGTGGGAAGTCGGTGTGGGAATCCCCAGAACTGTGTGGTCCCCCCCCCGCCGGGTCTTAGGGCTCCCTCCCACATCTGGGCACACCCTGGCTGGGTGTGACCCAAGGGGATTGATGCCTCTCATCTGAAGCCTTGGCACCAGGCTTGGCCTCCTTCCCCAAACTCCACTCTAGACAGCCTCTACCTGCCTGTAGAAAGGTACTGTCAAGAGAGGCCGCGCTTCCTACTGAAGGCCTCCCTGCCACCATTGGGTACGCCCACGTCCTAATGCTGTGAGATTTCATCCCTAGCCTCCGGGACCCCTCTCAGCACGTGCGGAAAACAGCCGCACTGGTGATGACCCACCTGATCCTGAAGGACATGGTGAAGGTGAAGGGGCAGGTGAGTGAGATGGCCGTGCTGCTCATCGACCCTGCCCCTCAGATCGCTGCCCTGGCCAAGAACTTCTTCAATGAGCTCTCCAACAAAGTAAGAGGTGGGGTGGCTTAGGGCTTGCTGCCGAGGGACCGGGCAGTCGTGTGCTGGTCTCTGTGACGTGACTCTCTCTCTTACAGGCGAATGCCATCTATAACCTCCTTCCAGATATCATCAGCCGCCTGTCAGCCCCCGAGGGAGGAGTGGAGGAAGAGCCTTTCCACACCATCATGAAGTAGAGTCCCTGGGCCTTGGGACATTTGTTCTGTTGTAGAGCAGGCTTAGGAATCACACAGACCTGTTCGTGATGTCCAGTCTGATGCTCTGAGCCGTGTGGACTTCAGCACCAACCCGCCTCTATACTTTCCTCCTGTGTAAAATGAGGCCCCCAAATACTTGTGCCTTAGTTCTTGAGAAGATTTAGTAAGATAAAAGTCCTAACACGGCGATAAGCACGTAAACAGGACTCGCTGGATGGCAGCTGCTTTGTTCTAAGTTTCCAGTCACACTGTAAATTCCTCAGGAGGGTGGGGTGGACCCTTCCCTGAGGTGAGGGAGCAGGCAGGAGGGACAGGCCAGGACAGAGGAGAGTCTGCTGCTGAGGCAGGAGGGCGACAGAAGGCAGGAGCTGGGGAGGGCCTGGCCGTGTGTCAGCAGTGGGCTCGGGGCTGCCCCCAAAGTGGTCCATCCATTTCCCCTCCGCAGGCAGTTGCTCTCCTACATCACAAAGGACAAGCAGACCGAGAGCCTGGTGGAGAAGCTGTGTCAGCGCTTTCGCACGGCCCAGTATGCTGCCTTCCTGGAGGGTTCTCAGGGCCTCCACAGGGCTGGGGGAGACCCTTCTCTCAGGGGTCCTGCTGAGCCTCACCACACCTTCCCTGCCCGCAGGACTGAGCGGCAGTACCGGGACCTGGCCTACTGCATGTCTCAGCTGCCCCTCACGGAGCGGGGTCTCCACAAGATGCTTGACAATTTTGACTGCTTTGGTGATAAACTGTCAGACGAGTCCATCTTCAGTGCCTTTTTGTCCATCGTGGGCAAGTTGCGGCGTGGGGCCAAGCCCGAGGGCAAGGTGCGCGGCACCTGCTGCATTCGGGCCGCAGCTCACACGGGTGTTCTGAGGCTCCGGGTTTCTGACTTAATCCCCAGCTGATTGCAACCAAGTAACCGGGTGACCTGAGACCCAGTCTTTCTGTCTCCAGTTCTATTCTTTGTTTCTTTTCTTCAGGAGACTTTCTTAAGGGCCATGTCAGGTTCAAAGCAAAATTAAAGTATAGGATTCCCCATTACGTGGGTAACCCCAGTTACCCACGTCCCTCACCACAGGCTGCGCGGGACATCTGTGAACCTGCCTTGACACATCCCCGTTGCCCAGAGAGCGTGATTTCCAGGAGGGTTCACTCCTGGTGATGTGTGTGCTGATCAGTGTATCGTGACTGTGCCCACCACTGTGTGTGCTTCACAGTCGATGCCCCGCCCTGAGCGTCCCCTGCTCCCCGCTGCACCCCCACCCCCAGCCCTGCCACCACTGATCCTTTTACTGTCCCGGCGGCTTCGCAGGATGTTGTGGTGTTGGAACCACAGAGTGTGTGCACTTCTCATTTGGGTTCTTTACTTCAGTGATCCACATTTAAGATTCCTCTATCTCTATTCATGGACTTGTTTCTTTTTACTCAGAGAAATAACAATTTCTAGGCCTGCTTCTAATCTGTTTTTCCCTCCAGGCTGTAATAGATGAATTTGAGCAGAAGCTTCGGGCTTGTCACACCAGAGGTTTGGACGCAGTAGAGGAACTTGAGGTTGGCCAAGGCAGTAGCCAAAGAGCCCTGTCCGCCAGAAAACAGCCAGCTGGTACATGGGGCCGCCCTTTGGGAGAGTCTGGGCGGGGCCCTCCTCTCAGATAGAGGTTCCTTTTTTTCTTTTGGACTCACACCTCTGCCTCTTGTAGCCGTTCGACACCGGCATGTGGCTTCTACAGCATCAGACGACTTTGTCACACCGAAGCCCCGCCGTCCTACCCGCCAGCATCCAAACACCCAGCAGCAAGCTTCAAGAAAGAAACTCAGGATTGTCTTCTCGAGTGATGAATCCAGCGACGAAGGTGCGGTGCTCCCTTCCAGACCCAGCCCAGAAGGAGTGGGGCAGGGGTCAGTGGGGGTGCCGGGGTGGGGGTGGGGGTCAGGCTGACACTTGATGGGGTCCTGCTGTGTAGGCCCCACCCCAAGATCATCTTCCTGTGCAGTGTGGTCTAGGATTGTCCCATGTGTTCTCTGAGACCTATTTTTCACCATCTTTGTGACTCAGCTTTTTCTTATTCCCCCAATTCTTTGTAAAGAACTGTCAGCAGAGATGACAGAAGATGAGACACCCAAGAAAACCACCCCCATCCGCCGGGCATCTGCTCACAGGCACAGGTCCTAAGGGCAGCCTTGCCTATCCCAACCCTGCTGTGCAGGTGTCTTATAAAGAGTGACCCTGAATTCATTCTCTTTGTAAAATAACTTGTGTGCCTGTCTGCTTGGTTTTTTAATGCATAAGTAGTCATTATAACGTAAGGCTTTGCTCTTAAACTAGCCCAACTGAACCGAATTGAGCTGCTTTCCTTGGAATGTATATATATACATACTTGTCAGTTTTCTTGTTTTCTAATGAATAAATATTTTTATATAGTTTTAGAGGTTTTTCCTAAGCTTGTCTTTGTCTCGTCTTTCTCGCTAGCCCGGAGGCAGGCAGCAGCAGAGGGTTATTGATACAGAGGGAGACGCTGAGCCCAGGGGTCTGATGTGTGTCCAGCCCCTCCGTGCCTCATCTCTCCCTCCCCACCTCCCCCTTGCACGTGGCAGGACGCTCCCCTGCATAGAGTTAGGCAGCGCCTAGACTCCAGAGCTGCACTTCTCAATCTGGGGGCAACTTTACCCTTTGGGAGACACCTGGCAACCTCTAGAGACTATTTCTTTGTCACAAGCTAGCAGAGAGGGGTGCCACCAGCAGCCAGTGGGCAGAGAGAGGCCAGGGATGTTGCTAAATATCTGACAATGCACAGGACAGGTCCCACCACAAAAAGGGTGTGTCAGCCAGTGAAGCTGGGGTTGAGAAACCCTTCTCTGACCAACGGCTCTCTTTGTCCTCCCCCCACCCCCACTCGTGCCCCTCACCCATCTCTAAAGACAGGTGACTGAGCTGGCCGGGCTGATGATGGGAGACCAGGTCATGATTCCCTCTAGCTCTAGACAGTGTCTCTGGAGACGGCTCCCCAGGGGTTCCTCACAATGTTACAGGGTCTGCAGGAAGTCAGCCGCTAGATAGAGGCCCTGTCCACCCCCTCCTACTCCCCAGGTCCTCTCTGCTGAGTCACCTGAACCGCAGGCAGTGTGGCTGCTGCCATGACTACACTGGTGTCTTCTGCTGTCATGACAACAGTAGACTGCGTCAGTCCATGGTCCCTGGGCACTGAACTCCCTCTTTTCAGCAAAGGACAGTAATGAAAAATGACAGGCATGTGGCAAAGGGGAACATGCTGCAGGCAGTGTGGGAGGGCGGGGGTTGGGGGGTCCTCCTAAGGCCCTCTTCAGGCAAAGTACTGTGTCCTTGGGGGCACCTGGGGAGGAAGCCCCATCCACTTCCCAGCAGACTCCTCGGTGTGGTGCCTTTCCTCACCATTAGGTGCCCACTGGCCCTGCTCTTGCTGCTCTTGCAAAGCCCGGGGCGTGGACCATGCAGATGGCCGCCCGCCACAGCAAACATTGGAGGAAGACAGTCTCAGAAAGGGAAGGGACCGCTGGAGTCGGGGTGCAGGACCGCGTGCTCTCTGCCTTTTAAGCAAAGGTTATCACCAGCCGGGCTAAACTTAGCCACAGGCTTTTCAGCTGGAGAAGGGGGATGGTCTCATGTTACGCTGGGCCAGCAAAGAGGCCCCAATTCTGTCCCCCAGCACCTGCTGATGGGCAATGTCCATTCTACCCCACTCCACCCCCCTCCCCTACAAACCCTCAACCCTTGAGTCCTCAGATCCAGCCCTTCCAACATCCTCAGTTCACAGCCCCAGCACAGCCCCCGGCTTCTGACTGACTGGGCTTGAAGAGGAATGGATTCCTTCCTCCACATCACCTGTGGAGAGGAGTCAGGGGCCTGGTCCCACCAAGTGCCCAAGACGCCTGATTTTTTTTTTCCCCTATTCTGCACTCCTTACCCTGCCCCCAACATCTCCTGGACGCAGGCAAGGGAAGGGGAGGCCCTGACTCCTGGGCTGGCCTGCACGTCCCGGGATGGGGAGGGACTTCCGCCCTCACGTCCAGCTCTCAGCCCGGGGGCTGGACCGAGCTGGACAGGGTGAAAGGGGCATTGTCTCCCAGCCCAGGCCGCACAGCCCTCAGGAGCGCCTTTGTGGGAGGCCTCTGGCCTCTACCCGCCCAGCCCCCAACAGAGATGCTGTCCCGCCCCTGGGGCCCCCGCCCGAGCCTGGGGGAGAGCAGCTGGAGCCCACCCGGCCCGGTTTCTCAGGTCTCCTGCGGCCCGCACTGCAGGACACTGTGACCTTCAGTGCTGAAACCTCCCGGCCTCAGGCGTCCTCCGGAACCTCCTTCCGCTCCAGGCCCCCACAGCCCAGGGCCCAAATCGGCCCCCGGCCCAGAGAGGCCCGAGGCCAAGTTATGGGGGTGGGGAAAGTGGGGGAGCGGGGAAGCAGCGGGCTGGAGGCCCCTCCCGTGCTTTTCCTTTGCTCGGCGTGTGTCACTACCGAAGAGCCTCGAGAAGTTCCTCAGCCTTCCGGCTTCTCAGCCTTTGAAAGCAGAGGAAGCGGGGGCGGGAAGGGGGGAGCCTGCAGCCGCGAGCTGTTCCTGCCTCCGGCTCCAATTCCCCATCCAGCCGACTCCCCAGGTTCTCCCCTTATATCCTTGCGGCAGCTTTAACGTCCCTGGCTCCCGGGTGTCCTCATTTCTCACCAGGGCCTCCGGTCCCGAGTTTACTAGTCTTCCGCAGTGCTCCCCCCTCCCCACCAGTCACCGTCATCGGTCCCCCTCCTCCTTCGGGCCAGTCTCAGTCCCCTCCCCCACGCCGTCCTCAGCCCACACGCGCGGTGCGTGCACATTTCAAGAACCTGGCGGACCCCCCCCCCCAAAAAAAAAAAGCGGGGGGCCGACTACTCGCGAGTTTACGGGCGCACGTAGCTCAGGCCTCCGCATCCCGGGGGCTGGGACGGGGCGAGGCGGGCCCTCGTCGCCACGCCCCCTCCCCGCCCCCACCTCCCTTATAAATTCGGGCTGCAGCCTCCTCCTGCGCTCTCTGCTCCTGCCCGTTCGACAGATAGCCGTAGCTTTCGTGCTGTGCCAGGTAAAAGCCAGGTCGAGAGGAGCCACAAAGGGCCGGGGGATAGGCCCACCCAAAAGGGACGAGGGGGCGTTAGCGCGCCGGGTGTGCGGCTGCGGGGGCTGGGGTGGATAGATCGCGCCCAGCCGGGCCCCACGCATTGCAGGGGCTGGGAAGGACGTGCGGAAGCGCAGGTCGGGGATGGAGGCCTGGGGGGAGGGGAGGGGCTGGTGGGGGGAGGTGGTCAGCGCGGGATTCCATCCTCTTGGCCCCGCGCTCTAATGCTCACCTTCCTCTGCCCACAGCCGCATCTCTGAGACAAGATGGTGAAGGTCGGAGTGAACGGGTGAGTTACGGGCAGAGGTGGAGTGGGGTGGGGCAAGGCAGTCTTGCGGTCCTCACCGCATTGCGTCGGTAGGTCTCGCGCTAGTGGGACTCTGGAAGTGCAGGGGGAACCTGGATGGGGTGGTCGTACCCACCGCCCCCGCAAGGAGAACTCAAGGTCAGCGCTCAGACCTGGAGGAGACCCTCGAAGGCCTCAAGTGCCCCCATCTCCAGCTCTTGCGCCTCCTGTAACTCCGCCCCTGCGGAACCTTCCACCACCTTGCGGCAGATACACAGGAGATTCCAATTCTTGCTTGGGCCGCATCCCCTAATCCCGCAGCTGAGGCTCTTTTCTTTCCTTTCGCGCCCTGCGGGGTCACGTGCCGGGGAGGAGCCCGACACCCCCCGCCCCCGCCCCAGCCCGTGCCCCCAGCAGGCGCGGCCCCGGGGGTGCAGGAGGCACAGCTGCGCACAGAACCAGCTGGGAGGGGTCATTTGCGGTAACCCAGCCGCCATGTTGCAACTTGCTAGGAAGGAAATGAATGAACTGCCCGTTAGGAAACCTTCCTTAGCCCTGCCGTCTTTTCGCCTTCCTTGCCCATGACTAACGCTCCTACCCGTGCCTCGTGGGATGGAGTCATGTTTAGCCCGCAGGCCAGGTGAGGCCAGGCTTTCCTGTTCGTGCAACTAGACCTCAACTCTGACCCTAGTAAGCGCAGACCATCACTTAAACCGCCAGCCAAATTCCGCGGACCCCCCTCCACCCCCAGGGATGAGAGGATGCTTTTCCTAGATGGTTCTCTTATGAATTCAAAACGTGGGCTCGTGGGAGTGATCTTGTAGTTCGGGGGTGTTTCTCCTTTCCTTTTCCGGAGAGGTGTGGTGGCCCTGGCTGGGTGCCATGCTTGGGGGAGCTGAGTCATGGGTACTTAGAAATTTTCCACCACAAAATGGCTCCCAGAGCAGCAGCCCCTGTGGTCAGGTCGGCTCTCCTCGAAGCTCCTTTCCCCCATCTTTGCCTGGAGCTGACCCCACCCTAAAGGCCAGGCTGTAAAGGTCACCAGGAGGATTAAGTGTCTGTGAGCCCCGGGAATCCTGCCCTTCTCCCCATCCTATCTTCCAGAAACCAGATCCCCGCTCCACCTAAGCTGGGGTTAAATATAGCTGCCTGACCTTTCTGCAGCTGGGGGCCTGGGCTCTTGCTCTCTGCCCCCCAACCTTTTTCCCCTACTCTCTAATATCTGTTGCTCCCAGTCCTGATTTTTGGAAAAGAGCTTGGAAGGACAGGTCCTGAGCAAGTCAGAACCCCAGGATGAGGGGTTGAGAAACCAGTCTTCTCTCTCTCCCCTTTTGTGGGGGAGAGGGTAGCTTTCCCCATCCAGTTCATGCTGACGTCTGCTCTTGCCCTTTGAGCTTGGTGATGCTGAGTGGACTAGTGTTTGCAGTTCAGAGGGTGTAGCCCAAAGCTGGGCCAGACAGGAGCCAGCATTTGCAGAGAGTAGGTGTAATGAATGCCATGTGCCTGCCACGTGCCCGGCCTGTAGGTGGCAGCAGCTGCGCACCACCCCATCAACTCAACAGATTGCTGATGACTACGGGGTGGGCAAGCCTTTGTGCCTGATTACCTGTGAGCCTTCACTCTGTGGGCTGGCAGGCTTGCTCAAGAAAAATAAAGTGAGTTCTCACGAGACTTTGTGGGGGTAGCAGAGTGTCCTCTTCTCTGAAAGAGGGTGAGTGGGCCAGGGGCTGCTTCTGTGCCAAGGAGGAGTCCCCTCCCCCTCACCCCTTCTCGTCTCTTGTCCTCCTCAGATTCGGCCGCATCGGGCGCCTGGTCACCAGGGCTGCTTTTAATTCTGGCAAAGTGGACATCGTCGCCATCAATGACCCCTTCATTGACCTTCACTACATGGTGAGTGCTGCCCCTCAGCGGGTGGGGTCAGAGCCTGGCTGAGGTGCGGCCCCTTGATGCCCTCCTCCTTCGTGCTCCCCCCGCCAGGTCTACATGTTCCAGTATGATTCCACCCACGGCAAGTTCCATGGCACAGTCAAGGCGGAGAACGGGAAGCTCGTCATCAATGGAAAGGCCATCACCATCTTCCAGGAGTAAGTGTGGGAGACGGAATAGGAAGAACTTGGCCGTGGAGGAGGCACTGGGATGGGGTGCTCACCTGGGGTCTGTGGTGCCCTGTCCCTGAGCTTTGTCCCGTCTTCTCTCACAGGCGAGATCCCGCCAACATCAAGTGGGGTGATGCTGGTGCTGAGTACGTGGTGGAGTCTACTGGGGTCTTCACTACCATGGAGAAGGCTGGGGTAAGCAGCAAGGGGCTGGAGAGGAGGGTATAACAGGAGGATGGGGGGAAGTGGACTTAGGAAAGCTAGAGCCCGGGTGCGATTACTTGCTCCTTGGCTGCAGGCTCACTTGAAGGGTGGCGCCAAGAGGGTCATCATCTCTGCGCCTTCTGCTGATGCCCCCATGTTTGTGATGGGCGTGAACCACGAGAAGTATAACAACACCCTCAAGATTGTCAGGTGAGCGCAGCAGAGAGGAGGTGGGAAAGCGGGCCGATGGTGCCTTCTGGTGCTCAGTGGACATGCCCCTGACTTACCTGCTTCTTTTCCAGCAATGCCTCCTGCACCACCAACTGCTTGGCCCCCCTGGCCAAGGTCATTCATGATCACTTCGGCATCGTGGAGGGACTCATGGTAAGAGTGGTGGGGAACTTGAACATGCCCAGTTCTCAGGAAGGACAGGAGCCTTCTGCCTCCCACAGAGCAGATCTGTGTCCCTTAGTTCTTCCCCAGGGGAGGAGGTGGGGCAGGGGTGGCCTGGCGAGCACCAGGCGCGGCCTTCACTCCCCTCCTTGTTCCGCAGACCACCGTCCATGCCATCACTGCCACCCAGAAGACCGTGGATGGCCCCTCCGGGAAGCTGTGGCGTGATGGCCGAGGGGCTGCCCAGAACATCATCCCTGCTTCTACTGGCGCTGCCAAGGCCGTGGGCAAGGTCATCCCTGAGCTCAACGGGTGAGACCCTTGGCTGTTTTCTGCCATGTGGACCCGGGGAGCCGGGAGGAGCAGTGCAGACTGACCCTGCTTCCTTGTGTCCACAGGAAGCTCACTGGCATGGCCTTCCGTGTGCCTACCCCCAACGTGTCCGTTGTGGATCTGACCTGCCGCCTGGAGAAACCTGTACGTTCGGGTTGGAGCAGCTTCAGTGGCCTGCAGGGCCAGTGGGCGGGAGTTGCAAGATTGGAACTCCTGTGACCATCCATATTTTACCTTGTCAGGCCAAGTATGATGAGATCAAGAAGGTGGTGAAGCAGGCGTCAGAGGGCCCTCTGAAGGGCATTCTAGGCTACACTGAGGACCAGGTATGATCAGGTCAGGGGACTGGTGTGTCTGCATAGCCCCCGTGAGCCAGGCGGGGTTCCACATGTGGCCCTCTCCTCCCCCAGGTTGTCTCCTGCGACTTCAACAGCGACACTCACTCTTCTACCTTCGATGCTGGAGCTGGTATTGCCCTCAATGACCACTTTGTCAAGCTCATTTCCTGGTATGTCGGGGTGGGGGTGGGATGCTGCTTCAGCATGTGATCTGAGTCTGGTGCCCCCTGGTGGCTGGCTCGGTAAACAGCTCTTCACTCTCTCCTTGCAGGTACGACAATGAATTCGGCTACAGCAACAGGGTGGTGGACCTCATGGTCCACATGGCCTCCAAGGAGTAAGGTCTCTGAAGCCCCAGCCCCAGCAGGAGCACGAGAGGAAGAGAGAGTTCCTCAGCTGCTGGGGAGTCCTTGCCCCACCTCGATCCTCCACCACACTGAGAATCTCCCGACCTCCACAGTTTCCATCCCCAAGGCCCTGAGGAAGGGGAGGGGCTTAGGGAGCCCTGCCTTGTCGTGTACCATCAATAAAAGTACCCTAGACCCAGCCTGCTGTTTCTTGTCTTGCTGAGAGGGAGGCTGGGCTGGGGTCAAGTTGAACTAGTGGAGCACCCAAGCTGCCAGAAACCCCGCCCTGGTCTAGCAGACACGCCTCATGTCCTGGGTTCCTCCCTGAGGCCTTTGGGTGCTCTGAACCAGGAATGGCCTGGCAGTGTGTATCCAGAAGCCATTCTGTCTGCAGTCCCGCCCCCCCCCCCCCCAGGGGGTGATACTGGCACAGGAAGTCAGGTTGGGCAGAGTCCACCTGGCTTCCAGCCAGTTAGCTGACCTCTGCAACAGTGTGGAGTATGGCCAGCCTGGGAGAACCAGGTCCCAGCTCTGCCTCAGTGTCTGTGCCCTGGTGACCACCTGCAGGTGCCCAGCTCCCAGGGTGTACAGAGGGGGAGGGCTGGGATGGCTTTACTTCCGGCTCTTCTGTCACTGGTGGATGGATGTGGTCTTACTGGAAAGCAGCACAGACTTGGTGCTGATAACCTGGGCTGAGGCACCATTACTTTGGAGTTCCAATCTCTGCATCTGCCTTGCACCTGCGTGTTGGGAAATGATGGGAACTAGCACACACTGCAGAGAGGACTGTGTAGCCACCACCAGAAAGTGCTGGAAACAGTGACAAAGACAGGTTCAATAAATACTCGCCAGTTTCATTAGTATTAGATTCCACTCAAACAGCTCTGCCCAGTCTGCCTCAGGCAGTGATGCAGAGGGACACCTTGTCGTCGCCCCAGTTCTCCAAGCTTTTCTGAGTCTGGGACGTCTTCTTATTCAGCCTTTTGGGTTTCCGTGTGTGAGACACGGAGGACACCTGCAGCTGATGCTTGAAGAAACCGAGACCCTGAGCACATGTGTGCACGCACACATCCATGCACGTCCACCCGCTCCCACACACGCAGTTTCAACTTTTCTGCCACCAGGTGGTGATGGAGACAAACAGGAGCTTCTGTCTCTTTCTCTCCACAACACTGCACCCAGTCAGCCCAAAAGCTGCCTTGCCCAGATGCACTAAGGTCCTTATAAGGTGTGGCACTTCCCACAAGGGAAGGGGAAGAGCCACATCACTGCTGTTGATGGGCAGCCGGCCGTGAGCACTTGGACAACAGGGGGAAAGGCGCACCCTGCCCAGTCCCACTCAGTCTTGCCTGTGATACGGAGGACCTCCTCCTTTGCTGCACAAGCCACGGAAGGTCTGGCCTCCTCCCCTTCATACCTGTGCCTGGGCCAGTTAGCACCAGTATGGAATGAAGACGGCCAGCTGGCCCCAGGCCACAGGGAAGGAAGGAAGGACAATCACACTGCTTCCTCGGTGGAGAGGGTGAGGGGCCACGAGCGCTCTGGCAGCATTAGAGGTGGGAAAGCAGCAGACAGCCGCGTGGAGGCAGGAGGGCCAGCTCTGCGGGGAGTGGCCCGAGAAAGGCAACCAAGCCTCACTCCAGATGCCCCGGAGCCCTGGAGGGGCCGAGGACCGAGGGAGGAAGCCAGGGAGCAGCGCCCAGTCCCCGGGGCCAGGCTGGTGCCGCAGGACACGGGCTTCCCTTCTGTGAGCCCCTGGCCCTCTGCTGCGGCGGGTCCCGGTGGGCGGGCTGAGCACGAGGAGGTCCCTATCTCATGGCGCCTTCGGAGGAGACATCACGATCGGAGTCCTCAGCCTCGCTTGGCGGCGGTGGCGGCGGGTCGCTAAGCGGGACCGCAGTGAAAGCAGGAGACTTTCTAGAAAAAAACACCGGTTGTAACCTCGGGGCAGGGCAGGCAGGAGTCCCGACAGGGCTGGCACCCCTGCCCATCCCAGTTTGATGATGCCCGGGCAGGCAAGAGAGTAATGTCTCAGGCAGAGGAGGACCACAGGGTGAGGGAGCGTGGAAGGGGGGACACCGCCTCCCTCAGTCCACCCTGAGAGGGGGACAGTCCCCACTTCAACCTGGGGACCCCAAGAGGCTCTGCAGCCCCAGTTTCCGGTCTACGGAGCAGTTTTGTGACTGTCGGGTCTTCAGCTGCCCTTCTAAGCAGGGGAACCGCCAGAGGCAGTGCGTGGGGAGGTTTCAGCCAGGCAGCCACAATGGGCTCCCGTGTCCCCCATCTGCTGAGGGTGGGTCTCAGGGCCCATTCTCGAGGGGCGCCAGGCACTGCCCTGCCCCCCGCGCCCGGGGGGCCCTCACCGGTCCCCGGACTGGGTGATGAGCCGGCGGCAGGTCTCCATCTGCACGTCCAGGCCCCGCTTCATGCTGCACATCTCCATGTATTCGTGCAGGTGGCGGTTCATGTCGTTCTTGGCCGTGGCCAGCTCCAGCTGCGGGGGGCGGGCCGTCAGGTCAGCAGCCGCCCTGCCCGCGCTCCCAGGAGGCCAACCCGCCACGCCGTGAAGGAGGTGAAGGGCTCAGATTCAAAACTAAACCAGCTCGAGGCGGAAGGCACTCGATATGCCAACGTTCCTTCCATGTTCCCCGGGGAAGCTCACCCACAAAAGGCTTTTGCTAAGGAGTCTGGTGCAGGTGGCCCGAGTTCTCTGAAGAGACTCGTGGCAAGAGCAGTGAGGAGGGGGCAGAGGCTCTAGAGAGGCGGGATGTTCCTGAGGCGCTCGGCCTCCTCCTGGGGTTCCCCACGGGGCCTCTTCTGGCCCATACAGCACTGTCCCCCCAAGACAGGCCCCGCTCCAAGCTGGGGCCTACCCATCCCTGCGTGTACCCTCAAGTTGAGCCGTTACTCAACTTAGAGAAGCGTCTACAAGACTGCCAGCACACGGGCCGGTTGGGCCCCGTGGAAAGGGGCTCCGCTCTCACCACCGATTTCCTCTCATTACTTCGCTCACATGTAAACCCTTTTCAGAGACGATTGAAAGGACTGTCTGCCTCGCTGAATGTCTGACTGGCTACGAGCTGCAGCCCGAGTCAAGGACTGTTAACGTGAAGACCGGGCTCAGAGTCAAGGAAACACAGTCTCCTTCCCAGAGCCTGACTCTGCCCGCAGGCTCTGTGGTGGAGCTGAGAGGCAGGCATGGAGGCTGTGAAAAATCTGGGACACAGACACTCTTGCTGCCTCCCTTTGTTCTGGGGACAAAGAACAGGGGCCAGAAGAGGGTGGGGGCAGAATAAAACTGCCCAGGGTGATGTGCTTGACTACCCGAGAGCAAGGAGAAAGGGCAAGAAGCCACCCGTGAATGATCTGAACTGGGCTGCAAGGATGGGAACTCAGACAGAAAAGGAAACAGTCACAGGGCCAGACAAACAGATGGTCAGGACAGTGACATGGGGCGAGATGGTGGCCTGGGTGGGTCAGAAGCCCCAGTGAGCACAACTTGGACTGCGGCCCTGGTTCCAAAGCTGGGGTCCCAGGTGGCGCCCCCGGCAGCAGTCCAGGAAGGAAGTAGGGTGCCGCCAGTGCTTGTCCAGACTGGCTGCCTCCTTCACCCCAACCCCGGCCCCTCGGGAGAGCTGGTGTTAGAGGGGAGAGCTGGGGGCTGCGCTCGGGAGCCCAGCACTCGGTGGGGCAGTGGAAGAAATGAACCCAACACGTCCCAGCAGAACATGAGGCTAGGACGGCCCCCGGCCTCTACATTTATAGCAGGGCTGCGGGAAGGAGACGACCCCAAAGGCCACACTGAAAAGCCCGCGCGCGTGCGGTGGGGCAGGGCGGAGGGGTGAGGCTGGGAGCAGATCGAGAGCGGAGACCTGGGCCTGGGTCTCTCTCACCATCCAGTCATGGAAGTGGTCCCTGCCTCCATCCCAGGGCCCCTGCAGACCCAAGGTCACTGAGATAAAGGACCTCTGGAGCCCTGGGTGGACGGCCAGGAGCAACACCATAAAAAAATGCCAGCAACAGCCTCCCGACCCCTCAGGACCTCCTAGGTGCAGTGAGGAGGGGGAGAGCAGGATGCGTGTCCGAGGAGTGGAGGCTCCCTCCCAGCTCTTTGGCTGGAGGTACATATCCAGCTGTACCTTTTCTTTTTTTTCCTTTTTCTTGGCTGTGCAGCATGTGGGATCTTAGTTCCCTGACCAGAGTCGAACCTATGCCCCCTGCAGAGGAAGCATGGAGTCTTAACCACATGACCACCAGAGAGGTCCCCCCAGCTGTGCCTTTAAAACTGAGTGTCAGTCTGCCTGGGAGTAAACAGTGGGAGGTTTTGCTTAAAGGAGCAGGGCAGCTGCTGTGTGCTGGGAGAATGAGGATACAGGAGGAAGATAATTCCTCAGCGGCCACTGTCGCAGTGAGGGAGGGCAGTGGGCCTGGCGAGAGGCAGAAAGTTCTAGAAGCCAAAGCCTCGTCTCCAGGTCAGAGTGCATGGGAAGGACCCCCTCAGGTTCAGGCTGTGGGGGTCACAGGAAATATGTGGCGCCTTGGCCGAAGCACCCTCATCCCAGGTGTCACAAATCCTTCCTGTCGGCCCCTCCAGGGCCTAGAGTTTACATTAAAGCACCGGCTCCACTCGCCAGCTCGGGAAAGTTCCTCCAGGAGAGGGAATGAGCATGGAGACTCCTCGAAGGCTGAGCTGAGGCTGCAGCAAAGGTCAAGTCCAGCCGTGATCACAGCGGCTGCGACAGAGCTGACTGCCAGACAGATGCTCCACACTCTACCTGCGCTGTAGTTCACCTGACCTTCAATCGACCCTGAGGGAGGTACTGTTAAGACCCCCACTTTACAAACAAAGAAGCAGGCTCCGGACTTCCCTGCTGGTCCGGTGTTGAAGAATCTGCCTTGCAATGCAGGGGACTCGGGTTTGATCCCTGGTCAGGGAACTCAGGTCCCAGGTGCTGCAGAGCAGCTAAGCCCACACACCGCAACTAGAGGGTCCATGGGTCGCAATGAAAGATCCCAGGTGCTGCAACTAAGGCCTGACATGGGTGAAGAAATAGATGTTAAAAAAAGAAAAAAAAGCAGGCTCAGAGAGAAGAGGCCTGTTAAAAGTCAGAGTGGCAGTAAGTCACAGAGCTGAGATTGGAACCTACATCTGTCTGCCTCGCTCCCCTCCCCAGCCTAGGGTCTTCGGGACCCACCAGAGGGGCCCCAGTGGGGAGATCGCCCTTCTCCTGCCAGGAGCAGATGGGAAGCCCTGGTGTCCTACAGTACTTCACGACCCCTCCAGGGAACCGGGAAACCCTGGCTTCAGCTCATGGCCTTACCTCAATCTGGTCAATGGTTTCCTGATATTCTTTCTCCCGGGTTTTGAAGAGGGACTCGGTATCTTTAATCACCTTCTCCAAACTGTCTTCCGGCTGCTGGAGTGGAAAGGGAAGGTGGGGGAAGCAGAGGGGAGGGATGGATGGGACAGGACGAGCCACAGGGCAAGGCCAGGGAAGGAGAGAGAGAGAGAGAGAGAATGAGGTTAAAGGAAGCTGGAGAGACTGATGACAAGGACTGGGGACAAGGACTGAGGACGAAGGGGAAGCAGGTGACGGATGGCGGCCACAGAGGGAAGACAGAGCTGGAGGGGGCCGGCGGGTGGGAAGATGGGCCTGGCGCCTGGGGAGGAGGAGCCGGGGCCCAAGGCCGGGAGGTTGGTTACCTCTCCCGGGGCCTCTGTGGCAGCCAAGGCATAGCCCGAGAAATCCTCCCAGAGCAGCAGGGTCTCCTCCGTCTCCTCCCAAGTCAGGCTGTCACAGTCGTCCTCAAAATCATACTCCCTCCTAGAGACAGGGAGCCCGGGCGTCAGGGCGGCCGGCGGGGCAGGGGCTGCGGGGGCTCCGGCCTCAGGCAGGCGCGGGGCGGCCGGGCGGACTCACAGCTGGTTCAGCATGCGCTGCATCTCCTCGTTGATGCTGAGGGCCGTGCTCTCCTCCTCGTCCCCGTCGGGGCGGCGCGGCCCGTCACTCTCCGCCAGGGAGGTGTCCTCCTCCGCGGCCTTGCGCTCCCGCTTCCGCCCCCCCATGGACGGGACCTTAATGGGAGACAAGTGCAGAGACTACAGAGACGAGGCCGGGTGCGTGAGGAGAAGGGCGGGGGGCGCCGGCCGGGAGCGAGGGAAGCGGGGACCAGCGGGAAGGGCGGGCGGACAGAGAGAAGACACAGTTACGAGACGGAACAGAAACACCAGCATCACCGAGACAGGCAGACAGACGCGGGTGGGGCCGGGGCTGCAGACGAGGAGGAGACAGAAGGCAGAGAAAACGGAGCAGTAAGATCTGGGAATGGCTGGCCGGGCCCAGAGTGAGACGTGCGTAATGGCCCCCAGGAGTTCTTTTCTAAAAAAAGTCTTCTAGTGAGATGACTGAACTGAGAGGGAAGTTTCAGGCCGCAAGGAGGAAGGGGGCATGAAGTTGATAAAGCAGAACCTGAGTCACATCCAGATCTGGAAGCCAGAGGGGGAAGGGAGGGAGAGAGATGGAGCCAGAGTGAAAGAAGGTGGGGGGTGGGGAGGGGGAGACTTGGAGCCAGAGAATGAGAGAAGGGGGGAGAGAGGGAGGGGAGAGGGGAGGAGGAGGAGGGGAGGGGGAGGGAAGGGGAGGGGAAGCGAGAGAGGGAGGGAGGGGGGAGAGAGATGGAGCCAGAGAATAAGAGGGGGGGAGAGAGGGAGGGGGAAGGAGATGAGGGGGAGGGAGGGGGAGGGGAGGAGGGGAAGAGGGGATGGGAGGGTGGGGGAGGGGAGAAGGGGGAGAGGAAGGGGAGGGAGGGGGCGGGGGAGAGGAGGGGGAGAGAGAAGTGGGGAGAGCAGGAGGATGGAGGGGGCGCTGCACTGAGAGCCCAGTGGGTCAGGAGGCCCAGGGAGCTGAGAAGCTTGTGTGAGAGCAAAACTAACCAGCTTCTTCTGTGGAGGAAGCAAGAAAAGATGAAAAGCGGAGAGGAGGAGGAGGCAGACAGGAGAGAGGGGAGGGGGAGACGGCGTTAGAGACAGCTCCGGACCCTCCAGAGGCTGTCCCTCGCCCCCCAGCCTCGACCCCAGGGCCCGGCTCCAGCCTCCCCTGTGGGGTTCAGGCGCCAGCGAGGCAGGGCCGCCGGGGGCCTGGGCGAGGCGCCCGCAACCCTCACCTGGAACATCTTGATCATGTCCTCGCAGTTACGCTGCTGAGCCAAGTCGCAGAGCTTGGCAGTGATGTCGATGCGGCGGCAGATGTCCATGTCCACCTTCATGGCCTTCTCCTGGATCTTCGTGTCCAGCTCAGTCAGGTTCTGTGTGGGGAGCGCAGGGAGCGGTGAAGGGGGCCGACCTCATCATGAGCAGTGTCCCCTCATCATCCCAGTCACACGGCTCCTGCTGGCAGAAGGCACCCCTTGACCTGGGTACCTCCCAGCGGTCTGCCCAGGACGACTGGCTCCTTGGCCAGACGGCACCCGGGAGGATGTGGGCCAGTGCCTGGTGCATATGCAGGGGGCTCCTCCTGGAATTCAGACTCCCAGAGAGAGAGAGAAACTAGTCCTTGGTGGCTCAAACGGTAAAGAATCCGCCTGCAATGCGGGAGACCTGGGTTTGATCCCTGGGTCGGGAAGATCCCCTGGAGAAGGAAATGACACAACCCACTCCAGTATTCTGGCCTGGAGAATTCCCATGGACAGAGGAGCCTGGCGGGCGACAGTCCATGGGGTCATTAAGAGTCAGACACAACTGAGCGACTAAGCACATAGCCAGACCTCTGAGTGTTGGAGAAAGACTCGTAAGGACAATGTTAGCTGACACTCGGCCGCTGCTGTCCTGACTCTACAAACGCTGTGACCTTGGAACCATCCTGCAAAGCACTTGCTTTCAATCCTATCCCGTCCCACAGACCCAGCGACAAGGCAGAGCAGGTCAGGATGTCACCAGGGCCACACTGCGAGCAAAGAAGCCCGAGTCCCCCTGGAGGCCAACGGGATTTTCCTTCCTCTTCTCTTGAGTTAGGGGGCAGGCAAGGGGGGGAAAATAGAAGCACATAAAGTGGGATGCCGGGTGGTGAACGGGCAAAACTAGAAAGGCCTGCTCCTGGGCCTCAGGCAGCCTTGGGGCTGAGTCCAGGCTGGTGCGGGGGTGGCACGAGAGGCAAGGGATGAGCTGGCCATACTCACGTTGCTCATGAGCCCCTTGAAGACCACCAGCTCGGCCTTCAGCTGTTCCACCTTCATGGCCAGCTCCTCCTGGCAGGCATCAGCCTCCTGGGCTTCCTACCGACAGGAGAAACCAACCGAGGTGAGTGGCAGGCAGGCAGCGAGCAGCGGGCAAGGGATGGTGGGGAGGGCGGGCGGGGCGGCCCTCACCTCCTGGAGCTCATTCACACGCTCCTGCAGCTGCAGCCGCACCGCGTACTCCTCTTCCCACCTGCAGACAGTGAAGGATGAGCATCTGGGTGCGGGGCCCTCTCCCCTCCGCCCCCCACCTCCCACCTATCTGGCTCAGGCCAGGCCCTGGGTCGGCTTCCCCAACAGGAGGGACATGTGGCTCCAGGCTCCTGGCCAGCGCCCAGCGCCCAGCTGCCTTCCCGGAACCTTTGGCCTCACACCCAACTGTGGCTGCGCTGTGCCCTTGCAGGGCCCGTCCCACTCAAGCCCCCGGCCCGACCGGCTATCCCTCCGGCCTCGATCCCTCCTCCTGCCCGCACCACCCAGCCCAGTCTCCCACCTTCGGTCCACAGATCCGGGCTCCCGCTCTCCTGCCTGCACCAGAACAGAGCTGCCCTGCCTCCCGTGGGACCATTAACCCTGTAAAAGCAGCTGCGGGACACACAGGGCATCAATGGCGTTGGCCAAGAGCCTGGTGGGAGGTGCTCGAAGTCCACCCCCACGAGCTCTGGAGACTGCCCACCCGGAGGCCCTTGGTGGGCTGCACAGAGGTGCCCGGGCACAAGCTGGGATCACTAGGCACCCACACCCAGGGGAAGAGGGAAACTGGAGCATAGAAAAGTCCCCCGTTAGAGTGGTGGATGAGAACCACCTCCAGAGCTGCAGAAGGCAGAGCCTAAGACCAGGAGTAGGCTAAAAAACACTCCTGGCCGAGGCAGGGCCCTTGCCCAGAGCTGGGAGCAAGCCAGCACATCCCCCTCCGCATCATGGAGGCAGAAGGGCAGTGGCGGGGCAACACCCCTGCTTAGGGTTGATGTTGGCTGCACCAGCAGACTCCTCGGACCCCACTGACATAACAGCCCAGCACTTCTTCCCCATCCTGGAAGGACTTCTTCCAGACTGAAAAAGGAGAGGAAGTGCACTGGGAGAGAAGCTTCAACGCCCAGAAAGGTGGTTAGGAAGTGGCCTAACACACACCGAGGACACACACTCAGGCCTGGGGTCTGGTCCTCTCCTCCCTGCCTCCATCTCTTTACCCCGGGCTCCTCCTCCAGGCCCATCTCTCCTTGCTCTCCTGTTCCTCACTCACATCCGCAGTGCAGTATTCCTAATAATAACTCCTCGACATCACCGCGGCTGCCCCTCCCGGGTGGCTGGGTGGGGAGGAGGCAGGCAGCCTGGCCTCCACCCGCCAGCTCAGAGCAGGCCCGCTCCTGCCTTCCTGGCTCCAGGCCCAGCCTTCCCTGGCGGCCCCCCAGTCCTCCTCCCCCTGCGCTCTGGCATTCCCATTCAGACAGCTAGGGCCAGCGAAGGGCCCCAGCAGCATCAGGTTATGTATTTTCTTAGATAAGACCTGCAGCTTTTCTGGGCCTTGGTTTCTCCATCTACAACGTGAGGGCATGGGATGTGGTACCCTGAGGACCCTGGGGTCCTTGTGTCCCTGGAGGAAGCAAGCAAGACTGACCAGGGGACAGTAACCCTGGAGGATATGCACCAGGAAGGGCAGGACTGTGAACTCAACTGTTTCAGGGAGAAACTCAAGGAAGTTAGGTAAGGATGAAGATTAATAAAATCTTACAGGGTTTAAAAAAAAAAATCTGAAAATAAACCATCTGGAACCTCACTAGAATTCTATTCATACTCCAGCCAGACTTTCCCATGAGTGGGTTTATTTTGACCTCTATTCAAAACCGGGCTCACCCCATTATACAGAGTGAAGTAAGCCAGAAAGATAAAGAACATTACAGCATACTAACACATATATATGGAATTTAGAAAGATGGTAATGACAACCCTATATGCAAAACAGAAAAAGAGACACAGAAGTACAGAACAGACTTTTGAACTCTGTGGGAGAAGGTGAGGGTGGGATGTTTCGAAAGAACAGCATGTATATTATCTATGGTGAAACAGATCACCAGCCCAGGTGGGATGCATGAGACAAGTGCTCGGGCCTGGTGCACTGGGAAGACCCAGAGGAATCGGGTGGAGAGGGAGGTGGGAGGGGGGATCGGGATGGGGAATACGTGTAAATCTATGACTGATTCATATCAATGTATGACAAAACCCACTGAAAAAAAAAAACCGGGCTCACTTATAAGGTTCTCTAAGCATGGGTAGAATTTGAGCAATTTCCATGTATTCTACATTGAGTGAACACCTTTCTTCCTAATACACAGCATCCTTGAGTGAAATGAGGAAGCACTGTAGTTGGCCAAGGGCGATGTTGGAAAAACTGAGATGCGGAAAAAGAGACCCACCCAAGGTCACTCTTGGCAGGAAAGCTGAACATAGAACTTAGGAGGCCTCAGCTCTTTTTCAGTTTCGTGCTCAGACTATGCCCATGTTTTCCAGGCTACAGACCGGAGTCAGAGCTGCTGTAGAGAGACAGAACGAGGGCAAGGGGATCTGGGGTGGAAGAAGGAGTGACTGCTGGTGTCACGTACCAGCCAAGCCTGGCCGTGGGGCCCTCTGCACAGCAGAGTGCTGCAGAGCCATGAGCTCATCAGTCCCGGAGGGATAACTCTTTGCTGCCCTGGACAGCTGAACCAAGGACGGATACGCCGTCAGTGAAAAAAACAAAACGCCCCAACAACAGCAGTTGTTCCTGTGGTTATGGATGTATTCCAGAACTGTCCGTGTTCCACTGCTGACTGTGTCAATTAACTGCTGCAGGGGCAGGGGGTGGGGCAGGGGCAGAATGGTTCTGGGTGGATCTAAACGATGGTTTGGGGATAGCTGAGCGTCCCAAGGACACTTAAATCACAGACTGCCACTAAAGAAGCCAGCCAGCTTTCTGAGGGCAGAACTCAACCTCAGAAAGTCCGCTGGTCTGTGGTCTGCTAGACTCTGGCGGGTTACAGATCCCTGAAGGTCGCCGCCAGACCCAGCAGTCATTCCCCAGAACATTCATCCAGTCCCCACGAGACATAAATCTCCACTTTACCAGGCTGGAAGGGTAATTCCCAGAGCTGTCCACAAGGGGTCAGAGTAGCTCATTAAGAGGTTAAACCTGAAGGCAGAGCCTCCCCCTGAGCCCTCATCTCCTTGGTCTTCAGTCATGGCACCTTGGGCACAGGGTCTACAAAGTGCTGGCTGTACTCAAGCTTCTGTCCTCACAGGCTGGTTATCAGGGGGTCCCCCGGATGCAGCCAGCACTCCTGCATCGCATCCCCTCCTCGGGCCCCTTGGGCTACCCTGCAGGGTTTCCTGCCGGGAGCCAGTGCTTCATTCTCGGGGCAACATGGCTTGCCCCAGCTGTGCTGTGAGGCAGTCGATCATGGGTGTGTCCGTGTTTCCAGCTTCCTCCTACTCAGGTCCTTGCTACCTCCTCCTGCACTTTCAGATCCCCTCAGCTTTCACTCGCCCTGGGTCGACAACAGGCCTTTCACCTTTCCCTAGGGAATTCCCTCTTCCCCACACCCCCTTTTTTGATCAACTCTCAGAAATGTCTTGAGGGCCCCAGAGCCTCTCAACGGCAGTGGAACTAGAGCAGGCACGGGCTGCTACTATGGACATTGTTTTGGAAACCCTCGGCAGTGTCAGGATCACCTCCTCCAAGGTTCAGCCCAACCCGCAAACCACCCCCCACCCCACCACCACTTGTCATGGCACTTAGATTCCCAAATTAAAGGTTCATCCTTTGCCCCTAACTTCTGATCAGTATTTGGAGCTTATATCACAAAGTCACTCTGAGGGCTGAGGCTGGCAGGGGGATATAAGTGGTAGCCCAGATGCGACTTCTCAGAACAATGTCCCTTTTACACATCATAAAACCCCACAGTTAACACAGCGGTGCAAACGCTGCTGCCTAGATGAAAAACAAGGGTTCCCGGCAGGATTCTGCTCCTAGACTCCTCCTCCTTGTCACGAGCCTGACTTCTGCATTCTCTGTGGATTCCAGTCTCATCTGCGGACTTCCTAGCTCCTCCTTAAACAGCAGGAACTTTACTCATACTTACTCCTCCCTTATTCTCGGGCCCCAGAGGCTCTGTGCTCCTGGACAGGTAACCCCGGCTGAGTGCGGCCTGAGCTGAGCCCCGTCCCCACCTTCCCGGTCCCTACCTCCGCTTGTACTCATCCCGCTCGCGCTTCACTTTGGCCAGCACGTTGTAGAGCGCGCGGATCTCGGGCGTGATGGTGTCGATCTGGACGCCCACCCCGTCCGGGTGCACCCACGACAGGCCAGGCCCTTGCACCAGAGTGGGCTCCAGTCCCGGCCCGAGCCGGCGGGCGTGAGAGAAGGACCAGATGGTGCCGGGCATGAAGCGGGCCGACGAGGAGTAGGCGGTGGAGGCGGAGGTGGAGGGCGCCGGCTGGCAGGCCGCGGACGGCGTGAGGGGGCCGGCCGGCGAGCGCGCGGGCGACCCCAGGACCCGCGCCGACGGGGTGCAAACGGCGGCCGGCCGGGAGCCTAGGGGCAGCCCCAGGGGTCGGACGGGGCTGACGAAGCCGGTCTGCACGGCCTGGTCGCGGCGAGGCAGGCCCCGCCGGCCCTGCTTACCCTCCTCCAGCGCCTGCTGCAGCTGCTTCTCCAGCAGTCGGTTGCGGCGCTCCAGCTCGTGCACCTTGGCCAGGAAGCAGCGGAAGCGGAGGTTGAGAGTCTTGAGCACGTTGATGTTGGAGCCCAGGTCATTGCGGAGCGCCATGGCGGCGGGGGGCGCCGGGCCCGGCCCCGGCGGTGAGTAAGGAGCCGGGCCAGCCGGAGCGAGCGGCGCCGGGGGCACGTCCCCGCCGGCGGCCAAGTGGTCGCCTACCAAGGGGTCCCCCAGCGGCCCGGCCAGGCCCTGCTGCTCCTGCTGGAGGAGGAAGAGGTTGGGGCCGAATAACGGATTCATGGCTGCGCCTTCTGCTGGGAGACAGAAACCCGTGCAGGAGCGGGGATGTTGGGCGAGGGAGGAGAGCCAATGAGACGCCAGGGGGACACGGGACAGCCAATCAGACGGCTCGGCGGGAGGGGCAGAGGTCATGGGGGCGGGGAAGGGCAGGGGGTAAGCCAATGAAAGTCTCCTTCAAAGGCTGGCACCTGGACAGACCTTTCAGGGTCTGAGGCTGAGCCCTGAGCCTAGCGGACCCCGGCCCGTACCCGGAATCCAGACAGCTGCTGAATGACTGAAAGCCAGGTCCTCCAGTACTGCGTGGTTCTGGTGGCACGAAATCTATCTATATTCCTATTGCCCTCCTCCCTCCTGCGTCCAAACACCCAGCTCTGACTCCATGAATCTCCTTCCCTGAGTCCCCAGGAACTGACCTGATTTCTCAGTACGCTGCTCTGACCCCGCTTCTGAGGATCCCTGTCTCACCCTCCCTCCTCTGCTCTTTAAGCAGCAAAGCCAGTACCCACCCCCAAAAAGCACACAGTGGCCAAAGACTGTAAAACATGTATTAAATTTCACATCCATGGTTGGGAAGCCATCCTCACAGAGGAAAGAATTCCAACCCTGTAACAATGGCAGTCTAATTCAACCATCCACTGAAGTCAGCAGAGGCTGGCGGCCGCCTCTGGACTGAGATTTTCTCCTCTTTGCTGGCGGGGGCCGGCTGGAACTGCAGGAGGACACAGTGGGAGTCTTAGGTCCCTTGGGGGTGCCATTCTGTTTCTGGAAGGCAGCTTTCTTGAAAGGTTGCTCTGCCACCTGCTGCTTAACCTTCTCAGCCCCTGCGGTGTTTCCAACAAGCTGGTCTCGGTCCTCAGGCTTGGGTGTGGCTTGGGTCTTAGAGAGGGACGGTGCTGCGGGCAAGACTGTGTTCATGGCCTTGGGAGGAGCACGCTGCTTCCGGAAGGCAGCTTTCCTGGAGGACTGCAGTTTGGGTGACTGTTGCTTTAGTTTCCCAGCCTCCTTCACTTCCCTAACCACTGCTGCTGTTACAGCTGGCTGACTACTGTCCTGGAGCTTGGAGGACGCCTGGGCCTTTGTGACAGAAGACACAGCGGACAATTCTACATCCGTCCCTTTGGAGATGCCATTCTGCTTCTGGGACGAAGGCTTCTTGGGATGCAGCTGTTTCTGCAGCCGTTGCTTTGCCTGACCAGCCTTCTTGGCAGGTGTGCTGCCGCTCTCAGACTTGGGGGTCACCTGCCCATTCAGGTTGGGCAAGTCTGGGTTTGCGGGGGTGGATGTCGCAGAATTGCCTGTGGTTAAAATTAAATAGTCTGAGAAATAAGGCCTCATCACTGGGTCATGATCATCAGTGGAGCAGGAAAAGCAGAGATATTAAAGTAAGGAGATTTCCTGGTTGCCACTCCTGGCCAAGTGCCCCACACAACAAGGGCAGTACCCAAGGGCAGATCACCTAGATTCAGATTACTTAGTTTCACCTAGCCTCTAGTCAAGTCGTATTTGGAATCTGTGATAGAGAAGATACCATTACCCATCCATGGGCCAAAGGATTTCAGAGGAAGCTGTGCCCCCTGGCGGCCAGCAGGAGGTGACTCCTGAACAAACTTGAAGCACTGGGCTTCTCTTTTAATCAGAAAAGATGTTTTCTTCCATGCAGCTTTTGATGAGATGCAGAAAAATAAGAAGGCACATGGAGTAACTAAAAACAAGCTAGTACTTTGTGAATGAAGACTGAGGTATTAAATATGTATCTTTAAAGTTACAGCAAGAAAAATACAGGGTACTTTGCTACTTCTTGAAGAGATGTGTTAACATTCAAATGTGACTCATGTTAAGAGGCACTGTTTATAGAGAAAAGTCACCAAGTTTGTGTGCAAAGAAGTCGGCCTCTCCCTCGTCCAACCAAGCCTAAGGTGACATCCCACGAGGCAGAGCTCTCAGGCTTGTTTCAAAACACCCCACCCTGGCCTTTATAGCCCAGCCCAAACTACTCAAGACAGCCAAGAAAACCATCTGCAATTAGTGAGACTGCAGAGAACTGACGGTTCTGAGGAGTCCTGTGCCAGCCAGTGCTGATGAGGCTGAGATCTGTTACCAGGAAGGCCGCCCTGGGCCAAGAAACCACACCCCCGCTGGAGAGCATTCAGGGCTGACAACTGCAGCCGCCTGGCAGAACTGAGGAAAGGGCTCGATCCATGCGAAGCCTTTAACATTCCCAAATGGGGTTCAGGCCTGGGACCAATTCTAGCTGGAATGAAAAGGATCTCTCACGCCAGCATTCAAGGCTAGGCTAGGGGTGCAAGGACCCACGGTTTCCTGCAGCCACACTCCAAGGTCTCTGGAGGGGTAAAGAGCAGAGGCGGAGATGAAGAGAGCAAAGAGCACATCGCTTACCCGTTTGGGACTGGGGGATAGAATTGGAAAATTTCTTGAACTTGGCAATAAAGAAGCCATCCATGTTGTGGGTGTGAGGGTAGAAGCGGCGGGTGGAGCGTAGCGTGGGGTGGAAGCGCCTTTCCCGGAAGCGGGTGAAGCCCTCCTGGCCGAAGTCCAGGCCAGTGGGCACCAGGCGCACGTTTCTCTTTTTCAGGGCATAGTCCACCACCCACTCATTCTCCTCCACCTGATGTGTGTGGGAGACGGAAGGAAAGCAGAGCTGGAGTTGAAGGGGCGCTGAGGGCATGACAGCCCCAGGCTAGCTCCCTCCTGCACCCCGACAGGCCTCACCATGATGGAGCAGGTGCAGTAGACGAGGTAGCCCCCTGTCTTGGAGGTGGCGTTGACAGAGTCGATGGCGCTCAGGAGCAGCTCCTTCTGTAGGTGGGCACATCGTAGGATGTCCTTCTCATCCTGCCCCCAAGAAGTAGAGACCCAGGCATTGGAATCCCAACAGGGAACTTTGGAAAGAGCGCGCTGCTGGCTGCCTGGGGGGCCCCCTCCCCCAGCTACCCCTCCAAGGCTTCTCAGCTGGTCCCCCACCCCTGCACCTTGTTGGTCTTTACAGCAGGGTCCTTGGAGATGATGCCGGTGCCACTGCAGGGAGCGTCCAGCAGGACTCGGTCAAAGCCGCCCACCACCTGGGGACAGGGGAGGTGAAGCAGATATTTTGGGCAGTGGAACCATACCGTGAGCTTCCCAGGGGCAAGTCTCAACATCCTGAGATCAGGAAGCGGGGAGGAGAGACACCCAGCGGGAGCCCCACCTTGGGGAACTGGCGCCCATCATGGTGGCTAATGATGGCGTTGGTGACCCCCAGCCGGTGCAGGTTGCCCACCACGCTCTTCAGCCGCTCGGCATTGGCATCATTGGCGAGGATCACACCTGTATTCTTCATGAGCTGGGCTGAAGGGAGAAGGGCACAGGGCTTAGCTGCAGCTTTTCTGCCTCCACACCTGCTGGGCTTCCCCTCTCCCCGCCAGCCCAGGAACCTGCTGGTGAAGCCTCAGCCCTTCCCCAGGAAGCCATGTTCCCTGCTGTCCACCCAGTCTGTGCTGGGCCCTGTGATGAGCAAACCTGCCAGGGTGGTTTTTCCATTGTTACTCAACAGCTTTAGTTACTTCTTCCAAGTTATAACAACATAATTAAATGGTTACAACTAACTGTATGTAATGGTTACTTGTGCACACACACGCAACTCTCAGGATCCAAGCAAGACATAAAAGCCAACCTGCGCACCATCACCTCGCCATTCTACAGAGGACCACAGAGGACCAGGGCCCTGCCCAGGGTCATGTGGGCAGGAAGAGGCACCCATGGGGATAGAGCTGGGCCGCCTGGGGCTGTTTCTTGAGCACCCTCCAGTCACTGACCCCACCCCCGCTTCCTGAGGATGAGTCCCCGCCCTGCTGGCCCCTCCTCTTACCTATGTAGCTGGTCTTTCCTCCAGGGGCACAGCACATGTCCAGGATCCGCTCGTGTTCCTGGGGTGCCAAGGCCATGACAGGCAACATGCTGGAGGCCCCCTGCAGCATATAGTGCCCAGCCAGGTACTCGGGCGTGGCCCCTGTGGAGGAGAGCCTGCAGGTGACGCGCTGGGACGAGGGCAGGGGTGGAAGGGCTCCGGGACAGGGCGCACTCACCAATGGGCACCGAGGAGTCATACACCACGAGTCCTGTCTTGGACCACTTGCCCAGGGGGTCCAGATTAACTCCACGATTGATGAGTGCCTAGAGGTTGAGACCGATGAAGGGTTTAGAACCTTGAAGTCGACTCTTGAGAGAGGGTGGAGACGTGAGGACATGGCCAAGCCGGAGGCCTGTGACACCAGAGCCCGACAATTGTCAGGAGCAGTTTCTCCCATCTCTCCCCATGTCTCTCCTTCCTGGGCCTCAGGTTCTAACTCAAGGTCTGAACTCCATCCCCATGGAGCAAACTGCCAGCTCTTGCTCTTTCATCTCCTGGAGGCAGAACCCAATCTTCCAAGAGCCTCAGCCCCCTTGCCATCAGTTAAACATTACTGGTGACAGCACTTTAAAGACAGTTGTCAGGTTATCTAACACCAGAAGACACACCACACACAGGGCCGCACCACTGCCTCTAAACTTGTTTTTTAACCTGGAGCCCCTGAACCCTCAGAAACAATGAGCTTCAAGTACTGCTTGCGCCTGTGTGTCCTGTCTTTTCCTGCAGGCAAGAATCGAGGTCTCACCAGCTTCCCCATGACTGACGAGGCAGACAACTCCACCCATCTCTCTGTGAGGCAGCACTTCCATCACCGCCCAGTCACAGGAAGCAGAGGCTGAGGGGACGAGCTTCCCACTCCACAGGGGTCCTCGGCCCTGAGCCGGCAGATCGACTCAGCTTGGCACCAGGCCTGTCAAGGTTCGCCCCCTGGACTGTGGCCGGAAATGCTCAGGGTGGCATGCAGGAGTCTCTGGATACCCAGAAGTCACTGCCTCCCACCCCTCACCTGAGCAAGGTCCCGGCGCCGGGTCTTCAAGGTGTTGGTCCTGAGGGTGATGGGCCGAGGCACCTCATTGGCTTCCAGGAACTCCACCAGCTGGGACAGAGGACGGCAGGGGGGAGGGGGTCAGGCTGGCCAAGGAGCTCCAACAGGAGAGCAGAGGGCCAGGAGGCCAGCTACCTCCTAACATGGGGGAAGAGGAAGGACATGTAGGAACAGCGTCAGGGACGAGCGAGTGGGTACCTCGGACAGAGGGAAGAGGTCCATGAGCTTGCCCAGCAGGAAGTCTCCGTAGGAGTAGTAAGTGGCCAGGTCCTTGCGAAGCCGCTGCAGGTATTCCGAGCGGGACCGACCCTCCTCCCGCTGAGTCCCAAAGTTGCGCAGCACGCCCACTATATCCTGGATGCGTTTGTGAACACGCTGCAAGTCTGGAGCCTGGGAATGTGGGCCCATTAAGGAACTGTTTCTGGGTGTGTGCATAATGGGGGGAGAGCAGGCCTGAAAACCCCTTCTCACAAACACATCCCCCCAGACCCTGCTCTGGAAGGATATCCTGCTCCATCTCCCCAGCAGGGGGCAGCACAAAAGGCTCCTCCTCATCCACATTGATCTGCAGGCCCCCCTCCGACTCCTCGTCCTCTCGGGGGCCTGACCCTGCAGACGCTTGCTCCTCTTCCTCCTCTTCGTCAGTCTCCTCCTTGCTCCACTGGCCCCTGCACACAAACCCAGGAGCAGGGTGGCTCACAGATCAAAGCAGATACCTCCTCCTTCCTTGAGCTTTCCTCCTCCCCAGCTGCCACCTACGTTCCATCTGAAGAAGAGTTTCCACAACTCACCCAGCAACTGCTTCCTGGGCCTTCTGCTTCCGAGCAGCCCTTTCAATGGGCAGCAACTGAAAAGAGAGACAAGCGGCTGGCAGTGCAAAGCCGGCCCATCCACCAGCCCACAGAACACTTCCCATCTATTTCTTCCCTAAATACAAACGTTTAACTCTTGCTCCCAGAAAGAAATACAGACCCTACAAAAGTGACTGTACGCTTGGCACAACATTTACCATTGTTGAAATAAAACGAGGGATTCAAAGGGTTCATTATACTGGTCTTCCCACACCATATGTACACAGGGTGGGGATGAAAACTGCCCCGAGGGTGCCCGTTTTGCCGTATTTCCCCCCACACTTACTCTACATCATTTTTCAGTTAAAATCATGATGCATTTTCAAGTTTGCCTTTTGCCTTTCTCATTCACAGTTAGAACACAAGCATTTTCACAGATATATTGGCCAAACATTGATTTCATGTATGAACGAACTTTAATTCACTTAAGTAAACGGGACATTTTGGAAGCTTCCAGAGTTTTGGCATTATGGTCCACACAGATGGTGCCTGGCAACTTCAAAATGGTAGCTTTGTAGAGAGGAGGGGGTTCGTGGGCGAGGGGTGCAAGTGGACACTTTACTGGATTTTGCTTGAACTTTTCTAATAACACAAATATATGAACTGTATAATACATAATAACTTCTTATACTTTAACAAGTAAACCTTTGTCTACATCCCTGATCACGTTCCTAAGGTGGAACTGCTATATCAAAAGGAAAAACCTGTTTAAGATTCTCAGATACCAGATGATTTTTAAGAAAACTTTTAAAAACATGTATGCACATTTCTATTGCCATCAGTGGGGCCATTTAAGTGTGTCGTTTCCCACATCCTCACCAGCACTGGGCATTCTCATGTTTCAAAGTACTCTATCCCTATCTATGGCTCTTCTAAACTTGCACATGTGTCAAAAGGAGGTAATTCAGTGCTCTGAAAGAGTGATGGCACACCAAAGTGCCTTTTCTCTACTCAGGCTTACCCTCATCACTGAGAGACAGTCAAAGTGATATGGAAAGACTCTAATAAAAGACAAGGATCACTTCTGGGAGACCCAGAGGGATGGAACTCACCTCTTCACCGTCATCCTCATCTTCGTCCTCTGAATTGGAGTCAGCTCCATAGTCATCTATCATATCGGCATCACTGTCCTCGGAGCCCCAGAGGTCCCCCTGGTTCACCACATCATCCCCTTCAGAGTCTTCCTCCTCCTCTTCTTCACTGCTATGGGTTGGTGCTGGGCGCTTCTTGCCTCGAGCAACATTAAATAAGGACAAGGCTTCCTTCTTACCAGGTGTCTGGACAGCTCCTGCAGAGACCCCAAAGGGTTTGCAGAATCCTAGACCAGTGGCAGCCACACACTGATGGAGCCTGCCCTCTCTACCCCTGAGAATATCCTCTGGCTGTTCCTTTCATGTCAGAAATGCTCAGCGAGGTCCCTCCTTCCCCAGGACCCAGACGACTCCTAACGTAGCACCCAGCTCTTATTTTCACTGACCTTTAGGTAGCTTCCCAGGCAATGGTTTAGCCCCAGGGGACTTTTTCATCTCGGGGGCTTCAGCAGAGCCCAATCTCCTCTTGGCTGCCCTAAAACCACATAAAAAGTGGAAAATGGAACACACCTCCAGGCTCTGCCACCTCCCAGGGCAGGGAAATGTGGCAGTCCCCAACAGCCCTTCCCATCAGCTTGATCACATGGGATCACATGCTGAAAGATGAGCAGGACCGATTTAACCCGTGTAATGTAGGTCTGGACACACTCACCTCTTTCGAGCACGACTGGACAGCCTTTTTGAATTTTCATCACCACCTGGTTAAAAAACAAACAATCAGAATTGAATATTACAGAAGAAATGAAAAAGAACACTGGAAGAAAAAATAAAAGGAGAAACAACTAGAACACTAGTTAAAGGGAATAAATTGTAACCCACTCCACTGTGCTCTGGGGGCTTCCCTGGTGGCTCAGAGCATAAAGAATCCATCAGCAGTGCAGGAGACTCAGGACTGATCCCTGAGTTGGGATGGAGAAGGGAATGGCAACCCACTCCAGCAGTCTTCCCTGAAGAATCCCGTGGACAGAGGAGCCTTGCAGACTACAGTCCACGGGGTGACGAAGAGTCGGAAATAACAGAGTACACACACCATTGTGCTCTCCCAGGAGCTGGGTAACCGATGCCAAGGAGACGATCTCCATCTGATTGTTCACCAACCAAATCCAAAGTGGGCCTTTCTCCAGACTGATTTCAATGGCATCATCACCATTCTGATAACACAGATTCTTTCTTCTGCTCTTTCTTTACTCTCAACTAATCAGTTACCAGGGATTCCCTGGTGGCTTGGTGGCAAAGAATCCACCTGCCAACACAACAGACACAAGTTCAATCCCTGGCTCGGTTCCCTGGCAAAGGAAATGGCAACCCAGTCCAGTATTTTTGCCCAGGAAATCCCATGGACAAAGGAGCCTGGCGGGCTACAGTCCATGTGGTCCCCAAAGTCAGCCACGACTGAGGTGACTAAACAACAGCACAATCAGTTACCAACCACAGGTTCCACAACTGCTGCTGTTTGATAATTATCAATTACAGACAGTTGATAATTGCCTGCAAGTTAAACTCTCAGCATCCATTTTCTAAGTAGCACCTCTCTCACAGGACACTGAGGTGATATGAGCCCAAAGGGATCAGCATAGTGTTGAGCACTTGCCAACACCTCAATTAATCACATCTTTTATACAAGGATGGACATGAACTACCTGCTCCTTCTCCCCTCCAGCCCTCTCTTCCATGCAGTAGACAACCAAGTGTTATGCAGGAACCAGATTTGTGGTTATCATCTCCATCCCCTCCACAACGCAGTTCACAGTGACTGGACTGCCCCCCCTCCCAACTTTCACTTGCTACACCATTTTTTCAAAACCCAACTTCTTTACAGAATCTTTTTAAGCTCTCTTAACTCTATGGCTTGCCCCTTCCTCGGAACTCCCTCAACAGTGATCACACCTCTCCTTGCATAGCTTCTTGTGTCCCTGCCGCATCTTCCCTAAGTTCTAAATGCTAATGAGAGTATTTCATTCATACTAGTCTTCTAGTAAATCATTACAAAGTTCTGTTTGAACAGAAAATGAACACATAGACCCCCCAACAACAATAAAAAAAAAACCACGAAAGAATAATCGAAGAATAACCCAAAAGCGGGAGTATCAGGAGCGGAAGCACGCCTGACCCTTACCTGCAGGCAAGAATTTGGCGAGTTCGGTCTCTGCACCTTTCTGTTTCCGGGCCTTTCGGCCCGGCCCGCGCTTCTCCTTCTTCGTAGGGTCCAATTTGCGCCCCATGGTCCTAGGGAACATAAAAACGGGAGACGATAAACGTGCTGAAAGGGAAAGGCAGACCACAAACGGTCTGCAAAGGGCAGTGAGTCCATCAGAACCTGGACTCAGCAGCCCCCTAGCCCCTCGAGGCCTAGCCAAACCTCCACTCCACGCTGAGCCCCGGGCCCTGGGTCCCACGCCCCAGGTGCCCCTCCACACGCCCCAACCCAAGTCATCGTCTCTCTCACCCGACTTCGTTCACACCCGCCCGAAGCCTCGGTTCACCTGGAAGAGGCAGGCACGGAGCTCCACGTGCGGCTCGGCCAGGAGATCAGACGCCACACCACGGAAACGTCTCGCGCAGGCGCACAGCGATCCCCGAGGTCCCGCCTCTTCCGGCCTTCTGGTCCGATGAGGAAGCCGGAACATTTGCTCGTCGGGCCGGCGCGAGGCCGGGCAGGATTCCGGGGCGGACAGCTCCGCTCTCCCCGCAGGCGGAGAAGGCGGTGCCCACGAAGCATCTTCGGCTTCCCTGCCCTCCACTCCGGGCGTGGGCCTTTGGCCTCGTAGAATTCAGTTGGAAATATTATACCCGGAAGCCACCCCTGCCCCTCGAACACTGGCGCCAGAGCTGGGCCCTCCGCCTGACGTCGCCCCGATATCGGGGCCCCCACGCCTATGATGCGGAAACCCTCTTCCTTGACCGCAGGACCCGCGCTGCCCCTCAGGTAAGGCTTCTCTCTGCCCAGGTTCCCATGTTGGAGGTCGGGAGGAAGGCATCTCGTGTCCACATTTTACCCACGCAAGTTAACAGAAAAACCGACTTCAGCCTTTCTGCAAGTAAACACCAAGGTGGCGCTCTGTTGGTTAAAATACTGTTCCAGCCCTGGTTCCACCTTCACATTGCGAGGAAGATCCTTTCATTTTATGCATGGTATCTCTACAGCTTGGAGAAGCCTGCTTTCGCAGGCTCGCGCACGGCTCAGGTTGTGAACCGCGGGTGGCGGTGGGGGTGGCGGCTGTGCACAGGGGACAGCATCCTGCCCGGAACACGTGTACAGATGGGAGACTCAACTCTTCCGTGGACTCTGATGATACAAGGAAACCCCTATTCTCCAATTACACGTGTCCCAGGGCTCCCGTCACTCACTCACCCACCTGCACCTACACCCACACTGAACCAGAGCACTAAAATACAAGGAAACTTTTATTTTCAGTTTTCATCAAGAAATCTGCTGTTTTTTTTTTTTTTTTTTTTATGCTTTTGGTTCTTTTCCTTTTTTTTTTTTTTTTCCACTTTATTTCATTCTAGCCGCTCAGGGGCTGGAGCCACTGGGTTCCTGGTATTAAAAAGATGCCAACAGAGGTAGCTGTGTCTCGCCCAGGGGCCCGGCCCGCTGTGAATACCCCAAAGGAGAAAACAAAACACAAAATCAACCAGCAAAATAAAACCGGAAGGAGGAAGAAATTCAGATCATTTTCTTCAAGCCTGGCGGGAACCCACAACAGTTCGTGTGTAACAGACGGTGTTACAGTGGGGAGAAGCCAGGGCCCAGAAGGCCAGCCCGCCAGCTCCCTGCAGATGGCCCCGGCGCCACTGCTGCACGTCTCTCCAGCAGGAAGGGCACCACTGCCCCTCACTCCCTCCCCTCCCCTAGTGCTCGGGGTGCTGTTCCTCTACAACTTAGAAGATGGGGCAGAAGGAAGGAGAGGGTCTCTCGGGCCCCCAGGGGAGAATCTGGGCAAGGGAAAGTGAGGAAGGTCACTGCTCAGCGGTGGAGGTGCTATTTTCCATCTGGGTCTTCACTGCTGCTGGGCTACCTATAGGAAGAGAAGGCCAAGGGAGTCAAGAGTTCCAAGACCACAGCAACCCACCAGATCCCAAGAGAACTCACTAGTAAGCCCACCCCGCTGCCCAGCCTATAAAGCTAGGGACAGACAGCAAAGTTTCCAAGTTGCGTAATGGCTCTGTTGAACAGCTGACCAGAGGAAAATGGTCCTATACCTGCTGTGGAGGTGGTTCAGGCGCCCGGTTTGCCAGGCGACTGAGAATATTACGCTCTGACATCTGTAGCCTCACAGCAACTGGGGGGATTCGGGCAATAGTGGCTGGGAGTCGAGTCACATCAGCTTTCATGTCACTCAGCAGTTCTTCTAGCTGTTTCAGAACTGCATGGGGAGAAAAAGAGGCGGTGAGCCGTTGTGGTCAAGACCCAGGTCCGTCCTCCCATATGGGGACCATCCCTTCCCCCTAGTACTTCTCAGTAACCGAGTAACTGATGTGCTGAAATACTGTCATTGTCACTGAGTCACCTGACCTGGCTCCACCACATATTTCTTATTCCTCATGTTCCAGTTCCAGCTGCCCATGATTCTATGATTTTAAAGTCACCTGTCCCTTGATCCCTATTTTCTCTTATTTCCTCCACTTCTTGAATAGTTATTCCTTGTTTCCTTTTCTCTTTCCTCTCCTTTTGGAGCTCTCTCTTCTTCCTTTATACCAGCCTTCTTTCTGTCCTTTCACCTTCCACCCGCCTCACAGTGTCTTAACTTTAATCAGAAACTGCATGTTGAAAACAGTCTAGAATTTGACAGGATATTAAATCACCTGAAATTACACTACCACAGATGAAGCTACATTATTCTGCTTAGTTTCCACCTCCAAGAACTTCAATAATATTCGAGTTAAGAGGCAAAGAACTACTGTCCTTGATTGCCTCTAAGATGTCAGCTGCCCTCGGAGGAAGGCGAGGATTCCCAGCATACCCTAAGCTCCCAGACAAAGGAGCTGGTGAAAGGCTGGGGCCGGAGGAGTAACCATGTACTGGGGAAGGGCAGAGATAGAAAGAAAGGCCAGGTTGGCAGGAGGCAGGGGAGCCACTGGCTACCTTTGTGCAGGACTGCATTAGCTGGCTTGTTTCCTGCCATGGACTCCTTGGACAGGTGCTGATGACTCTCCGCCAGACACTCCACCTCAGCAAAGCGGGTGTTGAGGGCCATGGACGGGTGAGAGGGGTCCTCGGACATGTTGAGGTAAGCTGCTCGCCGCAGCTGCTCCTCAATCACCAGGGCTTGTTCTAAGAGCTGGACAGGAGACAGGAGGAGACAGCAGTCAGACTGACGCTCCTCTTGCTTGCTGCTGAGAGTCCTCTCGAAACCGGTAAAGAACTTCACGGATGGATGCTCCCTCCCCCTCATCTGGCAGTCCAACATTATACTACTGCCTTTTTTACCCCTCTTTGGAGGTCTGTGTTTTTAAAAGTTCTTCACCCTTTACTGATTCACCCTTATACAAAAATGATAAATATTCAATTTAGAATATAACATAAAAAGAATTCAAATCACAATTCCACCTCCAAAAGACGTTAGAGGTATTTCATTACAGATTTTTTTTTTTTTTTTTTTACAAAATTAGATTCTATATATGTATTTATATTGCTTTCATTTAAAGTTACATAGTAAGTGAAGTTGCTTAGTCATGTCCGACTCTTTGCGACCCCATGGACTGTAGCCTACCAGGCTCCTCCGACCGTGGGATTTTCCAGGCAAGGGTACTGGAGTGGGTTGCCATTTCCTTCTCCAGAGGATCTTCCCAACCCAGGGATCGAACCTGGGTCTCCCACATTGCAGGCAGACGCTTTACCATCTGAGCCACCAGGAAAGGTAAGTCTTACATAGTGAGACTCTTTATAAATAAAATATGACTTTAAACAGTTGCATGGCAGTCATCCTTTGGATATAACTACCCTATCACTTAAGTTGTTTTTCTTTAAAAAATTATTCCTGTTGTTTCTTTTCTTTCACCTCCATATCTCACTCCCATTCCTTCCTTCCTCAAATAGGCAGTCCTTTTAATATATCTACTTTTTGTGGATTTTCTTGAAGATAGTATTGTTTCGTGTGTGTTTTCTAATTTACAGAATGTTTTTCTGTACATTATTTTCCTCCTTTCCCCATTATGTATCTTTTTAAAAGGTCCATTTATGTTATAGAAATGTATTTTATCACTTCTACCTGCTGCTGAATGCTGTGATGTGAATCCACATTTTACCTACCCACACACCCAGTGTCGAACATATCTGGTTGCCTCCAGACCCCACCACCGAAACTCATATTGCAACAAACACTTGACATGTCACCTGAAGGAGCTGTGTAAAAGGTCCTTTGAAACATTCCAAGGGACAAAATGTTGATACTTGAGTTATGAGGCTTATTTTACTCAAGGATCCTCTGGTTCTTAAAAAGAACGAATCCATTAGAGATCAGGAAAAAGGAGAGTATGAGAATAATGGACTGTTGTTTCTTCCACAAGACCTGCCTACATCAGGTGTACTAATTTATGCTCAAACAGACCAGACACCTACCTGTACCCTGTACACTCCTTCACCAGCTCCCCTCCCTCTTGCCCCAAACTATAAGCTTTCTCCAGAATCAGCCTTCTCTCAAGAGCTCTCTCACCTCCTAGCATCAGCCTGCCCCTCTATGCAAATAGGGTGGTGCTTCTCAAACCTGTACCTCAGGCAAGGATTGTTCTGTTCCCACTTGTGCATGGCTGATCGCATTGATCCGACTTGTTGATGGTGCTGGGGTATTTACTTCTCAAAAACACCAAAGGATTTGTCTAGAACGGAACTCACTCTTCTACAAACTGCTAGCTCTCCTCACTTCTCTGATTTGCTGATGATAATTTAACTTTCTCAGCAACTCAGACTCAAAACCTCAGTTGAGTCTCACTCTTTTGTATCTCAAATCCAGTCAAGTAACTCAGGGGTCAGCAAACTATGGCCTGTGGGCCAAATCTGGGCCACTACCCATTTGTGGATGACCCAAGAACTAAGAATGGGTTTTTTACTTTTAAATGGTTGGAAAAAAAGTAATAGTTTATAACACTTCATATAAATTATATTAAGTTCATATTTTAGCGTCAATAAAGTTTTACTGGAACACATTCATACTTACTGGTTTATCACATATGGCTGCTTGCACATCACTACAGTTTGTCTTATAAAGGAGCCTGAAATACTGTCAAGTGTTTCATTTCCTTTATCTCATCCTTTTCCACAGCCAGTATGAGTTGAGCCCTTACTACCGCATGAGTATAGAGTAGTTCTGTAATCTCATGGAATGTTCTATTTCAGTTTCCCTTGGTCTTATCAAAACCCTTCACAAACCCTCAATAGCTACCCATGAACTGTAAGGTGAAGTCAAGCCTCCAGCCTTACCTCTCTCTCCAACCTACCTCCTACCACCACCACCATGAATGTCTCCTACACCCTACCTGGACTATTGGCTGTTTCCAAACACCCTACCTAAAGCGCTACAGCCTGTATACCCAACCTAAGCCTTTCGATCATAAGGCCTCCTGTTTCTATCTATCCAACAATCTCTTATTACTTCATTCCAGGGGATTTCTCTGGTGGTCTAGTGATTACAATTCTGCTTCCCAAGGCAAGGGGTGTAGGTTATATCCCTGGTTATGGAACTAAGACCCCACATGCCTCCTGGCCAAATGACCAAAACATAAAACAAACAATATTGTAACAAATTCAGTAAGACTTTAAAAATGGTCATTTAAAAAAAAGAAAAAAAGTTGTAGGAAAAAACCCTCCATTCCAATGCCATCTTCTCCCTGAATCATTTGTGAGCATTCCCCACATTCCCTCCGGAGAACTTCTTTATGGATTTAGCAGTCTCCATCACAACACTTAGACTGACACACACTTGACCACACATTTTTTTGTTTGTTTGTTTTTTTGACCACACATTTGCCGCTACTTTAAACTGAAAGCTTCAGAAGAGGCACCAGGCCTGTCCCTGTGCTCCCTGTTACTTGGCACACGATGTTGCAAGGCTCACTGGTATGCATTCCTCATTCCCCAATTATAATACTTAGCTTGAGATTCACGTGCCTTGTCTTCATTTTGATGTCTGCACAAGGTGCCCTCAATACAATTTGCTGCATTCCTAACAAAGACTCCCCTTCAGTCCTGGGCATATTAGCCCCAGCATTTCTAAAAATGGAGCTCTCCATCTCTCCATCTCCCCACCCCTCATCCACACAGACTCAGAAAAAAGTATGACCAGTCCACTGACAGCCCCACCTCCTTACAGCCATTTCAGTCACACCTGTGTCTTTCCTGAACACTCCAACCTGCAGAGGTCCCCCCACACCCACAGTGCTGCTCTCTGTCATTTGTCAGGCAGTCATCTTCAGCCCTTAAGTAACTGCTTACTTTTCAAGTCTGTCTGTCTTGATCTCTAAGATACTTGGGAGCAAAGCCATTCACAGGATACACAGTTAAGTACCCAGGAAAACATGATATACAGTATGGCTGAACGACCAGACTTCCTCTGCAGTCCCTTCTGCACTCTAAAGGCAGTCCCATCAAGCCTGTATTCCTCCCATTCCTGCTCACCTTGAACCTTCGGGCTAGAAACTTATTCTTGATCTCTAAGAAATTGCCACGGTTCATCTCCCCCTTGAAAGGTTCGTTGAGGATGGCATAGCGTGGGTCATTCTGGATGTCCTGCCAACGGGCATAGCCATGGCTGTTGGAAAATTAATCGCTCAGGAAAAACGAAACAAGGGAAAGTAAGAACGTCCAACTGTGAGATCGTCAGAAATCCCACCAGAACCTTGGCTCAGACTCAGGCAAAGGATACTTTATGATGCCAGCCAGTAGCCAGTAATCATGGCGTCGGTGCCAGATCTCATAAGTCTTCTTGGTGACGGTGGCTGCCCGCTCCTCATTCTGCCATAGGGAGTGCAGCTCTAAAGAGAGGTGTGTGGAAGGGGGAGAAACACAAAGGCAGACACCACTGAGGATTCAGCTACTTACTCCTGACCCCAGATACCAACTTACTGTGCCTTTGGCTTTCTAACAGGGACCCCAGAAGAGTGTGCTGTAGGCCTGGTATTCCCTCTAGGAGAGCTAAAGTTTCTGTACCTTGGTTTCTGACAAGAACCCTAATTTCACCTTCAATCTTTCCAGTGGGCCCCTTTTTCATACCAGTAAAACCACCATCTGCGATGTTGAACATGAAACGCTGTTTAATATTTTTCTTCTGCTTCTCATCATTCAGATCCTTAATGGTCTCTCCGTTCTGAAGCATCACCTCTTTTTTCTCCTCCTCTTCTTTCTTTTCTTCTACAGAACAGGCAGAAGAGAAATGTCAGCTCTAAACAGAAGACAGCACCATGGCCCTTACCTATATATATAGCACACCATGTGCTACATACAAGACCACCCATCTACCTCCACCCTTTCTCCATTTTTTTTAAATTAATTAATTTATTTGGCTGTGCTGTTGTCTTGGTTGCAGCATGTGAGCTCTAGTTCTCTGACCAGGGATCAAACCTGGGCCCCCAGCGTTGGGAGAGCAGGGTCTTAAGCACTGGACCACCAGGGAAGTCCCCACATGTAACTGCTTCTTAAACCCACAAAAAGGTGCCACCAGCCCACTGACCATCACAGGAGGGGAGAGGGGGAGTCTTTTAGCTTGGGATAAAATGATTCTATCAGTATGGATGGGGAGACTGTGGGTGGAGGAGTGTCTGGGAGACAAAGTCTTTTCCTTTCAGCAATAGAGTCCTTTTACAGCACAGTTGGCTTCTCCAAACACCCACCTTTGTCCTCCACCACAATGGGATTCAGATCGACTGCTGGCTTCTCCTCCACCTTCTCCACGTCAGCATTACCTGGGGGGAACAGACGGCATTGAGAACATATCTAAACAAGAGTGCTCCCCACCTCTGTTAGACCTGAAATAGTCCTAAACCTAAATCTTAATGATTAAAGTCATAAAAGATGTCCTTAGGGAGAAAAAGCCCACAGTTTTTCAACTCAGGGGTGAAAGTCTTCCATGTGTCAGTTCCTCTGGACTGCCTCCTGCTGGGCTGCAAGTCAAAGTCCTTTGGTTCGCAGGGTCTGCAGGGCGTGTAGATAGACATACCTTTGGGATCTGTCTCCATCGCTTCCTCCGTTCTCTCCTTGACCTCTGCCTTTTCCACTTTCTCCTCTCCCTCAGGAGGCTCCACTGGGACCTTCTCCTCCTCTGAGGCAGGGGCAGGGGGCTGTGTACACTTCAAAAGAGAGAAGACAGAGGTTGAAGCAGATGGGCCAGCCCCCCAGAGGGAGAACGGGTCAATCCCACTGCCTCCAGTGTGGCGTCTGTCACCCTCTCACCTCGACGGCGGCCTCAGGGGGTGCAGCCTTCACCTCTTTCTCTGCCTCTGCACTCTCTTCTTCTTTGAGGTTATTTTCCTCTACTTTTATCCCATCCTCTGCAGACCAACAACAGACATTAAGAGGTCCCAGATCACAGAGACGGTCATGCCCTCTCAGTCTGTCTCATCTTAAACTGTCCTCTCGTGCCTTTAAGAGCCAGCCCTATTCTCAGGACGGCCCTCCTAAACTGAGAGGGAGCTTGCTGTGCGTCCTGCCGGAGTCCCCTGAGAACTGAGCACAGAGGAGCAGAAAAACCACAGGCCAGGACAAGAAGAAGAGGACAGAGGATTACCGTCCAGGAGCACTCACCAGCAGGCGGGGCAGGAGCTGGAGTATTGGGCTGTGTGTCCCCAGGAGTGGAGGGGGTAGGAGTCTTTGGGGATGGTGACCCTGGCTGGGACATCTTCTTATTTTCCTCTACTTCTGCAAGTTCAGGCATGCTCCAACGCCCGTTAACATGTTCAAACTCCTGAACCTGCAGCAATGGGACAAGAGGTTGAAGATCTGAGTCCAACTAGGCTCCTTCCCTGCTGGCCCTCCAGCTCCAACTATAAGCCCTGGATCACGGAGGGAGGCTCAGGGCTCACCTTCTTGCGAATCAAGGACATAACACCAATCCGAGTAAGGACATGCTGGCGAGACAGGCCTTCTCGGGGGACGCCATCAGCAAAGGTCTCAGCCCCATCTGCTCCCGGCTCACATAAATGCCGCATAAAAAGCGAGACATAAGCCCTGTGGTAAAGAAACAGAGAAACAGGTTAAAGAGCACCCAGCTCCCAGACCAGACTCCTTCCCACCCGCGGGGCAGTTGAGGCCTCATCCTGGAGATGACTGTGGCTCCATGTAAGGTAAAGCCCGCCATGGCGCTGAGAGTTGGTCTCCAGACCCCGCCCCGTGCCCCAGGTCCTCTTCCCGGGAAGCAGGGAACAGAAAGCCCTATTCCTAGCAGCTGCACTTCCAGCTTCAGCAGGAGACAGAGACTGCCTCCTGGCACAGGGGGCTCCAGTGTGCGGAAAAACCCGGACTCAAAGGCCTTGCTCTACAGTGCTCACCCAAGCACTCGACTTACTTGAACTCCTTCTCTGATTTGCCTCGCAGATCCCTCACGAGCCACTGCGTGGTGAAAGCATCCTGAGGGGGCATCCCATAGCGCATAATTGCATTAAGAAAGGCTTTTCGCTGACGAGCATTAAAACCAAGAACCTGGGGGTGCAGAATGAACCAGGTGAGAGGGAGGCGACCCAACTCCAAGACCCGACAGCCACTTGCACCCACCCTGCCCTAGGACTGAGTGGTACTCACTTCAATATTCCCACCAACACGGGCCAACAGAGGAGGCAATGGCTTATCTTTATCATTCCGCAGGCCCTTGCGACTGGGCCTGCGGGGAGCTACAAGAAGAAAAGGACATGTGAGCGACGCTGATTGAGATGTTAGACAAAGCAACAGGTAAAAATCCAACAGAAAGGCGTGGGCCTCACCTTCTGAACGTTCGTCAAAGTCTTCATCACCTTCCTCTGAGGCCACCGAATAATCGGACTGGTTGTCGGACTGGTCGTCCTGCCAATCTGGAGGGAGAGAGGGCAGATGAGCGGGGCCCACTGCTCTAGTGGAACGGCCCATGGGTGGGGGGCGGGGCCGGCCACACACACCTCGGTCCTCCTGCGAGCCATCATTGTAGTTGACCTGTTTACGAATTCTTTTTCCTTTGCCCAGGTTTCGGGCCAGATCTTCTTGCTGCTGCTCATAATGGTGCCGCAGCAATTTCTCCCAGTAGTCGGGATCCACACTTTCTTCCTGTTTTATGATCTCCCGTTCCACCTCCTCTTCCTCCTGGGGCAGAGGGAGGGCCAGGACTCAGGGCTGCTGCACCCCCAGCTACCCCTGGTCCTCAGAGTTCCCACTCTGTTAGCTGCTGCTCATGACTGGTCTCTGAAATACTTGATGTGCCTGCTTGAACCTAAGAACTTGAAAGAAATTTAATTGACAGGACAAGCTGTTATCACAAAGACAAAAGGATGAAGAGACAGTATGCATTATTTTAACCCCTTTTACTGACACACAAACAAGTGGGAGACGGTAAAATGTAGGAAAAAGATTAGAGCCTTAACTAGGCAGAATGGAGAAGCTTCTGAAATACTGCAGAAGATTCTCCCAAGCAAAAAAGTAGAAGGGCCACAAGCCCTTTCTGTTGTTCATAAACTTCATAGAAGTTTACCAATTGTGTGGGAAAAAAAATTACATATCCTTCTATATCCCCATAATGTTTATGCTCCTCTGAAAGTCTTTACATTTTTTTTTCAGATAGTTTAGGACCACGAGTTCCAAATCCTTTACATTAGAATTAAGCTGTTAACAGCATTGATATAAGAAACAACCTACATATCCACCATTAGGGAACCTGAATAAATTATGGGGGGGGGGGGTGTGTGTGAAATGGATGAAGAGAGTCAAAAGGTACAAATTTAAGTCATGGTGATTTTATATATAGCATGGAAAGTCTAGTTAATATCATACTGCACATCTGAAAGTTGCTATTAAAAAGAGCAGTTCTTAAAAGCTCTCTTAAAAGAAAAAAAAAAGTGGAGAAGAAAATGGCAACCCACTCCAGTATCCTTGCCTGGAAAATCTCATGGACAGAGGAGCCTGGTGGGCTGCAGTCCATGGGGTCGCAAAGAGTCAGACACAACTGAGAGACTAACACAACACAAAGAATGTAGAGGGAAAAAAAAAAAAGTTAAAAAAAAAAAAAGAAAAAAAGTTAATACTATATATATATATATAGTGACAGAACTAAACTTACTGGGGTGACATCTTGCAATATATACAAATCATTATGATTTGATACAATATATAAAATCACATCATACACCTTTAATATAATAGTGTTTTATATTATATCTCAATTTTTTAAGAGATTATGGTACTTTCAAATGGTGACATATTATGCAGCAAAAAAGGGGGGTGAAGGAGAAGTTCTTTCTGTACTGATTTGGATGAAATAAATCTTCCAAGATCAGGTAGACAAAGGTGAGGTACAGAACATCATGGAGAAGAAGCCACTTTTCTTACACAGCAACATGCATGCAACTAGAGATGATCATAGTCAGAAACAAACAAATACCATATCACTTATACATGGAATCTGAAAGCATGACACAAACAAACCTATCTATGAAACAGAATCATGGACCTAGAGAACAGACGGGTAGTTGCCAAGGGGAAGGGACTGGAGTGGGAGGTTGTGATTAGCAGATGTAAGCTTTCAAATATAGAACGGATAAACAACAAGGTCCTATTGTATAGCACAAGGAACTATATATAATATCCTATGATAACATAATGGACAAGAATATATATAAAGAAAATGTGTATATATATACATATATATAACTGAATCACTTGGTTGCCCAGCAGAAATATACACAGCATTGTAAATCAACTATTCTTCCTATTTTTGTGTGTTTGTGTGGTGTGATTTAACACAACAGAAGTTTATTTCTTGTTCCTAAAATGTCCATTACAGATGTGGGGGACTCTCCAGAACAGAAACCTCTCCAGTGTGGGGGCCTCAGTGTTTCCGACTGCTCTGATCTCATGCTCCTCTCTCTGGATGTGCTCACATGACAGAGGAGGAAGACAGCACTAGAGAGTCCTACACCAACAAATAAATGCTCCAGCCACGAAGTGAGGCTTCTGCAACAACCCACTGCTCACAACTGTCTCAGGACCCTGTCTAACCACAAGGAGCAGAAAAGAATAACCACTCCCTTCTTGTTTTGGCTGTGCCACGTGGCTTACAGGATCCCAGTTCCCTGATCAAAGACTGAACCTGGGCCCTCAGTAGTGAAAGCGTGGAGTCCTAACCACTAACCACTGGATCGCCAGGAAACTCCCTTCTTACTGCTCACTAGGATCCAAGCCCCATGTCTCCTTGTCTACTGCTATACCTCACTTAGAAGAGGACCTGGGGACTTCCCTGTGGAACAATACTTCAACTTTAGAGAAAACCACTTTCCTTAAAAGGAGAAGGGTGTTTCTGTGTATATACACGTCTATATATATATGTATACACATATATATATGGATATATATGTGATTTACAGGCACATAAAATAGTTTGTAAAATAAATATCACTTATCCCCAAAGAGGGTGCTAGGTAGCCAAAGGACTGGGGTGGGGAAGAGATACTTCCATAGCTTCTGAATTTTCCATCTGAAGACTTACAGCTGACCCCTGAACAACACAGGTTTGAACTACATGAGTCCACTTACACACAGATATTTCTCAACAGTAAATACTACAGTACCACACAGTCCACAATTGAATCTGCAGATGTATGAGCTACACATATGGAGGGCTGAGTATTCAAAAAGCAAAACTTTATGCAGCCACCTAGAGGGCCATCGTCAGGAAAGGTTAACAGTGGGAGGGAGAGTACCAGCCCTCCCTTGCAGCCACTCAGCACCTTCTCCCCTGGGTCCCTCCCACACACAGGCCACCCTGACAGGAGAGCAGTTTTGACCGAAGACTACTAGGCTGCAGACCAGTCAGACTTTTCAGCCACAAGTACACAATAGAGTTTAAGATATATATCAGAAAAATAGCAAGAGGAATGATTCAGAGTTGGAAGAATGAGAATAGATGGCAAAGACCATCAAAGGGGACGAGAAGAGAAAGAATTTTTTTCTTTAATTCCATACCCTATTATTATATTAGGGGGAAAATATTAGAGTCCACACATTCATAACTGAGTATTCTTTGTTTTCTGTTTTAAAAGACCCAGGAAACAGAAGGGAAAAAGGAAAAACAGTTGTTTCAAAAAGTACAGGAAGACAGGCTAAGTAAGTACACATCACATCTCCTACCTTTTCTCTGGAGAGAGTTGGGCTAGCAATCCAAAGTCTATTTATACAACTAATAAAATACATAAGAGAAAATAAAGTGAGAAGCTGATAAAGCAGTTAATATAAATGTTTTGAGTGTGAAATGTGGCCAGTTACGTCCAAGAAGTGAATGTGATTTGCTCATACTTACAGAATTTCTTTTCAAAAAGGTGAAAAAATAATCACTGTACTATCTTGCCTACAGATGTTTTCCTCTTGTCTCAAATACCATCATGGTCTCAACTCCAACTTTTGGACCAAACACCAAGCACCACATTGGACTCATACTCACCCCCATTTCTTCTTCTCGCACCACATACTGGGCCACTTTGAATGAGCTCAAATATTCATTCATGCCCTGTAGCTCCGTGTCTTCAGTCTCATCCTGGTTCCGGTCCAGCAGTCGTTCAATGGCTTTATCGTCATAGTGGATGACACTGCTGTCTTCTCCCTCTTTGTTGTCTCCTCCTATCAAGAATCAGGGGTCCATACCCCCAGTTAGCATCAGCAGCTGCAGTGGAGAAAGCTAGCCCCACAGACCCAAGGTATGAGTCCCAAGACCCTCAGGATCAAAGATGCCCTTTAGAGCAGCCACACCCCACACCATCACAAGTTCCTGACCAGCTCACCTCCATCTGTGGCCTCATCTTTGAATAGCTCCTCAGTGCCAAACTTGAGGATATCATCAAGCTCCTGTTTGGACATGGATCCAGTCTTGGAGCCCAGCCCAGGCCGAACAACTAGATGCGTCAGCATCATCTTTTTCTTGGCCACCTGCGTGATGCGCTCTTCCACAGATGCACGGGTCACAAACCGATAAATCATCACCTTCTTATTTTGCCCAATACGGTGAGCTCTGCTAAAGGCCTAGAGTGGGGTACAAAACAAAGACAAAAACTGAAGTCACCATGTTCTTTTGCCCTTTCACATAGTAAGCCAAACCCAGCCTGAGGCAGGAGCTGCAGCTTGCCTCACACAACAGCCTTTTGCACCCCTGCTCCCAGACACCATCCTCTACCATGTTACCCTAAGTAGGACCAGAGCTAACCCAAACTCTCCAGCTCACAATAAGATAAAAGACATTTAAAAAGAATCTATTATTTTCCCCTGAAACAACTAATTCCAGACGGTGGAGCCCGTGCAGAGAACACTGCATTGCCAGTAAGTTATTGTATGCCAAGGCTGCTGCCTCTGCTCACCTGGATGTCATTATGGGGGTTCCAATCAGAGTCGTAGATAATAACTGTGTCAGCAGTGGCCAGATTGATTCCAAGACCCCCAGCTCGAGTGGAAAGCAGGAAGCAAAACTGCTGAGCACCCGGTGCTAAGAGAGGAACCACAATTCCAATGAACAAATGTATAAGGAGCATCAGAAATACAAAACCTCATTAGCAGATGCAAAATGCTACATGTAGGATGGATAAACAACAGGTCCTACTGTGTATAGCACAAGGAACTGTATTCAGTATCTTGTGACACACCACAGTGGAAAAGAATATGAAAAAGAAGATATATTTTTAAAAAAGAATTGTATACATGTATGACTGAATCACTCTGCTGTACAGCAGAAATCAACCCAACACTGTAAACCAACTATACTTGAATTGAAAAAAAAAAACAACACCACACACCTCTTTAGGCAAACACTGAAGTATCAATAATGGTATTCATCGTAAGCAAAGAGCACTAGACACTGAGATGAGTGTGAAAGTTTAAGAAGAAACAGGATGTCACCATGGTCTCAAGTGTCCCCTAAAGGAATTTATCAATCGCAATGAAGAAAACCTTACAAGGGATAAAATTCAGCAGACACCACCTGAACCAAGTAATCAAGGTCAACACCAGCAGTGGAACATTATCAATGTCACACTGTCCCTGGGAATGATGCACTGAGAAGGACACAGCATCGCTCTTGCAGACTCCTGCCCAAAAGGTCTAACATCAATCAAACCATGAGAAAACATCAACTAGACTGATTTAAGAAAAGCTAAACATTCTATAAAGCTGACCAGGTCACCATCAAAGGTATCAATATCATGAATAAAAAAGAAAGAATGAAGAACTGGAAGAGACAACAACTGTGAGTGATGTGGGATCTGTGGGTGGATCCTGACACATGGTCAGTGGTGACGTTCAAGTCTATGACCTGGTTAGTAGTATACTAGACACCAATGTTAATTCCCTGGATTTGATTGTTGTACTGTGGTCATGTAAGTTATCAAGAAAAGTCAGGTGAAAGGTATACATGAACTAGCTATGTTATTTTTTTTGAACTTTTGTGTTCAAAACTATCTCAAGTTATAAAGTTAAAAAAAAAAAAGAAGAAGAAGAAGAGGAGGTAGTAGTGGCTACTGAGACAAGCCTGCCACTAGCTTGCTATCTGGGCTTGGTAAATCTGGATAAATCCGGGTCCCTCCCAGGCCTCAGCATGCAATGAGGATGATTAAATGAAGTGCCCTTCTTTTCAGCAGAGAGAACAAAGACTCCATAGGGAATAAACAATCTCCCAGGAATAATCTGATACATTCTTCCAATCAAGAAATTCAAAAGTACTCTTCCATGTCAACAAAAGACCCTAAACCGCTACCCAGAAAAACAGATGGAGGGAACAAGTGATGGGTCTAGCACCCTGAGTGAGTGAGGATGCCAGGATCAAAGCCACTCCTCCCCTCTTACCATTGAAGCGGTCAATGGCCTCCTGCCGCATGTTCCCAGTGATTCCCCCATCGATACGTTCATATTTATAACCTTCGTGTTCCAGGAAGTCCTCTAGCAAGTCCAGCATCTTGGTCATCTGAAGAAGAGCAGAGTTGAATTACGGGCTTAATTAGACAACAGTCCTCCCGTACATCTCTGAGCTGTCCACTGCTACCCGGAAGTTACCTGGGAGAAGATGAGGACACGGTGCCCACCCTCCTTGAGGTTCTTGAGCATCTTCTGAAGCAGCAATAATTTCCCGGATGCTCTGATGAGGGCACTGCCGTCATACATGCCGTTAGGCATCTTAGGGGCTTCCTAGAGAGGAGCAAAAAAGAAAAAATAAGGAAAGAAACCCCACACGGAGCGGTCTCCAGCCAGGGACTAACAAGAGGTGGCACAGCGTACCATGGCGGCCACGGGGAAGAGATATGGATGGTTGCAGCACTTCTTAAGATCCATTACCACGTTTAGCAGAGAGACCTGGTTGCCGCCCCCTCGAGCATTGAGCGCTTCAAAATTCCGAGTGAGGATGTACTTGTAGTATTTCCTGTGTAGACGATAGGGTAAGAGACATCACCCTCCAGAGTTGTTACCTGGCTCACCATGTGGCCCCAGGGTTTGGGGCCTTCCTTCCAGCACCTTTCACTTTGGGACTGAGGAGACCTAAGAAGCTCCACTGCCATCCTTTTAAACAAGGGAAGGAAGCGCTGAGCACTCTGGACCCAGCACCCCGGCCACAGGTTCCTTTGGGCCTCACTGGCTTGG